>NC_136265.1:211372126-212066388 GCF_964187855.1 Myxine glutinosa
CTCCTTATCTGGGGGTCTCCATGGAGTGAAGGCCCACGTCCACAACTGGACGGACCAGGTTAATAGGAGAAAGTCAGTTAAATATATAAATAATGGAGTGTCGCCTGGTGTTGGCTTAGCGGTTCAGGTGCCGGCTTGGGATCTTGGGATCCTGGGATCCTGGGTTCGAATCCTGGTCGATCACTGAATTAACGCCAGGGGGGTTGACTCAGCCTGCCATCCTTCCGAGGTTGGCAAACCGAGTACCAGTTCATTGGTCATTCCCTGTGTGTCGCAAGAGGCAACTAACAGGGTTGGCGGCAGGAAGGGCATCCGGCCATAAAACATTGCTTCAAAAAGGGGACCACGGTGCCCGAAAAAGGCCAACCCCTGCTCTGCAGGGAAAAATGGCCTCTAAAGGTGGTTCTTCACCATGTGTGCAGAAAAAGAACGTCTGGAGAAGTTAGCTATGTTGGGTGTGGTTGAGGGAAGAAGAGGCAAGTAGACCTCATTTGTACTGGGACTAGACAGATGGCGTAAAGGCCGCAACCAAGCTGTCTCGGCGAGAGCTTCGGACAGCAGCGGACGATCGGGATGTTTGGAGAAAAGTGATCATGAATTTCACCGGACGTCGGACACAACTTGACGGAAGTAAATAACCAGATAATGGAGTCTGATAACATTACAAACATGACAAGTCAAATTGATTCCACCTTTGCTTTGTGCAGAACTTGTGTGAAATCGAACAAGATGTCACATGGCATAAGGTCCTCTCTTAAGGTGTGTCGTCTGATACTTTTTGTGTTACAGATCTTCGTTGGCTTCCAGAATCAACGACTTTACAATATGATAATGGAGAAGTTTGGTAAGTTATAGCTCCTGGAATTGAGCACGAATGTACACCAATCATAAGATAAATTTAAATGAAGGAATTATCATTCCGTCTCATGATTTTGTTATAACTCATTCACAGACTGCCCCGACTCCATTAAGAGAAGAAGCACAGTGAGAAGTGATGCTGAGATCCCGGAAGTGAATGCTCCTGTCCCGATTGCAGAGTTGCAAGAGCATCACACATCAGTCACGTGTGGAGTTGCAACAGAACCCAGCTCTGCAGAACCAGGCGGCCATGCCGGTGATTGGTAATGTATCCGTGGTGAACCAGGAAGATTCCACATCATATGGCAACAGATCAAAGATAAGTGAGAATGTTTTTCTGGGATATCTGTCTACTTGGTTCACAAACAAGCACAACCAGGAAGTGATCACGGTTCATTCAACCCAAAGTATAAACACGTGGCGACATATGATTGAATCGGCACCAGTGAGAATAGGGACAAACAACCCACTAGGAATATATATACACAAAGAATTAAGTTAAGCACCCCCCCGTTTTTTTACAACCTCGCACATTACAAGTTTGTTGTCGTCAAAACAGTGTAATATACCCATGATATTGCTATATTTTCTGGAGAAGTGATATTATGGTCACATAAAAACATAACAATCATGCCGTTTTCAATATTTTATTCTGAATAATTTAAGGTGAAATTTTTTGGGAATTTTAGGCATATTTTCACCTCAATTTAAGTATGGAGCTATAGGTCCATCACGGACAGTGTGGATGACGTTTATGTTTTCTAACGTACAGTCATTGTTCTGAGAAGACCTCTAGCGATCTTTGCGTCAATAACGTGTGTAGGACCCACGTGATCGGATCACTGACTCAACCCTACGTCTCATAGACCCTGTAAGCCGTCGTATGCGTTGCTGTGGCAGGTTGTTCCATTCCCGATGTAATGCACGTTCCAATTCATCCAGATTGGCTATTGGAGGGACCATCTTCGCAATTTGTCGTCCCAACATGTCCCAAACGTGCTCGAGGGGGTTCAGGTCAGGACTGTACGCAGGCCAGGGGATGGTTGTCACAGCACCTTGCTCCATCCGATCACGTGGGTCCTACACACGTTATTGACGCAAAGATCGCTAGAGGTCTTCTCAGAACAATGACTGTACGTTAGAAAACATAAACGTCATCCACACTGTCCGTGATGGACCTATAGCTCCATACTTAAATTGAGGTGAAAATATGCCTAAAATTCCCAAAAAATTTCACCTTAAATTATTCAGAATAAAATATTGAAAACGGCATGATTGTTATGTTTTTATGTGACCATAATATCACTTCTCCAGAAAATATAGCAATATCATGGGTATATTACACTGTTTTGACGACAACAAACTTGTAATGTGCGAGGTTGTAAAAAAACGGGGGGGTGCTTAACTTAATTCTTTGTGTATATTTCTACACCAACTCAGCAAGGCAACATCTCTTCGTCAGTTGAGAACTTCCTGATAGTCAATTCAAAATTTATCGAAAGGACCAGTGAAAGGCTCACCAGGGAAATCTCCTCATTCCATGAGGATAACAGGAGAGAAGATAAATCTTTCCGAAAATCCCTCCATGAAAAGTTCCCCAAACAATTATTGTGTACCCATTGAGATACCAAGGGACTTAGTTATTTTTTCCGAATATCTCTCCACGAAAAGCTCCGCAGAGATCTCATACACCCGTAAAGATACCAGGAGGGAAGATATATCTTTCCAAAAGTAACGATACCAGGAGGGAGGATAAAAGACGTAATTCAAAACACCTCACCACCACGTAATTCAAAACAACTCACCACCACATAATTCAAAACACCTCCACCGCGTAATTCAAAACTCACCACCACGCAATTCAAAACACCTCACCACCACGTAATTCAAAACACCTCACCACCATGTAATTCAAAACACCTCACCACCACATAATTCAATACACCTCACCACCACGTAATTCAATACACCTCACCACCACGTAATTCAATACACCTCACCACCACGTAATTCAATACACCTCACCACCACGTAATTCAAAACACCTCACCTACCTTTTTTCTACCGTCTTCTACCGACTCCTCTCTGGCCTTGCCCCCCCCAGCTCTCTCTGGGCTCTGTCCAGCAAATATTCCTACAGGTCCCACAAGATCTGCCTGCAACCCTCTTATGGTTAAACTGCCAAAATCAAGACTCTCTGCTCACCTTCACTCCTTCATTCCTCTTTTCTCCCGCCTCTGGAACAAACTCCCTCTCTCTCTTCAATCCCACTCCACCCTCCAGGTCTTTAAAACAGCTGTTCACCACCATCTCTTATCTTCCCCCATCCAAAACCTTGATCTTTTCTATCCCCGCTAATTTCACCCCAATTCCACTTTTTTTAAATACCAACTTCTGTCCTGGAAGTCCTTGGTGTCCTTGTGTTTTATACTTCTTCCCCCCCCCCCCCCCCCGTTCCCACGCCTCCTCCCCCCAAGCCCTCTCCCTCCCACACATCTCCCTGCTCTTAAATGTTTTGTGCTCTCAAGTGTTTGTGTGCTTCCCCTTCTCTTGTCTTCCGCTTCCTCTTTTTATATATTTTGTTTGTCTGGTTGATTTGTTTGTGAAGTAAATGTCAGCTCTTTTACGAGCCTCGATTCAGTAAAAAAAAATAAAAAAAAAACCACCACGTAATTCAAAACACCTCACCACCACGTAATTCAAAACACCTCACCACCACGTAATTCATAACACCTCACCACCACGTAATTCAAAACACCTCACCACCACGTAATTCAAAACACCTCACCACCACGTAATTCAAAACACCTCACCACCACGTAATTCATAACACCTCACCACCACGTAATTCAAAACACCTCACCACCACGTAATTCAAAACACCTCACCACCACGTAATTCAAAACACCTCACCACCACCTGGTTCAGGAGATAGCTCAAGCCGATGAAGCCTTTGTCGCTCCTGTGTGAAGCGGGGCCATCGCCGTAAAATACAAAACACACAGGAAATGGCGCTTTTGCTGAGGCGCGGCGGTGATGGTCTTTGTTAACCCTCGGCCAGGCAAAGATCCCCGGAGGGTTAACGAGCCTGGTAAGTTCTGCACAACAGTTGTGTCCTTCACACGAGTATTGTGTGGGTCACCTGGTGGTCCCCATGATGGTCACCCTCCACATCGCGATTGAACCAGTGACCTTCATTTCTAAGGTCACCCTGGAATGGTCATAACATGAATGTCGCCCTGGAAACATACCTGGCGTCAGTTTTGCTCACAAGTGAGGAAAATCTTGAACTATGGAGGGATGGACGGCCTAATAGTTGGATGCAGTGATTCAATAAATCACAAGAACGCATTCATGGATCATATTGACCCGGAATTTGTCAGGCAGGTTATTTTGGCCAAAAAAAATAAAAAAAATAAATGCATTTATCTCTACTAGGGCATGCCCGTACTATATATATATGTAAAATTATATCCCCCCCCCTCTATTTACATGAAATGGTTTGGTCCATTCGCAACGCCAAAGCGAACGGCTTGCGAGTACGGTGACAATCCCCCCCCCCCCCCTCTATTTACATGAAATGGTTTGGTCCAAAGTGAACGGCTTGCGAGTACGGTGACAATCCCCCCCCCTCTATTTACATGAAATGGTTTGGTCCAAAGCGAACGGCTTGCGAGTACGGTGACAATCCCCCCCCCTCTATTTACATGAAATGGTTTGGTCCAAAGCGAACGGCTTGCGGAGTTTGGTAAAGAAATCGCCATAGCGTGCACAAACGCGCAGGAAAGCGAAAGAATCGCAAATTAGTTTTAATTAGTTTTAAAACATAGTTTAACGCCAACATAGTTTGCCAACGTGAAATAAATCAATACGCTCTCAAATGTGCCGTCCGAGGCAGAGTCTGTTCGCCACGTTCGGCACACGTGATAGCTCGCTGCTCTCTGATTGGTTGAATCGTTTTTTGGACATAGCTCGCTAACTACTTGTCCGATTAATATGAAACCTTGAAAAGGCACATCCTCGGGTCCCCAGCAATATACCTGGCAAGTTTAAAGTATATCGGACCCGTGGTTGTCGAGAAACAGCGGTCACAGACATACAGAGATTACTGGAATTATAGATAGATTGTATTATGAGGTTGTTTTTTTTTGTTTTGTTTTTTTAAGTGAAAAAAACCCCTGCACCTCCCCATAAAGTCGAGTGTTTTAGACCCAGCATGATTTTTCTCTCTATAACTGTTTGCATAACTACATTTTTATTCGCATGACCTTTCATATGTGCTTCAAATAAAGGGTAATAAATGTTCCTGTGTGTGCATTTTATTTTTTTGTTTTTCAGGATCGAGGGGAAAATGTCATGAAAATGAATGTACATCTACAGTATGAGAGGGAATGTTTGTGCATGTATGAGAGGGTCTCATTTCTAAAGTAAACGAGTTACATTCACAAAATTCACACACAATGTAGAACGCACTTGTTAGTTCATATCCGATGTTTCAGCTTCCTACATCTTTCTACCTCTGATCTACAGCCTCCACAATTGTCCCAAAATGGACATTTTGCAGGTGTCATAAATACAACAGTTTTTTTGGTTTAAACTTTTCCCTTTTAAGTCAGATACTTTAAAATACACCACAGTGTGTAGAATGCCTTATCGAGATAGAAAAAAATAACAATGAGAGTTGTCCGTTCGGGTTAACTCCAGAAATTTTGGAAAATGGTGGTTCTCAGGGACTTTCAAAACTTGAATGTTTGCACATGTATGAGAACCTCATTTCTAAAGTAAATGAGGTACATTCACGAAATTCACACGAAGTAGAACTCATGTGTGTTAGTTCATATGCCAAGTTTCAGCTTCCTATAACGTTACGGCCTTCAGACTTCAGTAAAAAGTTGGACATTGAAGGTGGAAAGCTGAGTCTTGATGCCACGTGGTCCAGCGGAAATGCCCATTCGAGGCGAAGCAGGAGCGGCACCATCCCGGAACGATGCTGCAAGCGTGTCCCCATGCAGGCTGCCGAATGAATGGCAAAAGGTTGAGGCAACAGCAGCATCCTCGCTCACCTGCTCAAGTGAGTGACTGAAGGTTACAACTGAAGGACGAATCGGGCTTGAAGCACCGGTACGGGGCAGAGACTTTCGGACGCTGAGCCGGTTCTGGGACTGGTTCAATACAATGCTCTGTTCATATTCGGACGTCCGACTAGACTCTGTAGCTGAGCGTGTTGGAGAGGGCCGGTTTCATGATCGTACGCTTGAGGACTTACCAGGTTCGCTGGCCGTCCTCCCAGGCGAGCGACAAGGTTCCACAGCAGGCAATGGAGAGGTGATGATTCGGTTCTGTAAAAAGTCCCTCCCAGTTCGTTCTGCCATGCTCTGAAGCGGATGCTTGCCAAACGACCCTTTCGATGGTTTGGCTGTTTGATGAGGGACTTTATCATGAGACCAGGAACTTGTTGGCTGAAGCTAGATGATGCTGAAGAGAAGCCCTCATCATGTTCCCATGCATGTAATGATTCATCCATGGCCTGTAGCTCCAGTGCTGTGCACAGCAAGACAAGCATCACATATTTTTGGTGTTAAAAAAAAAAGAAGACCAAAAGGTGGATTAACTTCCCCTCTGAGCATAAGGTATACTCTTTGATACACCTTCCTGCCTGTTAGTCCCCATGATAGCAGTTTACAGTCGGGCAATGAATGAAACACAGCTTAGTTCCTCTCAACAGTGAGTGCACTACTCCACAGCAAAAAATATCAATTTGCATGACAGACCGAAAGAGTGACTATGACTGACAGACACATCCAAACAAGGGATTAATAAGTTGCAATAAAAACGTTATTGGTACAAGGAAATAGTTATAATCATACTGATCGCCATATTGCCACCGATAACGCTGAATCAATGCTGTGGTAACGACACCATGAGACACGCCGAAATGCTCAAACCATCTCCGTGGATCCTGCTTGCTCAACGTGCCCATCTCCTCCAGGATCTTTCTTTTCCACAGTTTTTCAAAGCTTTCCCAACCTGAAACGAAGCCAATATTTTAATTGCTTTTATTTATTATGTCATTGCTTGGAATTACAATTTTTTAGGCTGAACCGAAAACAGGTAAATTTAGGTAAAAAACTAAAACGGGTAATACAGGTAAATGTATTTGGTCTCCACAATTCTTTATTTCACTGTTAATATTACATAACCTTTGTTTTTTTTTTATTCAGATCTTCATACATCCTTTTAAATCATCCCAGTGTGTACCCTGGATTAGAATAGGTACACCGTATCCCTGCGTGTCGTAAGAAGCGACTAAGAGGGTTGGCGTCAGGAAGGGCATCCGGCCATAAAAACATTGCCTCAAAAAGAACCATGACGATTACAACTACATATGGGTGGGGTACACCCCGAAGTGGAGATCGGTTTCTGCGGTTTGGGACATGGAATGTAGGGACAATGATAGGGAGATCAGGAGAAGTGGTGGAAGTATTGGTCAGAAGAGTGGACATATGTTGTGTGCAAGAGATGAGATGGAAGGGAAGTGGTGTGAGAATGGTGAAGGGTAGGCAGGGACAGAAATACAAGTTTGTGTGGCAAGGGTGCCTGGAGGGCGTGAATGGTGTTGGTGTCCTGTTTTCTGAGGAGTTTGTAGACAGTGTGGTGAGTGTGACTAGAGTGAGTGATAGGTTGATGATGGTGAAAATGATGATTGGAAAGCTCTTCGTGAACGTCATCTCGGGATATGCTCCGCAGGTTGGTCGGAGCGATGAAGAGGACAGGTTCTGGTGTGCGATAGAGAAGCTGATGGAAAACGTGAAAGATGAGGAAGTTGTTGTGGTAGGAGGAGACCTAAATGGACATGTGGGAAGAAGTATGGATGGTTTTGAGGGAGTTCATGGGGGTTACGGATATGGTGTGGGAAATGGAGAAGGTGAAAGGATTTTGGAGTTTGCTGATGGAGCTGATTTGTTGATTTGTAATACGCAGTTCCAGAAAGAGGATAATAAGCTTGTTACATACACGTCAGGTGGGTCGACGACAACTGTTGACTACCTGATGGTGCATAGGCGAGATAGGGGGCACCTCCGGGACACAAAGGTGATCCCGGGGGAGGAGGCTGTTTCACAGCACCACTTGGTTGTCTGCGACATAAGGGTGAAAGGTGCGAGGAGAGCTCGGCGGGTGAAGTACCAACCGAGAATGAAGGTGTGGAGGTTGAAAGAGGTGACAGTAAGGGAGGCATTAAGAGAGAGGCTGAGTAGGGTAGAGGATGATGTGGTTGAGCTTGAAAGTGGTTGGATGTCAATGAAAGCTAGTCTGTTGGGAGCCGTTGGTGAGGTATGTGGATGGACAAAAGGACCACCGAGGCACTCGGAAACATGGTGGTGGGATGATGAAGTTGGAAAGAGGATTGACGAGAAGAGGAAGAAGTTCAAGGAGTGGCAGAAGGCGAAGGGTACGGGAGCAGAAAGAGCAGAGCATGAAAGTTATAAGGCAGCAAAGAAGGCTGAAAAGAAAGAGGGAGCAAAGGTGTAGGAGCCATGTCGGAAAATGTTCGGAGAACGCTTAGATTCGGAAGAGGGTCAGAGAGCAGTATTCAGGATTGCAAAGCAGATAGCGAAAGAGAGGTGTGATGTGATGGGGGTGAGTTGCTTGAAGGATGAAGTGGGACGAATCGTTGTCGACCCAGATGGAATTAAAGGAAGATGGAAAAGATGTATGGAAATGCTGTTGAATACAGAGAATGAATGGGATGGCAACATAGAGAGTAACCCAGTTTTAGGAGCAGCAGAGAAGATAACTGAGAAGGAAGTTGAGGAAGCGATAAAAGCAATGAAGAGTAGAAAAGCGGGAGGGCCGACGGGAGTTGTGAGAGATATGTTGAAGGCAGCAGGAAATTGGGGTGTGAAGAGAATGACAGAGATCTGTAATCTGGTGGTGAAAGAAGGCCGCATGACAGTGGATTGGGAACAGAGTACCCTCGTCCCTCTATACAAGGGGAAAGGTGACCCTCTGGAGTGTGGCTCGTACCGAGCGATAAAATTATTGGAGCATGGAATTAAGGCATTGGAAAGGGTGTTGGAGAGGAGGATAAGGAAGAAAGTGAAGAACGACGAAATGCAGTTTGGATTTATGCCAGGAAGAGGAACGACAGACGCGCTTTTCATTGTGAGGCAGTTGCAGGAGAAGTACATGGAGAAGAGGAAGAAGTAGTTTCTAGGGTTTGTTGATCTGGAGAAAGCATTTGATGGGGTTCCATGCAAAGTATTGACATGGGCATTGAGGAAGTTAGGAGTGGAGGAATGGTTGATCAGAGTAGTGATGGCAATGTACAAAAGAGTGCGCACAGCTGTAAGGACGAAGGACGGGAACAGTGGTGAGTTTGAGGTGAAGGTGGGAGTGCATCAGGGGTCGGTACTAAGTCCACTACTATTTGTAGCTGTGATGGAGGTGCTGGCTCAGAACGTAAAGGAGGGTTTACCGTGGGAGTTGTTGTATGCAGATGATCTGGTGTTGATTGCGGAAAGTATGGATGGACTGAAGGAAAAGATGAACAAGTGGAAGGAATGTATGGACACCAAAGGTCTGAAGGTGAATATCGGAAAGACGAAGGTGATGGCAAGTGGTAAAGCATGTGGTGAGGTGGAAAGAACTGGGAAGTGGCCCTGTGCTGTGTGTAGGAAGGGTGTCGGAGTGAACTCCATTCAATGTACAATGTGCGCTGAGTGGGTTCATCAAAAATGTAGTGGTCTGAGAGGGTCATTAACCAGTGTGGCAGCGACATTCAAATGTAAGGTGTGCACAGAGGGAGCTGCAGATGGAGGAAATGTTGAGTTGGATCTTGGAGACGGCGTGAAGCTGGAACGTGTGAAAACATTTTGCTAGCTCGGAGACATGCTGAATGGAGAAGGTGGATCAGATTCGGCAACGGTTGCTAGAGTGAGATGTGCATGGAAGAAGTTTCGGGAACTGAGTGGCGTGCTGATGAGGAGGGGAGTGTCGTTGAAGCTGAAGGCAAAGGTGTGTGCTGCATGTGTGAGAAGTGTTATGATTTATGAGAGCGAGACATGGGTAATGAACGTGGAGCAGCAACGAAAGCTGGAAAGGGTGGAAATGCGAATGGTTCGATGGATGTGCGGAGTATCATTGAGAGAGAGGAATACAAATGATGAATTGCGAAAGATGATGGGAATAGAGCCTGTGATTGATGCTGTGAAGAGGAACAGGTTGAGATGGTTTGGTCATGTGTTGAGGAAGGATGAAAGTAACTGGTTGAGAAGAGTGATGGAAATGAATGTAGAAGGAAGTAGAGGTTGGGGAAGACCGAGAAAGACTTAGCTAAAGATGGTGGAAGAAGAAATGTGGGCAAGGGGGTTAACAAGGAGAGATGCAGAAAATAGGGCAAAATGGAGAAGATTGTCATGGGGACCGCAAGGCTAACCCCCGCTCTAGCAGGGAAAATGGCCTTAAAATGCATGTTGTTTTTTTTTGTTTGTTTGTTTTTTGTTGGTTTTGTATACAAGATCGATGCTCGTGAAAGAGCTAACATTAATCACACAAAAAGACAAACCGACACACAAAACAAAAAACAAGGGGAGCGGCAGACAAGAAGGGGAGAGAGGGGGAAGGACACAAACACAACATTTGAGAGCAGGGACATCGGGAGGACTTGGGGGGAGGTGGGAGAGGAATAAAACATATGAACACTGCAAGGACTCTGGGGTGAATTACCGGGGGTATAAAAGATCAAGGTTTTCGATGGGGGAAGATAAGAGATGGTGGTGAACAGCTGTTTTAAAGACCTGGAGGGAGGAGTGGGATTGAAGGGAGTGGGGGAGTTTGTTCCAGAGGCGGGAGAAAAGGGGAATGAAAGAGTGAAGGTGAGCAGAGAGCCTAGACTTTGGCAGTTTAACCATAAGAGGGTTGCTTGCAGATCTTGTGCGACCTGTAGGAATATTTGTGGGACAGAACACAGATAGAGCCGGGGGAGCAAGGCCAGAGAGGAGTCGGTAGAAGACGGAAAGACCACCAACCTGCCTGCGGTGAGTGAGTGAAAGGCCCTCGGAGTTGACTACATCGCAGGAGATTCCAATGATTCTGAAAGCTTTGGCCTCAACAGCGTGAAGCCGAGCAAGGTGTGAGGCAGGAGTACCAGCCCAGAGGGGGGAACAGTATTCCATTGAGCTGCGGATGAAAGCCTTGTATGAGGTGAGGAGCTCAGGTGTGCCAAGGAAGGACTTCACACGACGGAGGATGCCCAGTCGGCGACTGGCTTTGGAGGCCAGCTTGGAAATGTGGTTTTCCCAAGAAAGATCATGGCAGATAGTGAGACCCAAAAGCTTGAGCGACAGAACTTCTTGGAGAGGATTGTTGAGAAAGTAGATGGGAGGGTTGTCTAGTCGGTCCTTTCGGAGAGACATTGTAAGAGTGTGAGATTTGTTAGGATTGAAAGACATGTTCCACTTGTTTGCCCAGTCAGTGATTTTGTCCAGGTCTGCAGAGAGTGAGGAGGCTGCAGACTGCCGATCTGAGGGATGAGGAATGGAGCGGCAGATAGTGGAGTCATCAGCAAAGAGATAGAGAGGATTTTCCAGAGAGTCAGAAAGATCATTGATGAAGACCAGAAAAAGCATGGGGCTCAGAACACTGCCTTGAGTAACTCCAGCTTGAACAGGAAGGGAAGATGAGAGAAATCCATTCAGGGCCACACGTTGCCTACGACCAGAGAGGAAATCCGCAAGCCATGAGTGGAGATTTCCCTGAATACCATAGGAGGTGAGTTTGGTGAGCAGAGCTGGGTGCCAGACCGTATCGAAGGCACGTGATATGTCAAGTGAGACAGCTCTGATTTCCTGTTTGGCATTGAGGACCTCCATCCATTGTTGAGACAGCAGAAGCAACATGTCCAGAGTAGAATGACCTGGTCTGAATCCAAATTGATGATCAGAGATCAAGCCATTGGAGAAGAGGAAGGATTTGATATCTGAAGCAATGATGGATTCCATGACTTTGCTGATAATTGGGAGCAGGCTGATTGGTCTGTAGTTGCAAGGATCTGTTTTTGCACCTTTTTTGTGAAAGCGGTAATGTTTGCTGATTTCCAAGATTCTGGCAGATGACCTTGAGCAAAAGAGAGGGTGAAAAGAACAGAGAGAGGGTGAGATAGAGCGGCAGAGCAGGATTTTATGACCCGAAGGCTGATGCCATCTGGTCCAGTTGCAGAATCAGAGTCGAGGTTTGATAAAAACTTCTCCACCTTGTCAGGAGAGAAGGACACAGAGTCCAGGAGCAGTTGGGTTCGACTGGGAAAGGTGGGAACAGAGAGAGATGGGTTTGGGACACAAGATTTTGAGGCAAACACAGAGTTGAGGCATTTGGCTTTGTCATGTGCGGTGTCAACTGTGTAGCCATTTGAGGTAAGGGAGGGGATGGAGGGGGAACAAACACCAGAAACAGATTTGACCAGACGCCACCAGGATTTGGAGGAAGGAGACAGGTTTGAGAGTTCAATCTTGAGTGTGGAGAGATAGTGCTTCCTGGCACTCCTGAGGGTAGAAACACTTGTTTCGAGCTTGGTGGAAGGAACTGAGATTGCCTTCAGTTGGATTTGCCTTCCAAGATGCAAAGGCAAGTTGTTTCAGGGCAACTGCCTCACCACAAGATTCAGTGTACCATGGACGGGAGGAAGGGTAAGACAACTGAAGACGAGATGGGATAAATCTGTGCATGAGAGAGAGAGAGAGCAGTTTGCTTTGGAAGAATTCCCAGGAAGAATTGATGTCAGAGGCATTAGAGGTGGGAGACCAGTCCAGTTGATTGATGGCTGCTTGCAGACCGTGCCAGTCGGCCTGAGTGAAATGCCAGACTCGTCGACACTGAGGAGGCTCTCTGAGAATGGCCAGAGAGATGTCCACTTTAACAAGCACATGATCAGAAGAACCGATTGGAGCAGAAGAAGAGCAGCAGACATTTGCAGGGAAGTTAGTCATAACCAAGTCCAGAAGAGAAGATACTCCATTGACTGAGATCCGGGTCGGGAAATTGACAGATTGTGTCAGTCCCAATGAGTCGCAGAAGTCCTTTGCTGAGGTGCCATGGCTGGTGAGATGAACCCACACCCAGCCAGCTGGCATGATGACAGGTGAAGTCGCCACATATGAGGAAGAGAGAGTTTGGATGAGTTGATAGAAGTTGGTCCATGTTGTCCGACAGAGAAATGTAAATGGAGTCATCACTGTTTGGAGGACGGTACAGAACACATATGAACAAAAGGTGGGAGCGGAGAGGAAGCCGTAGCCAGAGGTACTCCTGTGGGTGGGGTGGAGAGAGGGCAGTGCAGGGAGAGTGAGGAAGAGAGTTTTTGATAAAGATAGCCACCCCACCACCAGGACGAGGCTCAGGTCTATCATACCGGAGGAGGGAGTAACCAGGAAGAGATATTAAGGAATCAGAGATCTTGAAGGAGGAAAGTTTCTGTTAAGCAGATCAAGTGGATTTTCAGAAGCAACCTGAATGGAGAGATCAATCAGGTTTGAGCGAAGGCCCCGGATGTTTGAGGTCCATACCGTTAGTGAGGTTGGGGGAGGTTGGGGGAGGTGGAGGTATGAGATAGAAGGGAGACGAAGTGGGGAGGAGGCAGCTTTGAGAAGGAGGTGGGAGGAGGGAGAATTTGGGAGGGATGGTTGGGGGGGAGATTTGAAGGGGAGGGGCAAGGGGGGAGTTTAGAAAGTGGATGATTAATGAAAGATGAACATATATAACAAATTGGGTTTGTTGTGATTTTCAAGTTAGCGATTCGTTTAAGAACGATGGAGGAGGGATGGAATGAATGAGAATTTAGAGCATGGAGTGATTTGGAATCATAAGAGATTGAATATTTTTTTGAAATGGAATGAGTTGAAGAAGAAATTGAAAGCAGCCTTTTAAATAAGAAGAAAAACAGCGTGTTGTAATAAACCACTGAATAAAACACTGAAGGGGATAGTTGAAACATATTTAAACAGAACTGTGAAGAACAATCTTATATTCACAAAAATACCAATGGGGAGAGGAAGCCTAGAGCGACGACCACGAGTCACTTGAACAGGGCAAAAGGTGGAAGGCAAGGGGAAAATGGGGGCGGGGCGAGACAGCGCACGTGGGCAGAGGCAAAAGCACACGAGGAGAAAGGGAAATAAAAAAATTTTTGTTTGTTTTTTGGGGGGGGGGGGTGTGGGGGTTACAACGTTAGACAAATAGTAGATGTTTGGTGAAGCTTGGTGGAGAAGGGGAAATCAAAAAAGCTAGCAAAACAGTGAAGGAAGGAACAACCTTCGACGGGGGAAGCCTTAGGCTGCAAGGCCTTGCTCGCGACGCAGCAAACAAACGATTAATATATGAAAGATAAACACCGAGAAACTTCCAAGGGGGACACTATCAGTTCACACACCGAACGATAAATACAGTTTCGACAAAATACAATTGTGAACAGACTTAACTTTGAAAAACGTGGAGACCGTGTGGACCGTCGAAAACCCCTGCCACTGTCTCCAACATCTCGCGAGATCTCCAATCTCTTTCTTTCGCGAGATCTCTTTTGAGATCTCTTTGTTGTTGTATATATCCTTTTAAATCAGAAAATAAAAAAATGGCATTGACAATAATATTGACACCCTTGACTTAATATTTGGTAGGCCTTTGGACAAAATAACTGCAGTCAAGCGCTTCCTTTGGCCATGAATGAGCGTCCTCCATCTCTCTACCGGCAGTTTGTCCCACTTTTCTTGTGCAAACTGCTCCATTTCTCCCAGATTTGAAGGGTGCCTCCTCCCAACTGCTGCTTTCAGATCTCCCCACATGTGTTCAATGGGATTTAGATCTGGACTCATTGTTGGCCACTTCAGAACAGTCCAGCGTTTTGTCTTGAACCATTCCTGGGTGCTTTTTGAAGTGTGTTTGGGTTCATTGTCCTACTGCAAGACCCATGACCTTCGACGGAGACCCAGCTTTCTGACACTGGGTTGAACATTGCGCTCCAAAATGCCTTGGTGATCTCCTCATTTCATGATGCCATGTACACATTCAAGGCACCCACTGCCAGAGGCAGCACAGCGACCCCAAAACATCACTTAACCTCCTACATGTTTGACTGCAGGGAAGGTGTTCTTTTCTCTGAAGGTTTCATTTTGTTTTCTGTAAAAATAGAGATGATGTGCTTTACCAAAAAGTTCTAATTTGGTCTCATCTGTGCACAGGACATTCTCCCAGAAGGATTTTGGCTTGTTCAGGTGTGTTTTGGCAAACTCCAGTCGGGCTTTCTTATCTCTTTCTCTCAGCAGTGGGGTCCTCCTGAGTCTCCTACCATAGAACCCCCTTTCATTGAGTTTGTGACGGATGGTGCGAGTTGAAACTGTCGTACCTTGTGTCTGAAGGTCAGCTTGAATCTGTTTGGCAGTTGATCAAGGTGCTTTCTCCACCATTCGAACAATTCTTCGCTGCAATCTTCGATCAATTTTTCTCTTGCGGCCACGTCCAGGGAGGTTGGCTACAGTGTCATGGGCCTTAAACTTTCTGATAACATTGCGTACGGTGGACACAGGAACATCAAGGTCAATGGAGATGGACTTGTAGCCTTGAGAATGTCCATGCTTGGCTACAATCTTGTGTCTGACCTCCTCAGACAATTCTCTGGTTTTCTTTTTTCTCAATGCTCATTGTGGTACACAGAGACACAAGCCAGCAGAAAGACTCCTTTTCTCCATTCAAACTGGTTGAATGAGTGATTTTTTTATTTATATTGCAGGCACCTGTAACTCACCACAGGTGAGTTCAATTCCAAAGTAAAGGAGAATCACCTGCTTGAAATCGAATTATTTCTAACAACTTATAAAAGGTGCCAAAAATATTGCCATTTTGGGATTTCTGTTTGGAATAAGCTAAGATTTAGTATTTTTTTTCCAGCTTTTTTGTTTTGTTCCACTGCAAACCAAAGAAGTACAAATGTGGATACCAAAATATTTTTAAATTTCAACAATTTTCTGGAAGAAATGGTGCATTATTTGAACAAGCGTTATGCCGAGGTCCCCCCATCGGTGAAGTGATGAGTTGACAAAGTGGAAGATGCAAGGCGGCCATCTTGGATTCTGACATGGCGACCCAATTTTCAATGGCGTTCTTCCTTATGCCTAGATACACCCACAAACCAGATTAGAAGTTAGTAGTTCGTTTATTTTTCAAGATATTTCGCTCACAAGGTTCAGACATATATATATGGTGGCGGCCATCTTGGATTTTGACGTGGCGACCCAATTTTCAATAGCATTCTTCCTTTTGCCTCGATACACCCACACACCGGATTAGAAGTTAGTGGTTCATTTATTTTTCAAGATATTCCGCTAACAAGGTTAAGACATTTACTTTTCAAGATATCGCGCTCGCAAGGTTTAGATATGGTGACAGCCATCTTGGATTTTGACGTGGCGACCTAATTTTCAATAGGGTTCTTCCATATGCCGAGTTGCACCCACACACTAAATTAGAATTCGTTCCTTCCTTACTTTTATAAAGATATTGCAGTGCACGCACGGACGGACGGAAGCACGCACGGACGCGCACACGGACGGAGGGTAAAACCATAGTCCCCCTTTTGCTCCGCGGTGCGACGGGGGACAAAAAAGTGCAAGAGTGCCAATATCTTTGGCCTCGACTGTATGCCCCCTTCCAGGAGAGGTATTTCCCGAGCAGCCCCAATTTTATACCGCATTTCCGTTTAGTTAAAACAAAATCATTTCTGGTCACAACATACATTTTACTTTCTAGAAAGTCCAGTTGAGCTTCCAGCGTGGTAGCTGGGGGATTTATATCAATGGAAACAGAAGGCCGATTATATGCTCTTTCTGGAATTGTGGTAAAATGGAGATAAACAAGCACAAGTTCAATTCGTGAACTTCTTAGCATAAGATATATTTCCAGAAGTACTGCAGAACATTCCTCTGTCCTAACCTGAACCCCACTTCCCCCTTCTCCGCACCCCTTCAGGCTACATAAACAGAAATGTCCCGATCAGTATTGGAGTGGCTTTTGATGTGATGAGACTGCTGACGGAGCCGAGTTCATCGTACACCTACCCAGCTCGCGCCACGAGCACGGTGATATCCAGGGAGCTGCACGTGACTAGTAACCTCGTGAACAAATGCGAGGTCCGGTCGATGTGAATGGGTCCAAGCTAATTTGAAGCAGACATTTTATGAGTTTGATACGTTGTTTCCAAGGCCATGTGAATGGGTGGGTGATGTGTCGGAGTGCTACTCCATTGCAGCACTGGGGTATTATCTGTAGCGTTAATATGAATCGGTCTTTGTCTGGTTTGTATGTTTGGCAAAACTATTAAAACCTGGATTATCAACTCTCTGTGCGACTGATGCCCAAACACAGCAGGGAAAAAATGATATCTTGCTATTTAATTTATTTACTTTTTGTTTGCAGTCGAGGCTCGTGGAGAAACTAGAACACAGAGTGGACTCGGAGGGTGAGAGAGCGGGGATGGGTGGTTCGTGTGCAGCCACCCTGCTGCTGGTTGCATCATTTATCAGTGGGTGTGTCTGCCGCTGATGCAATGCCTCTCCATAACCAGTTATCTGGTACTCATTTTGCCGACCTCGGAAGGATGACCAGGCTGAGTCAAACCCACCTGGCGTTAATTCAACGGGATTCAAACTCAGGACCTGAGGATCCCGAGTGCGCCGCCCTAACCATTAGGCCAACACCAAGTCTAGAGAGCGGGGAGAAAAACAATAACATAGAAACACGGGAAAGGTGGAAACACGATAACATGGACATAGGTAATTGTGCAGCTGTTAACAATCAGCAACACCTGCCTGACATATAGGTGAAGACAGTTTGACATCAAGGTTAAAATAGAAATTGCACCCGTGTCTGAAGGAAGCGGTTCAGTTTGGCATTTTCAATATGAAACAGGCAAAGCCTAGGAATGAACGAAACCCATTAGAATTACCCTTTAGAATCCCTTAGAATTACCATTTACTCCTTTCGATATTTTTCCTTTAGATATTTAGCATATCCTCAAGAAAATAATTTCCTCAATGAAAAATGTGAATAAAAAATTGCAGGTGTAATGAATATGCCAAGAACTCCGATAAATCTTGCGATGATTACGTGCTAACGGGAAGGCCTTATCCTGGATACCCGAACCCCGGGAAGTGTTCCTCCCCGAACCCCAGTTACGGTTCACCTCAGAGTCTCGAGAGGGAATGCGGCAGAAATATTTGTTATTTTGCGTGTTCCAATAAACCATGGTGAAATATTTGTTATTTTGCGTATTCCAATAAACCATGGTGAAATATTTGTTATTTTGCGTGTTCCAATAAACCATGGTGAAATATTTGTTATTTTGCGTGTTCCAATAAACCATGGTAAAACCACACCAATGCAATTGAATGAACATGAATGATCGTTTTAAGGCCATTTTCCCTGCTAGAGCGGGGGTTAGCCTTGCGGGTCCCATGACAATCATGGTTCCCTGTTTGAGGCAATGTTTTTATGGCCGGATGCCCTTCCTGACGCCAACCCTTGGTCACGCTCTTACGATGCGCAGGGATACGGTGTACCTATTCTAAATCGGGGTACACACCGGGATCATTCATCCCAGCAAGCTGGTACTCAATTTGCCGACCTCGGAAGGATGACAGGCTGAGTCAACCCCCCTGGCGTTAATTCAGCGATCGACCGGGATTCGAACCCAGGATCCTAGGATCCCAAGCCGGCACCCTAACCGCTAAGCCAACACCAGGCTTACCAGGCACCAGGCACCAGGCAACACCAACACCAATGCAATTGTAGAACAAAATAAGTAATTGTATTAAGAATTCTCACATACACAATAATAATACTATTAAAGAAAGTACAATGAAAATGTCACGCATCAAACGAACAATACGATGGTACCATCATTCCCCCAATGCTCTCAAATCAATAAACTCATGATACGACAAACGTGAGTGGAATGTAACATTCCCCAAATGGTGATGCTGTCCGACCAACAGACCGATCATCTGTCCATGTTGTACTTTTGTTTACGCGATATTAAAAAAAACTGTTGAACATTTAGTTTTCATATTGCAGATATCGATTCCTCATGATTTAATCCCATCAGACCTTCATCAATTTCCTCATCACAAATATGGCATATATTATTATCTCTAAACATAATTTTCTCTTCTTTTGTAAAGCCCCAGTCATACCGGATTTGAGTGGCCACGAATCGCCCCGATCACCCCCGATCTGGCGATTCCCCCGCAGCAACACGACTTTTCGGCAAGATCGGCTGTAAATTTTCCCACAGTCATACCAAAACACCCCTGCCACGACTCCCGTACGATCGCGCCGTGACCACCGCGCCGACAAAGCCCGATCCGCCAAGTGCGCGGCAAGATCGCCACAAGTCCTAGCCCGTGCCCACACGTCTTCGCCCTGATCCACTACGACCTCACTACGACGGCACTACGACCGCAGTACGCACGCGTACATGCCCACCCATCCGAGCCCGACTGCGCGGCGGCCGTCCTTGCCCTATATAAGAACGGCCAAGAATCACGCCGACCTAACTACGATCTTAAAATTCAGACGATGCTAATTCACGTTATTTTTGTATGTCGTTTATATAAATCATCAACTCCAAGCCTTCCAATGATGCCGCCAGCCAGGAAGAGGGGGAGGGGATCCAGGAAGACGTGCACAATCACGCGGCCGCCGTGACCAGCTTGGATGTGATCGATGTGACCAGCTTGGAATCAGGAGATGAAATGATTTCGCCGCCGGGGATCGCCTATATATACCCGGTCTTGTGACAGGTCGTACTGGCGCCTACTGGTGCTTACTGCATGCTTACGGCAGTCTTGGTGGAGTCTTGTTAATTCGTGAGAGATCGGCAATGATCGTGAGTCGTCGTACTGCTGCTCGAACATGGTCGGGACGGATCGGGGCAATTCTTGGAAGATCGTGATGGCAGTCGTACGGCGTCCATGTGAGGACGTACGGCGGTCGTATCAGTGCTTGCTGGATGCGGAGCGAATCGTGGCAGCCAAGTTTCCCGACCGCCGCAAGACACTCCACGACCATTTTCCCGATGCCCACACGCGCCCGTACGACACCCTCCAGACAGCAGCAAGAGTTTGAAAAACGCCACGAATCGTCACGATAATTTTGAACAGTTCAAAATTGTCGGGGCGGCTTCCCGTCTCGACCCGAACTGCCAAGTACACCCCCGATCATCCAGGAATCGCCAGGACCCCAATACGATCTGGCCAAGAATGTCGCCCCGATCTTAGGTCGTGGCGATTCGTGGCCTGAAAATGGCCGGTATGACTGGGGCTTTAAGCACATTGGTATATTGGTTTTTAAAATTATTTTAGATAATCAAACACAATCCCTTTCCACTCGCCTCACAAACTCCTCTGAAGCATCTCCTCTATAAAGTTCTAACTTGTTGTATTTATCACCTATGGATGATTTGATTTTATAACAGAAACCACAAGGAGTATGTTTTTGATATTTACTCGTGTATGATTTTTTGGGATTTGGAGAAGCAGCATCTATTTTTTCAAGGATACTTTCAAAGTCAGCATATATCACGAATGGATGTTTCATAGTTTTGTTGAAATCTTTGAATGATACATTTGAACCTACTTTTGGCATATTAATTACGGTGGATTTATGTTCGCTACAGTATTTTGAATGCTGGTTTAATCTTTCTTTCGCATGAAAGAAGTTAAGGCAACACTTACAAGGGTTTGTTTTATTAGTTCTATTGCACATTTGAGAAGTAGTCAATCAAGACAAATTTTTGATGTAAGCATAATGTGAATTTTCTTCCAAATTATAATATAGAAGGTCAATATGAGTTTCATCATTTTTATAATTATTAGAATGTTTCAAAATCTGAATTTTGTTTCCATCTGTTAATCCAAATACATGAACAGATCGATTATTCATTTTTTCAAATTTAGGAAAATCTTTTAATGATATTGAGAATTTTAAATCTTTAACATTTAGCATATTCTCATATTTCTTATAACGAGATACTCTTTCTTGATTCTTATTTTGAGGATAAAGGTGGGCGAGAATAGACCATAGGAAACATTTATTATCTTTGTTTTGAATACTAGGGCATGCCCGTACTATATATAAGCTAGGACGTGCCCGTACGTGGGTGCCCGTTCCTTGCCAAAAAAAAAAAAAAAAAAAAATTTGTGTAGGGGTGTGTGTGTGTAAACATCCTAGGGCGTGCCCGTACGTGGGTGCAAAAAAACATGCGTGCAAACAACAACAAAAAAAAACTTTGAAACCACGTGGCAGTAACGACCACAGAACCCCCCCCCCTCTATTTACATGAATGGTTTGGTCCATTCGCAACGACCACAGAACCCCCCCCCTCTATTTACATGCAATGGTTTGGTCCATTCGCAACGCCAAAGCGAACGGCGAACGGCTAAATCGCCATAGCTCGGTAAGTACTTGTCCGATTAATTTCAAACCTTGAAAAGGCACATCCTCGGGTCCCCAGCAATATACCTGGCAAGTTGCAAGTATATCGGACCCGTGGTTGTCGAGAAACAGCGGTCACAGACAAACAAACGTACAAACGTACAAACGTACAAACAGAGATTACTGGAATTATAGATAGATTAACAACCGCCTTTTTAACTTTTATATCCCTTGGTAAATCAATGTAAGAAGAAGCATTGAGGGGGTCTGATTTTAGAATGTGTATAGCGAGGAAAATTTGCAGATATTGTTTTCATATTGCAGATATCGATTCCTCATGATTATTCCTCATGAGACTTCCGCTTCCGGTCCCTCGAGCGAGGAGGCTTGCTTTGATCTCTCCACGACATCAAAGTTTGAGTATTTTCCCATTCGTGTCTTTGTAAAATTTCCACTGGTTATTTTATTGTGTATGTGTTATTGTGTGTTTCTATTTAGTTTTGGTTTTGTAATTATTGCAAATTTGTGTGTAATTAGTCGTTTTTTGTTCGCACCTCATGCGCGGCCTGGTCTCTCCAGGCTCCCTCCCCCCCCCCCCCCAACCCGTCAGTATTTTGTGAATACAAGTTCTTTCCTTCATAGTATTTGCTTGTTTCTTTGATTTTCTTTTCTCCCCCCTACCTCTCACGAACATCTTACCCTTTGTCCAACGTTTTAAAAACAAAACGAACAAAAAAAAAAAATTCTTTATTAATTCTTTCTCTCCTCCCGGACACGTGCTTGTTCGCTCTCCTCCTCGTCTCGACTTCTGCCCCGCCCCCTACATCTCGTTTTTCTTCCACCTCTGCTCCTTCTTTCTCAAATCCACGTCCTCACTTAGAGACTTTTCCCAGATTATTGTGCATGGTTTTGTTTAAATCTTATTTAAATATGTTTAAACCGCAGCCGTGATGCTGACGCCGCCCTCCTCCCCTCCACCCCCACCCCCCCCCCCAAGAATTTCCATATTTTAAACGTTTCCCAGTGTGTACCCTGGATTAGAATAGGGACACCGTATCCCTGCGTGTCGTAAGAGACGAATAAGAGGGTTGGCGTCAGGAAGGGCATCCAGCTATAAAAACATTGCCTCAAAAAGAGAACCATGACAATTACAACTACATATGGGCAGGGTACAGCCCGAAGTGGAGATCGGTTTCTGAGGTTTGGGACATGGAATGTAGGGACAATGACAGGGAGATCAGGAGAAGTGGTGGAAGTATTGGTCAGAAGAGTGGACATATGTTGTGTGCAAGAGATGAGATGGAAGGGAAGTGGTGTGAGAATGGTGAAGGGTAGGCAGGGACAGAAATACAAGTTTATGTGGCAAGGGTGCCTGGAGGGCGTGAATGGTGTTGGTGTCCTGTTTTCTGAGGAGTTTGTAGACAGTGTGGTGAGTGTGACTAGAGTGAGTGATAGGTTGATGATGGTGAAAATGATGATTGGAAAGCTCTTGGTGAACGTCAACTCGGGATATGCTCCGCAGGTTGGTCGGAGCGTTGAAGAGAAGGACAAGTTCTGGTATGCGATAGAGAAGCTGATGGAAAACGTGAAAGATGAGGAAGTTGTTGTGGTAGGAGGAGACCTAAATGGACATGTGGGAAGGAGTATGGATGGTTTTGAGGGAGTTCATGGGGGTTACGGATATGGTGTGCGAAATGGAGAAGGTGAAAGGATTTTGGAGTTTGCTGATGGAGCTGATTTGTTGATTTGTAATACTCAGTTCCAGAAAGAGGATAATAAGCTTGTTACATACACGTCAGGTGGGTCAACAACAACCGTTGACTACCTGATGGTGCGTAGGCGAGATAGGGGGCACCTCCGGGACACAAAGGTAATCCCGGGGGAGGAGGCTGTTTCACAGCACCACTTGGTTGTCTGCGACATAAGGGTGAAAGGTGCGAGGACAGCTCGGCGGGTGAAGTACCAACCGAGAATGAAGGTGTGGAGGTTGAAAGAGGTGACAGTAAGGGAGGCATTCAAAGAGAGGCTGAGTAGGGTCGAGGATGATGTGGTTGAGCTTGAAAGTGGTTGGATGTCAATGAAAGCTAGTCTGCTGGGAGCCGTTGGTGAGGTATGTGGATGGACAAAAGGACCACCGAGGCACTCGGAAACATGGTGGTGGGATGATGATGTTGGAAAGAGGATTGACGAGAAGAGGAAGAAGTTCAAGGAGTGGCAGAAGGCAAAGGGTACGGCAGCATAAACAGCAGAGCATGAAAGTTATAAGGCAGCCAAGAAGGCTGCAAATAAAGAGGTAGCAAAGGCGCAGGAGGCATGGAGGAAAATGTTCGGAGAACGCTTGGATTCGGAAGAGGGTCAGAGAACAGTATTCAGGATTGCAAAGCAGATAGCGAAAGAGAGGTGTGATGTGATGGGGGTGACTTGCTTGAAGGATGAAGTGGGACAAATCGTTGTCGACCCAGATGGAATTAAAGGAAGATGGAAAAGATATATGGAAATGCTGTTGAATACAGAGAATGAATGGGATGGCAACATAGAGAGTAACCCAGTTTTAGGACCGGCAGAGAAGATAACTGAGAAGGAAGTTGAGGAAGCAATAAAAGCAATGAAGAGTAGAAAAGCGGGAGGGCTGACAGGAGTTGTGGGAGATATGTTGAAGGCAGCAGGAAGTTGGGGTGTGAAGAGAATGACAGAGATCTGTAATCTGGTGGTGAAAGAAGGCCACATTCCAGTGGATTGGGAATTGAGTACCCTCGTCCCTCTATACAAGGGGAAAGGTGACCCTCTGGAGTGTGGCTCGTACCGAGCGATAAAGTTATTGGAGCATGGAATGAAGGTATTGGAAAGGGTGTTGGAGAGGAGGATAAGGAAGAAAGTGAAGATCGACGAAATGCAGTTTGGATTTATGCCAGGAAGAGGAACGACAGACGCGCTTTTCATTGTGAGGCAGTTGCAGGAGAAGTACATGGAGAAGACGAAGAAGTTGTTTCTTGGGTTTGTTGATCTGGAGAAAGCATTCGATAGGGTTACACGCAAAGTATTGACATGGGCATTGAGGAAGTTAGGAGTGGAGGAATGGTTGATCAGAGTGGTGATGGCAATGTACAAAAGAGCGTGCACAGCTGTAAGGACGAAGGACGGGAACAGTGGTTAGTTTGAGGTGAAGGTGGGAGTGCATCAGGGGTCGGTACTAAGTCGACTCCTATTTGTAGCTGTGATGGAGGTGCTGGCTCAGAACGTAAAGGAGGGTTTACCGTGGGAGTTGTTGTATGCAGATGATCTGGTGTTGATTGCGGAAAGTATGGATGGACTGAAGGAAAAGATGAACAAGTGGAAGGAATGTATGGAGACAAAAGGTCTGAAGGTGAATATCGGAAAGACGAAGGTGATGGCAAGTGGTAAAGCATGTGGTGAGGTGGAAAGAACTGGGAAGTGGCCCTGTGCTGTGTGTAGGAAGGGTGTCGGAGTGAACTCCATTCAATGTACAATGTGCGCCGAGTGGGTTCATCAAAAATGTAGTGGTCTGAGAGGGTCATTAACCAGTGTGGCAGCTACATTCAAATGTAAGGTGTGCACAGAGGGAGCTGCAGATGGAGGAAATGTTGAGTTGGATCTTGGAGACGGCGTGAAGCTGGAAGGTGTGAAAACATTTTGCTACCTCGGAGACATGCTGAATGGAGAAGGTCGATCAGACTCGGCAACGGTTGCTAGAGTGAGATGTGCATGGAAGAAGTTTCGGGAACTGAGTGGTGTGCCGATGAGGAGGGGAGTGTCGTTGAAGCTGAAGGGAAAGGTGTATGCTGCATGTGTGAGAAGTGTTATGATTTATGGAAGTGAGACATGGGTAATGAACGTAGAGCAGCAACGAAGGTTGGAAAGGGTGGAAATGCGAATGGTTCGATGGATGTGTGGAGTATCGTTGAGAGAGGAAGACAAATGATGAATTGTGAAAGATGATGGGAATAGAGCCTGTGATTGATGCTGTGAAGAGGAACAGGTTGAGATGGTTTGGTCATGTGTTGAGGAAGGATGAAAGTGACTGGTTGAGAAGAGTGATGGAAATGAATGTAGAAGGAAGTAGAGGACGGGGAAGACCGAGAAAGACTTGGCTAAAGATGGTGGAAGAAGAAATGCGGGCAAGGGGGTTAACAAGGAATGAATGAATGAATGAAAGGGTGGAAAAGGTGGAAATGCTAATGGTTTGAAGGGGGTTAACAAGGAGAGATGCAGAAAATAGGGCAAGATGGAGAAGATTGTCACGGGGACCGCAAGGCTAACCCCCGCTCTCGTAGGGAAAATGGCCTTTAAAATGCATGTTGTTGTTGTTGTTGTTGTATAGCGATGAAAATTATTTTAGGAATAAAATATCCACTACCTATAAGTGTATTATCTGAATCCTGCTCCTGTTTTACAAGTTCACCATAAACACCCGATGATAAGAAACATAAATTTTTATGCAATTCGTAACACAATTCTAGCGTAACACAACTAGAATGGCATAAAACAACTAGAATGGCATAAAAACAACGAGAATGGCATAAAAACAACTAGAATGGCATAAAACAACTAGAATGGCATAAAACAACTAGAATGGCATAAAAACAACTAGGATGGCATAAAAACAATTAGAATGGCAAACCATAACTTGAACTGGAATGGCATAAAAACAATTAGAATGGCATAACACAACTTGAACTAGAATGGCATAAAACAATTAGAATGGCATAACACAACTTGAACAAGAATGGCATAAAAACAACTAGAATGGCATAAAACAACTAGAATGGCATAAAACAACTAGAATGGCATAAAAACAACTAGAATGGCATAAAGCAATTAGAATGGCATAACACAACTTGAGCTAGAATGGCATAAAAACAACTAGAATGGCATAAAAACAATTAGAATGGCATAACACAACTTGAACTAGAATGGCTTAAAAACAACTAGAATGGCATAAAAACAATTATAATGGCATAAAAACAACTAGAATTGCATAAAAACAACTCGAATGGCATAAAACAATTAGAATGGCACAACACAACTTGAACAAGAATGGCATAAAAACAACTAGAATGGCATAAAAACAACTAGAATGGCATAAAAACAACTAGAATGGCATAAAACAACGAGAATGGCATAAAACAATTAGAATGGCATAACAACTTGAACTAGAATGGCATAAAAACAACAAGAATGGCATAAAAACAATTGGAATGGCATAACACAACTTGAACGAGAATGGCATAAAAACAATTAGAATGGCATAACACAACTTGAACTAGAATGGCATAAAAACAACTCGAATGGCATAAAAACAATTAGAATGGCATAACACAACTTGAAGTAGAATGGCATAACACAACTTGAACGAGAATGGCATAAAAACAATTAGAATGGCATAACACAACTTGAACTAGAATGGCATAAAAACAACTAGAATGGCATAAAAACAACTAGAATGGCATAAAAACAACTAGAATGGCACGACACAACTTGAACTAGAATGGCATAAAAACAATTAGAATGGCATAACACAACTTGAACTAGAATGGCATTAAAACAATTAGAATGGCATAACACAACTTGAACTAGAATGGCATAAAAACAATGAGAATGGCATAAAAACAACTAGAATGGCATAAAAACAACTAGAATGGCATAAAAACAACGAGAATGGCATAACACAACTTGAACTAGAATGGCATAAAAACAATTAGAATGGCATAAAAACAACTAGAATGGCATAAAACAACTAGAATGGCATAAAAACAACTAGAATGGCATAAAACAATTAGAATGGCATAACACAACGAACTAGAATGGCATAAAAACAATTAGAGAGGCATAACACAACTTGAACTAGAATGGAATAAAAACAATGAGAATGGCATAACACAACTTGAAGGAGAATGGCATAAAAACAACTAGAATGGCATAAAAACAACTAGAATGGCATAAAAACAACTAGAATGGCATAAAAACAACTAGAATGGCATAAAACAATTAGAATGGCAGAACACAACTTGAACGAGAATGGCATAAAACAACTAGAATGGCATAAAAACAACCAGAATGGCATAAAAACAACTAGAATGGCATAACACAACTTGAACTAGAATGGCATAAAAACAATTAGAATGGCATAACACAACTTGAACTAGAATGGCATAAAAACAATTAGAATGGCATAACACAACTTGAACTAGAATGGCATAAAACAATTAGAATGGCATAACACAACTTGAACTAGAATGGCATAAAACAACTAGAATGGCATAAAAACAACTAGAATGGCATAAAAACAACTAGAATGGCATAAAAACAACTAGAATGGCATAAAAACAAATAGATTTGCATAAAAACCACTAGAATGGCATGAAACAATTAGAATGGCATAACGCAACTTGGACTAGAATGGCATAAAAACAACTAGAATGGCATAAAACAACTAGAATGGCATAAAAACAACTAGAATGGCATAAAAACAACTAGAATGGCATAAAACAATTAGAATGGCATAACACAACTTGAACTAGAATGGCATAAAAACAACTAGAATGGCATAACACAACTTGAACTAGAATGGCATAAAAACAATTAGAATGGCATAACACAACTTGAACTAGAATGGCATAAAAACAATTAGAATGGCATAACATAACTTGAACTAGAATGGCATAAAAACAATTAGAATGGCATAACACAACTTGAACTAGAATGGCATAAAACAACTAGAATGGCATAAAAACAACTAGAATGGCATAAAAACAACTAGAATGGCATAAAAACAATTAGAATGGCATAACACAACTTGAACTAAATGGCATAAAACAACTAGAATGGCATTAAAACAACTAGAATGGCATAAAAACAATTAGAATGGCATAACACAACTTGAACTAAATGGCATAAAACAACTAGAATGGCATAAAAACAACTAGAATGGCATAAAACAAATAGAATGGCACAACACAACTTGAACTAGAATGGCATAAAAACAATTAGAATCACATAACACAACTTGAACTAGAATGGCATAAATACAATTAGAATGGCATAACACAACTTGAACGAGAATGGCAAAAAACAACTAGAATGGCATAAAAACAACTAGAATGGCATAAAACAACTAGAATGGCATAAAAACAACTAGAATGGCATAAAAACAACGACAATGGCATAAAAACAATGAGAATGGCATAAAAACAATTAGAATGGCATAACACAACTTGAACTACAATGGCATAAAAACAATTAGAATGGCATAACACAACTTGAACTAGAATGGCATAAAACAACTAGAATGGCATAACACAACTTGAACTAGAATGGCATAACACAACTTGAACTAGAATGGCATAAAAACAACTAGAATGGCATAAAAACAATTAGAATTGCATAAGAAACTTGAACTAGAATGGCATAAAAACAACTAGAATGGCATAAAAACAATGAGAATGGCATAACACAACTTGAACTAGAATGGCATAACACAACTTGAACTAGAATGGCATAAAAACAATTAGAATGGCATAAAACAACTAGAATGGCATAAAAACAACTAGAATGGCATAAAACAACTAGCATGGCATAAAAACAACTAGAATGGCATAAAACAATTAGAATGGCATTACACAACTTGAACTAGAATGGCATAAAAACAATTAGAATGGCATAACATAACTTGAACTAGAATGGCATAAAAACAATTAGAATGGCATAACACAACTTGAACTAGAATGGCATAAAACTAGATTGGCATAAAAAAAACTAGAATGGCATAAAAACAACTAGAATGGCATCAAAACAACTAGAATGACATAAAAACAACTATAATGGCATAAAAACAACTAGAATGGCATAAAAACAACTAGAATGGCATAAAACAACTAGAATGGCATAAAAACAACTAGAATGGCATAAAAACAATTAAAATGGCATAACACAACTTGAACTAGAATGGCATAAAAACAATTAGAATGGCATAACACAACTTGAACTAGAATGGCATAAAAACAATTAGAATGGCATAACACAACTTGAACTAGAATGGCATAACACAACTTGAACTAGAATGGCATAAAACAACTAGAATGGCATAAAACAACTAGAATGGCATAAAACAACTAGAATGGCATAAAACAACTAGAATGGCAGAAAACAACTAGAATGGCAGAAAACAACTAGAATGGCATAAAAACAACTAGAATGGCATAAAAACAATTAATGGCATAAAAACAACTAGAATGGCATTAAAAACAACTAGAATGGCATAAAAACAACTAAAATGGCATAAAAACAACTAGAATGGCATAAAAACAACTAGAATGGCATAAAAACAACTAGAATGGCATAAAAACAACTAGAATGGCATAAAAACAACTAGAATGGCATAAAAACAACTAGAATGGCATAAAAACAATTAGAATGGCATAACACAACTTGAACTAGAATGGCATAAAAACAACTAGAATGGCATAAAAACAACTAGAATGGCATAAAAACAACTAGAATGGCATAAAAACTAGAATGGCATAAAAACAATTAGAATGGCATAAAAACAACTAGAATGGCATAAAACAATTAGAATGACGTAACACAACTTGAACTAGAATGGCATAAAAACAATTAGAATGGCATAACACAACTTAAACGAGAATGGCATAAAAACAACTAGAATGGCATAAAACAACTAGAATGGCATAAAAACAACTAGAATGGCATAAAAACAACTAGAATGGCATAAAACAATTAGAATGGCATAAAAACAATTAGAATGACATAAAAACAACTAGAATGGCATAAAAACAACTAGAATGGCATAAAAACAATTAGAATGGCATAAAAACAATTAGAATGGCATAACACAACTTGAACTAGAATGGCATAAAAACAATTAGAATGGCATAACACAACTTGAACGAGAATGGCATAAAACAACTAGAATGGCATAAAAACAACTAGAATGGCATAAAAACAACTAGAATGGCATAAAACAACTAGAATGGCATAAAAACAACTAGAATGGCATAACACAACTTGAACTAGAATGGCATAAAAACAATTAGAATGGCATAACACAACTTGAACTAGAATGGCATAAAACAACTATAATGGCATAACACAACTTGAACTAGAATGGCATAAAAACAACTAGAATGGCATAAAAACAATTAGAATGGCATAACACAACTTGAACTAGAATGGCATAAAAACAACTAGAATGGCATAAAAACAATGAGAATGGCATAACACAACTTGAACGAGAATGGCATAACACAACTTGAACTAGAATGGCATAAAAACAATTAGAATGGCATAAAACAACTAGAATGGCATAAAAACAACTAGAATGGCATAACACAACTTGAACTAGAATGGCATAAAAACAATTAGAATGGCATAACATAACTTGAACTAGAATGGCATAAAAACAATTAGAATGGCATAACACAACTTGAACTAGAATGGCATAAAACTAGAATGGCATAAAAACAACTAGAATGGCATAAAAACAACTAGAATGGCATAAAAACAACTAGAATGGCATAAAAACAACTAGAATGGCATAAAAACAACTAGAATGGCATAACACAACTTGAACTAGAATGGCATAAAAACAATTAGAATGGTATAACACAACTTGAACTAGAATGGCATAAAACAACTAGAATGGCATAAAAACAACTAGAATGGCATAAAACAACTAGAATGGCATAAAACAACTAGAATGGCATAAAAACAACTAGAATGGCATAAAAACAACTAGAATGGCATAAAAACAATTAGAATGGCATAAAAACAACTATAATGGCATAAAAACTAGAATGGCATAAAAACAATTAGAATGGCATAAAAACAACTATAATGGCATGAAACAATTAGAATGGCGTAACACAACTTGAACTAGAATGGCATAAAAACAATTAGAATGGCATAACACAACTTGAACGAGAATGGTATAAAAACAACTAGAATGGCATAAAAACAACTAGAATGGCATAAAAACAACTAGAATGGCATAAAAACAACTAGAATGGCATAAAACAATTAGAATGGCATAAAAACAACTAGAATGGCATAAAAACAACTAGAATGGCATAAAACAACTAGAATGGCATAAAAACAATTAGAATGGCATAAAAACAACTAGAATGGCATAAAAACACCTAGAATGGCATAAAAACACCTAGAATGGCATAAAAACAACTAGAATGGCATAAAACAACAAGAATGGCATAAAACAACAAGAATGGCATAAAAACAATTAGAATGGCATAAAAACAACTAGAATGGCATAAAACAACTAGAATGGCATAAAACAACTAGAATGGCATAAAAACTACTAGAATGGCATAAAAACAATTAGAATGGCATAAAAACAACTAGAATGGCATAAAAACAACTAGAATGGCATAAAAACAACTAGAATGGCATAAAACAATTAGAATGGCATAACACAACTTGAACTAGAATGGCATAAAAACAACTAGAATGGCATAACACAACTTGAACTAGAATGGCATAAAAACAATTAGAATGGCATAACACAACTTGAACTAGAATGGCATAAAACAACTAGAATGGCATAAAAACAACTAGAATGGCATAAAAACAACTAGAATGGCATAAAAACAACTAGAATGGCATAAAACAACTAGAATGGCATAAAAACTACTAGAATGGCATAAAAACAACTAGAATGGCATAAAAACAACTAGAATGGCATAAAAACAACTAGAATGGCATAAAACAACTAGAATGGCATAAAAACAACTAGAATGGCATAAAAACAACTAGAATGGCATAAAGCAACTATAGTGTAGCAGCATAGCAAACCTGTTGTGCATTTTGTGATACAAGCACCAAATTTGGCACAAATGTACATTAATATGTTGCGAACATTTTCAGATATTGGGCCACTTGAAATTCCGTAATTTTTTTTTTCAAATTTTTTCAAATTTCGTAATTTCAAATTTTTCGGGTGACACCGTCACAATTTCGGTCTTCGAGGCCGGCCGATATAGTGGGGCGGCTTAGCCCAAATATTCAAAAGAATTGTGCATTTTGTGATACAAGCACCAAATTTGGCACAAATGTACATTAATATGTTGCGAACATTGTGTGGTCAGCAATGAAGACGAGAGTCTGAATTACATGTATGCAAAATACCTTGTGAACCAGTGAAGCAAATACACGGGTAAGCATGAATTAAATCTAGGGCATGATATAATTTCCATGATGTTTACCTCTACACTCAATGGTGGAAGGAGGTAATGTTTTGATCCCAGCTTGTCTGTATGTCTGTTTGTCTGTTAGTCCACAAAATTCCAGACAAAGCTTGTAGTAGTGGTAGTTGTAGTGGTAGTGGTGATAACAGAAATTGTTATATAGAACTGAACTTATATTATTATTACATGCAGAAAATAACTTCATTTCTATACACAAAGAATTAAGTTAAGCACCCCTACACAACGAATTAAGGTAAGCACCCCCTAATATATATTCTTTGTGTATATGTATACATTGGCATATATTCTAAGGTATGTGAGATCAAATAATGATTGGTATGACATTAGCAATTATCCATTGATGAAATTGAGTGATCAAAGTGAAAAAAAGTGATTGGTTGAGTCAGTGATCCGATCACGTGGGTCCTACACACGTTATTGACGCAAAGATCGCTAGAGGTCTTCTCAGAACAATGACTGTACGTTAGAAAACATAAACGTCATCCACACTGTCCGTGATGGACCTATAGCTCCATACTTAAATTGAGGTGAAAATATGCCTAAAATTCCCAAAAAATTTCACCTTAAATTATGCAGAATAAAATATTGAAAACGGCATGATTGTTATGTTTTTATGTGACCATAATATCACTTCTCCAGAAAATATAGCAATATCATGGGTATATTACACTGTTTTGACGACAACAAACTTGTAATGTGCGAGGTTGTAAAAAAACGGGGGGGGGGGGTGCTTAACTTAATTCTTTGTGTATATATGCCCTGCAGTGGACAGGTTAATTGGTTTATGCACTGAAGGGGTCACCCTGGTGTGCACTGCTGTGTTCTGCCTCACTGAGTTGTTCAGGTATGATGTACTCAGCACAAGCTTCCGGTCGGCCCGGAGGTGGGGGTGCGGGGCCTGTCACGGAACGTCAAAACAAACGGCCTGCCGGGGCCGCCCAAAAGTCGGGCGTGAGGGGCGCGTCCACTAATGGAACGCCTCTCGCTTCCCAGATCGAGGGCCACGTGGTCAGGAGAACCTCGTCCCTTCCGGTCACACTTTGCCTATCGGCCGGCCTCGAAGACCGAAATTGTGACGGTGTCACCCAAAAAATTTGAAATTACGGAATTTGAAAAAATTTGAAAAAAAAAATTACGGAATTTCAAGTGGCCCAATATCTGAAAATGTTCGCAACATATTAATGTACATTTGTGCCAAATTTGGTGCTTGTATCACAAAATGCACAATTCTTTTGAATATTTGGGCTAAGCCGCCCCACTACTAGAATGGCACTCGGTAGAGCGCATACAAATGCCAGGCTGATGAACAGGTTACGTTTTGTATCCACCTGACTGGCCAAAACTGGATTCGGACCTTAACCAAAATCGAATTGTTTGTTCTTGTCACATACCCAACTTATCCACGAAATATCGTCCGAATTCGTACACAAATTTTTGAGATATCCTGTTCACAAACGGACAAACGGATAGGGGTGAAAACGTAACCTTCATCCTCGCTAAGCATGTCATGTCATTGAAGTTGAATACAGTGATCTCAATGTACACGTGCAGATGCACTTCAATAATTCTTACACACAAATCCAAAAACAACAGCTCGAAACACAATCGACCATGGAACGTTATAATAGTGGGGGCGGGGCAACCACTCCTCTGGGGGCAGTCGAGGGGGTTATAGACTAGGCACGAGACAAAAAAGTGGAGGTATTGCCGCAAATGAAAAACATTTTTCGTATTATTTGGTTAATTCAATTATTCATTCAATTATTCAAGCATGGGGCCAGTCACCTTCAGCAGTCAGATATGCCTCTCTGAGAGGATGGATGCGCGTGGTGATGAAACGGCAGCGCTGTCATTACGTCACGCGGAGGGCTGTCATTACGTCATCCCATTGGCTGCTGCTTCGAGCTCCATCCACGTCGGCAAAAAAATTCCATAAGGCAATAAAATCATGAATCGTGTAACGTGAGAACGAAAGACGAATGAGAAAGAAAGGAACGATCGATTTTAGAAAAAAAATATTGTACTGTACAGTGTTATAATTTATGAGGCAAATAAATCTATAATGGGAGCAAACAAAAAAAAAAACTAAAAGGCGTGGCGATGACGCAGAGTGGGCGGGGCCGGGGAGCGTGCCCTCCGGCGCGCACCGCGTAACATCTCGTGTGCCATCGCCATGCGGCGCGCGCCGCGGCCGGTCCGTCGCGCGCTCAGCTCAGCGAGCCGTGATCGAGACCGTGACTCGGGGTCGGACGGGTGCGTCCGGGACGCAGCGGCCGGGACGGTCGACGTGCTCTCCGCGACGGTGGCGGAGGCGGAAGATGTCGGGGGAGGTGATCGGGGATCCAGGGAAGAAGGAAGCAGAGGGAGGGATAGAGAGGGAAGGACGGGGCGCCGGCGCTCCGGTGCCGTTGATGGAGAAAATGGGGGAGAAGGAGAAAGGGTCGGCGCAGAGGGTCTCGAACCCGGCATGTTGCTCATTCCCGCCGTCGTAACTCTGGCAGAAGCCGAAGACATCGATGACGATTTTGAGCCAGAATTGGAGCGTGAATTGAAGCTCATGGACGCTAGTCCCCTGCGCACCTTGCCGGGCGGGAGCGCCACCATCTCCAAGACCTCGTGCGTGTTCTCTGCGAGAGATGGTCATAAACGCAAGAAGTCCTTCAACAAGCGCCGCCCGCTCAAGCATTTGGGAAGCCTGGTGTCACGGATGTTGAAGACCTTGTCTACCTTAGCCAACCTTTCCGGTCCTCATGAACAGATTGGACAACGACAGGAGGGAACGAACGTTGCGGACAGCGCCGACGTGAGCGCCGTCGACACGGCCACGACCGCCATCACGACCATCACGACCACCCCGACCACCCTCACCCCCGGTCCAACGGACTGTTCCGAGAGCTGCAGCGCGGGCGCGGAATCGGAGGACGACGGGGGATTCGCATCCTTCCGGGTCGGAAGAGCCGATAGGACGGACAGGACGAGCCTGCGTTCTGCGTCCGCTTCGGCCCTCGGTCGGTCCGCGTCTCCCGCTCCCGCCTCGGGTTCCAGGTCCGGCTCGAGCTGCGCGGCCGAACGCACCGTCCCCGGAGTCGCAGGTCTGCGTAACCATGGCAACACGTGCTTCATGAACGCCGTGCTGCAATGTCTGAGCAACACGGACCTGCTCGCCGAGTTCCTGGGTCTCGGTCAGTACAAGGCGGACCTCAGGGCGGACTCCCCACCGGACTCGCCGCTCCTCCAGCCGCAAGTCCTCCTCCAGGCGCCCTCCTTGCGAGCCACGTCCTCGTCCTCGTCCTCCTTCTCCGTGGCGGCGTCCACCAACGGGACACCCCGGCCACCCAGACTGCGCGGCGAGGTCACCGAGCAGTTGGCCACCCTCGTGCGGGCGCTCTGGACCCTGGAGTACACGCCGCAACTTTCCAGCGATTTCAAGGTCGTTTGGACGTGCACCTCCTTTTATTACATCAATCTGCATCAACTTCGGCCATTTTAAACCTCTGTCCCCTCCTTATAGTCAACAACCTCCACCTCTTTCACTCTTCATTTCTAATTTATTCATCGTGTAATCATCATCATGTCATTCATTCCCTCAGCTCATCTTTCTCCTAATCATTCAATCCCCATTCGCTTCATTCTTTCTACATTCGTTCTCTGCTGCTCCTTCTACACGCAACGCTCATTCATTCACTTTTCTATTGTATTTCGCATTTTATTATTCCCACCTTCATTCGTTTTATGTTTTATGCTTTACATCATTCATTCATTCGCAGTACAAACATATATTCTGTCAGTAGCTTTTGTTAGCCCAAATAACCCCCCCCCCCCCCCCACCATTGTCATTCGTTCATTCGTGCATCGTTCATTCATTTTATGTTTTTCTTTCACATTCACTTCTTATTTGCTGCACTCATTGATCCATCGATTCTCCTTTGCGCTCTCGTCATTCAGGCCTTTTTACCTGTTCGTTCATTTACCGAATACCGCTTGCTCCCATTATTTTAATTTCCAGTCTTTCTTCAATGTATTATCCTTAACCTGGATTTTTCTATTTATTCATTCCCCCAATCCTTTATTGTTTTCTTTTTTTAACCCAAGCTCATTTTTACCTCCGCCACCAAAGGTGGATGGAGCTTATGTTTTCACCCCTGTCTGTCTGTCTGTTTGTCTGTCCGTTTCTCAAAAAGTTGTGGACGGATTTGGACGAAACTTCGTAGACCGGTTGGGTGTCTGGCAAGGATGATTTGATTCGATTTTAGTGAAGATCTGAATTTGGATTTGGATATGAGACTTATTTAATTTTTCAGCGATTCCTCACCATTGGGAGATAGGGCCAAAAACGATACTTAGCAGGATATCTCAAAAAGTTGTGGATGGATTTGGACGAAACTTGTTGGACCGGTTTTGTATGTGACAAGGAAAAATCGATTCAATTTTGGTGAAGATCCAGATCCAGGTCCAGCTAGTAGAATTTTTAAAGTGATTCTTCACCATTGAGTGATGTGGCCAACCAGGTGGAGGTATGCTCTCTACTGAGTGCCGTTCTAGTTTCAACCAGTATTTAATTTCATAACTTGCTTGTTCATTTACATTCATTCCTCTCCATATTACCTTGTCTCAATACTCGCATTACTTTGTCACTCCGAACTGCGTTATGATTGTGCAAGCCAATACCAGAGGGGCATGCTTGCACACTGCAAGCAAGTACTGGGGTGCATCCCTATGTGCAGACATAATGAATATAAGCTTTATATATTTGATGAAGTGAATTGTGAGAGATTTATATTCAAGAGCACGAGGGTACAATGATACGCAAAGCAAAAGACAAACTCAAAATGTTGCTTATTCATAATTAATCGATGACCAAAAAAAATGGCAAGTCATGTGACGCAAATGCAGTCGTGCTAAAATACGCAATTTGGCGTCTGTCTGTCTGACTGACAGCGATACATTCGGTCGTTATTTATCCAATCTCTCCCAAACCCACTCTTTCTTCCCAAGGGGATTTTCCTCCTTTGATAAACGCCGTGTCAACGTGTATAAATAGCTTATCGAGGCGTTTTGTGGGGGCATTCCTACCAGAAGTAAAATATTAGAAACCACAAACACGTATGATTACCTTTTTTTTTTTAAAAGTCGATACTGCTGTTTAACACTAAACTTAAATATAATTGGAGGAATCCTGACGTCCTCGAGGCAGTATATGCTTATTGCGTCCGCCACAAATTAACGGACCCGAGCCGGGATCTACTGTAATGTATATACCCCAGAGAGGATAATAACATGACCCTTCCTTCCGCTCCCTTACAGAGTGGGTGTACTGGTTTAATTGAATATGCAATATTTCAAGTGTGCTTTCATAAATTACTACGATTACTTTGAAATCAACAAATTGCAACAACAAATTGCTCAGTAATGTACTATATAAGAGAGCTTTGGTGTGTGTGTGACTGTGTGTGTGACTGTGTGTGTGACTGTGTGTGTGACTGTGTGTGTGACTGTGTGACTGTGTGTGTGACTGTGTGTGTGACTGTGTGAGACTGTGTGAGACTGTGTGAGACTGTGTGAGACTGTGTGAGACTGTGTGAGACTGTGTGAGACTGTGTGAGACTGTGTGAGACTGTGTGAGACTGTGTGAGACTGTGTGAGACTGTGTGTCACCATTTCTCTCAGAGATGGCTGAGCGGATCTTAGTCAAACTTTCAGAGGTTCATCAGTGAGTGCCTGGGAATGTATTAGGCCCAAATAAATTATGAAAAAAAAGTTCGTTTTTTGGGATAAAAAAAAAAAAATCGCTCGATAGTGCCCAAGCCTTTTTTAATTAATGACAGTTATACACAAGTATACAGTCGCAAAAATAAATACAAAAAATAAATACAAGTGTACGAAATTGGTACTAAGGCTTCTTCTTCCTCATCGGCATCACACTTAACTCAGAAACGTGATGAACGCCACATTCACCAGCATATATTCAACGAAAACGCGATGAAACCCCTTCCTCTCCTGCCCCCCTCCCCCTCCTAAATAACTCGAGTAAATCAAGAATTGGTAATTAGAATGAGCTGTTTATTTAAAAGTTTACAGCTATGTTAATTTTTAATGTAAATACGACAAAAATATATTTGTTAAAGTGGCAGAAGAGGCAGTCATTGTTCGTGTTACCTAGCAAATAGCTCCAGTGTAAGCTTCATTGACTGGGGTCACGTGACTTGAAGTGAACAGACAGACCGAGTGACCAGCCTACATTTAAATGCACCAGCCTCCATTTAGTGAAGGATATTTTCATTATTACCTTCGCAAAAGCGGAAGGTTATGTTTTTGTTTGTTTTGTGATTTTTCCTGGGATTTTGGCTTTGAGTTTCATCAGTTTGCAAAATTTCAGCTTTCTAGCTGGCCCCCCTAGAAGGTACTAAACATTTATATCAGTGAGTTGGTGAGTGAGTCAGTGGTGAAAAGGATATACATATATATATACACAAAGAATTAAGTTAAGCACCCCCCCCGTTTTTTTACAACCTCGCACATTACAAGTTTGTTGTCGTCAAAACAGTGTAATATACCCATGATATTGCTATATTTTCTGGAGAAGTGATATTATGGTCACATAAAAACATAACAATCATGCCGTTTTCAATATTTTATTCTGAATAATTTAAGGTGAAAATTTTTGGGAATTTTAGGCATATTTTCACCTCAATTTAAGTATGGAGCTATAGGTCCATCACGGACAGTGTGGATGACGTTTATGTTTTCTAATGTACAGTCATTGTTCTGAGAAGACCTCTAGCGATCTTTGCGTCAATAACGTGTGTAGGACCCACGTGATCGGATCACTGACTCAACCCTACGTCTCATAGACCCTGTAAGCCGTCGTATGCGTTGCTGTGGCAGGTTGTTCCATTCCCGATGTAATGCACGTTCCAATTCATCCAGATTGGCTATTGGAGGGACCATCTTCGCAATTTGTCGTCCCAACATGTCCCAAACGTGCTCGAGGGGGTTCAGGTTCAGGACAGGATTAGGGGGTGCTTAACTTAATTCTTTGTGTAGGGGTGCTTAACTTAATTCTTTGTGTATATATATATACAGTCGTGGCCAAAAATATTGGCACCCTTGCACTTTTTTCAAATAACTCACAATTTTCTCCAAACATAAGTTGAAATTGACAAAAGTATTTGGTCTCCACAATTCTTTATTTCACTGTTGATATTACAGAACCTTTGTTTTTGATTCAGAACTTAATATATCCTTTTAAATCAGGAAATAAAAAGAAATGGCAATTGCAAAATTATTGACACCCGAGACTTAATATTTGGGAACACAGCCTTTGGACAAAATAACTGCAGTCAAGCACTTCCTATAGCCATGAATGAGCTTCCGACACCTCTCTACTGGCAGTTTGTCCCACTCTTCTTGTGCAAACTGCTCCAGTTCTCCAGGATTTGAAGGGTGCCTTCTCCCAACTGCAGTTTTCAGATCTCCCCACAGGTGTTCAATGGGATTTAGATCCAGACTCATTGCTGGCCATTTCAGAACAGTCCAGTGTTTTCTCTTGAACCATTCCTGGGTGCTTTTTGAAGTGTGTTTGGGGTCATTGTCCTGCTGCAAGACGCATGACCTTCAACAGAGACCCAGATTTCTGACACTGGGTTGAACATTGCGCTCCAAAATGCCTTGGTAATCTGATGTCATGATGCTATGCACACATTCAAGGCACCCAGTGCCAGAGGCAGCACAGCAGCCCCAAAACATCACTGAACCTCCTCCATGTTTGACTGTGGGGAAGGTGTTCTTTTATTTGAAGGCTTCATTTCGTTTTCTGTAAACATAGAGATGATGATGACGACCAAGTCGGCACGTTCAGCGCCTGAACATCATCCTCCCTTCATTTCCCCTTGTGAGTGTGATCGGGCCCGTGTCTGGGAATAAGTTAAGACTGTATAAGACTGCTCTGTGTCTCTTCGCCTTGTACATAATAGTGTGAATAATTATTAAACCTGTGTTCTTCCTTTTATTCGACCGTCTCGTCCCTTCCATCTATTGACTAAGCGTGGTACGAATAAAACCGCTCTAATCGGGTTCCAATACCAAAGGTAACTGCATGGACCACGTGGTACGCAATCCGCTCGGTGTACTCAAATTGCGCGTGGCTCGTGCGAGGCTTGATTCCCCGCTTCCGTGGCAGCGCAGGTACTTAGGTACGTGCGAACATCGTCCCGGAACCCTACCCTGCGTTTGCCCGGGAAGGGCGATTCAAGTCTCTCGGTTGCGCCGACCCAAAAAGAACAAGGGGCTTAATCTCCCCCTTGATAAGGGCAGGAGGGTCGCGTGGAAATCGTAACAATATATATATATATGCATATACACATACACATACACACATACAAACAAGGGGGGTTGACACTCATCTTTGTTTTTTTTCTGCTTTATTATCCTCACGCTTAAGAAAAATACAGGGGAATATTGTAATCGTCTGTCTGTCCATCACACTATCTCCTCCTAAAAGGTTGTGCAGAAATTCACCAAATTTGGTCGTTATGGTCACCACATGACAAGAAGAGATTCGTGAGCAGTATTATTATTGGCGCTCACCCCAGCCGAGGCGCCCTCGACCGGCCTTGCCACCTCACCTATAACCTTCCCGTGGCCATCCCAACATTTTTAGTTCTTTTTGAATGAATTTACGACTATAATTCAGCTTTTACTTGCAGCCGTAGAAGATTGACTTCTATAATTCAGCTCAGCTTTTAATTGCGAAATGGGCCCAGCTCGGCCGAGGTGGCCTCGACCGGCCTCGCCACCTCGCCCATAACCTTCCCGGGACCCGTCCCGGCATTTTTTGTATTAGAGGTTTCCTCCTATCTTTCACCGTTCAGGAGATTAGTGCGTGCAGACAAACAGACAAACAGACAAACAAACAAATGAAAAATCAGTCAGAGACCGAGGACTTGCCGGAATGTACTTTTTTATCCGCCATTTAGGACAAATATGGCGGCCGAACCACGTGACCGATGACGTCATCATTAACATATTTTATTCCCCATGGAGAGTTCTTTACAATGAGCCATGTCTCAATTTTTTCTGTTCAGCACTTTTGGAGATATAGTGGTGCAAAGTTTTGCCGTTTTTCCAAGATGGCGGCCGACCACGTGACATATGACGTCATCATTAACATATTTTATTCCCCATGGAGAGTTCTTTACAATGAGCCATGTCTCAATTTTTTCTGTTCAGCACTTTTGGAGATATAGTGGCGCAACGTTTTGCCGTTTTTCCAAGATGGCGACCGAACCACGTGACTGATGACGTCATCATTTACATATTTTATTCCCCATGGAGAGTTCTTTACAATGCGCCATGTCTCAATTTTTTCTGTTCAGTACTTTCGGAGATATAGAGGTGCAAAGTTTTTCGGTTTTTCCAAGATGGCGGCCGAACCACGTCACCGATGACGTCATCAATTGGGCACAGTCTATTCCAGGGCAAGACCAATATGTGTGCAAAGTTTGGCGATTCTACGTGCAACGGTGTAGACGCAGTGCTGCAAACAGACAGACAGACAGACAGACAAACAGACAGACAAACAGATGAAAAATCGGTCAGAGACCGAGGACTTGCCGGAATGTACTTTTTTATCGGCCATTTAGGACAAATATGGCGGCCGAACCACGTGACCGATGACGTCATCATTAACATATTTTATTCCCCATGGAGAGTTCTTTACAATGAGCCATACCTCAATTTTTTCTCTTCAGGACTTTTGGAGATGTGGAGGTGCAGAGGTTTTCGGTTTTTCCAAGATGGCGGCCGAACCACGTGACCGATGACATCATCATTAACATATTTTGTTCCCCATGGAGAGTTCTTTACAATGAGCCATGTCTCAATTTTTTCTATTCAGCACTTTCGGAGATATGGAGGTGCTAAGTTTTTCGGTTTTTCCGAGATGGCGGCCGACCACGTGACTGATGACGTCATCATTAACATATTTTATTCCCCATGGAGAGTTCTTTACAATGAGCCATGTCTCAATTTTTTCTGTTCAGCACTTTTGGAGATATAGTGGTGCAAATTTTTGCCGTTTTTCCAAGATGGCGGCCGACCACGTGACATATGACGTCATCATTAACATATTTTATTCCCCATGGAGAGTTCTTTACAATGAGCCATGTCTCAATTTTTTCTGTTCAGCACTTTTGGAGATATAGTGGCGCAACGTTTTGCCGTTTTTCCAAGATGGCGCCCGAACCACGTGACTGATGACGTCATCATTTACATATTTTATTCCCCATGGAGAGTTCTTTACAATGAGCCATGTCTCAATTTTTTCTGTTCAGCACTTTTGGAGATATAGTGGTGCAAAGTTTTGCCGTTTTTCCAAGATGGCGGTCGAACCACGTGACCGATGACGTCATCATTAACATATTTTATTCCCCATGGAGAATTATTTACAATGAGCCATGTCTCGATTTTGTCTGTTAATTACTTTTGGAGATATAGAGGTGCAACGTTTTTCGGTTTTTCCAAGATGGCGGCCGAACCACGTGACCGATGACGTCATCATTTGGGCACAATATATTAGAGGGCAAGACAAATACGTGTGCAAAGTTTGGCGATTCTACGTGCAACGGTGTAGACGTAGTGCTGCAAACAGACAAACAGGTCTCTTATCTGTCTCCCTCTTCCAAATCCTGGTGGCGTCTGGTCAAATCCGTTTCTGGTGTTTGTGCCCCCTCCATCCCCTCCCTTACCTCAAACGGCTACACAGCTGACTCCGCACGTGAAAAAGCTGAATGCCTCAACTCTGTGTTTGCCTCTAAATCTTGTGTCCCAAACCCATCCCTCTCTGTACCCACCATACCCAGTCGTACCCTGCTGCTCCTGGACTCCGTGTCCTTTCCTCCTGACAAGGTGGAAAAGTTTCTGTCAACCCTCGACTCTGATTCTGCAACTGGACCCGACGGCATCAGCCCACGGGTCCTAAAATCCTGCTCTGCTGCTCTATCTCACCCTCTCTCTGTTCTCTTCACCCTCTCTTTTGCTCAAGGTCAACTGCCATCTGCTTGGAAATCAGCCAACATCACCGCTTTGCACAAAAAAGGTGCAAAAACAGATCCTAGCAACTACAGACCAATCAGCCTTCTCCCAATTATCAGCAAAGTCATGGAATCCATCATTGCTTCTGATATGAAATCTTTCCTCTTCTCCAATGGCTTGATCTCTGATCATCAATTTGGTTTCAGACCAGGTCACTCTACTCTGGACATGCTGCTTCTGCTGTCTCAACAATGGATGGAGGTCCTCAATGCCAAACAGGAAATTAGAGCTGTCTCCCTCGACATATCACGTGCCTTCGACACAGTCTGGCACCCCGCTCTGCTCACCAAACTCTCCTCCTTTGGTATCCATGGAAATCTCCACGCATGGCTGGCGGACTTCCTCTCTAGTCGTTGTCAACGTGTGGCCCTGAATGGGTTTCTCTCATCTCCTCTTCCTGTTCAGGCTGGAGTTCCCCAAGGCAGTGTTCTGGGCCCCGTGCTTTTTCTGGTCTTCATCAATGATCTCTCTGACTCTCTCGAAAATCCTCTCTATCTCTTTGCTGATGACTCCACTCTCTGCCGCTCCATTCCTCTTCCCTCAGATCGGCAGTCTGCTGCCTCCTCACTCTCTGAAGACCTGGACAAAATCACAGACTGGTCAAACAAGTGGAACATGTCTTTCAATCCTGACAAATCTCACACTCTTACTATGTCTCTCCGAAAAGATCGACTGGACAACCCTCCCATCTACTTTCTCAACAATCCTCTCCAAGAAGTTCTGTCGCTCAAGATTTTGGGTCTCACTATCTGCCATGATCTTTCTTGGGAAAACCACATTTCCAAGCTGGCCTCCAAAGCCAGTCGCCGACTGGGCATCCTCCGTCGTGCGAAGTCCTTCCTCGGCACACCTGAGCTCCTCACCACATACAAGGCTTTCATCCGCAGCTCAATGGAATACAGTTCTCCCCTATGGGCCGGTGCTCCTGCCTCACACCTAGCTCGGCTTCACGCTGTTGAAACCAAAGCTTTCAGAATTATTGGAATCTCCCGCGATGAAGCTATCTCTGAGGGCCTTTCACTCACTCACCGCAGGCAGGTAGGTGGTCTTTCTGTCTTCTACCGACTCCTCTCCGGCCTTGCACCCCCAGCTCTCTCTGTGCTCTGTCCCCCAAATATTCCTACAGGTCGCACAAGATCTGCCAGCAACCCTCTAATGGTTAAACTGCCGAAATCTCGGCTCTCCGCTCACCTTCACTCTTTCATTCCTCTTTTCTCCCGCCTCTGGAACAAACTCCCTCACTCCCTTCAATCCCACTCCTCCCTCCAGGTCTTTAAAACAGCTGTTCACCACCATCTCTTATCTTCCCCCATCCAAAACCTTGATCTTTTCTACCCCCGCTAATTCACCCCAGATCCACCTTGTTTGAAATTCCAACTTCTTTCCTGGAAGTCCTGGCAGTGTCCATATGTTTTATACCTCTCCCACTGCCCCCTTCCCACGCCCCCCCCCCCCCCCAAAGCCCTCGCCCTCTCTCAGATCTCTCGATGTCTCCATGTCTCTCGGTCCCTGCTCTCAAATGTTGTGTTTGTGTCCTTCCCCCTCTCTCCCCATCTTGTCTACCGCTCCCTATGTTATATGTTTTATGTGTCGGTTTGTCTTTCTGTGTGATTAATGTTCGCTCTTTCACGAGCCTCGATATTGTATACAAAAAAAAAAAAAAAAAAAAAAAAAAACAGACAAACAGACAAACAAATGAAAAATCGGCCAGAGACCGAGGACTTGCCGGAATGTACTTTTTTATCGGCCATTTAGAACAAATATGGCGGCCGAACTATGTGATACATGACGTCATCATTAACATATTTTATTCCCCATGGAGAGTTCTTTACAATGAGCCATACCTCAATTTTTTCTGTTCAGGACTTTTGGAGATGTGGAGGTGCAGAGTTTTTCGGTTTTTCCAAGATGGCGGCCGACCACGTGACTGATGACGTCATCATTAACATATTTTATTCCCCATGGAGAGTTCTTTACAATGAGCCATGTCTCAATTTTTTCTGTTCAGCACTTTTGGAGTTATAGTGGTGAAAACTTTTGCCGTTTTTCCAAGATGGCGGCCGACCACGTGACATATGACGTCATCATTAACATATTTTATTCCCCATGGAGAGTTCTTTACAATGAGCCAAGTCTCAATTTTTTCTGTTCAGCACTTTTGGAGATATAGTGGTGCAACGTTTTTCGGTTTTTCCAAGATGGCGCCAGAACCACGTGACTGATGACGTCATCATTTACGTATTTTATTCCCCATGGAGAGTTCTTTACAACGAGCCATGTCTCAATTTTTTCTGTTCAGTACTTTCGGAGATATAGAGGTGCAAAGTTTTTCGGTTTTTCCAAGATGGCGGCCGAACCACGTCACCGATGACGTCATCAATTGGGCACAGTCTATTCCAGGGCAAGACCAATATGTGTGCAAAGTTTGGCGATTCTACGTGCAACGGTGTAGACGCAGTGCTGCAAACAGACAGACAGACAGACAGACAAACAGACAAACAAACGAACAGATCAACATACTTGCCGGAATCTTTTCCGGCAAGTAACAAACAAACGAACAGATCAACATACTTGCCGGAAATTTTTCCGGCAAGTAACGAACAGATCAACATACTTGCCGGAATCTTTTCCGGCAAGTAACGAACAGATCAACATACTTGCCGGAATCTTTTCCGGCAAGTAACAAACAGACAAACAAACGAACAGATCAACATACTTGCCGGAATCTTTTCCGGCAAGTAATGAAAAATCGGTCAGAGACCGAGGACTTGCCGGAATGTACTTTTTTATCGGCCATTTAGGACAAATATGGCGGCCAAACCACGTGACCGATGAAGTCATCATTACTTGTTTTCTAAACTAATTTATTCCTTGATGATGCTCAAGAAATTTCATCTTGATCGGATGAAGTTTTGTACTTGGCGAATTATGACGTCATAATGGAGGAACCTATGACATCATCATTAACATATTTTATTCCCCATGGAGAGTTCTTTACAATGAGCCATGTCTCAATTTTTTCTATTCAGGACGTTTGGAGATGTGGAGGTGCAAAGTTTTTCGGTTTTTCCAAGATGGCGGCCGACCACGTGACATATGACGTCATCATTAACATATTTTATTCCCCATGGAGAGTTCTTTACAATGAGCCATGTCTCAATTTTTTCTGTTCAGCACTTTTGGAGATATAGTGGTGCAACGTTTTGCCGTTTTTCCAAGATGGCGACCGAACCACGTGACTGATGACGTCATCATTTACATATTTTATTCCCCATGTAGAGTTCTTTACAATGAGCCATGTCTCAATTTTTTCTGTTCAGTACTTTCGGAGATATAGAGGTGCAAATTTTTTCGGTTTTTCCAAGATGGCGGCCGAACCACCTGACATATGATGTCATCATTAACAAATTTTATTCCCCATGGAGAGTTCTTTACAATGAGCCGAACCACCTGACATGCTAATTTTTTCGGTTTTTCCAAGATGGCGGCCGAACCACCTGACATATGATGTCATCATTAACAAATTTTATTCCCCATGGAGAGTTCTTTACAATGAGCCATGTCTCAATTTTTTCTGTTCAGCACTTTTGGAGATTTCGTGGTGCAAAGTTTTGCCGTTTTTCCAAGATGGCGGCCGACCACGTGACTGATGATGTCATCATTAACATATTTTATTCCCCATCGAGAGTTCTTTACAATGAGCCATGTCTCAATTTTTTCTGTTCAGCACTTTTGGAGATATCGAGGTGCAAAGTTTTTCCAAGATGGCGGCCGAACAACGTGACCGATGACGTCATCAATTGGGCACAGTCTATTCCAGGGCAACACCAATATGTGTGCAAAGTTTGGCGATTCTACGTGCAACGGTGTAGACGCAGTGCTGCAAACAGACAGACAAACAGACAAACAGACAAATTTTCTATTCAGCACTTTCAGAGATATGGAGGTGCAAAATTTTTCGGTTTTTCCAAGATGGCGGCCGAACCACGTGACATATGACGTCATCATTAACATATTTTATTCCCCATGGAGAGTTCTTTACAATGAGCCATGTCTCAATTTTTTATATTGAGCATTTTTGGAGATATGGAGGTGCAACGTTTTTCGGTTTTTCCAAGATGGCGGCCGAACCACGTTACCTATGACGTCATCATTAACATATTTTATTCCCCATGGAGAGTTCTTTACAATGAGTCACATCTCAATTTTTTCTATTCAGCACTTTGGGAGATATGGAGGTGGTAGGTTTTTCGGTTTTTCCAAGATGGCGGCCGAACTACGTAACTGATGACGTCATCATTAACATATTTTATTCCCCATCAAGAGTTCTTTACAATGAGCCATGTCTCAATTTTTTCTATTCAGTACTTTCAGAGATATGGAGGTGCAAAGTTTTTAGGTTTTTCCAAGATGGCGGCCGAACCACGTGATTGATGACGTCATCATTAACATATTTTATTCCCCATGGAGAGTTCTTTACAATGAGCCATGTCTCAATTTTTTCTGTTCAGCACTTTCGGAGATATAGAGTTGCAAACTTTTTCCAAGATGGCGGCCGAACCACGTGACCAATGACGTCATCACTAACATTTTATTCCCCATGGAGAGTTCTTTACAATGAGCTCAATTTTTTCTGTTCAGCACTTTTGGAGATATAGTGGTGCAAAATTTTGCCATTTTCCAAGATGGCGGCCGAACCACGTGACTGATGACGTCATCATTAACATATTTTATTACCCATGGAGAGTTCTTTACAATGAGCCATGTCTCAATTTTTTCTGTTCAGCACTTTTGGAGATATAGCGGTGCAAAGTTTTGCCGTTTTTCCAAGATGGCGGCCGACCACGTGACATATGACGTCATCATAAACATATTTTATTCCCCATGGAGAGTTCTTTACAATGAGCCATGTCTCAATTTTTTCTGTACAGTACTTTTGGAGATATAGAGGTGCAAAGTTTTTCGGTTTTTCCAAGATGGCGGCCGAACCACGTCACCGATGACGTTATCAATTGGGCACAGTCTATTCCAGGGCAAGACCAATATGTGTGCAAAGTTTGGCGATTCTCCGTGCAACGGTGTAGACGCAGTGCTGCAAACAGACAAACAGACAAACAGATGAAAAATCGGTCAGAGACCGAGGACTTGCCGGAATGTACTTTTTTATCGGCCATTTCGAACAAATATGGCGGCCGAACTACGTGATACATGACGTCATCATTAACATATTTTATTCCCCATGGAGAGTTCTTTACAATGAGCCATCTCTCAATTTTTTCCATTCTGCACTTTTGGAGATATAGTGGTGCAAAGTTTTGCCGTTTTTCCAAGATGGCGGCCGAACCACGTGACCAATGGCATCATCATTAACATATTTTATTCCCCATGGAGAGTTCTTTACAATGAGCCATGTCTCAATTTTTTCTATTCAGCACTTTTGGAGATATAGTGGTGCAAAGTTTTTCGGTTTTTCCAAGATGGCGACCGAACCACGTGACTGATGACGTCATCATTAACATATTTTATTCCCCATGGAGAGTTCTTTACAATGAGCCATGTCTCAATTTTTTCCATTCTGCACTTTTGGAGATATAGTGGTGCAAAGTTTTCCCGTTTTTCCAAGATGGCGGCCGAACCACGTGACCGATGGCATCATCATTAACATATTTTATTGCCCATGGAGAGTTCTTCACAATGAGCCATGTCTCAATTGTTTCTATTCAGCACTTTCAGAGAAATGGAGGTGCAAAATTTTTCGGTTTTTCCAAGATGGCGGCCGAACCACGTGACATATGACGTCATCATTAACATATTTTATTCCCCATGGAGAGTTCTTTACAATGAGCAATGTCTCAATTTTTTCTGTTCAGCACTTTTGGAGATATAGTGGTGCAAAGTTTTGCCGTTTTTCCAAGATGGCGGCCGACCACGTGACATATGACGTCATCATTAACATATTTTATTCCCCATGGAGCGTTCTTTACAATGAGCCATGTCTCAATTTTTTCTATTCAGCACTTTCGGAGATATGGAGGTGCAAAGTTTTTCGGATTTTCCAAGATGGCGGCCGAATCACGTGAACGATGACGTCATCATTAACATATTTTATTCCCCATGGTGAGTTCTTTACAATGAGCCATGTCTCAATTTTTTCTATTCAGGACTTTCGGAGATATGGAGGTGCAAAAATTTTCGTTTTTTCCAAGATGGCGGCCGAACCACGTGACCGATGACGTCATCATTAACATATTTTATTCCCCATGGAGAGTTCTTTACAATGAGCCATGTCTCAATTTTTTCTGTTCAGCACTTTGAGATATCGAGGTGCAAAATTTTTCGGTTTTTCCAAGATGGCGGCCGAACCACGTGACCGATGACGTCATCATTTGGGCACAGTATATTAGAGGGCAAGACAAATACGTGTGCAAAGTTTGGTGATTCTACGTGCAACGGTGTAGACGTAGTGCTGCAAACAGACAAACAGACAAACAGACAAACAGATGAAAAATCGGTCAGAGACCGAGGACTTGCCGGAATGTACTTTTTTATCGGCCATTTAGGACAAATATGGCGGCTGAACCACGTGATAGATGACGTCATCATTAACATATTTTATTCCCCATGGAGAGTTCTTTAAAATGAGCCATGCCTCAATTTTTTCTATTCAGTACTTTTGGAGATGTGGAGGTGCAGAGTTTTTCGGTTTTTCCAAGATGGCGGCCGAACCACGTGACCGATGACGTCATCATTAACATATTTTATTCCCCATGGAGAGTTCTTTACAATGAGCCACGTCTCAATTTTTTATATTCAGCACTTTCGGAGATATGGAGGTGCTAGGTTTTTCGGTTTTTCCAAGATGGCGGCCGACCACGTGCCTGATGACGTCATCATTAACATATTTTATTCCCCATGGAGAGTTCTTTACAATGAACCATGTCTCAATTTTTTCTGTTCAGCACTTTTGGAGATATAGTGGTGCAAAGTTTTGCCGTTTTTCCAAAATGGCGGCCGACCACGTGACATATGACGTCATCATTAACATATTTTATTCCCCATGGAGAGTTCTTTACAATGAGCCATGTCTCAATTTTTTCTGTTCAGCACTTTTGGAGATATAGTGGCGCAACGATTTGCCGTTTTTCCAAGATGGCGACCGAACCACGTGACTGATGACGTCATCATTTACATATTTTATTCCCCATGGAGAGTTCTTTACAATGAGCCATGTCTCAATTTTTTCTGTTCAGCACTTTTGGAGATATAGTGGTGCAAATTTTTGCCGTTTTTCCAAGATGGCGGCCGACCACGTGACATATGACGTCATCATTAACATATTTTATTCCCCATGGAGAGTTCTTTACAATGAGCCATGTCTCAATTTTTTCTGTTCAGTACTTTCGGAGATATAGAGGTGCAAATTTATTCGGTTTATCCAAGATGGCGGCCGAACCACGTCACTGATGACGTCATCATTGAGGCACAGTATATTAGAGGGCAAGACCATTATGTGTGCAAAGTTTGGCGATTCTCCGTGCAACGGTGTAGACGCAGTGCTGCAAACAGACAAACAGACAGACAAACAGACAGACAGACAAACAGACAGACAGACAAACAAATGAAAAATCGGTCAGAGACCGAGGACTTGCCGGAATGTACTTTTTTATCGGCCATTTAGGACAAATAGGGCGGCCGAACCACGTGACCGATGACGTCATAATTAACATATTTTATTCCCCCTGGAGAGTTCTTTCCAATGAGCCATGTCTCAATTTTTTCTGTTCAGCACTTTTGGAGATAGAGGTGCAACGTTTTTCGGATTTTCCAAGATGGCGGCCGAACCACGTGACCGATGACGTCATCATTAACATATTTTATTCCCCCTGGAGAGTTCTTTCCAATGAGCCATGTCTCAATTTTTTCTATTCAGCACTTTCGGAGATATGGAGGTGATTTTTTTTCCCGTTTTTCCAAGATGGCGGCCGCACCACGTGACCGATGACGTCATCATTAACATATTTTATTCCACATGGAGAGTTCTTGACAATGAGCCATGTCTCAATTTTTTCTATTCAGCACTTTCGGAGATATGGAGGTGCTAGGTTTTTCGGTTTTTCCAAGATGGCGGCCGACCACGCGACTGATGACGTCATCATTAACATATTTTATTCCCCATGGAGCGTTCTTTACAATGAGCCATGTCTCAATTTTTTCTGTTCAGCACTTTTGGAGATATCGTGGTGCAAAGTTTTGCCGTTTTTCCAAGATGGCGGCCGACCACGTGACTGATGACGTCATCATTAACATATTTTATTCCCCATGGAGAGTTCTTTACAATGAGCCATGTCTCAATTTTTTCTGTTCAGCACTTTTGGAGATATAGTGGTGCAAATTTTTGCCGTTTTTCCAAGATGGCGGCCGACCACGTGACATATGACGTCATCGTTAACATATTTTATTCCCCATGGAGAGTTCTTTACAATGAGCCATGTCTCAATTTTTTCTGTTCAGCACTTTTGGAGATATAGTGGTGCAAATTTTTGCCGTTTTTCCAAGATGGCGGCCGACCACGTGACATATGACGTCATCATTAACATATTTTATTCCCCATGGAGAGTTCTTTACAATGAGCCATGTCTCCATTTTTTCTGTTCAGTACTTTCGGAGATATAGAGGTGCAAAGTTTTTCGGTTTTTCCAAGATGGCGGCCGAACCACGTCACCGATGACGTCATCAATTGGGCACAGTCTATTCCAGGGCAAGACCAATATGTGTGCAAAGTTTGGCGATTCTCCGTGCAACGGTGTAGACGCAGTGCTGCAAACAGACAGACAAACAGACAAACAGACAGACAGACAAACAGACAAATGAAAAATCGGTCAGAGACCGAGGACTTGCCGGAATGTACTTTTTTATCGGCCATTTAGGACAAATATGGTGGCCGAAACACGTGATAGATGACGTCATCAGTAACTTATTTTATTCCCCATGGAGAGTTCTTTTCAATGAGCCATGTCTCAATTTTTTATATTCAGCACTTTCAGAGATATGGAGGTGCAATTTTTTTCCAAGATGGCGGCCGAACCACGTGACATATGACGTCATCATTAACATATTTTATTCCCCATGGAGAGTTCTTTCCAATGAGCCATGTCTCAATTTTTTCTGTTCAGCACTTTTGGAGATATAGTGGTGCAAAGTTTTGCCGTTTTTCCAAGATGGCGGCCGACCACGTGACATATGACGTCATCATTAACATATTTTATTCCCCATGGAGAGTTCTTTACAATGAGCCATGTCTCAATTTTTTCTATTCAGCACTTTCGGAGATATGGAGGTGCAAAGTTTTTCGGATTTTCCAAGATGGCGGCCGAATCACGTGAACGATGACGTCATCATTAACATATTTTATTCCCCATGGTGAGTTCTTTACAATGAGCCATGTCTCAATTTTTTCTGTTCAGGACTTTCGGAGATATGGAGGTGCAAAAATTTTCGTTTTTTCCAAGATGGCGGCCGAACCACGTGACCGATGACGTCATCATTAACATATTTTATTCCCCATGGAGAGTTCTTTACAATGAGCCATGTCTCAATTTTTTCTGTTCAGCACTTTGAGATATCGAGGTGCAAAAATTTTCGTTTTTTCCAAGATGGCGGCCGAACCACGTGACCGATGACGTCATCATTAACATATTTTATTCCCCATGGAGAGTTCTTTCCAATGAGCCATGTCTCAATTTTTTCTGTTCAGCACTTTTGGAGATATAGTGGCGCAACGATTTGCCGTTTTTCCAAGATGGCGACCGAACCACGTGACTGATGACGTCATCATTTACATATTTTATTCCCCATGGAGAGTTCTTTACAATGAGCCATGTCTCAATTTTTTCTGTTCAGCACTTTTGGAGATATAGTGGTGCAAATTTTTGCCGTTTTTCCAAGATGGCGGCCGACCACGTGACATATGACGTCATCATTAACATATTTTATTCCCCATGGAGAGTTCTTTACAATGAGCCATGTCTCAATTTTTTCTGTTCAGTACTTTCGGAGATATAGAGGTGCAAATTTATTCGGTTTATCCAAGATGGCGGCCGAACCACGTCACTGATGACGTCATCATTGAGGCACAGTATATTAGAGGGCAAGACCATTATGTGTGCAAAGTTTGGCGATTCTCCGTGCAACGGTGTAGACGCAGTGCTGCAAACAGACAAACAGACAGACAAACAGACAGACAAACAGACAGACAGACAAACAAACGAACAGATCAACATACTTGCCGGAAAATTTTTCCGGCAAGTAACGAACAGATCAACATACTTGCCGGAAAATTTTTCCGGCAAGTAACAAACAGACAAACAAACGAACAGATCAACATACTTGCCGGAATCTTTTCCGGCAAGTAACAAACAGATGAAAAATCGGTCAGAGACCGAGGACTTGCCGGAATGTACTTTTTTATCGGCCATTTAGGACAAATAGGGCGGCCGAACCACGTGACCGATGACGTCATAATTAACATATTTTATTCCCCCTGGAGAGTTCTTTCCAATGAGCCATGTCTCAATTTTTTCTGTTCAGCACTTTTGGAGATAGAGGTGCAACGTTTTTCGGATTTTCCAAGATGGCGGCCGAACCACGTGACCGATGACGTCATCATTAACATATTTTATTCCCCCTGGAGAGTTCTTTCCAATGAGCCATGTCTCAATTTTTTCTATTCAGCACTTTCGGAGATATGGAGGTGATTTTTTTTCCCGTTTTTCCAAGATGGCGGCCGCACCACGTGACCGATGACGTTATCATTAACATATTTTATTCCACATGGAGAGTTCTTGACAATGAGCCATGTCTCAATTTTTTCTATTCAGCACTTTCGGAGATATGGAGGTGCTAGGTTTTTCGGTTTTTCCAAGATGGCGGCCGACCACGCGACTGATGACGTCATCATTAACATATTTTATTCCCCATGGAGCGTTCTTTACAATGAGCCATGTCTCAATTTTTTCTGTTCAGCACTTTTGGAGATATCGTGGTGCAAAGTTTTGCCGTTTTTCCAAGATGGCGGCCGACCACGTGACTGATGACGTCATCATTAACATATTTTATTCCCCATGGAGAGTTCTTTACAATGAGCCATGTCTCAATTTTTTCTGTTCAGCACTTTTGGAGATATAGTGGTGCAAATTTTTGCCGTTTTTCCAAGATGGCGGCCGACCACGTGACATATGACGTCATCGTTAACATATTTTATTCCCCATGGAGAGTTCTTTACAATGAGCCATGTCTCAATTTTTTCTGTTCAGCACTTTTGGAGATATAGTGGTGCAAATTTTTGCCGTTTTTCCAAGATGGCGGCCGACCACGTGACATATGACGTCATCATTAACATATTTTATTCCCCATGGAGAGTTCTTTACAATGAGCCATGTCTCCATTTTTTCTGTTCAGTACTTTCGGAGATATAGAGGTGCAAAGTTTTTCGGTTTTTCCAAGATGGCGGCCGAACCACGTCACCGATGACGTCATCAATTGGGCACAGTCTATTCCAGGGCAAGACCAATATGTGTGCAAAGTTTGGCGATTCTCCGTGCAACGGTGTAGACGCAGTGCTGCAAACAGACAGACAAACAGACAAACAGACAGACAGATGAAAAATCGGTCAGAGACCGAGGACTTGCCGGAATTTACTTTTTTATCGGCCATTTAGGACAAATATGGCGGCCGAACCACGTGACCGATGATGTCATCATGAACATATTTTATTCCCCATGGAGAGTTCTTTACAATAAGCCATGTCTCAATTTTTTATATTGAGCATTTTTGGAGATATGGAGGTGCAACGTTTTTCGGTTTTTCCAAGATGGCGGCCGAACCACGTTACCTATGACGTCATCATTAACATATTTTATTCCCCATGGAGAGTTCTTTACAATGAGTCACATCTCAATTTTTTCTATTCAGCACTTTGGGAGATATGGAGGTGGTAGGTTTTTCCGTTTTTCCAAGATGGCGGCCGAACTACGTAACTGATGACGTCATCATTAACATATTTTATTCCCCATCAAGAGTTCTTTACAATGAGCCATGTCTCAATTTTTTCTATTCAGTACTTTCAGAGATATGGAGGTGCAAAATTTTTAGGTTTTTCCAAGATGGCGGTCGAACCACGTGACTGATGACGTCATCATTAACATATTTTATTCCCCATGGAGAGTTCTTTACAATGAGCCATGTCTCAATTTTTTCTGTTCAGCACTTTCGGAGATATAGAGTTGCAAACTTTTTCCAAGATGGCGGCCGAACCACGTGACCAATGACGTCATCACTAACATTTTATTCCCCATGGAGAGTTCTTTACAATGAGTCACATCTCAATTTTTTCTATTCAGCACTTTGGGAGATATGGAGGTGGTAGGTTTTTCCGTTTTTCCAAGATGGCGGCCGAACTACGTAACTGATGACGTCATCATTAACATATTTTATTCCCCATCAAGAGTTCTTTACAATGAGCCATGTTTCAATTTTTTCTATTCAGTACTTTCAGAGATATGGAGGTGCAAAATTTTTAGGTTTTTCCAAGATGGCGGCCGAACCACGTGACTGATGACGTCATCATTAACATATTTTATTCCCCATGGAGAGTTCTTTACAATGAGCCATGTCTCAATTTTTTCTGTTCAGCACTTTCGGAGATATAGAGTTGCAAACTTTTTCCAAGATGGCGGCCGAACCACGTGACCAATGACGTCATCACTAACATTTTATTCCCCATGGAGAGTTCTTTACAATGAGCTCAATTTTTTCTGTTCAGCACTTTTGGAGATATAGTGGTGCAAAATTTTGCCATTTTCCAAGATGGCGGCCGAACCACGTGACTGATGACGTCATCATTAACATATTTTATTACCCATGGAGAGTTCTTTACAATGAGCCATGTCTCAATTTTTTCTGTTCAGCACTTTTGGAGATATAGCGGTGCAAAGTTTTGCCGTTTTTCCAAGATGGCGGCCGACCACGTGACATATGACGTCATCATAAACATATTTTATTCCCCATGGAGAGTTCTTTACAATGAGCCATGTCTCAATTTTTTCTGTACAGTACTTTCGGAGATATAGAGGTGCAAAGTTTTTCGGTTTTTCCAAGATGGCGGCTGAACCACGTCACCGATGACGTCATCAATTGGGCACAGTCTATTCCAGGGCAAGACCAATATGTGTGCAAAGTTTGGCGATTCTCCGTGCAACGGTGTAGACGCAGTGCTGCAAACAGACAAACAGACAAACAGACAAACAGACAAACGAACAGATCAACATACTTGCCGGAAAATTTTTCCGGCAAGTAACAAACAGACAAACAAACGAACAGATCAACATACTTGCCGGAAAAATTTTTCCGGCAAGTAACAAATGAAAAATCGGTCAGAGACCGAGGACTTGCCGGAATGTACTTTTTTATCGGCCATTTAGGACAAATATGGCGGCCGAACCACGTGACCGATGACGTCATCATTAACATATTTTATTCCCCATGGAGAGTTCTTTACAATGAGCCATACCTCAATTTTTTCTCTTCAGGACTTTTGGAGATGTGGAGGTGCAGAGGTTTTCGGTTTTTCCAAGATGGCGGCCGAACCACGTGACCGATGACATCATCATTAACATATTTTGTTCCCCATGGAGAGTTCTTTACAATGAGCCATGTCTCAATTTTTTCTATTCAGCACTTTCGGAGATATGGAGGTGCTAAGTTTTTCGGTTTTTCCGAGATGGCGGCCGACCACGTGACTGATGACGTCATCATTAACATATTTTATTCCCCATGGAGAGTTCTTTACAATGAGCCATGTCTCAATTTTTTCTGTTCAGCACTTTTGGAGATATAGTGGTGCAAATTTTTGCCGTTTTTCCAAGATGGCGGCCGACCACGTGACATATGACGTCATCATTAACATATTTTATTCCCCATGGAGAGTTCTTTACAATGAGCCATGTCTCAATTTTTTCTGTTCAGCACTTTTGGAGATATAGTGGCGCAACGTTTTGCCGTTTTTCCAAGATGGCGCCCGAACCACGTGACTGATGACGTCATCATTTACATATTTTATTCCCCATGGAGAGTTCTTTACAATGAGCCATGTCTCAATTTTTTCTGTTCAGCACTTTTGGAGATATAGTGGTGCAAAGTTTTGCCGTTTTTCCAAGATGGCGGTCGAACCACGTGACCGATGACGTCATCATTAACATATTTTATTCCCCATGGAGAATTATTTACAATGAGCCATGTCTCGATTTTGTCTGTTAATTACTTTTGGAGATATAGAGGTGCAACGTTTTTCGGTTTTTCCAAGATGGCGGCCGAACCACGTGACCGATGACGTCATCATTTGGGCACAATATATTAGAGGGCAAGACAAATACGTGTGCAAAGTTTGGCGATTCTACGTGCAACGGTGTAGACGTAGTGCTGCAAACAGACAAACAGGTCTCTTATCTGTCTCCCTCTTCCAAATCCTGGTGGCGTCTGGTCAAATCCGTTTCTGGTGTTTGTGCCCCCTCCATCCCCTCCCTTACCTCAAACGGCTACACAGCTGACTCCGCACGTGAAAAAGCTGAATGCCTCAACTCTGTGTTTGCCTCTAAATCTTGTGTCCCAAACCCATCCCTCTCTGTACCCACCATACCCAGTCGTACCCTGCTGCTCCTGGACTCCGTGTCCTTTCCTCCTGACAAGGTGGAAAAGTTTCTGTCAACCCTCGACTCTGATTCTGCAACTGGACCCGACGGCATCAGCCCACGGGTCCTAAAATCCTGCTCTGCTGCTCTATCTCACCCTCTCTCTGTTCTCTTCACCCTCTCTTTTGCTCAAGGTCAACTGCCATCTGCTTGGAAATCAGCCAACATCACCGCTTTGCACAAAAAAGGTGCAAAAACAGATCCTAGCAACTACAGACCAATCAGCCTTCTCCCAATTATCAGCAAAGTCATGGAATCCATCATTGCTTCTGATATGAAATCTTTCCTCTTCTCCAATGGCTTGATCTCTGATCATCAATTTGGTTTCAGACCAGGTCACTCTACTCTGGACATGCTGCTTCTGCTGTCTCAACAATGGATGGAGGTCCTCAATGCCAAACAGGAAATTAGAGCTGTCTCCCTCGACATATCACGTGCCTTCGACACAGTCTGGCACCCCGCTCTGCTCACCAAACTCTCCTCCTTTGGTATCCATGGAAATCTCCACGCATGGCTGGCGGACTTCCTCTCTAGTCGTTGTCAACGTGTGGCCCTGAATGGGTTTCTCTCATCTCCTCTTCCTGTTCAGGCTGGAGTTCCCCAAGGCAGTGTTCTGGGCCCCGTGCTTTTTCTGGTCTTCATCAATGATCTCTCTGACTCTCTCGAAAATCCTCTCTATCTCTTTGCTGATGACTCCACTCTCTGCCGCTCCATTCCTCTTCCCTCAGATCGGCAGTCTGCTGCCTCCTCACTCTCTGAAGACCTGGACAAAATCACAGACTGGTCAAACAAGTGGAACATGTCTTTCAATCCTGACAAATCTCACACTCTTACTATGTCTCTCCGAAAAGATCGACTGGACAACCCTCCCATCTACTTTCTCAACAATCCTCTCCAAGAAGTTCTGTCGCTCAAGATTTTGGGTCTCACTATCTGCCATGATCTTTCTTGGGAAAACCACATTTCCAAGCTGGCCTCCAAAGCCAGTCGCCGACTGGGCATCCTCCGTCGTGCGAAGTCCTTCCTCGGCACACCTGAGCTCCTCACCACATACAAGGCTTTCATCCGCAGCTCAATGGAATACAGTTCTCCCCTATGGGCCGGTGCTCCTGCCTCACACCTAGCTCGGCTTCACGCTGTTGAAACCAAAGCTTTCAGAATTATTGGAATCTCCCGCGATGAAGCTATCTCTGAGGGCCTTTCACTCACTCACCGCAGGCAGGTAGGTGGTCTTTCTGTCTTCTACCGACTCCTCTCCGGCCTTGCACCCCCAGCTCTCTCTGTGCTCTGTCCCCCAAATATTCCTACAGGTCGCACAAGATCTGCCAGCAACCCTCTAATGGTTAAACTGCCGAAATCTCGGCTCTCCGCTCACCTTCACTCTTTCATTCCTCTTTTCTCCCGCCTCTGGAACAAACTCCCTCACTCCCTTCAATCCCACTCCTCCCTCCAGGTCTTTAAAACAGCTGTTCACCACCATCTCTTATCTTCCCCCATCCAAAACCTTGATCTTTTCTACCCCCGCTAATTCACCCCAGATCCACCTTGTTTGAAATTCCAACTTCTTTCCTGGAAGTCCTGGCAGTGTCCATATGTTTTATACCTCTCCCACTGCCCCCTTCCCACGCCCCCCCCCCCCCAAAGCCCTCGCCCTCTCTCAGATCTCTCGATGTCTCCATGTCTCTCGGTCCCTGCTCTCAAATGTTGTGTTTGTGTCCTTCCCCCTCTCTCCCCATCTTGTCTACCGCTCCCTATGTTATATGTTTTATGTGTCGGTTTGTCTTTCTGTGTGATTAATGTTCGCTCTTTCACGAGCCTCGATATTGTATACAAAAAAAAACAAAAAAAAAAAAAAAAACAGACAAACAGACAAACAAATGAAAAATCGGCCAGAGACCGAGGACTTGCCGGAATGTACTTTTTTATCGGCCATTTAGAACAAATATGGCGGCCGAACTATGTGATACATGACGTCATCATTAACATATTTTATTCCCCATGGAGAGTTCTTTACAATGAGCCATACCTCAATTTTTTCTGTTCAGGACTTTTGGAGATGTGGAGGTGCAGAGTTTTTCGGTTTTTCCAAGATGGCGGCCGACCACGTGACTGATGACGTCATCATTAACATATTTTATTCCCCATGGAGAGTTCTTTACAATGAGCCATGTCTCAATTTTTTCTGTTCAGCACTTTTGGAGTTATAGTGGTGAAAACTTTTGCCGTTTTTCCAAGATGGCGGCCGACCACGTGACATATGACGTCATCATTAACATATTTTATTCCCCATGGAGAGTTCTTTACAATGAGCCAAGTCTCAATTTTTTCTGTTCAGCACTTTTGGAGATATAGTGGTGCAACGTTTTTCGGTTTTTCCAAGATGGCGCCAGAACCACGTGACTGATGACGTCATCATTTACGTATTTTATTCCCCATGGAGAGTTCTTTACAACGAGCCATGTCTCAATTTTTTCTGTTCAGTACTTTCGGAGATATAGAGGTGCAAAGTTTTTCGGTTTTTCCAAGATGGCGGCCGAACCACGTCACCGATGACGTCATCAATTGGGCACAGTCTATTCCAGGGCAAGACCAATATGTGTGCAAAGTTTGGCGATTCTACGTGCAACGGTGTAGACGCAGTGCTGCAAACAGACAGACAGACAGACAAACAGACAAACAGACAAACAAACGAACAGATCAACATACTTGCCGGAATCTTTTCCGGCAAGTAACAAACAAACGAACAGATCAACATACTTGCCGGAAATTTTTCCGGCAAGTAACGAACAGATCAACATACTTGCCGGAATCTTTTCCGGCAAGTAACGAACAGATCAACATACTTGCCGGAATCTTTTCCGGCAAGTAACAAACAGACAAACAAACGAACAGATCAACATACTTGCCGGAATCTTTTCCGGCAAGTAATGAAAAATCGGTCAGAGACCGAGGACTTGCCGGAATGTACTTTTTTATCGGCCATTTAGGACAAATATGGCGGCCAAACCACGTGACCGATGAAGTCATCATTACTTGTTTTCTAAACTAATTTATTCCTTGATGATGCTCAAGAAATTTCATCTTGATCGGATGAAGTTTTGTACTTGGCGAATTATGACGTCATAATGGAGGAACCTATGACATCATCATTAACATATTTTATTCCCCATGGAGAGTTCTTTACAATGAGCCATGTCTCAATTTTTTCTATTCAGGACGTTTGGAGATGTGGAGGTGCAAAGTTTTTCGGTTTTTCCAAGATGGCGGCCGACCACGTGACATATGACGTCATCATTAACATATTTTATTCCCCATGGAGAGTTCTTTACAATGAGCCATGTCTCAATTTTTTCTGTTCAGCACTTTTGGAGATATAGTGGTGCAACGTTTTGCCGTTTTTCCAAGATGGCGACCGAACCACGTGACTGATGACGTCATCATTTACATATTTTATTCCCCATGTAGAGTTCTTTACAATGAGCCATGTCTCAATTTTTTCTGTTCAGTACTTTCGGAGATATAGAGGTGCAAATTTTTTCGGTTTTTCCAAGATGGCGGCCGAACCACCTGACATATGATGTCATCATTAACAAATTTTATTCCCCATGGAGAGTTCTTTACAATGAGCCGAACCACCTGACATGCTAATTTTTTCGGTTTTTCCAAGATGGCGGCCGAACCACCTGACATATGATGTCATCATTAACAAATTTTATTCCCCATGGAGAGTTCTTTACAATGAGCCATGTCTCAATTTTTTCTGTTCAGCACTTTTGGAGATTTCGTGGTGCAAAGTTTTGCCGTTTTTCCAAGATGGCGGCCGACCACGTGACTGATGATGTCATCATTAACATATTTTATTCCCCATCGAGAGTTCTTTACAATGAGCCATGTCTCAATTTTTTCTGTTCAGCACTTTTGGAGATATCGAGGTGCAAAGTTTTTCCAAGATGGCGGCCGAACAACGTGACCGATGACGTCATCAATTGGGCACAGTCTATTCCAGGGCAACACCAATATGTGTGCAAAGTTTGGCGATTCTACGTGCAACGGTGTAGACGCAGTGCTGCAAACAGACAGACAAACAGACAAACAGACAAATTTTCTATTCAGCACTTTCAGAGATATGGAGGTGCAAAATTTTTCGGTTTTTCCAAGATGGCGGCCGAACCACGTGACATATGACGTCATCATTAACATATTTTATTCCCCATGGAGAGTTCTTTACAATGAGCCATGTCTCAATTTTTTATATTGAGCATTTTTGGAGATATGGAGGTGCAACGTTTTTCGGTTTTTCCAAGATGGCGGCCGAACCACGTTACCTATGACGTCATCATTAACATATTTTATTCCCCATGGAGAGTTCTTTACAATGAGTCACATCTCAATTTTTTCTATTCAGCACTTTGGGAGATATGGAGGTGGTAGGTTTTTCGGTTTTTCCAAGATGGCGGCCGAACTACGTAACTGATGACGTCATCATTAACATATTTTATTCCCCATCAAGAGTTCTTTACAATGAGCCATGTCTCAATTTTTTCTATTCAGTACTTTCAGAGATATGGAGGTGCAAAGTTTTTAGGTTTTTCCAAGATGGCGGCCGAACCACGTGATTGATGACGTCATCATTAACATATTTTATTCCCCATGGAGAGTTCTTTACAATGAGCCATGTCTCAATTTTTTCTGTTCAGCACTTTCGGAGATATAGAGTTGCAAACTTTTTCCAAGATGGCGGCCGAACCACGTGACCAATGACGTCATCACTAACATTTTATTCCCCATGGAGAGTTCTTTACAATGAGCTCAATTTTTTCTGTTCAGCACTTTTGGAGATATAGTGGTGCAAAATTTTGCCATTTTCCAAGATGGCGGCCGAACCACGTGACTGATGACGTCATCATTAACATATTTTATTACCCATGGAGAGTTCTTTACAATGAGCCATGTCTCAATTTTTTCTGTTCAGCACTTTTGGAGATATAGCGGTGCAAAGTTTTGCCGTTTTTCCAAGATGGCGGCCGACCACGTGACATATGACGTCATCATAAACATATTTTATTCCCCATGGAGAGTTCTTTACAATGAGCCATGTCTCAATTTTTTCTGTACAGTACTTTTGGAGATATAGAGGTGCAAAGTTTTTCGGTTTTTCCAAGATGGCGGCCGAACCACGTCACCGATGACGTTATCAATTGGGCACAGTCTATTCCAGGGCAAGACCAATATGTGTGCAAAGTTTGGCGATTCTCCGTGCAACGGTGTAGACGCAGTGCTGCAAACAGACAAACAGACAAACAGACAAACAGATGAAAAATCGGTCAGAGACCGAGGACTTGCCGGAATGTACTTTTTTATCGGCCATTTAGGACAAATAGGGCGGCCGAACCACGTGACCGATGACGTCATAATTAACATATTTTATTCCCCCTGGAGAGTTCTTTCCAATGAGCCATGTCTCAATTTTTTCTGTTCAGCACTTTTGGAGATAGAGGTGCAACGTTTTTCGGATTTTCCAAGATGGCGGCCGAACCACGTGACCGATGACGTCATCATTAACATATTTTATTCCCCCTGGAGAGTTCTTTCCAATGAGCCATGTCTCAATTTTTTCTATTCAGCACTTTCGGAGATATGGAGGTGATTTTTTTTCCCGTTTTTCCAAGATGGCGGCCGCACCACGTGACCGATGACGTCATCATTAACATATTTTATTCCACATGGAGAGTTCTTGACAATGAGCCATGTCTCAATTTTTTCTATTCAGCACTTTCGGAGATATGGAGGTGCTAGGTTTTTCGGTTTTTCCAAGATGGCGGCCGACCACGCGACTGATGACGTCATCATTAACATATTTTATTCCCCATGGAGCGTTCTTTACAATGAGCCATGTCTCAATTTTTTCTGTTCAGCACTTTTGGAGATATCGTGGTGCAAAGTTTTGCCGTTTTTCCAAGATGGCGGCCGACCACGTGACTGATGACGTCATCATTAACATATTTTATTCCCCATGGAGAGTTCTTTACAATGAGCCATGTCTCAATTTTTTCTGTTCAGCACTTTTGGAGATATAGTGGTGCAAATTTTTGCCGTTTTTCCAAGATGGCGGCCGACCACGTGACATATGACGTCATCGTTAACATATTTTATTCCCCATGGAGAGTTCTTTACAATGAGCCATGTCTCAATTTTTTCTGTTCAGCACTTTTGGAGATATAGTGGTGCAAATTTTTGCCGTTTTTCCAAGATGGCGGCCGACCACGTGACATATGACGTCATCATTAACATATTTTATTCCCCATGGAGAGTTCTTTACAATGAGCCATGTCTCCATTTTTTCTGTTCAGTACTTTCGGAGATATAGAGGTGCAAAGTTTTTCGGTTTTTCCAAGATGGCGGCCGAACCACGTCACCGATGACGTCATCAATTGGGCACAGTCTATTCCAGGGCAAGACCAATATGTGTGCAAAGTTTGGCGATTCTCCGTGCAACGGTGTAGACGCAGTGCTGCAAACAGACAGACAAACAGACAAACAGACAGACAGACAAACAGACAAATGAAAAATCGGTCAGAGACCGAGGACTTGCCGGAATGTACTTTTTTATCGGCCATTTAGGACAAATATGGTGGCCGAAACACGTGATAGATGACGTCATCAGTAACTTATTTTATTCCCCATGGAGAGTTCTTTTCAATGAGCCATGTCTCAATTTTTTATATTCAGCACTTTCAGAGATATGGAGGTGCAATTTTTTTCCAAGATGGCGGCCGAACCACGTGACATATGACGTCATCATTAACATATTTTATTCCCCATGGAGAGTTCTTTCCAATGAGCCATGTCTCAATTTTTTCTGTTCAGCACTTTTGGAGATATAGTGGTGCAAAGTTTTGCCGTTTTTCCAAGATGGCGGCCGACCACGTGACATATGACGTCATCATTAACATATTTTATTCCCCATGGAGAGTTCTTTACAATGAGCCATGTCTCAATTTTTTCTATTCAGCACTTTCGGAGATATGGAGGTGCAAAGTTTTTCGGATTTTCCAAGATGGCGGCCGAATCACGTGAACGATGACGTCATCATTAACATATTTTATTCCCCATGGTGAGTTCTTTACAATGAGCCATGTCTCAATTTTTTCTGTTCAGGACTTTCGGAGATATGGAGGTGCAAAAATTTTCGTTTTTTCCAAGATGGCGGCCGAACCACGTGACCGATGACGTCATCATTAACATATTTTATTCCCCATGGAGAGTTCTTTACAATGAGCCATGTCTCAATTTTTTCTGTTCAGCACTTTGAGATATCGAGGTGCAAAAATTTTCGTTTTTTCCAAGATGGCGGCCGAACCACGTGACCGATGACGTCATCATTAACATATTTTATTCCCCATGGAGAGTTCTTTCCAATGAGCCATGTCTCAATTTTTTCTGTTCAGCACTTTTGGAGATATAGTGGCGCAACGATTTGCCGTTTTTCCAAGATGGCGACCGAACCACGTGACTGATGACGTCATCATTTACATATTTTATTCCCCATGGAGAGTTCTTTACAATGAGCCATGTCTCAATTTTTTCTGTTCAGCACTTTTGGAGATATAGTGGTGCAAATTTTTGCCGTTTTTCCAAGATGGCGGCCGACCACGTGACATATGACGTCATCATTAACATATTTTATTCCCCATGGAGAGTTCTTTACAATGAGCCATGTCTCAATTTTTTCTGTTCAGTACTTTCGGAGATATAGAGGTGCAAATTTATTCGGTTTATCCAAGATGGCGGCCGAACCACGTCACTGATGACGTCATCATTGAGGCACAGTATATTAGAGGGCAAGACCATTATGTGTGCAAAGTTTGGCGATTCTCCGTGCAACGGTGTAGACGCAGTGCTGCAAACAGACAAACAGACAGACAAACAGACAGACAAACAGACAGACAGACAAACAAACGAACAGATCAACATACTTGCCGGAAAATTTTTCCGGCAAGTAACAAACAGACAGACAAACAGACAGACAGACAAACAAACGAACAGATCAACATACTTGCCGGAAAATTTTTCCGGCAAGTAACAAACGAACAGATCAACATACTTGCCGGAAAAATTTTTCCGGCAAGTAACGAACAGATCAACATACTTGCCGGAATCTTTTCCGGCAAGTAACAAACAAACGAACAGATCAACATACTTGCCGGAAATTTTTCCGGCAAGTAACGAACAGATCAACATACTTGCCGGAATCTTTTCCGGCAAGTAACGAACAGATCAACATACTTGCCGGAATCTTTTCCGGCAAGTAACAAACAGACAAACAAACGAACAGATCAACATACTTGCCGGAATCTTTTCCGGCAAGTAATGAAAAATCGGTCAGAGACCGAGGACTTGCCGGAATGTACTTTTTTATCGGCCATTTAGGACAAATATGGCGGCCGAACCACGTGACCGATGACGTCATCATTAACATATTTTATTCCCCATGGAGAGTTCTTTACAATGAGCCATACCTCAATTTTTTCTATTCAGGACTTTTGGAGATGTGGAGGTGCAGAGTTTTTCGGTTTTTCCAAGATGGCGGCCGAACCACGTGACCGATGACATCATCATTAACATATTTTATTCCCCATGGAGAGTTCTTTACAATGAGCCATGTCTCCATTTTTTCTATTCAGCACTTTCGGAGATATGGAGGTGCTAAGTTTTTCGGTTTTTCCAAGATGGCGGCCGACCACGTGACTGATGACGTCATCATTAACATATTTTATTCCCCATGGCGAGTTCTTTACAATGAGCCATGTCTCAATTTTTTCTGTTCAGCACTTTTGGAGATATAGTGGCGCAACGTTTTGCCGTTTTTCCAAGATGGCGCCCGAACCACGTGACTGATGACGTCATCATTTACATATTTTATTCCCCATGGAGAGTTCTTTACAATGAGCCATGTCTAAATTTTTTCTGTACAGTACTTTCGGAGATATAGAGGTGCAAAGTTTTTCGGTTTTTCCAAGATGGCGGCCGAACCACGTCACTGATGACGTCATCAATTGGGCACAGTCTATTCCAGGGCAAGACCAATATGTGTGCAAAGTTTGGCGATTCTCCGTGCAACGGTGTAGACGCAGTGCTGCAAACAGACAGACAAACAGACAAACAGACAAACAGACAAACGAACAGATCAACATACTTGCCGGAAAATTTTTTCCGGCAAGTAATGAAAAATCGGTCAGAGACCGAGGACTTGCCGGAATTTACTTTTTTATCGGCCATTTAGGACAAATATGGTGGCTGAACCACGTGACCGATGACGTCATCATTAACATATTTTATTCCCCATGGAGAGTTCTTCACAATGAGCCATGTCTCAATTTTTTCTGTTCAGCACTTTCGGAGATATTGAGGTGCAAAGTTTTTCCAAGATGGCGGCCGAACCACGTGACCGATGACGTCATCATTAACATATTTTATTCCCCATGGAGAGTTCTTTCCAATGAGCCATGTCTCAATTTTTTCTATTCAGCACTTTCGGAGATATGGAGGTGCAAAGTTTTTCGGATTTTCCAAGATGGCGGCAGAACCACGTGACAGATGACGTCATCATTAACATATTTTATTCCCCATGGAGAGTTCTTTACAATGAGCCATGTCTCAATTTTTTCTGTTCAGCACTTTTGGAGATATAGTGGCGCAACGTTTTGCCGTTTTTCCAAGATGGCGACCGAACCACGTGACTGATGACGTCATCATTTACATATTTTATTCCCCATGGAGAGTTCTTTACAATGAGCCATGTCTCAATTTTTTCTGTTCAGTACTTTCGGAGATATAGAGGTGCAAAGTTTTTCGGTTTTTCCAAGATGGCGGCCGAACCACGTCACCGATGACGTCATCAATTGGGCACAGTCTATTCCAGGGCAAGACCAATATGTGTGCAAAGTTTGGCGATTCTCCGTGCAACGGTGTAGACGCAGTGCTGCAAACAGACAGACAGACAAACAGACAGACAGACAAACAGACAGACAGACAAACAAACGAACAGATCAACATACTTGCCGGAATCTTTTCCGGCAAGTAACAAACAGACAAACGAACAGATCAACATACTTGCCGGAAAATTTTTTCCGGCAAGTAACAAACAAACGAACAGATCAACATACTTGCCGGAATCTTTTCCGGCAAGTAACAAACAAACGAACAGATCAACATACTTGCCGGAATCTTTTCCGGCAAGTAACAAACGAACAGATCAACATACTTGCCGGAAAAAAATTTCCGGCAAGTAATGAAAAATCGGTCAGAGACCGAGGACTTGCCGGAATATACTTTTTTTATTGGCCATTTTGGACAAATATGATGGCCGAACCACGAGATCGATGATGTCATCATTATTTGTTTTCTAAACTAATTTATTCTGAGATTATGCTCGTGTTGTTGGTGTTGGGCTAGCGGCTAGGGTGCCGGCTTAGGATACCAAGGATCCTGGGTTCGTAATCCCGGTCGATCGCTGAATTAACGCCAGGGGGGTTGACTCAGCCTGTCATCCTTCCGAGGTCGGCTAATTGAGTACCAGTTCACTGGTAATTCCCTGTTTGTCGTTAAAGGCGGCAAAAAGGGTTGGCGTCAGGAAGGGCATCCGGCCGTAAAACATTGCTTCAAAAAGGGGACCAAAAAACAACAACAACCACGGTTCCCGAAAAAGGCCAACCCCCGCTTTGCGGGGAAAAATGGCCTCTAAAGGTGGTTATTTTTTTTATTTTTTTTTATGCTCAAGAAATTTCATCTTGATCGGATGAAGTTTTGTACTTGTCAAATTATGATGTTATAATGGAGGCACCGATGACATCATCATCAACACATTTTATTCCCCATGGAGAGTTCTATACAATGAGCCATGTCTCAATTTTTTCTGTTCAGTACTTTCGGAGATATAGCGGTGCAAATTATTTCGGTTTTTCCAAGATGGCCGCCGAAACACGTGACCGATGACGTCATAAATTGGGCACAGTCTATTCCAGGGCAAGACGAATATGTGTGCAAAGTTTGGCGATTCTCCGTGCAACGGTGTAGACGCAGTGCTGCAAACAGACAGACAGACAAACAGACAGACAGATGAAAAATCGGTCAGAGACCGAGGACTTGCCGGAATGTACTTTTTTATCGGCCATTTAGGACAAATATGGCGGCCAAACCACGTGACCGATGAAGTCATCATTACTTGTTTTCTAAACTAATTTATTCCTTGATGATGCTCAAGAAATTTCATCTTGATCGGATGAAGTTTTGTACTTGGCGAATTATGACGTCATAATGGAGGAACCTATGACATCATCATTAACATATTTTATTCCCCATGGAGAGTTCTTTACAATGAGCCATGTCTCAATTTTTTCTGTTCAGTACTTTCGGAGATATAGAGGTGCAAAGTTTTTCGGTTTTTCCAAGATGGCGGCCGAACCACGTCACCGATGACGTCATCAATTGGGCACAGTCTATTCCAGGGCAAGACCAATATTTGTGCAAAGTTTGGCGATTCTACGTGCAACGGTGTAGACGCAGTGCTGCAAACAGACAGACAGACAGACAGACAGACAGACAGACAGACAAACAGACAAACAAACGAACAGATCAACATACTTGCCGGAAAATTTTCCCGGCAAGTAACGAACAGATCAACATACTTGCCGGAATCTTTTCAGGCAAGTAACAAACAAAAACTTTCTTTTATATATACAGTCACGTGAAAAAGTAAGTACACCCCATGTAAAGTTTTGACTTTTTCAGCATATTTCAGCATACAGCTATTTGATCTTCATTTCAACAATATTGATCGATAAAGGTGATATAATATAACAAATATCATGAAACATTTACATTTTGTAGTCCATTGTATAATTTAAATAAACATAAATGCAAATTTCGCATGTGGAAAAAGTAAGTGCACCCCATTAAATGTTTTTTTAAAACCTTTTAAACATGTGTGGACATATCAATATTTGATCTTCATTTAAACAGTATCTACAGATAAAGGTGATCTAATTGAACAAAAAACAATGACAAATTGACTTTGCAATAATTTATTCAACAAAAAAGTTAACAGAGATGCCATTTCCTTATGTGGAAAAAGTAAGTACACCCTTGGCTCGAATAGGTGGTATTTCCCCCTTTGGCAGAAACAACCTCAAGTAGGCGTTTCTTATAACTGTCCACCAGTCTCTGATATCGACTGGGAGAAATTTTTGCGCACTCCTCCATGCAGAATTCTTTCAGCTGTGCGATGTTTGAGGGGTTTCTTGCATGCACAGCTCGTTTCAAATCCCCCCACAACATATCGATGGGATTCAGATCCGGGCTTTGACTTGGCCATTCCAGAACACTCCATTTCTTTCTTTTCAGCCATTCCTTGGTGGATTTACTGGTATGTTTAGGGTCATTGTCATGTTGCAAGGTCCACCTTCGGTTGAGCTTCAACTTTCCGACAGATGGCCTCACATTATCCTCAAGCACCCTCTGGTACAATGAAGAATTCATAGTGGATTCTCTGATGGTGAGCTGCCCAGGCCCTGATGCAGCAAAGCTGCCCCAAACCATAATATTTCCACTGCCATGCTTTACAGTTGGTATCAGGTTCTTGTGGTCAAATGCTGTCTTTGGTTTTCGCCAAACATGTCTTCTGGTACTGTGGCCAAATAGCTCCACCTTTGACTCATCTGTCCAGAGCACATTGTTCCAGAAGTGCTGGTCTTTGCCTAGGTGTTCATTGGCAAACTTTAGTGTTGCCCTGATGTTCTTTCTGGACAGCAAATGTTTCCTCCTGGCACACCTCTCATGTAGATCAAATTTGTGCAGCCTCTTTCTCATGGTAGACTCGTGCATTTTGACATCAACAGTGGCAAGAGCTACCTGTAGGTCCCGTGATGACATTCTGGGGTTCTTAGAGACTTCTTTCAGCATCTTGCGGTCTTGCCACGGGCTGAACTTGCTGGGGCGGCCTGGCCTGAACAAGTTGGCAGTTGTTTGGAATCTTCTCCACTTGTAGATGATCTTCCGGACAGTCGAATGATTGATTTCAAATTGTTTGGATATCTTTTTAAATCCCTTCCCAGACCCGTAGGCATCTATAACCTTCTTTCTGAAGGCCTCAGAGAGCTATTTTGATCTTGACATGGTGACGCCACACACTTCAACAACAAAGAGCAAACCAAACTAAATGTCTGAGGTTTAAATAAGACAGGTTCCTCCAAGATCCTCTCTAACGATGTTCTAATCATTTGCACCTGAGCTGGTGCACCTGATTCTAATTTTAGGCATTTGAAGTCGTGATAAATATCGGGGTGTACTTACTTTTTCACGTGACTGTATATTATTAATTAATAATAACATATTATTAATTGTTTAAAATAAGAATAACATTGAACAACTTTCAACTCTGCTTTAGGTCGGAAGCATGGGGATTTGCGATCGACTTCACTTGCGCCATTGATTTCGCCCTCGTCCTTGTGATTATTTTATGTAAATGTCTTTGTGGCATCACGATATCGTCTGCTTCTTATCATTAGTTTTACTAGGGCATGCCCGTACTATATCTATATCTAAAATTATATCCCCCCCTCTATTTACATGAAATGGTTTGGTCCATGAAATGTTTTGGTCCATTCGCAACGCCAAAGCGAACGGCGAACGCTTTACATGAAATGGTTTGGTGCATGAAATGTTTTGGTCCATTCGCAACGCCAAAGCGAACGGCGAACGGCTTGCGAGTACAGTGACAATCCCCCCGGGGTTTTAATTAGTTTTAAAACATAGTTTAACGCCAACATAGCGCCAACATAGTTTGCAAACGTGAAATAAATGAATACGCTCTCAAATGTGCCATCCGAGGCAGAGTGTGTCCGCCACGTTCGGCACACGCGATAGCTCGCTGCTCTCTGATTGGTTGAATCGTTTTTTGGACATAGCTCGGTAAGTAATTGTCCGATTAATATGAAACCTTGAAAAGGCACATCCTCGGGTCCCCAGCAATATACCTGGCAAGTTTAAAGTATATCGGACCCGTGGTTGTCGAGAAACAGCGGTCACAGACAAACGTACAAACAAACAAACACACAGAGATTACTGGAATTATAGATAGATATAAAACATCAAGTTATTTATTCTGTCCGGCTGATGAAGCATTTAAGATCGAAGTTACTGTAACTTTCTTAAAATCGCCCACAATTAAACGAGTCCTGAAGTGAAGTAAATATAAACTTGTGAAAATCCTCATTGCAACGACATTGTGTTGTACCTTTTGAGTCGTGGTCCACGGTAATGCCCTGTGGGGATCATGCTCGCTCATTATTCCTTCGGTTTAATATTTTCACACTTGTGTCATCACCCTGCCCCTCACTTAACCCCCATTCACACTTATTGCAACCCCAAACGCAACGTTTGATGCTCGGTAGCTGCATGGACATTGATGATAAATTGCCCACGCTGGAGGAAAATTTAGTGTACACTCGGTTTGCAGATTGCATTCTTCTTTGATAAATTATACATGATGTCCTGTGGATATGTTTGCAATTTGGCCATCATTTACACCGCGTGGATAGATGCTGGCAATCCGAGGGCTATATGGGCGTAATGAATGTATCCCATTGGGTGCTTGAACTGGTGTGTTCCAGCTCTGTTTCCATTTGTACACAATTTTCATGGGCCCGGTGTATATTCCACAAAGGGCACCATGGGAGGTTGTATACTAGATGGGGTAAGATTTCAAGGAAATTTCCAATTGTGGTGAGAGATGAAGGACATTGCACTCCAACCCAACTCGTTTATAGAACTTTAAATGCTGCAGCTTGAATCTTGCACATACCATTGTCATCGTATGGTGCAAACTCTGTGGTGTAGTTCGAATCCACATGGAATCGAGGGTTTTTTGGATACATAGTCGAGGCTTGTGGAAGAGCTAGAATTAGTACAATGAACGGATCAGGACACAACAGAACAGCAGGGAGAGGGGAGAACACCAGCAGTGGAGTTGAAGGACAATACAGAGGCAGACTTGGACAAACAATGGGCGTGGGGAGGAATAGTGGGGGGGGGGGGGGGGAGGTGAGGGGTCTGGAGATGATGCATGAGGTGGACAAGATGGATACAGAAGGAAATTCCAAAGAGGGAAATTTGGAAAGAGGAGAGAATGGGGTGGATAATGAGGGTATAAAAGATCGTGGTTTTGGATTGAAAGAGACTTAATTTGCCCCCCTCCCGAAAGGGGTTTTCCAACTTGCGTGCAATTCATGTTAAAGTGGAAATCCGTCTTAAGATAGTTTATAATTGCGTTTTTCCAAGGGCACTTTTAATAACAAATGAGAATGAATGTAAAAGAGGAACGAATAAGTGGAGTTATTTTCCAAATAATAATAATAATGTTTTTTTTTTAAAGTGTTGTTAAAACTATTGCTTTCTTCATCAATTTTATGCTTTGCGACAAATGAATGACCTATTTGATCAGTATTTAACTTTATGAGGCAGAGGCAGAGACAGAAACAGAGAGACCCACACACACATATTGACATTGACATTTCGTTCCTATTTATTGCTAGGAATCGTTGTGTGCAAGGGAAATCAAACAAATACAGGCAGGTGACTGTGCAAAGTCAAAAAAGGTACATTGTAAATTCAATGTAAGAACACCATCAACAAGTTCACATGAGGATACCTTCACACACCACCGCTGCAAAAACAGTGTTCAATCACTGGATTTAAATTCAACGTGTCCACGTGATGTAACCAAGGTTTTAAAAAGGTGAACATCATCAGAAACAGAATCACAACTATTTTGCATTGTGTATGTACATGTATGTGTGTATATATGTATATCCAGTATGTATGTACATATATATATATATATATATATATATATATATATATAAATATATATATATATATATATACATACATACAGACTTGGCATTTAATATGGAATATATTTTTTTTCTTGACTTGGGTTTACTTTCTGAACTCAGTATATCAATCTGGTGAGTTTCTTTTACGCTTCGGTGATTTCTTTGTTAAAAGAACCATGTCACTGATTGTCTGTCGCAGCAAGAAGTCAATATCAGGATTATATCACAGGTGGCGTGACAAACTGTACGGACAGGTACATTTGACGATTGGCTTCACAATCGGGTATATAAGGGTTGTTGCATTCTGTATTAGTGGAAAACAACTGCTGCACATCTACAAAAGTTATTTCCGCATCCCCTGGAGATGGTCCGTCAACTCGACAATGCTGTTTGTCATTTAGTGGTGGCTTTACGAAATTCCGGCATGAAACAGCGTGCTATTGCTCGGCAGTATGGCATCACTCAAGGTCAGGTGTCAAAGATCCTGAAACGAAATGCTCAGAGGGGTGTCCCTACTCCAATACCGAGGTCAGTACGTCTCCGCAGAACCACAAGGAGGGATGATCGCCAGCTGCACCGGTTAGTCCGCAATGGCCGTACCAAGTCAGCTAATCGGCTTAGGGCTGAGTGGCAGCAACTGACAAATGTGCCTGTATCCAGAAGGCTGGTCAACCAACGACTGGTTCAAGCAGGCTATCGTGCCAGGCGTCCCCTGAGAAAGCCACGTCTGACCAGACAACACCGCCAGCACCGATTGCAGTGGGCCAGAGAGCACCGTCAATGGCAGCCAGGACACTGGAATCACGTGATCTTCAGTGACAAGTCTATATTTCTGGTCTATCGTCAATACGGCCGCGTCCGAGTGCGCAGACAAGTGCATGAAGCCTACAACGAAGATTGTATAGTGCCAAGAGTCCAAGCTGGAGGTGGTGGGGTGACCGTTTGGGCTGCTTTTCATGCAGGGGGCAAAACTGACCTGGTTGTTCTGAATGGAAACCTGAACCAGTTCAAGCACAGGGCCATTCTGGAAGAAACATTGCTTCAATTTGTTCGTGCAGCCTTTCGAGGAAACTTTGTCTTCCAAGATCTTTGGGTCTTTCCCTCGTGGTCCCCCTGTGCTGTCTTTCCCTCGCGGTCCCCCTGTGCTGTCTTTCCCTCGTGGTCCCCCTGTGCTGTCTTTCCCTCGCGGTCCCCCTGTGCTGTCTTTCCCTCGTGGTCCCCCTGTGCTGTCTTTCCCTCGTGGTCCCCCTGTGCTGTCTTTCCCTCGTGGTCCCCCTGTGCTGTCTTTCCCTCGCGGTCCCCGTGTACTGTCTTTCCCTCGCGGTCCCCCTGTACTGTCTTTCCCTCATGGTCCCCCTGTGCTGTCTTTCCCTCGCGTTCCCCCTGTGCTGTCTTTCCCTCGCGGTCCCCCTGTACTGTCTTTCCCTCGCGTTCCCCCTGTGCTGTCTTTCCCTCGCGGTCCCCCTGTGCTGTCTTTCCCTCGCGGTCCCCCTGTGCTGTCTTTCCCTCGCGGTCCCCCTGTGCTGTCTTTCCCTCGCGGTCCCCCTGTGCTGTCTTTCCCTCGCGGTCCCCCTGTGCTGTCTTTCCCTCGTGGTCCCCCTGTGCTGTCTTTCCCTCGTGGTCCCCCTGTGCTGTCTTTCCCTCGTGGTCCCCCTGTGCTGTCTTTCCCTCGCGGTCCCCCTGTGCTGTCTTTCCCTCGTGGTCCCCCTGTGCTGTCTTTCCCTCGTGGTCCCCTTGTGCTGTCTTTCCCTCGCGGTCCCCGTGTACTGTCTTTCCCTCGCGGTCCCCGTGTACTGTCTTTCCCTCGCGGTCCCCCTGTACTGTCTTTCCCTCATGGTCCCCCTGTGCTGTCTTTCCCTCGCGTTCCCCCTGTGCTGTCTTTCCCTCGCGGTCCCCCTGTGCTGTCTTTCCCTCGTTGTCCGCCTGTACTGTCTTTCCCTCGCGGTCCCCCTGTGCTGTCTTTCCCTCGTTGTCCCCCTGTACTGTCTTTCCCTCGCGGTCCCCCTGTGCTGTCTTTCCCTTGCGGTCCCCCTGTGCTGTCTTTCCCTCGTGGTTCCCCTGTACTGTCTTTCCCTCGTGGTCCCCCTGTGCTGTCTTTCCCTTGTGGTCCCCCTGTGCTGTCTTTCCCTCGTGGTCCCCCTGTGCTGTCTTTCCCTCGTGGTCCCCCTGTGCTGTCTTTCCCTCGTGGTCCCCCTGTGCTGTCTTTCCCTCACGGTCCCCCTGTACTGTCTTTCCCTCGTGGTCCCCCTGTGCTGTCTTTCCCTCACGGTCCCCCTGTACTGTCTTTCCCTCGTGGTCCCCCTGTACTGTCTTTCCCTCGCGGTCCCCCTGTGCTGTCTTTCCCTTGCGGTCCCCCTGTGCTCTTTCCCTCGCGGTCCCCCTGTGCTGTCTTTCCCTCGCGGTCCCCCTGTGCTGTCTTTCCCTCGCGGTCCCCCTGTGCTGTCTTTCCCTCGCGGTCCCCCTGTGCTGTCTTTCCCTCACGGTCCCCCTGTGCTGTCTTTCCCTCGCGGTCCCCCTGTGCTGTCTTTCCCTCGCGGTCCCCCTGTGCTGTCTTTCCCTCGCGGTCCCCCTGTGCTGTCTTTCCCTCACGGTCCCCCTGTGCTGTCTTTCCCTCGCGGTCCCCCTGTGCTGTCTTTCCCTCGCGGTCCCCCTGTGCTGTCTTTCCCTCGCGGTCCCCCTGTGCTGTCTTTCCCTCGCGGTCCCCCTGTGCTGTCTTTCCCTCGCGGTCCCCCTGTGCTGTCTTTCCCTCGCGGTCCCCCTGTGCTGTCTTTCCCTCGTGGTCCCCCTGTGCTGTCTTTCCCTCGTGGTCCCCCTGTGCTGTCTTTCCCTCGTGGTCCCCCTGTGCTGTCTTTCCCTCGCGGTCCCCCTGTGCTGTCTTTCCCTCGCGGTTGTCAGCTCTTTCACGAGCCTCGATTCAGTATACAAAAAAAAGAAAGAAGAAGATGACAATGCACGGCCTCATCATGCTCGCATGATCCAACACTTTCTTGCTGACCGTGGTGTAGTGCATATGGAGTGGCCTGCCATGTCCCCGGATATGAATCCGATAGAGAACTTGTGGGCAGAATTAACGCGTCAAATCGACAACTTGGACCAGCAGCCTGCCTCTGTGCGTGAATTGCAGCAGGCTATTGTAACTGCATAGCAAGCGATTCCTGTCCAAACCTTGGCAAATCTCGTGAAGAGCATGCCTCAACGTGTACGTGCTCTCCTGAATGCTCGTGGGGGTTACACGAAGTACTGAACTGTAATATTACTGTCCGTAATCCCATTCGTAATTTAACTTTTGTTTTTGATAAAAAAATTTTTGCCTAATGTGCAAAATAAAGAGATACTTCTGGAAAACGCAGAGAAGTTTAACAGTGCTGTCCGTGAATTGAGTTCGATATCAGTTTACATCACTTTCAAGGATCAATTTGTTTGCTTCGAAATGTCAAATGTGGTTTTTGTTTCTTTTAAACGTCACATCAACAAAGTCTAGAAAAATTTCAACATAATTCCAATGAACTTTTGGTTCTAAGACATCTTGAAAAGTAAGTTCACCCCCACAAAAAAAATATTCCATATTAAATGCCAAGTCTGTATATATATGTATATGTATTATGTATTATGTACATGTATGTATAATGTATATATGTATGTACAGTACATTAAACGAAATTGTACATCTTTGTTTTTGCTTCTTTACTAATTTTGTTCCTCCATGTGTTTTGCAGCATGTGGTGGCCCGTTATGCCTCTCAATTTCGGGGCAGCTCACAGCAGGATGCCCAGGAGTTTTTACTGTGGCTTCTTGACCGAGTTCATGAAGACCTCAACAACTCTAATACTGTACCGGGCACACGATCCCCTCTCGTGGTAAGTCCTCCAATGGCATCGGTAACAATGAGAGCGTACACCTCTGCCTGTGGCCATGCACTTATATGTGTTTCCCTGTTTGATACTGGTTGTTGCTCTTCCAAATAAATTCTACAATTGTGGTATCTCTGGTCTGTAGGTGAGGTGATGATGGTAGAAGTGAACCCCTGTAATGCTGAAGACATTTGACAAACAACGTGCACTCTTCCCATTAGCTAGCAGGCCAGGAAAATAGCTCCTTCGTTTGCTTCAACTTCGATATGCTGTTCTCTTGGGATGGCCATTCTCGCTTGCCTCCTGTATATGGCTTTCCAGGCCTGGATTGCTTCACCCTCACCCCCACTCCAATCTGGGCGCTGTCTTTTCAGCGGTGCAGCTGAGATCAATTCGTCATTTTCTGCATGTTTGTACATGTATAAAGTGGACATTCTAGTAATCGTGGTTAAATTTCTTGAGAATGTATTGGTCCTCGTATTCTTCTGGTGAATCCTCGTGAATGAAGCAAACCGTATTAAGTCGCTATTATGTCGTTGTTCAAAAGGAACGTTACATTTTCAAATTACTCGACCTATATCCAGCCATAAACATCCATAATTGATCAGCCTGGCTGCAACCAATGCCATCATGTCTGTCTCAGAGTCGAAGGTGTAACTTACCCAGTTAGTTACTGGACCTTCATCAAAGGCAAACTGCTATCCAGTGCCTGCAGGGAGTGCAGCATCACAGATCATTGTCCTTCAAATGAGACCACATGGGTAGTTATCCTCGCCACATTTATGTTGCAAATTTTTCAGTTTAAAATTTTTATGCCTCCGCTGACGATGTCGCGGAGGCATTATGTTTTTGGGTTGTGTGTCCGGGGCTGTCCGTCCGTTTAGCTGCTGTCCTGATAGGTGTCCGGCTGTCCTGATAGGTGTTCGGCTGTCCTGATAGGTGTCCGGCTGTCCTGATAGGTGTCCGGCTGTCCTGATAGGTGTCCGGCTGTCCTGATAGGTGTTTGTTGCCGCGATAACCTAAGAACGGGTGAAGGGATCAAAGTCAAACTTGGTACAGGTATGTGCAATGATGGTAAGATGAACCGATTACATTATGGGGTCACTTCGTATAATTATGTATGATGATGTGTTGATGTGCGCGGAAGCTTTATCTGTCAATGTCAGAATGTCGAAAAGTGCCGTTCTGGTCTCTTTTACAAAGAGCAGGCTGTTGTATCCCCATACTGTAAATAAATACCTTTCCTCAATGTTAAATAGGAGAAGCCTTGTGTTGGCTTCGCGGTTAGGGTGCCGGCTTGGGATCCCAGGATCCTGGTTTCAGAATCCTGGTCGATCGCTGAATTAACATCAAGGGGATTGACTCAGCCTGTCATCCCTCCAAGGTCGGCAAATTGAGTACCAGCTCACTGGTAATTCCCTGTGTGTCGCAAGAGGCGACTAACAGGGTTGGCGTCAGGAAGGGCATCCGGCCATAAAACATTGCTTCAAAAAGGGGACCATGGTGCCTCAAAAAGGCCAACCCCTGCTCTGCAGGGCAAAATGGCCTCGAAAAGTGGTTCCTCGATATTAAATTGGGTAAGTAAAGGAAGGTAGACATGAAGTTGGAGAAAGTTATTGTTTAGGATGAGGATGTCAGTAAATAAGTAAATTCTTTCGATGAATGTTATGAGAATAAAGCTGCGTTTGACAATGGTGGCTCGTTCTGTCTTTTTATTCCTATTTTTTTTGACCAAATGGCCTTCTTGGATTTTGTTGTACTAGGGCATGCCCGTACAAATTATATCCCCCCCCCTCTATTTACATGAAATGGTTTGGTCCATTCGCAAAGCCAAAGCGGACGGCTTGCGAGTACGGTGACAATCCCCCCCCTCTATTTACATGAAATGGTTTGGTCCAAAGCGAACGGCTTGCGAGTACGGTGACAATCCCCCCCCTCTATTTACATGAAATGGTTTGGTCCAAAGCGAACGGCTTGCGGAGTTTGGTAAATAAATCGCCATAGCTCGGTAACTACTTGTCCGATTAATATGAAACCTTGAAAAGGCACATCCTCGGGTCCCCAGCAATATACCTGGCAAGTTTAAAGTATATCGGACCCGTGGTTGTCAAGAAACAGCGGTCACAGACAAACAAACATACACACAGAGATTACTGGAATTATAGATAGACTAGGGCATGCCCGTACTATATATATATCTAAAATTATATCCCCCCCCTCTATTTACATGAAATGGTTTGGTCCAAAGCGAATGGCTTGCGAGTACGGTGACAATCCCCCCCCTCTATTTACATGAAATGGTTTGGTCCAAAGCGAACGGCTTGCGAGTACGGTGACAATCCCCCCCCCCCTCTATTTACATGAAATGGTTTGGTCCAAAGCGAACGGCTTGCGGAGTTTGGTAAAGAAATCGCCATAGCGTGCACAAACGCGCAGGAAAGCGAAAGAATCGCAAATTAGTTTTAATTAGTTTTAAAACATAGTTTAACGCCAACATAGTTTGCCAACGTGAAATAAATGAATACGCTCTCAAATGTGCCGTCCGAGGCAGAGTCTGTTCGGCACGTTCGGCACACGTGATAGCTCGCTGCTCTCTGATTGGTTGAATCGTTTTTTGGACATAGCTCGGTAACTACTTGTCCGATTAATATGAAACCTTGAAAAGGCACATCCTCGGGTCCCCAGCAATATACCTGGCAAGTTTAAAGTATATCGGACCCGTGGTTGTCGAGAAACAGCGGTCACAGACAAACAAACACACAGAGATTACTGGAATTATAGATAGACTAGGGCATGCCCGTACTATATCTATATCTAAAATTATATCCCCCCCCTCTATTTACATGAAATGGTTTGGTCCAAAGCGAACGGCTTGCGAGTACGGTGACAATCCCCCCCCTCTATTTACATGAAATGGTTTGGTCCAAAGCGAACGGCTTGCGAGTACGGTGACAATCCCCCCCCCCTCTATTTACATGAAATGGTTTGGTCCAAAGCGAACGGCTTGCGGAGTTTGGTAAAGAAATCGCCATAGCGTGCACAAACGCGCAGGAAAGCGAAAGAATCGCAAATTAGTTTTAATTAGTTTTAAAACATAGTTGAACGCCAACATAGTTTGCCAACGTGAAATAAATGAATACGCTCTCAAATGTGCCGTCCGAGGCAGAGTCTGTTCGGCACGTTCGGCACACGTGATAGCTCGCTGCTCTCTGATTGGTTGAATCGTTTTTTGGACATAGCTCGGTAACTACTTGTCCGATTAATATGAAACCTTGAAAAGGCACATCCTCGGGTCCCCAGCAATATACCTGGCAAGTTTAAAGTATATCGGACCCGTGGTTGTCGAGAAACAGCGGTCACAGACATACATACATACATACATACATACATACATACATACATACATACATACACACAGAGATTACTGGAATTATAGATAGACTAGGGCATGCCCGTACTATATATATATCTAAAATTATATCCCCCCCCCCCTCTATTTACATGAAATGGTTTGGTCCATGAAATGTTTTGGTCCATTCGCAACGCCAAAGCGAACGGCGAACGCTTTACATGAAATGGTTTGGTTCATGAAATGTTTTGGTCCATTCGCAACGCCAAAGCGAACGGCGAACGGCTTGCGAGTACAGTGACAATCCCCCCCCCCCCTCTATTTACATGAAATGGTTTTAATTAGTTGTAAAACATAGTTTAACGCCAACATATGGCATGCCCGTACCCGTACTATCCGTAATGGCGCACGCTCTCACAGGAGCTCCGGAAGGTCGCATATCGCAGGAAAGCGAAAGAATCGCAAATTAGTTTTAATTAGTTTTAAAACATCGTTTAACGCCAACATAGCGCCAACATAGTTTGCCGACGGGAAATAAATGAATACGCTCTCAAATGTGCCATCCGAGGCAGAGCCTGTTCGCCACGTTCGGCACACGTGATAGCTCGCTGCTCTCTGATTGGTTGAATCGTTTTTTGGACATAGCTCGGTAACTACTTCTGCGATTAATTTAAAACCTTGAAAAGGCACATCCTCGGGTCCCCAGCAATATACCTGGCAAGTTTAAAGTATATCGGACCCGTGGTTGTCGAGAAACAGCGGTCACAGACAAACACACACACAGACACACACACACACACACACACAGAGATTGCTGGAATTATAGATAGATGAAAGCATCTTGATTTAGTAATTACTTCTGCCCGGGAGTAATGCATTCGCTCGTGTCCGTGTGTGTGTGCGTGTGTGTGTTTGTGAACAAGATATCTGGAAAAGTTCTGAACGGATTTGGATGAAAGTTGGTGGGATGATTGCACTTGGGATAAGGAAGAATTGATTAGTTTTTGGTGAAGCTCAGGATATTATTCGGGATCCAGGAAGTTTTTTTTGGGAATTTTTTTGGGAAGTTTTTTTTCTGTTTTCCTTTAAAAACCATTTTCTCTGCAATAATTGGACCGATTGAGAGCAAATTTTTACTATAGGAGGGACACGGTCTGCAGAATATTTTAATGGTAATTATGAAATGACAGGTCACGTGATTCGGCCGCCATATTGTTTTGAGTGAAAAACACTAAAATCCAATTTTCTCCAAAACGCCTGAACAGATCGAGGCCAAACTTTGCAGGCAGAATCGCATACCCATGACAAACAAAAAAGTCAGCGAGCATGACGTCATGCATCACATGGTTTCAGAGTTATGACGTTTTTAAGCACAAACATTTAAAACCTAGCTCCTCCCTCATTTGTGATCCAATCGAGGGGAAACTTCACAAATCTGTTCAGCATAACAGTCTACTAAAATGCCCTTTTGGAATTTGCGATAGGTCACGTGGTTTGGCAGATATTGTTAATTAAACGCAAATAATAAAAACATTTATATCTCTTGAACCACTTAATTGATCGACGTGAAACTGCATACTGTATTAGAAGTCATGAAGAGTAACAAGTGTGCAAAATCTGAAGATGATTGGATGTACGGTCTGGAAGCTAGAAGTTGTTATTGCGTGAAGAAGAAGAGGCTTTGACTCTGGACGATTAATTCTTTATCACATGTACTGACTTGCAGGCATCGTTTGACACAATCTCCCGGGTTAATTTGAACCTCAAATAAAATTATAATTCCAGATTTGTCAATGGCTGAGGTATATTAACAAACGAATAAAACAGATTTGGCAAAATTCCAACTTTTTTTTTAAAAATCGCATATTCTCCCAGGGTTGTGAGAGGCTGAAGAAGAAGAAACCTCGCATGGGCTTCCCAGGCTAAATAAATAATTCTGGCTCTGCGATTTTCAGGTTTATTACTCCCGCCAGGGAGTAATGCATTCGATCATGTGTGTATGTGTGTTCGTGTGTTTGTGAACAAGATATCTGGAAAAGTTCTTCACGGATTAGGATGAAAGTTGGTGGGATGATTGCCCTTGGGATAAGGAAGAATTGATTCGTTTTTGGCGAAGCTCAGGATATTATTCCGGATCCAGGAATTTTTTTGGGGATTTTTTTTCGGAAAGATTTTTTCTGTTTTACTGTATTAAAGCTATTATTCTTATTCTTAAATGATGCTTTTCTCCTCTAATTCCGAGATATATCAAAATAAATTCTCTGACAGTTGGGGCTTACTTTCTTTTTCATTTCTTGTTTTGGGGAGAGGGGATGTTAAACAAAACGTATTATCCAACTAAACCCACGGCAGGAGTATGCGCTCTACTGAGTGGCGTTCTAGTTTAGATATACCTGCTGATATACCTGATATACCTGTTTAGATATACCTGCCATACCCAGCTGCGCCTGGACTCTGTGTCCTTTCCTCCTGACAAGGTGGAAAAGTTTCTGTCAACCCTCGACTCTGATTCTGCAACTGGTCCTGACGGCATCAGCCCACGGGTCCTAAAATCATGTTCTTCCGCTCTTTCACTCCCTCTCTCTGTTCTCTTCACCCTCTCTTTTGCTCAAGGTCATCTTCCATCTGCTTGGAAATCTGCCAACATCACCGCTTTGCACAAAAAAGGTGCAAAAACAGATCCTAGCAACAACAGACCAATCAGCCTTCTCCCAATTATCAGCAAAGTCATGGAATCCATCATTGCTTCAGATATGAAATCTTTCCTCTTCTCCAATGGCTTGATCTCTGACCATCAATTTGGTTTCAGACCTGGTCACTCTACTCTGGACATGCTGCTTCTGCTTTCTCAACAATGGATGGAGGTCCTCAATGCCAAACAGGAAATTAGAGCTGTCTCCCTTGACATATCACGTGCCTTCGATACGGTCTGGCACCCCGCTCTGCTCACCAAACTCTCCTCCTTTGGTATCCATGGAAATCTCCACGCATGGCTGGCGGACGTCCTCTCTAGTCGTAGTCAACGTGTGGCCCTGAATGGGTTTCTCTCATCTCCTCTTCCCGTTCTGGCTGGAGTTCCCCAAGGCAGTGTCCTGGGCCCTGTGCTTTTTCTGGTCTTCATCAATGATCTCTCTGACTCTCTTGAAAATCCTCTCTATCTCTTTGCTGACGACTCTACTCTCTGTCGCTCCATTCCTCATCCTTCAGATCGGCAGTCTGCAGCCTCCTCACTCTCTGCAGACCTGGACAAAATCACAGACTGGGCAAACAAGTGGAACATGTCTTTCAATCCTGACAAATCTCACACTCTTACGATGTCTCTCCGAAAAGACCGACTGGACAACCCTCCCATCCACTTTCTGAATAATCCTCTCCAAGAAGTTCTGTCACTCAAGCTTTTGGGTCTCACTATCTGCCATGATCTTTCCTGGGAAAACCACATTTCAAATCTGGCCTCCAAAGCCAGTCGCCGACTGGGCATCCTCCGTCGTGCGAAGTCCTTCCTTGGCACACCTGAGCTCCTCACCACATACAAGGCTTTCATCCGCAGCTCAATGGAATACTGCTCTCCCCTCTGGGGTGGTGCTCCTGCCTCACACCTAGCTCGTCTTCACGCTGTTGAAACCAAAGCGTTCAGAATCATTGGAATCTCCCGCGATGAAGCTAACTCCAAGGGCCTTTCACTCACTCACCGCATGCAGGTTGGTGGTCTTTCCGTCTTCTGCCGACTCCTCTCTGGCCTTGCCCCCCCAGCTCTCTCTGGGCTCTGTCCCCCAAATATTCCTACAGGTCACACAAGATCTGCCTGCAACCCTCTTATGGTTAAACTGCCAATATCAAGACCCTCTGCTCACCTTCACTCCTTCATTCCTCTTTTCTCCTGCCTCTGGAACAAACTCCCTCACTCTCTTCAATCCCACTCCACCCTCCAGGTCTTTAAAACAGCTGTTCACCACCATCTCTTATCTTCCCCCATCGAAAACCTTGATCTTTTCTACCCCCACTAATTTCACCCCAAATCCTACACTTTTTTGAAATACCAACTTCTGTCCTGGAAGTCCTTGGTCTCCTTGTGTTTTATACCTCTCCCCCCCCCCCCCTCCCTTTCCCACGCCTCCTCCCCCCAGGCCCTCTCCCTCCCGTGCTTCTACCTGCTCTCAGGTGTTGTGTTTGTGTGCTTCCCCTCCTCTCCCCATCTTGTCTTCCGCTCCCTCCTTTTGTATGTTTTGTTTGTCTGGTTGATTTGTTTGTGAAATAAATGTTAGCTCTTTCACGAGCCTCGATGCAGTATACAAAAAAAAAAAAAAATGTTTTCCTCCACCACCAGAGGTGGATGGAGGTTATGTTTTCACCCCTGTCTGTCTGTCTGTCCGTTTCTGAACAAAATATCTCAAAAAAGTGTGGACGGATTCGGACAAAATTTGGCAGAGATGTGGCGTATGTGAAAAGGATGAAAGGATTAGATTTTGGTGAAGATCCGGATTCGGATCCGGCTACTAGAATTTTTAGAGTGATTCTTCACCATTGGGCGATGGGGCTAAAAACGATACAAAGCAGGATATCTCAAAAAGTTATGGACCGATTTCGACGAAACCTTGTGGACAGGTTGTGTCTCTGACAAGGAAAACCCGATTCGATTTTGGTGAAGATCTGAATATGGATTCGGATATGAGAATTATTTCATATTAAAGTGATTCTTCACCATTGAGTGATACGGCTAAACCAATATATAGCAGGATATCTCAAAAACTTAAGGACGGATTTGGACGAAACCTGGTGGTCAGGTTTTGTGTGTGAGAAGGAAGAATCGATTCAATTTTGGTGGAGATCCTGATCTGGCTAGTAGAAGTTTTTAAGTGATTCTTTCACCATTGGGAGATAGGGCCAAAAACGATGCAAAGCAGGATATCTCAAAAAGTTGTGGACGGATGATTTTGATTAAATGTGATTCTGTATTGTGATTTTCTGGTCTACTCCAGGATACAAAACGTAAACTGGTCACCTGCCGGATGTATGCTCTCTACTGAGTGCCGTTCTAGTTTCGGTTTGTTTTCCCATTTATCATGGAGGTGTCTGCCATATGTATGAGCACATACACAGATTGCTTGAAACAAAAGTAATTTTGGATGGATTCCCTTTTGGGTAATGGAGTTACAGTCACGTGAAAAAGTAAGTAAACCCCATGTAAAGTTTTGACTTTTTCAACATATTTCAACATACAGCTATTTGATCTTCATTTCAACAATATTGATAGATAAATGTGATATAATATAACAAATATCATGAAACATTTACATTTTGTAGTCCATTGTATAATTTAAATAAACATAAATGCAAATTTCGCATGTGGAAAAAGTAAGTACACCCCTACATTTATCACTTCTTCAAATACCTAAAATTAGAATCAGGTGCACCAGCTCAGGTGCAAATGATTAGAACATCGTTAGAGAGGATCTTGGAGGAACCTGTCTTATTTAAACCTCAGACATTTAGTTTGGTTTGCTCTTTGTTGTTGAAGTGTGCGGCGTCACCATGCCTAGATCAAAAGAGCTCTCTGAGGCCTTCAGAAAGAAGGTTATAGATGCCTATGGGTCTGGGAAGGGATTTAAAAAGATCTTCAAACAATTTGAAATCAATCCTTCAACTGTCCGGAAGATCATCTACAAGTGGAGAAGATTCCAAACAACTGCCAACCTAACCTGTTCAGGCCAGGCCGCCCCAGCAAGTTCAGCCTGAGAGCAGACCGCAAGATGCTGAAAGAAGTCTCTGAGAACCCCAGAATGTCATCACGCGACCTACAGGTAGCTATTGCCACTGTTGATGTCAAAGTGCACGAGTCTACCATTAGAAAGAGGCTGCAAAAATTTGATCTACATGGGAGGTGTACCAGGAGGAAACCTTTGCTGTCCAGAAAGAACATCAGCTCAAGACTAAAGTTTGCCAATGAACACCGAAGGCAAAGACCAGCACTTCTGGAACAATGTGCTCTGGACAGATGAGTCAAAGGTAGAGCTATTTGGCCACAGTACCAGAAGACATGTTTGGCGAAAACCAAAGTCAGCATTTGACCACAAGAATCTGATACCAACTGTAAAGCATGGTGGTGGAAATATTATGGTTTGGGGCAGCTTTGCTGCATCAGGGCCTGGGCAGCTCACCATCATAGAATCCACTATGAATTATTCATTGTACCAGAGTGTGCTTGAGGATAATGTGAGGCCATCTGTCGGGAAGTTGAAGCTCAACCGAAGGTGGACCTTGTAACATGACTATGACCCTAAACATACTAGTAAATCCCCCAAGGAATGGCTGAAAAGAAAGAAATGGAGGGTTCTGGAATGGCCAAGTCAAAGCCCTGATCTAAATCCCATCGAGGTGTTGTGGGGGGGATTTGAAACGAGCTGTGCATGCAAGAAACCCCTCGAACATCGCACAGCTGAAAGAATTCTGCATGGAGGAGTGGGCAAAAATTTCTCCCAGTCGATGTCAGAGACTGGTAGACAGTTATAAGAAACGCCTACTTGAGGTTGTTTCTGCCAAAGGGGCAATACCACCTATTAGAGCCAAGGGTGTGTGTACTTACTTTTTACACAGCAGGAAATGGCATCTCTGTTAATTTTTTGTTGAATAAATTATTGCAAAGTCAATTCTTCATTGTTTTTTGTTCAATTAGATCATATATATCTATAGATACTGTTTAAATGAAGATCAAATGTTGATATGTCCACATATGTTAAAAAGATTTTAAAAAACATTTCATGGGGTGCACTTACTTTTTCCACATGTGAAATTTGCATTTATGTTTATTTAAATTATACAATGGACTACAAAATGTAAATGTTTCATGATATTTGTTATATTATATCACCTTTATCTATCAATATTGTTGAAATGAAGATCAAATAGCTGTATGTTGAAATATGTTGAAAAAGTCAACTTTACATGGGGTGTACTTACTTTTTCACGTGGCTGTAAGTTGATGTCGCAGAATGGTGCCATTTCGTGGGATATGATGTTGGCTCATCTTGGACTATGACCAATTGGACTTCGATTTGGTTCAGCCAATCTCCTCTGTCCTGTTTCGGTTGCATGTGGCATCATTGGCTGAGGGAGTGGCTGCCTGCGAAAACAAATTGCCTGCAAGACACCAGGAGGACAGTTTGCAGCTGCGGCGATATTTGAACCCAGGCCTGCCAGCTCGGACGCGAGTGTGCATAGTTCTGGTCTCGGCCATCCTGCCAGCCTCTTAGATCAGTTGCCCACTATGTCCTTTATTTATATAAACCTTTCCACTGGTATTTTCATTGTTGCCAGATTTTTTTTTATGATTGCCGCTAGCATTTGAGCAATCAACCGATAGCACAGCAGTATGCTTTTACATGAATAATTTAGTGTGTTCATGAGCAAACGCTGAATATAGAGTGTGTGTGTGTGTGTGTGTGTGTGTGTGTGTGTGTGTGTGTGTGTGTGTGTGTGTGTGTGTGTGTGTGTGTGTGTGTGTGTGTGTGTGTGTGTGTGTGTGTGTATTAGTAACACATCACAGGTTTCGTTCTGAGCTTTTCACATCAAAACCACCTCGGTCACCTGCATCAACCTGCATCTCATTGGCAGGCTTAGATCGTTGGCTTTTGGACATCAGAGCAATGACTGAATAACTCTGACCACTGCCGTCCCTACACTCATCGTCTTGCTCGAAAGCTCTTTGCAATAGAATGATGGCACCTTGGGCCAGAGAGATATGCCAAACGACCTATGTATCTGTTAAGAAGCCAGCAACATTTAATGGAAGCAGAGCACACGGATTTATCTCTAGGGAGTGGGATGAAAGAAAGAAGATTGCATTTCCCCACTGCCTCTACATTTGGGGGGTTCTCCATCGAACCTCACTTCTATGTATGTCCCCACCGCTGGTTCCGCAAAGTGCAGCTGAACAGTCCGGAATGTGGAGTCTCGCTTCCAAACGTAAGGTCAGCAGGTTTTCTTGTTCTTTTGGCCCTCAGAGACTGCCCATGGGGCCTCAGGTATGTTGATTCGATCGTATTGGTAAAGTGTTCAAAGTGGCTTAACTTGTGGTTGTGACGTCATCATGGTGTCAATGTTGAAATAGCATCGTCTTTCCCAGATGCTGTTGCATTATCGTAGTATTGATTTATATTCTGAAGGAGGCTTTAAGAGAACTTGAGAGTAGGGTAAGAGGCAGGGGGATTGCGATGGAGCTGGGGGGGGGGGGGGGGGTGGCAAGGGGTGGGGTGGAGGCCATTGTGAAAGCTTCATAGGTAGGGCTTATGGGTGAAAGGGAGGAACACGTCTTGCATTCTTTCTGCGATACAAGTGAGTGAATCAATAATTTTGTGCATTCTTTGTGTTTTCTTATCAGTCAATTGCATACTTGTTGGAGTCTTCGAAATGCGTTTGTTTTGTTTTTTTCAGTCATTTTTAAGCTTCTGTGAACTCTTCCCTTGTATACCTGGCTTTTTGCTTCAACCATGTGCCTCTATATTACTGCACCCATATCATGATGGCTTCCATTGTAGAGTTTATTTCTATTTCTCATACTTATTTATTTTACGTGGACAATTTACATCGTCGGTTAGTTTTGTGAAGTTCAATAGGTTTAATATGTTTAGCACGGAGGAGGTTTTCAGCCATGCTCGTTGACATTCAGCTTTCATTCTCACAGGTTGAGTCGTGGAGCGGAGAGGAGAATGACGGGGAGGACCTGGAGTCAGGCCTTCCTTATTTTGGAAAGAGCTTTGTGCAAGAACTTTTTCAGGCCCAGTATAGGTGAGAGCTCGTAACATGTCTTTACGCATTGTCTTGGACATATAGAGAATGCGAGAATGAAAATGCCCTGCTGTTATGGAAGCAAAATGGATTGTTATGGATTGACTTCCTTGAGCATGAAAGATTCAGTTAAAAATAAACCTTCAGAAGTTAGACTCATCGGTGTCCATTGTTGGCATTTTTCTGGAATTCTATAATTTGATAGGGCACGTTAGAACAAAGCTTGGGGAGCGGATGTTGGCAACCCCTTATGGAATGACGTCATGTTGAGCTGAAGAATCATTGCTGTGAAAGGTATCTTTGAGCCTGCGGTGTTGTATTGTCGGGTTTTGTAAAAAATTGATATTTTATTTTGGAAGAAGGACATTCTCAGCAGAATTTCTCATTGCCAGATACTTTGATTAAAATATTAAGCTTTATGTGGTTCTCAAACTAAAATTATTAATAGTGTGGGCCTTTGCTGTGTGCTGCACATAGTGAACTGAAGTGGGGCGCAGCTCGGCCTGGAGCCGGAATCTCAGCCTCTTACCCCAAATCTTTGAATCTGCGCCGCCCCTGGCATGCATGATCTCAATCTATATTGTTCCATTCAGTCACGTGTCATTTTGTGCATGTGAATAGCTGGCTCATTGTTTTTGTGAGCAATGACGTAATAAGAACAATGCTTCATTCCTAAACTTTGACTTTTAATTTTTGCACCTCCTTTTGCACCTCTGTATTCCCCTTGCCCACCCTCGTTTCCTCATTTCTTGCATTTTCAAACCTAACTTTATCCTGTACGTGGCCATTGTTAGGGCTTTAAAAAATATTTCAGCTAGTTTATCTATCGCCTTCATCTACTTCGCCTTCATCGCTTGCAGCTGGAACACCGAGTTGGGCTTTCTGAGGTCGAGGCATTTTTATTGTCGGAGGGCTTTATGGATTGTGACCTTTAACCTCGACTTGGCCTTGAAGGGAAAAAATTATTCTGCTTGTCAAACGTGCAGAAAAGTAACAACCTCATTATATGGGTCGGCATAACCTTGCTGAGATGTTTACTGAAGCGTTGTCGGACAGGTCGCGGAGTTTTTTCAAAGGATAATTAACCTTTCGGAGAAAACCGTTTTTTGTCTTTTTCTGTCTTCTGTCTCAGGTCTTCACTGACATGTCCGCACTGCCAGAAACAGAGCAACACTTTCGACCCTTTCCTCTGCATTTCTCTCCCCATCCCACTTCGGCAGACCAGGTGAGGTTGCGTGGCTGCAAAGCAATATTGTACACCGCACCTTTCCTATGCCATCTCCAGGCGCTGCATCGGGGCTCGGCAATGACGCACGCTGAAAGGGAGTACTCGGTTTTCACTCTGGTTGTTGTACACCGCTCCTTTCCTATGCCATCTCCAGGCGCTGAATAACATCATGCCGGGCACCGAAGGGGGCTCGGCAGTGACGCACGCTGAAAGGGAGTACTCAGTTTTCACTCTGGTTGTTTGTTTGTTTGTTGTACACCGCACCTTTCCTATGCCATCTCCAGGCATTGCAAATCGTCATTGCCGGGCACCGAAGGGGTCTCGGCAGTGACGCACGCTGAAAGGGAGTACTCAGTTGTCACTCTGGTTGTTGTACACCTCGCCCTCCCGATGCAGTATCTATGAGCCGCGCTGTAGGATATTTAATTATTTGGCATGGGGGCGGTGTACTTTGAATGTATCTGTACTTGTTTGTTTTCTTTCTTGTTTGTTTTCTTTCTTGTTTGTTTGCTTTCTTGTTTGGCCGGGCGATATCTCAGCCATCCTTTGAGCTAGGAAGCTGAAATTTCGGCACAATAGTGAGCAAGTCCTTATTCAAAAATAATATTTTTTGTTTTTTGATTAATCAATTAATTGATGAGTTATTTAATTATTAGCGATTAATTAAGTACTTGTACATTTCCTTTCTCTTCTGGCCATTATCTCAGGCACCTTTTGAGTTAGGAAGATGATATTTGGACATGCCAATGACAAAGTGATTTGGCTGTAAAAGATATTTTTGATTTATTGATTAATCGATTAATTATTTAATTATTCGATTAATGACTAAATTTTTTTTTTTTTTAGTTACAGATTCTGATGAAATGGTGGTGGTTTACGTGTTCTATTAGCGAATTGATTAATTATTTCCTTTTTTATGATTATTATTTATTTATTTTCATTATTAATTATTTCTTTATTTTATTTCTCATCTGGGCAAAATCTCAGGCACCTTTTGAGCTAGGGAGCTGATATTTGGACATGACAATGACCAAGTGATTTGGCTGTAAAGTGTATTTTTGATTTATGGATTAATTAATTAATCGATTAATTATTTAATTATTCGATAAATGACTTAATTAATTTTTTTTTTTTAAGTTACAGATTCGGATGAAATGGTGGTGGTTTATGTATTCTATTAGCCAATTGATTAATAATTTAATTTTTTAATGATTATTATTTATTTATTTTCATTATTAATCATTTATTTATTTTCTTTCTCATCTGGGCAATATCTCAGGCACCTTTTGAGCTTGGAAGCTAATATTTGGACATGACAGTGACCAGGTAATGTGACTGTAAAGGATATATTGTACACCGCTCCTTTCCTATGCCATCTCCAGGCATTGCAAATCGTCATTGCCGGGCACCAAAGGGGGCTCGGCAGTGACGCACGCTGAAAGAGAGTACTCAGTTTTCACTCTGGTTTCTTTCTTGTTTGTTTGTTGTACACCGCTCCTTTCCTATGCCATCTCCAGGCATTGCAAATCGTCATTGCTGGGCACCGAAGGGGGCTCGGCAGTGACGCACGCTGAAAGAGAGTACTCAGTTTTCACTCTGGTTTCTTGTTTTCTTGGTTGTTTGTCCGGGCGATATCTCAGCCATCCTTTGAGCTAGGAAGCTGAAATTTCGGCACAATAGTGAGCAAGTCCTTTGTCAAAAACGGCATTTTTTGTTTTTTGATTAATCAATTAATTGATGAGTTATTTAATTATTAGCGATTAATTAAGTACTTATTTAATTAATTAAATTTCATTTCTCTTCTGACCATTAACTCAGGCACCTTTTGAGTTAGGAAGCTGATATTTGGACATGCCAATGACCAGGTGATTTGGCTGCAAAGGCTATTTTTGATTTATTAATTAATTAATTAATCAATTGATCGATTAATTATTTAATTATTTGATTAATGACGATTTTAAAAAAAATTTTTAACTTACAGATTCTGATGAAATGGTGGTGGTTTATGTGTTCTCTGACCGAATTGATTAATAATTTAATTTTTTTATGATTATTATTTATTTATTTTCATTATTAATCATTTATTTATGTTCTTTCTCATTTGGCCAATATCTCAGGCACCTTTTGAGCTCAGAAGCTAATATTTGGACATGAGTGACCAAGTGATGTGGCTATCAAGGATATTTTTGATTTATTGATTAATCAATTAATCAATGTATCGATTAATTATTTAATTATTCGATAAATTACTTTAAAAAATTTTTTTCCCCCAGTTACAGATTCTGATGAAATGGTGGTGGTTTATGTGTTCTGTGACTGAATTGATTGATAATTCAATTTTTTAATGATTATTATTTATTTATTTTCATTATTAATCATTGATTTATTTTCTTTCTCATTTGGCCAATATCTCAGGCACCTTTTGAGCTGGGAAGCTAATATTTGGACATGACAGTGACCAAGTGATGTGGCTATCAAGGATATTTTTGATTAATTGATTAATCATTTAATCGATTCATTATTTATTGATTAATCGATGAATTACTTATTGATTAATCAATTAATTATTAAATTTTTTATTAATGACTTATTTGATTAAATTTCTAAAAGATACATCTTCGGATGAAGCACTGGTGGTTTAGTTATGCGATTAGTCAATTGATTATGAAAATATTTTGTGATAATCTTTTATTGATTTTAATTATACAATTAATCAATCAATTAGTGTACACCTCTCCCTCCCAATGCAGCCTCAATGAGCTGCACTGCGGTATTGCCGGGCGCCGGAGGCGCCCCGGCAATGCCGCGCTGCAGCATATTTAATTATTTGGCATGGGGCGGTGTACTTTGAATGTATGTGTACTTGTTTGATTAATTGATTAATCATTTAATTGATTAATTATTTATTGATTAATCAATTAATTATTTAATTCTTTGTTGTTGACTTATTTAATTAAATTTTTAAACGTTACATCTTCGGATGAAGCACTAGTGGTTTAGTTATGCTATTAGCCAATTACTTAAGAAAATATTTTATGACAATCTTTTATTGATTTCAATTATGCAATTAATCAATCAAATATTGTGCACCTCTCCTTCCAAATACATTCTCTATGAGCCACGCTGGAGGATATTTACTTATTTGGCATGGGGGCGGTGTACTTTGAATGTATCTGTACTTGTTTGTTTGTTTGTTTTCTTTCTTGTTTGTCCGGGCGATATCTTAGCCATCCTTTGAGCTAGGAAGCTGAAATTTCGGCACAATAGTGAGCAGGTACTTTGTCAAAAACGCTATTTTTTTTTTTTTGATTAATCAATTAATTGATTAGTTATTTAATTATTAGCAATTAATTAAGTACTGATACATTTCCTTTCTCTTCTGGGCATTATCTCCGGCACCTTTTGAGTTAGGAAGCTGATATTTGGACATGACAATGACCAAGTGATTTGGCTGTAAAGTGTATTTTTGATTTATCGATTAATTAATTAATCGATTAATTATTTAATTATTCGATGAATGACTAAATTTTTTTTTTTTTTTAAAGTTACAGATTCGGATGAAATGGTGGTGGTTTATGTATTCTATTAGCCAATTGATTAATAATTTAATTTTTTAATGATTATTATTTATTTATTTTAATTATTAATCATTTATTTATTTTCTTTCTCATCTGGGCAATATCTCAGGCACCTTTTGAGCTTGGAAGCTAATATTTGGACATGACAGTGACCAAGTAATGTGACTATAAAGGATATATTTGATTAATTGATTAATCATTTAATTGATTAATTATTTATTGATTAATCAATTAATTATTTAATTCTTTGTTAATGACTTATTTAATTAAATTTTTAAAAGTTACATCTTCGGATGAAGCACTAGTGGTTTAGTTATGCTATTAGCCAATTGCTTAAGAAAATATTTTATGACAATCTTTTATTGATTTCAATTATGCAATTAATCAATCAAATATTGTGCAACTCTCCTTCCAAATACATTCTCTATGAGCCACGCTGGAGGATATTTACTTATTTGGCATGGGGGCGCTGTACTTTGAATGTATCTGTACTTGTTTGTTTGTTTGTTTTCTTTCTTGTTTGTCCAGGTGATATCTTAGCCATCCTTTGAGCTAGGAAGCTGAAATTTCGGCACAATAGTGAGCAGGTACTTTGTCAAAAACGGTAGTTTTTGTTTTTTTGATTAATCAATGAATTGATTAGTTATTTAATTCTTAGCAATTAATTAAGTACTGATACATTTCTTTTCTCTTCTGGGCATTATCTCCGGCACCTTTTGAGTTAGGAAGCTGATATTTGGACATGACAATGACCAAGTGATTTGGCTGTAAAAGGTAGTTTTGATTTATTCATTAATGAATTAATCGATTAATTATTTATTGATGAAGAAATTAATTATTTAATTTTTTATTAAGGATTTATTTAATTAAATTCCTAAAAGTTACATCTTCGGATGAAGCACTAGTGGTTTAGTTATGCTATTAGCCAATTGATTAAGAAAATATTTTATGATCATCATTTGTTGATTTTAATTATGCAATTAATCAATCAATTATTGTGCACCTCTCCCTCCCAATACAGTCTCTATGAGCTGCACTGCGGTATTGCCGGGCACCTGAGGCGCCCGGGCAATGCCGTGCTGGGGGATATTTATTTATTTGGCATGGGGGCGGTGTACTTTGAATGTATCTTTACTTGTTATTTTTTTGTTAGTTTTTATAAATCTAAACTTTTGTGCATTACGCCTGACGGAAAGGAAGAGCCAAGTGGGTGTCGAAGTATTGTGCGCAGCCTTTCATCCCACTTCATGCTAAGTTGTTCGATGCTTTGACCATGGACGTGATTAAACCTCTCATTCAAACCTCGTTGCTATGTGCATTACCCGTCACATGACACCGATCCATCAGGTACGGTACACAATACAATGGGAGTATTGTGTGTGATATTGACTTAATTATTTTTAATAGAACCTGTTCGCTTGCGACCGGAAATTATAGATTCTGCTGCCGAGTCGGGCCTTGGACGGTAAGCCAGCTTTTTGTGGCATGCTTTAGCATTCCAGGATTAGCTTTTGTACTTGGGCAGCAGAGACGACAGAGAGGGTGGCATGAGATGGAGGAAGTTTAATTTGAATCTCCTGTGAAATGGCACAGTTTTTGGGCTCTGAGAGAATATAATGCTGTGAACCTGTGCACCGTGTTATCGAGCAGGTAATGCAATCCTTTTAACAATCAAAAGGGGGTATTTGTGCAAGTGTTTGTATTTCGTTTTACGTTTTTTCTTCCATTCCACTTTTTTATTTGTCTTCCTTGAGTCCTATAAATCCACGTGTTGTCCTAATTTAAATGCTCAGTTGTAGGCCTTTGTTCCACGGCTAAACCAATTTTGTTTTCGGCGATTGTACCAGTTCTGCAGGAACATTTACGATTTCAATTCCGCTGGTAAATGTTGACAATTCAATTCATAAAATGTTATTAATATCGTTTCTGATTTGTTATGAACCTGTTTCTCACCATTAATAATAATAATAATAATTGTTATTATTATTATTATTATTATCAATTAATTTATTTGCTTGGTCGACTACCTCTGTTGTATAATTCTTGGTATTTCTCGGGGATTTGCGATTGAATCCTGGACGTACATCAACAACATCAGGACTTGGTGATTCTGACTTGAAACCTCGTGACTCGAGTGAGTAAAGAAGAAGAAGCCCACTCATTTTGCATCTTCGGATGCACAGGGCTGCCGAAGCAGTTTCCTCGGCTATTGGGCACAATCCTGGACGGGTCGCCACTCTGACGCGGGGTACTCGAATGGCTCATTCTTCCCAGTAAGCTGGTACTCATTTTGCCGACCTCAGAGGGATGTCGGGCTGAGTTAACCTACCAGATGTTGATAACCAGTAAAATTCAATACCAGTAAACTAGTAAAAGATAACCAGTAAAAGTCAACCTACCAGTAAAATACATAATTACATGGTGGGGCGAACATGTGTCCTGGTAAATACTTAAATTCTGGAACTAATTATTTTGGCAACATTCATAAAATCAACCTTACTTACTTACTTACCTACTACTACTACTACTACTACTACTACTACTACTACTACTACTACTACTACTACTACTCGTCCTCGTCCTCGTCCTCGTCCTCGTCCTCGTCCTCGTCCTCGTCCTCGTCCTCCGCTCAGCCGGGAGAAGTTTTTGGCCCATCTCTCCTGAATCGACTGGTCAGGCCTAACATTTGTAATTTGTTCAGGGTGCTGGCAATAACTCGTATGCTTTTCACAAAAGACACCGTGGGATCTATAACGTCTGCGAGCGTACTAGCGACCAGTCCCGTCAGACGGGTCCTTTCGATAGCTGTGACAATTGATGCATCACCCTGCATGCGAAACACCACGATGACAGCTGAGTTGGCATTAAAACCCAAGCTATGGAGTATCGACAGATACAAGGCTATTGTACATACCTCTAGGGCCTAGGCTATCCTGCCAGCCCTAAAATTGACATTAATAAATACTTGTGAGATAAAAGTGTTTGATCCTCGTTCAAAATCTTCTTTCCTTGTCTCCCGAGACCGAATTGCCCACCCGAGTTTGGGGAGAATGCGATTTCATTTTCCCTTAGGTTAGCAGTTTGAACCATTGTGTCACGAAAACACAGATCAGATGTTGCTTCCGAGAACGGAGGGGGGAAGGTGTGCGGCTTTGAGCAGCATAGTCATTGCAGCAGCGTGCTCCACAATGCAGCATGCCGACTGTACGATGCTACGATTGCAGATCGAAGCGTTGTACTCGAGGCCCAAATTTTACATTTTATAAAATCATAAAACAACAGGTAGTTGGTTGTCTGGTCAAGTTACCACCTAATGCAGTGTTGAATTGTATTTTTAAGTGGTGAAGCTGCTTTAATATTTGCCTATTTCCATCCGTCCATCCGTCCGTCAAAAATGGAGAAGAAGAAGAAGAAACCTTCTAACTCACCGTGATTAATTCTGAAGGGTTCTAAAGTGTAATTCTAGAGGGTTCTAAGAGGAGTAAGGGGTGATTCTAATGCGTTTTGTTCCTTTCTAGACTTTGTCTATTTCGTATTAAAAACGCCAAACTGAACCGCTTCCTTCGGACGCGCGTGCATTTTTTATTTTTGAACCTGTCCAGCTCAGGCACATTTCTCCTGTGATTTTTATTTATTTATATACACCTGTTTCGGAGTATTGGGCAATGGGGACTTTTTGGTTCTCCAATGTACCTTTTAATTTCCGCTAACTTGTATTAGTAGTGTTCCGTGTAGCACTGAAATCAATATGCTGTACTACCCTGGGATCTTAAAGGTACCTTTGTTTTCATGAATGTCCAACAAATAAAGTTAAAATTTAATGTTGTGATTATAGCATCTGTTGTTACCCTGCGCTCACGAAGCGAAAAGCGGGGTTAAGCATTCAGGTACGTACGTGTGCCATGAGCCGTACGTGTCTGCCTTTTAAAAATTCATTTTCTCGGCAACCGTTGGTCCGATTGACACGAAATTTTCACCATAGGAGCGCCTCCTCCTGTAGAACATTCTAATGATTATTATGATGGCATACGTCACGTGGTACAGGCACCATCTTGGAAAAACTTTGCACCTCTCTCTCTGAAACCACTCCATGGAAATAATTTACACTTGGCTCATTGTCAACTACTCCCCATGGGGAATAAGATATGTTAATGATGATGTCATCGGTGCCTTCGTTATGACGTCATAATTCGACAAATACAACACTTATCCATCCGATCATTATTTTAAAAATTTCAGCAACTGTTGGTCTGATGGATATGAAATTTTCACCATAGGAGCGCCTCCTCCTTTAGAATATTTTAATGATGATCATGACGTCATAGGTAATGTGGTACAGGCGCCATCTTGGAAAAAACGGAAAATGTTGCACCTTTATCTCCAAAACCGCTGCATGGAAAAAATTGAAACGTGGCTCATTGTAAAGAACTCCATACGTTAACGATGACGTCATTGGTGCCATAATTATGACGTCACAATTCGACAGGGACAACGCTTTGTCTGATCAGTTTGAAATGTATCGAGCGTGATCTATGCAACAATTATATTAGAGAATATAAATTTATGATGTCATCGCTCACGTGGTCTGGCAGCCATATTGGATCAAAGAAAAAAAATGTTCAAAAAAAGAAGAGTTGATTCCGAACAAGTTGACTGCGCAGGATAAGTATTCTATGAATACCATCTCGTTTGAAGGTTACTGTGTTCCATCCCCTCGTCTCTCTCCTCTTTTCCCCATTCATCCATTCCCTTTCTTGTTGCTTACACCTGCTGCTCCAATGTCAGGACATTGCCTTGTTCTTCCATGAGCTGGCATTTTGTAAGTAACATATTCAAAGTACCACGAGAGTACCTTGGCAATGGTGTACTGACCCTCTGAGGGTTAGTTTCTATACATTCAACCTTTTTCTTCCCTCTTACCTCCTCTTCCCTATTTGATGTCCCTTTACTTTACTTATTAAAGTAAATTAAAGTTTCCCAAAGATTGTGCCCCAACTGCTGTATGGATGCATTATGAGGTATTAATCATATATCGTCATCGAGTTCCGTAAGCCTGGTGTTGGCCTAACTGTTAAGGTGGCTGGCTTAAGATCTTAGGGTCTTGAGTTTGAGCCTCTTTGAGTCTGGGGTAGTGCTGGTGACAAAACACCACATGGGTTCACTCAGCCTGTCATCCTTCCAAGGTCGACAAAATTAGTAACGGGCAATGCATCAGCTGCACACCCGCACTTGCAGAAATGATGCAACCAGCAGCCATAGGCTGCATAAGAAGCAACATCGAGTTTTATTAGAGAGAACGTTTAAGAAACGGATTTGAAAAATCTATATGTCGGTTTATTTGGTAGCAAACTGAAAGCAAAGGATGTGACGTAATGTTTTCTGGTGTTCTTCCAAGAATATAGTGAAGAGAAGGTAATATATGAGCAGAGTGATGCATGTTAACCTATGGTGGGAAGAATGGTGTAGGCAGCAAGGTTTTGTTCTTGGAAGCGATTGGAATAATTTTGTGCGCAAAGGGAGTATTTCCAGAATGATGGCCGTCGGCTCAATAGAAAGGGGTCAGCAAGGTGCCCAGTGGGATTTGAGGAGGGAATTCAGTCTTTTTTTGGTTATCATAGGGTGGGGAGGCTAAAAAGGAAGGAACTGTAACTGATAACATGATTGGTAAAGACAGGCAAGAAAAAATAATTACAGGAAGAGAAAAGTAAAAAAAAAAAATTATATACCAACGCCAAGAGTTTAATTAGTAAGATGAAGGAGATTGAAGCGAAAATAAATAACGAGGAGTACGTTATAGTTCCAGCAAGCAGGACATTGTTTAATGAGGAGATCCATTGGAGGACAGGACGAGAAGGATGCAGAATGTATAGGTTTGAACGGAGAGAGAAAATAGGAGGCGACAGGACGAGAAGGCTACATTATCCACGGCACAGAGGCCAAAAGGAACAGCAGAGAGAGGGGATTGAAGGCCAAGATGGAGGCAGACTTGCACGAACAATGGGTTTGGGGATTAATTGGGGGCAGGAGAGGATGCAAGTGTTGGACAAGATGGATACAGAAGGAAACTCCAAGGAAGGAAAACTGAAAATGTGGAAGGAGTTGGGATTGAGGTTTGATAACGAGGGTAGAAAAGATCATGGTTTTGGATCTGAGATGGTAGTGAACAGCTGTTTTGAAGACCTGGAGGGAAGAATGAGGTTGAAGAGAAGAGAGGAAGCCATTCCTTTTCTCTGTGGAAACGACGTGTACTTCATGGTGTGAGCGGCTTCAGTGTGAAAAGCAGAGTTATATAAAGGATGTGGCCTCAGCCTGGAAGGCTGTGTTGTCTAAAGGATGTGACAACAACATAAAGCTTAGTTGTACAAAGGAGAGAGACAAGAGAGGAAGAAGAAGCAAGGTGTGGTGTTCTGGTGGTGAAGTGAGCCCAGCGAAGCTGCAGGGCCGGAGCTGAGTTGCTCAATGAGTGGCGACCTGCTTCAAAGCGGCTGCCATTGAGAGTGAAGGGAAGGATGAAGGGGAGAGTTGCGGAGAGCACTCAAGGGGGCTGTCAGAATGATGCAGAGTGGGACGACTGGTCCGTTCTCTTTATTCCCCGCCAAGTGCCAATCACACCAGTGTGGATGAAGCCGCCGGCTGTGTCCTTCAAATAGGAACTCCTGTCCCTTCCTTATCTCCTATTTTATTTTAATTCCCAGAAAATATTTCTCTCTTGCTTTGCTTCCCTTTTCTTTCCCTGCATTAGATCGAGGGCCCGTGTGTGTGTTGTTGTGTCGGCCTTTTGTATCGGTTGTTTGGCCTGTGTTTAATGTAATTAATTAAGTCCATCCCTGCGGTTGAGTCCCTATATGACTTGTTTCTTGGATATTTTTCCTTCAGTGTATCCCTCTCCTTGAAGTAGTAAGTAAATTGATTACAATTTATTGTGGTTAACTTTGTGTCATTGTTCCATGGGGCTGTGTTGTAAAAACTCCATATAGATTATTGGGAAAAATGACAGGGCAATAGAAAAGGCCCCATTATATGGTATGTGCCATGTGGCAAACAATAGAAAAGAAGGGACATTCAAAAAATCTCATGTGCATGCTGGACTACCCTTGTGTTCTTATGAGGAATGAAGTAATGCTCTCGAAAAGTTCATGTAAAGGGATGCCAATTTGATACATACAACTGCATGAAGAAGTAAATGTATTTCATTTGCCAGATGTAGGGTGCCCCTTAAATGTATATGTATCATAGAGAAGCGAAAACTTGCGCATTGGAATCAGAATAGAGACAATGCCTTCGATTAACGCTGCCGAAGCCTGCTCAGTGCACACCTGCAATTTCCCCAACAATGGATGCTGCTTGCTTTCATACAAAAAGGCTTTAATGGGAAAGAATTGTCATGTGTGGAAGAGATGGTGCATGTGCATGGGTGAACACTTGAGGTAAAGAGTGGCAGAGCATCTGAAACACTAAAGTGAGGAGTGGGTAACCAGCCTAGACCGGGGCATGATCAGCAGGTGAGAGTTGAGAATCGAGGTTGACCTGTGGTGGCTGTGGAAGGGCAGAGGTAAGACAAGTCTAGTTGTAAGTTTTATAAAATAGGGAGCCTTTCCAACTTGTTGCCTGTATGACGGTGACAGTCCCTGTGAATCTGCGTCATTTCTTGAGATGCCAGTGAAGAATGCCTTGTTTTCGACTATTTCATGAGCAAGATTATGAGCAGGAGCACCAGCCCAGAGGGGGAAGCCATACTGAATGGAGCAACATATGAAAACGTTGTATGCAGTGATGATCTCTGTGTAGCTCAAGAATGCTTTAGCTCTTCGAAGCATGCCCAGTCAGCGACTGCAGCTTTGGTGTCAGTTTGGTTTTATGTGAAACCCTCACAAAAGTTTATGGCAGATAATGAAACGGAGGATTTGCAGAGATTGCACCATCTAGTAGCTGTACAGTGAAGTGGATTGGATAATTGAGACACACACACACACACACACACACACACACACACACACACACACACACACACACACACACACACACACACACACACACACTGTTTGACATCATGTTCACAGGTATTTGGCAGGTGGCCTATCTTGACTAGATCTCGTGATAGGGATTCAGCTGTGGCCTGCGTTTCGCAAGAGCAATTTACTGTTCTGTACAGAGTGGAGTCACCAGGAAAAAGGTAAAGTTGGTTTTCAAGATAATCAGATAGATCATTGACAAATATTAATAATAACATAGTCACGTGAAAAAGTAAGTACACCCCATGTAAAGTTTTGGCTTTTTCAACATATTTCAACATACTACTGTGTTCAAAAAGTATCCGACCTTTATTTTTTGTGCGTAAAAAAGAAGAAGCTATGGGGGCGTTGATTGGTGCACGTATGTAGGCGATCCTAATGCACACGCGTGAATTTTTTCCCACCTGCAGAAGCTGTCATTTGACGGCAGACCGCCGATGAGTGAGGACATGTAAGTGAGCGCCGTCGGATTTTCGTTTTTGACAAAATGACGGAAAAACTTGAACAACGCTACTGCATCAAATTTTGTGTAAAGCTTGGCAATTCCCAAGTGGAAACGATCCGCAAGATTCAACACCGTTCATTCCATTATGAAGGAGGATTTGGGCTTCAGGAGAATCTCAGCGAAGTTCGTACCAAAGCTGCTAACGATTGAGCAGAAGCAACTCCGTTTGGAGATCGCACAGGACATGCTGGAGACTGTGAACAGCGATCCCAGTTTCCTCAACACAGTGATCACTGGCGATGAGTCCTGGGTTTATGGGTACGACCCAGAAACCAAGTTGCAGTCATCACAATGGAAGCATCCAACATCCCCGAGGCCAAAAAACACAAAATTTGATGCAGTAGCGTTGTTCAAGTTTTTCCGTCATTTTGTCAAAAACGAAAATCCGACGGCGCTCACTTGCATGTCCTCACTCATCGGCGGTCTGCCGTCGAATGACAGCTTCTGCAGGTGGGAAAAAATTCACGCGTGTGCATTAGGATTGCCTACATACGTGCACCAATCAACACCTCCCTAGCTTCTTTTTTTTTACGCACGAAAAATAAAGGTCGGATACTTTTTGAACACACTACGTACAGCTATTTGATCTTCATTTCAACAATATTGATAGATAAAAGTGATATAATACAACAAATATCATGAAACATTTACATTTTGTAGTCCATTGTATAATTTAAATAAACATAAATGCAAATTTCGCATGTGGAAAAAGTAAGTACACTCCTACATTTATCACGACTTCAAATACCGAAAATTAGAATCAGGTGCACCAGCTCAGGTGCAAATGATTAGAACATCGTTAGAGAGGATCTTGGAGGAACCTGTCTTATTTAAACCGTAGACATTTAGTTTGGTTTGCTCTTTGTTGTTGAAGTGTGCGGCGTCACCATGCCGAGATCAAAAGAGCTCTCTGAGGCCTTCAGAAAGAAGGTTATAGATGCCTACGAGTCTGGGAATGGATTTAAAAATATCTCCAAACAATTTGAAATCAATCATTCGACTGTCCGGAAGATAATGTACAAGTGGAGAAGATTCCAAACAACTGCCAACTTGTTCAGGCCAGGCCGCCCCAGCAAGTTCAGCCCGATAGCATACTGCAAGATGCTGAAAGAAGTCTCTAAGAACCCCAGAATGTCATCACGGGACCTACAGGTAGCTCTTGCCACTGTTGTCAAAGTGCACGAGTCTACCATTAGAAAGAGGCTGCACAAATTTGATCTACATGGGAGGTGTGCCAGGAGGAAACTTTTGCTGTCCAGAAAGAGCATCAGGGCAAGACTAAAGTTTGCCAATTAACACCGTGGCAAAGACCAGCACTTCTGGAACAATGTGCTCTGGACAGATGAGTCAAAGGTAGAGCTATTTGGCCACAGTACCAGAAAACATGTTTGGCGAAAACCAAAGACAGCATTTGACCACAAGAACCTGATACCAACTGTAAAGCATGGTGGTGGAAATATTATGGTTTGGGGCAGCTTTGCTGCATCAGGGCCTGGGCAGCTCACCATCATAGAATCCACTATGAATTCTTCATTGTACCAGAGGGTGCTTGAGGATAATGTGAGGCCATCTGTCGGAGAGTTGAAGCTCAACCGAAGGTGGACCTTGCAACATGACAATGACCCTAAACATACCAGTAGATCCACCAAGGAATGCCTGAAAAGAAAGAAATGGAGGGTTCTGGAATGGCCAAGTCAAAGCCCGGATCTAAATCCCATCGAGATGTTGTGGGGGGATTTGAAACGAGCTGTGCATGCAATTGTGCATGCTGTGCAACAATTTTTTGTTGAATAAATTATTGCAAAGTCAATTTTTCATTGTTTTTTGTTCAATTAGATCACCTTTATCTATACATACTGTTTAAATGAAGATCAAATATTGATATGTCCACATATGTTAAAAAGAGAAAAAACATTCCATTGGGTGTACTTATTTTTTCCACATGTGAAATTTGCATTTATGTTTATTTAAATTATCCAATGGACTACAAAATGTAAATGTTTCATGATATTTGTTATATTATATCACCTTTATCTATCAATATTGTTGAAATGAAGATCAAATAGCTGTATGTTGAAATATGTTGAAAAAGTCAAAACTTTACATGGGGTGTACTTACTTTTTGACGTGACTGTAGGTCCGAAGACTGCCTTGTGGAATTTCAGGTTGGATGGGGATTGGGGAGTGTCGTTGAATAGCAATCTTCAAGTCTTTCCACAGATTCTCAATGTGATTTAAGTTTGGGCTTTGGCTGGGCTCCTCAAGGACTTTAATGGTTTTGTTCTGAAGCCATTCCAGTGTTGCTTTGGCTGTATGCTTGTGGTCATTGTCCTGTTTGAATGTAAATCTTCGCTGCAGTCTAAGGTCTTTTGCACTCTGAAGCAGGTTCTCCTCAATAATTTGCCTGTATTTGGCTCTATTCATTGTTCCCTCTATCCTTACAATTCTCCCAGTTCCCACCGCTGAAAAGCATCCCCATAGCATTATGCTGCCACAACCATGCTTCATGGTTGGGATGGTGTTAAATTGGTGATGAGCAGTGCTTGGTTTCCACCAGACTTAGCACTTTGCATTCAGGCCATAGAGTTAAATACCTGTCTCATCAGACCACAGAATAGTTTGCCTCGTGCTCTCTGAGTCTTTCACGTGTCTTTTTGCCAACTCCAAGCATGCGGTCATGTGCCTTTTTCTCAGGTGTAGCTTCCATCTGGCACTCTCCCATCAAGCCTCGATTTGTGAAGTGCAGCGGAGACTGTTGTCCTTCCGGCAGGTTCTCCCATCCCAGCCAAGGAACACTGTAGTCTGTCAGAGTGGTCACTGGATTCTTGGTCACCTTCCTGAACAAGGTTCCTCTTGCCCGGTTGCTCAGTTTTGGCACTCTATCTCAGCTCTGGACTCGAGGAAGAGTTTGGTTAGTTCCAAATTCTTTCCATTTCCTAATGATGGAGCTCACTGTGCTCTTGGGAACTTTCAACACTCTAGAAATTGTTTTATGCCCTTTCCTAGATCTATGCATCATCACAATTCTATCTCTGAGTTCTAGGGATAGTTCCTTGGACGTCATGGTTGAGTTTCTGCTCTGACATGCACTGTCAGCTGTGTGACCTTATATAAAAAGGTGTTTCTAAATCATGTCCAATCTATTTAATTGGCCACAGGTGAACTCCAATCAAGTTGCTGAGACATCTCTAGGATGGTCAAAGGAAATTGGATGCATCTGAGTTAAATTTGGAGTGCCATAGCAAATGGGTTGAATACTTATTGATTCAAGACATTCCAGCTTTTGATTTTGAATGAACTTGTACATTTGTCAAAAAAAAAAAATTCCCCTTTGATATTACAGGGTATTATGTGTAGATCAGTAACAAAAAATGTCAATTTAATCCATTTTAAATTCATGCTGTACCGCAGCAAAATGTGAAAAATGTCAAGGGATGTGAATACTTTCTAAAGGCAATGTATGTACTGATATTTGTGAACCAACAAGTGACCTGGCTTAGCAGCAATTTATAGTCTCTACAGATTAGGAAGAGCAAACATGGGTGTGTAGAAAGCACAGTATTGAAGTTTACAGGCACAGCCTCGAATGTCGTGTCATACAGTCGGGGAGACAGTAAACCATGCAATGAAACAATGTGTTCTTACAGAGAGGAGCGCAAAGCCTTTCCATGTCCCCTGAGCTCGGCAATGTGATAACTCCTGGTTCTCCGTAGTTCATCACCACGCAGTTACTGTTTAGCCTGTCTCCCCATGCAGTGGGAGACTGGGTTTTGCCATCGTGTGTGTGTATGTGTGTGTGTGTGTGTCCGTGTGTGTTTGTGTCCGTGTGTGTTTGTGTCCGTGTGTGTTTGTGTCCGTGTGTGTTTGTGTCCGTGTGTGTGTGTGTCCGTGTGTGTGTGTGTCCGTGGTGTGTGTCCATGTGTCCCAGGCCATAATTTTTTTAACATTTGAGCTTTGTCACCAAAATTTCAACAAAGCTCTGTTGTGAGAAAATTGGGAAGACAAAGTAATAGTTTGATCAAAAGGTCAAGGTTCTGGTCTTCATCAATGATCTCTCCGACTCTGGAAAATCCTCTCTATCTCTTTACTGATGAGTCTGATGACTCTACTCTCTGCCACTCCATTCCTCATCCCTCAGATCGGCAATCTGCAGCCTCCTCACTCTCTGCAGACCTGGAAAAAATCAGACTGGTCAAACAAGTGGAACATGTCTTTCAATCCTGACAAATCTCACACCCTTACTATGTCTCTCCGAAAGGACCGACTGGACAACCCTCACATCCACTTTCTGAATAATCCTCTCCAAGAAAATCTGTCACTCAAGCTTTTGGGTCTCACTATCTGCCATGATCTTTCCTGAGGAAACCACATTTCAAATCTGGCGTCCAAAGCCAGTCGCCGACTGGGCATCCTCCGTCGTGCGAAGACCTTCCTTGGCACACCTGAGCTCCTCACCACATACAAGTCTTTCATCCGCAGTTCAATGGAATACTGCTCTCCCCTCTGGTCTGGTGCTCCTGCCTCACACCTAGCTCGACTTCACGCTGTTGAGGCCAAAGCTTTCAGAATCATTGGAATCTCCTGCGATGAAGCTAACTCCGAGGGCCTTTCACTCTCACCGCAGGCAGGTTGGTGGTCTTTCTGTCTTCTACCGACTCTTCTCCGGCCTTGCTCCCCCAGCTCTCTCTGTGCTCTGTCCCCCCCCAATATTCCTTCAGGGCGCACAAGATCTGCCAGCAACCCTCATGGTTAAACTGCCAAAATCAAGGCTCTCTGCTCACCTTCACTCCTTCATTCCCCTTTTCTCCCGCCTCTGGAACAAACTGCCCCACTCCCTTCAATCCCACTCCTCCCTCCAGGTCTTTAAAACAGCTGTTCACCACCATCTCTTATCTTCCCCCATCCAAAACCTTGATCTTTTCTACCCCCGCTAATTCACCCCAGAGCCCTTGCAGTGTTCATATGTTTTATATCTCTCCCACCTCGCCCCAAGCCATCCCCCTCCCACAGTTCTCTCGATGTCCCTGCTCTCAAATGTTGTGTTTGTGTCCTTCCCCCTCTCTCCCTATTTTTTCTGCCGCTCCCCTTGTTGTGTGTCGGTTTGACTTTTTGTGTGATTAATGTTCGCTCTTTCACGAGCCTCGATGTGGTATACAAAAAAAAAGAAAAGAAGGGCAACATCACATAAAACCGTCTATTTTAATCGTAAGTGACTGGTTATTTTAAGATTTTGCATATTGGTTCTCCAATCAAAAGCTAGAAGCAGATATTTTTTTTAGATGAAAAGGTCAAAGGTCAATGGTTTCCATGACAACAGGTTTTTTTGGTTTGCGCGCAGCCACTGGTTTATTGATGCTTCCATGTTTATTTACTTATTTTGTATCATTTTGTTTTCGGTGTTTTTGACATTTTTTGCATACGGAAGAAGAATAAGTCCAAATACAAAGCGGACGCGGACGGCCTTTACATTTTCAGATGCTTTCTCGTTTGTTTTTTGAAATGGTGTTCTAATTATGGGCCAATTTGCAAAGGATTTTTTGCAATTAAAGGTGTCATTGAAGTATTGAGCAGTGCTATTGATCTTTTAATTGCACACAAGGAAATAACATAAAATGTACAGGTATGAGTTATTTCAAACCAAATGCAACACAACACTTGAAGTGACAATGGAGTCGTTTTGTTTAACAGGCAGTATTTTTGTGTTCTGTCACCATGCTTCCATATCAGGGTATTGGGTGTAACGGTGGTTTGGGAACGGAGCCCACGTTGCCTACGAGTTGGCCTAGCTATACCTTTAGCTGGAAAGGTTGCTCGTCTGAGGGAAATCCTCGCCCACGAATCTGGCGTCGCCCGCTCCCAGGTATAGACAAGACGGTGCTGGTGAGATAAAAAGCAATGTTAACATTTTTCACTGCATGATCACTCTTATGTTGAAAATGTTACTGGACCTTTCCCTGGTTTATGCAACACTCTTGCAAAACATGCATGATGTTGCTTCTTCTTCTTTATTTATATGATGCAAAGCCCTCTGCTGCTTAGGGCAGGAATTTGGAATTTGTCGATAGCTCGCCTACTCTTCTCGGAGGACATAATGTTGCTGATACTTTTATATATTGTATTATTCTGCATGGTTTCCTCTCGTATAAATGATCCACCATCTTCTTGATGCCACTAGAGTGTCCTCGGAGGAATATTGTTGGACACCGTCGTGTGGTTCTCATCAGGTGACGGAAAGACAGCTTGAACTGGTGGTGCTGTTTCTTAATGTGGCAAAATGTTAAAATTATTTTCGAGTCACGGAAGGACATTTGAAATTTTATTCATGAATATTCATGATATTTTCATTTATTTTGGATTTTGGCCGTGGTGCCGTCGTTGGAGCACCTACTCTTCGTGAAGACCACTGCTGGATCTTTAAAGAGGTTGTGGGGATGATGTGTCAGTTTTATGCCTTGGTCTGTGCGAGTGCAGCACTTGAGAAAAGCATTGGACATTAAGTAATTGTCCTCGCCACATGTCGTGAGGGCGTATTGATCGTACCGACGAGTTTATTTTGTGAAATATGTTTGGAAGTATCAGGCGATTCATCAAATGTTCTGTGTTCCTTTTGTAAACCATTTTCACGCGTATTCTTACCACATCGTCTTGTTTATTGTGCACGTTATTTGTGCGACCCATTGAACATAGACCCAGGATGCCTCCTTCTTGAGCACTACAGCAACGGAACTTTACCTTAACATGGTGCGGTAGTTTGCACGTACCGATGACTCCAAGAGCTAAACCCTCGGTATTGTCACTTTGTCAATACCAGAATGGTCACCCAAGCAGCCCGAAGACATTCAAAGACGCCGGCGTACTTTTTCATCAATTGCAAGCATGTCAGCAGACAATCTTGACAAATCGACTTGGGATTTGAACATGGGACCTCAGCATCATGAGTCAGAGGGTTAGAAATAAATGACATAACAAGTTAACACAGATGTTTTAAAAGTTAATAAGTTTATCAATACCGTATGATCCCAATTGAAGCTACAAAGTATCTGAAAATGCAAAGCCCGTCTGCGTCTGTTTGTATCCACAAAATAACTAAACCAGTTTTTAAAAAAAATACAAAATGAAAATTGATGATTTTATGCAGCCTTGACCTTTGAGCTTTAGATCTAAAAACAAGAATCAGCTTCTAGGTTTTGATTGGTGAACCAATTCTGTGACCCAATATGTAAATTCCTAAAATTCCAGGTCAATTGGAAGAAAATTGACGATTTTATGAAACCTTGATCTTTGACCTTTTGATCAAAAACAAAACAAAACAATTGACTCCTACCTTTTTATTAGTGACCCGATATGCAAATTCATTAAATTTCAGGTCAATAGGGTGAAAATTGGTGATTTTACACATTGACGGTTGACCTTTTGATCTAAAAAAAATCAATCGGCTTCTAGCGTTTGATTGGTGAACCAATTGAGTGACCCAATATGCAAATTCTCAAAATTTCAGTTCAATCAGATGAAAACTGACAATTTTATGTGGTGCTGACCTTTGACCTTTTGCCCAAATTATTAATTTGTCTTCTCCATATTCTCATAGTAAACCTTTGTTGAAAATTTGATGACAAAACCCAAATGGTAAATTGAAATTTCACGTCAATTGGATGAAAATTGATGATTTTAGATGACACTGACCTTTGACCTTTGACAAAAATACTCGTATTAATTTGCCTTCTATCTATTATCATTATAAAGCTTTGGTGAAAAATTTATGACAGTAGCTCAAATGGTAAAAAAGGTTATGGCCCAGACAGACAGACAGACAGACAGACAGACAGACAGACAGACACACACAGACACAGACACAGACACAGACACAGACAGAAGTGATTACAAAACCCCGTCCCCTGCTGTGCATGTGACGGGCTAACTATTGCGTGCATAAACGAGACTGCACCGTACCAAGTGAAGATCATCTGTAAGTGAGTGACCCCTTCGTGGTGATGTCACTCTTTTTTGTTGTTGTGCGTTTCAGCTGGTGCTAACTGAGCTCTACACCGATGGCTTTCATCGCTCATTCGGTGACGACGACGACCTGGCCACCATTCACGAAGCCGACGCCGTCTACGGCTTTGAAACGCCACCTGAACCCAGCCGTGGTGGATTTTTCTTCTTTATTTTGTCACTTGCTTTGTCTTGACATTGCTAAGCTTCAAAAAAAGTTTCTTTTCTTTACCTCTTCGCGTTTTTTGATGTAAATGTTCTTACTCTGGGGTTTGATTATTCTTTCTAAATATACTTCGGAAGTGCATCGCTGTCTGTCTCCCTCATTTCTGTCAGATGACCATGTGTCCCCTGAGGTTCCAGATCATGTCCAAGAAGAGCACGTTCTGCTTCTATTGGCAAATCGTTGTGGCAGTGGAAGCACCAGCTACAGGTAAAGGGTTTTGAACACGGAACCCTTGGCAAAGGGCATCGTGTTGTGGCCGGGACGAGCGGGTCGATCGTGGTGACGTTTAAAGCGATGCGACCCATTTCTCGGGTTCTCTTTCCAAGCACACCTGTAAAAAACAAACAAACTCGAGTTTGACATTGGATTGGACGAAATTGCTCGTTATTAGTTTTCTTGTCACAATTGTCTTCAAAGTCTTTGGGTTGTTCAATCACAGGTGTTATGTTTTGATATTCACCGAATGTATTGCGACCATAAATTCGGAGCGATGTCCTCGACTTCCTGGATGTCTGACTTGTTGAAGGCGGCAAGGCGGAGTGACTCAGAAGTTATGGTCAAGGCCTATAATTAGGACTGAGGTTCGATTCGGAGGGGGTAGTGCTGAGAGCCTGCCCTTTTGCCTTTAAGAAATTTCTTTCTCTGGGTGGTAATTGAGCTTTGGAAATGCGTAATAGGCAGCACCGCTGATTGCTTTGACCCAGTCCTGTCCTAGTTGCCATTAGCAGACGGTAAGAGTGTTTTATTCATCCAGACCAGCGCACGACCGACACTTTTACAGTAAATTGATGCCCGGGGCCCTGTTAATAGCTAACAAGGTATTTGCATTTGCCATCTAGCTGGTAATTCGACCATTATGTGGCTATGACATTTACATTCGTTGGTCATTGTGACCTGTTGGGTGCATCTTGACTTCCTGCACCGTTTTGTCTTGTATTGTGGGTGTTGGATGCCAAGCAGCCATGAAATGTACGTTTCCTCTACCACAAGCACATTTAAAAACAATAATTTGAAGTACTGTGGTTATGGCCATCTTTTTATGTCATATTTTGTAAAGTGATATAATTGTAAGCTAATTCTCATTTTTGATATGTATAATCATTTAAAATTGTACCTTCTGGATGTTTTGATTCATGAAATTCTATCTTGTGAACTACAATGTTTAACTTACCCCTTCCCCACCATCACTTTTCGTTTTGTCAAATCTTGCAGTAGTTTAATAGTTTGTATGTCTGGTTGTTTCGTGACGCGTGTATTGTCCAGGTTTGGAAGCCCCTTTTCCAGATGGTTGGCCAGAGCAGCCAGCTGGCGTGATCTGCAGAAGCTGGTCTTGACGGGACTTGGGGCCGCGACTGGTGAAAGTGCAAAGACACAGGTCTGAACTGGGGACAACCATTTGTTGCATCTGGATAGGTGGAAATTGTTATATTTATTGGCAAGGCAAGGGATTCTCGGTGGAATGAAAACAACTACAATAAGAGCAAAACTCAGTAGAAACCATAACTCCACCAGGCTGAACAATTTACATTTTTATCCCACTGATAGGCCAGATCTGCATCCGGATCTTAACAAAAATCGAATCGATTCATCCTTGTCACACGCCCAACCTGCCCGCCAAGTTTTGTCCAAATCCGTCCATACCTTTTTGGAGATATCCCGCTCACAGGCAAACAAACAAAGACGTCGTGCAGAGCATGATACTTGTGAAATCCCTAAAATAAATTTGACCTCATAATAATTTGTGGTTGAATTCAAGGACCAAATAATATGCAAATCCTCTTCGAATTTCAAGTCGATTGGATGAAAATTGACTATTTTAGAATTTTTGTACATGTTGACCTTTTGACCTTTAGACCTCAAAAATAACTTGTGGTTGAATTCAGACAAAATATGCAAATCCTCTTCTCATATCAAGTCAATCGGATTGAAAGTGACAATTTTAGAAATCCGGCCTATATTGACCTTTAGACCTCAAAAATAATTGATTTATTTCAGTGACCTGATATGCAAATCCTGCTCAAATTTCAAGTCAATCGGATGGAAATGAGGATTTTATAAATTGCACCTTAGGTGTTGACCTTTTGGCCTCTTGACCTTTTGACCTCAATCAATGGGATTCGTCGTTATGCCGAACCCTACCATTTCATGAAGTTTTGTGAAGATTGATTTAAAATTGTGACCTGTAGGCGATGGACAGACAGACAGACAAGACAGAATGATACACATGACCGACCAATATACAGTACTGTCACACCTCACCGTTCACGGTCCATGAATTCGTGTATCTGCATTTTTTTTTTTTTTTTTTTGTATACAGAGTCGAGGCTCGTGAAAGAGCTAACATTTATCAAAGAAACAAATCAAACAAACAAGAAAACAAAGTATATAAAAAGGGAAGCGGTCGACAAGATGGGGAGAGAAGGTGAGGAAGCACACAAACACAACATTTGAGAGCAGGGACATCGGGAGATGTGTGGGAGGGAGAGGGCCTGGGGACGCAAGGACACCAAGGACTTCCAGGAAAGAAGACAAAAGTCACCTCAAAAAAGTGGATTTGGGGTGAAATTAGCGGGGGTAGAAAAGATCAAGGTTTTGGATTGGGGAAGATAAGAGATGGTGGTGAACAGCCGTTTTAAAGACCTGGAGGGAGGAGTGGGATTGAAGAGAGTGAGGGAGTTTGTTCCAGAGGCGGGAGAAAAGAGGAATGAAGGAATGAAGGTGAGCAGAGAGTCTTGATTTTGGCAGTTTAACCATAAGAGGGTTGCAGGCAGATCTTGTTCGACCTGTAGGAATATTTGGGGGACAGAGCCCAGAGAGAGCTGGGGGAGCAAGGCCGGAGAGGAGTCGGTAGAAGACGGAAAGACCACCAACCTGCCTGTTGTGAGTGAGTGAAAGGCCCTTGGAGTTAGCTTCATCGCGGGAGATTCCAATGATTCTGAACGCTTTGGTTTCAACAGCGTGAAGACGAGCTAGGTGTGAGGCAGGAGCACCAGCCCAGAGGGGAGAGCAGTATTCCATTGAGCTGCGGATGAAAGCCTTGTATGTGGTGAGGAGCTCAGGTGTGCCAAGAAAGGACTTCACACGATGGAGGATGCCCAGTCGGCGACTGGCTTTGGAGGCCAGCTTGGAAATGTGGTTTTCCCAGGAAAGATCACGGCAGATAGTGAGACCCAAAAGCTTGAGTGACAGAACTTATTGGAGAGGATTATTCAGAAAGTGGATGGGAGGGTTTTCCAGTCGGTCTTTTCGGAGAGACATCGTAAGAGTGTGAGATTTGTCAGGATTGAAAGACATGTTCCACTTGTATGCCCAGTCTGTGATTTTGTCCAGGTCTGCAGAGAGTGAGGAGGCTGCAGACTGCCGATCTGAGGGATGAGGAATGGAGCGGCAGAGAGTGGAGTCATCAGCAAAGATCAGCAAAGCAAAGACTTACCTTTTTTGGACCCCTTCCTCTCCCTCTGCACCAATACTCCCGCGTACCTGGAATATTGAACCCCTCACACCTTCCAATTGTTCGGTTTTCAAAAGTTTTTAAACACTTTAAATATTTGGATAACAGTATTTTCCTTCGTGTAACATTACGTGTTAAATTACAATACTTTAACCATATAGCGGAAATATTTTTTTGAAACTTTGCATTCTGCGTCTTCCGGTGTCGTGCCAAAACGCAAACAAAATTGAACCCATCCCACCTTAAACTCGTTCGATTTTCACAAGTTTGAAAACGCTTTCAATTTCTGGATAAGTGTTTTCCTTTATTTAATATTACCTGTTACATTATAATACTGTACCATATAGCCGAAAATATAAAAACTTTTGAAAATTTACATTCTGCATCTTCCGGTGTTGTGCCGCAATGTGGAAAAAATGAACTCTGCCAACCTTAAACTCGTTTGGTTTTCAAAAGTTTTTAAACTTTCAATTTATAAACACTTTTAATGAGGATGCAACAGAACAAAAGGAACAGTATAAAGGAACAAAATAATCTTTCTGAAGAAAAAAAAGGGTAATAGATATTTGTGAAGAAGAAGAAGACTGCGGTCATTTTCATCGTTCTGTTGCATCAGGGATTCCTCCTGGGGACCACCTTGCCACTCCACACACAACAAAAACGTTATGGAAGACTGCGCGGTCCTGTCTTCACCAAGACAAGATCAAATCATATTAGACGTGAGGGATCTGTGGGTCGCCCCTGGGAGATACATCACTGTACTGTACTGTACAGGTACTCTAAGCAGAAAAGCCTTCTTATTGATGGGAAATATTACTTATTTGATCTTATTTTACCCAATTGTTCTTATTTTTCTATTTATATGTCTTATTTTATTTATTTATTAATGATTTTTGGAGTTAGGTTTTGTGAGGCTGGAGACTTGCATGTTAGAAGCTGTTTGCTGTATGCGATTTCCTCATTCGCGGACTTATCCAAGAACGTAACCCCAGCGGATGGAAAGGTTTCACTGTACTTGAAAAATCTTTGATTTTGCAAGTAATAAACAAACTAGAACGTTACTCAGTGGAGAGCATACCTCCACCAGGCTGAACAGTTTACGTTTCGTATCCCACTGATAGGTCAGATCTGGATCCGACATGAACCAAAATATAATCGGCTTGTTCTTGTGATTTACACAATTCATCCACCAAGTTTCATCCGAATCCGTCCACAAGCTTTTGAGATATCATGTTGAATATCATATTTGGCAACATTACTCAATGGTGAAGAATCATTAAAAAATTATTGGATCCGTATGCGGATCCAGATCTTGACCAAATCCGAATCAAATCGCCCTCGTTGGAAAACGACCTCAAAAACGAGACATGAGACTTGTCCACCAAATTTCATCCGAATGCGTCCACAATCTTTTGAGATATCCTGGTCACAGACAAACAGACTGGGGTGAAAACATAACCTCCACCACTGAATTAGGCTATATTCTGACCTGTATTAAATCTTTTTGAAAATGACCGGTTTCTTTCGTCACCAAGAAGCTTCTGGAAGGATGGTTTGAGCACTTTACTAGTTCACATTGGATTGAGGAGTTTGAGGTTCCGAACTAATTTAGTGAGTAAACTGACTTAAAGGACATTCCAGGGAAAAACGAGTCTTGAACATATTTGTTTATTTTATCATATACATTACACACACACACACACACACACACACACACACACATATATATATATATATATATATATATATATATATATATACATTCGTATTTCTATTCCTTCTTTCTCTCTTTTTTTTTTTTCCTTCCTTCCTTCCTTCCTTCCTTCTTACTGTGTCTCCCTGCCTTATTTATTGCATGACCTTCAGGCACAACTGAGGTTTTGGATCCACGGTCATTGTTTGGAGAGGTTTTATGATTGTGGGGTTGAAATCTCAATGATGGACTGTTTAATATTCCCAGCTCATAATCTGGATGGCCATTGTAAGAGGCACTGAGTATGGGGAAAGAGTTTTTCACATCTTTTACTCTCCCTCTCCCTCTCCCTCTCACAGTCGCAAGATCCTTTGTTCCGTGTATGCGTTGTGGTCGAATCTGCAAAGAAGGGTTACCTTTCCTACCAAGAACCGCAACCACTCCGCCTTCCTGTGGTGGACAAGTAAATTCCCACAATCACACAATTTGCACAAAGTGGTTGATTAATTTAAGCCAAACTGCTTTACATGAAAGTACTCATGTAAAAAACATTAGATTGCATTCTTTTAGAGATTTGTGCTTCCATGCACGAGATTAATTTTGACAGAATGAAAATCTATTGTGTCATTGGCCTCTAGGACTTGGATCAGCCATTTTTCCAACCTGTGTGTACATTACAAACCTGGATGGTGCAAACTAGAGGTTGGGGGTTGGGGGTTTGGATGGTGCAGGTTGGGGGTTTGTAAACATAGTGAGGAAACCTGGCCTGGCCATGATGATTAAATCTCTTGCTTTTCTCTTTGGGTTTTGTAAGTTTTAAAGTTTGTTCCGTAATCTTTATTGCTTTATTCTTCCCCTTGTCCGCCGGGTTGTGCATCGTCCTCCTGTCCATGCCGAGCGTCATCTCTGTTCCATTTACCTTTCCTGATCGTCCCTCTACCTCCACCTCCACCTCCCCCTTCCCCCCACCAAATGAGGGAGGGGTCGACCATGGGAAGACGCTCAGCATCGCTGTATCTTCAGTGCACATTTGCATTCGATCATGGAGGCAACTGGCCCTGTAGATTTGGTGCAAACAGACAAATGGACAAACAGACATGAGTGAAAACATAACCTCCATCTGTCCACCTTCAATGGCGGAGGTATCTATTGGCAAGACAGAGTTATAAATGGCTTTATACAGAATAAATATTCTTTGAAAACCAAAAATATAGATGAACGTTTGTGTGGGATATTATTTCTTGAAGGGTCTGAAATTGGGGTTAAAAACACATGTTGAAATGAAAATGAAGGCCCTTTTGAGAAATTCTGGATGCTTTGAAAATGCTTCAATTTTTGAAGAGTACGATCATGTTCATGCAACATCGTGCTCCTAAATCCAATCTTAGAAAAGCTAGTTAAAGCACACCTGAGCTCCTCACCACATACAAGGCTTTCATCCGCAGCTCAATGGAATACTGCTCTCCCCTCTGGTCTGGTGCTCCTGCCTCACACCTAGCCCGTCTTCACGCTGTTGAAACCAAAGCGTTCAGAATCATTGGAATCTCCCGCGATGAAGCTAACTCCAAGGGCCTTTCACTCACTCACCGCAGGCAGGTTGGTGGTCTTTCCGTCTTCTACCGACTCCTCTCTGGCCTTGCCCCCCCCCCCCCCCCTCCAGCCCTCTCTGGGCTCTGTCCCCCAAATATTCCTACAGGTCGCACAAGATCTGCCTGCAACCCTCTTATGGTTAAACTGCCAAAATCAAGACTTTCTGCTCACCTTCACTCCTTCATTCCTCTTTTCTCCCGCCTCTGGAACAAACTCCCTCACTCTCTTCAATCCCACTCCACCCTCCAGGTCTTTAAAACAGCTGTTCACCACCATCTCTTATCCTCCCCCATCCAAAACCTTGATCTTTTCTACCCCCGCTAATTTCGGTCCCCTTGTGTTTTATACCTCTCACCCCCCCCCCCCCCCTCCCCTTCCCACACCTCCTACGCCCAAGCCCTCTCCCTCCCACACTTCTCCCTGCTCTCAAATGTTGTGGTTGTGTGCTTCCCCTTCTCTCCCCATCTTGTCTTCCGCTCCCTCTTTTTGTACACCGCTCCTTTCCTATGCCACCTCCAGGCATTGCAAATCGTCATTGCCGGGCACCGAAGGGGGCTCGGCAGTGACGCACGCTGAAAGAGAGTACTCAGTTTTCACTCTGGTTTCTTGTTTGTTTGTTTTCTTGTTTCCTTGGTTGTCCGGACGATATCTCAGCCATCCTTTGAGCTAGGAAGCTGAAATTTCGGCACAATAGTGAGCAAGTCCTTTGTCAAAAACGGTATTTTTTGTTTTTTGATTAATCAATAAATTGAGGAGTTATTTAATTATTAGCGATTAATTCAGTACTTATTTAATTAATCAAATTTCCTTTCTCTTCTGACCATTAACTCAGGCACCTTTTGAGTTAGGAAGCTGACATTTGGACATGCCAATGACCAGGTGATTTGGCTGCAAAGGATATTTTTGATTTATTAATTAATAAATTAATCGATTAATTATGTAATTATTTGATTAATGCCAAAAAAAAATTTAAATTTAAAGTTACAGATTCTGATGAAATAGTGGTAGTTTATGTGTTCTCTGACCAAATTGATTAATAATTTAATTTTTTAATGATTATTATTTATTTATTTTCATTATTAATCATTTATTTATTTTCTTTCTCATTTGGCCAATATCTCAGGCACCTTTTGAGCTGGGAAGCTAATATTTGGACATGAGTGACCAAGCGATGTGGCTATCAAGGATATTTTTGATTTATTGATTAATCATTTCATCTATTAATTATTTATTGATTAATCGATTAATTATTTATTGAGTAATCAATTAATTATTTAATTTTTTATAAATGACTTATTTAATTACATTTCTAAAAGATACATCTTCGGATGAAGCACTAGTGGTTTAGTTATGCGATTAGCCAATTGATTATGAAAATATTTTGTGATAATCTTTTATTGATTTTAATTATACAATTAATCAATCAATTAGTGTACACCTATCCCTCCCAATGCAGCCTCAATGAGCTGCACTGCGGTATTGCCGGGCGCCGGAGGCGCCCCGGCAATGCCGCGCTGCAGCATATTTAATTATTTGGCATGGGGCGGTGTACTTTGAATGTATGTGTACTTGTTGTATATTTTGTTTGTCTGGTTGATTTGTTTGTGAAATAAATGTTAGCTCTTTCACGAGCCTCGATTCAGTATACAAAAAACAAACAAAAAAAAAACCCTGTTGGTCGCCTCTTCTGACACAGGGAATTACAGTGAACTGGTACTCAATTTGCCGACCTCAGAAGTATGACAGGCTGAGTCAACCCCCCTGGTGTTAATTCAGCGATCGACCGGGATTCGAACCCAGGATCCTAGGATTCCAAGCCGGCACCGTAAACGCTAAGCCAACACCAGGCTCCTTGACCAAGACAACAACAACAACAACATGCATTTTAAGGCCATTTTCCCTGCTAGAGCGGGGGTTAGCCTTGCGGTCCCCATGACAATCTTCTCCATTTTGCCCTATTTTCTGCATCTCTCCTTGTTAACCCCCTTGCCCGCATTTCTTCTTCCACCATCTTTAGCCAAGTCTTTCTCGGTCTTCCCCGTCCTCAACTTCCTTCTACATTAATTTCCATCACTCTTCTCAACCAGTCACTTTCATCCTTCCTCAACACATGACCAAACCATCTCAACGTGTTCCTCTTCACAGCATCAATCACAGTACTCCTTGACCAAGAGATTCCTAATAATTGATGGCACGTAATAGGAAAACCCAATCTATCTAATGCAAAGGGAAACTTATCCTGTGTTATCAATCGAGGCCAGAACCCGGTGATAAATTACTATCTGCAGTTGTAATAGTTGCCAGGTGGCTTCTCTCTCCTCCCCTCGCCCCCCAAACTAACTCCATTGAGGTTTAAAATCCCCTCTCCCACACTTATCAGTTGATCCACAGATCATATATCATGTCATATCAAATTACCTAACTCACAGTCCTTGTCGGAAAATAAGGCTTTGGCTGTAAGTTACATTTTGACCTTCCCAACTGACAACTGATATTAAAATTAAAATCTAAACCCCCAAACTGACCCTGTTCACTTACACCAAGTTAAGTTATCTCTGTTGACGACTTCCTGCACGTTTTGATGGAAGTGCCCCAAGGATAGCAATGAAGTGATGCGTCTTATGAGGGATTATAAGTGCAGCTCCCTGAAGGGAATATTGTTTTCCATAAGCACCATAACAACGTAAAGCATTCACCCAGTCAACTCTTCTGGTTTTTTTTCAGGTTTTTTTTTTTTTGATTAAATATGGCTGTCAGACCACATGACCGGACTTCATAAATTTACTTTATTCAATACAATTGTTGCATAGATCACCCTCATGATCAAACTGATCGGACTAAACGATGTACTTGTCAAATTATGATGTCATAATGAAGGTGCCAATGACATCATCGTTAACAGCACTTATTCCCAATGCGGAGTTCTTTACAATGAGCCACACTTCAAGTTTTTCTAAAGAGCGGTTTCGGAGATGTAGAGGTCCAAAATTTTTCAGTTTTTACAAGATGGCACCCATAGCATGTGACCTATGACGTCATAATTATCACTAAAAAATTCTACCCGAGTAGACACATACTCTGGTGAATAGTTCATATCAATCAGACCAATGGTTGTCAATAAAATGATTAAGTGAATTAAAAAAACATGGCACCCGTACCATGTGACTTATGACGTCATAACTTGCTAAACAAAATTACACGAATATACGCATATAACAGTGAAAATTTCCTGTCAATCGGACCAACAGTTGCTGAGAAAATGAATTTTCAAATGCAGACATGTACGCATGTACGTAGGTGACAAATCGCTTAACCCCGCTTTTCGCTTCGCGAGCGCAAGGTAATAAAATACTAATAATAATGAGTTCCTTTACAAGGAACTGCAACACAGGAGGAGGCCATTAGACTGTGCAATTAAATCACACCAAGGCTGTGCAATTGCTGTCAACCTATGGTTGTGTGTCCATGTTATATCCTTGCAAATGCTGTACATCAAGCATGGAAAGAGGAGGTAAAATTCCTAAAGTCTTTGGTGTGTCTCGGCTGGGGTTTGAACCATCGACCTCCCAGACTCGGAGCGGATGCTCTAACCTGACGTTCCGCAACCTATGGGTCGCGACCCAATGTTTGGGTCGCGAAGGATTTTCAATGGGTCGCACGATCGTTTCAGAAATCGCGGGAAAAAAACTTTATCGACGATTTACTTCTCCCGACTGAACAGAACAGAGATCAAACGAACGCCGACACAAACTTTATAGTGTGGACTCTTGTACCGCACTGTACCGATGTACCACGATGTACCGCGCGTGCATCCGGTCAGTCAGATCATACGTTTAGTTTCCGACACGCGAATGTCCATTGCTTTTCATTCGAAAGATTGAGCTGTGAGCGTAAGGTACTCGCCATGGCTAGAAAGTATCAGCCTGTGTTCCTGAACTATGGGTTCACCTTGAATATCGATAAGCACAATGTTCATCGACCACAGTGTTTGATATGCCTTGACGTGTTGGCCAACGAGTCCCTCAGGCCCCAAAAGCTGAAACGGCACCTCGAGAAGAAACATGGAGATCATGTCAACAAGTCGCGGGAGTTTTTTCTCCGGAAAGAACGCGAGATGAACAACAGCAAGTCAGTAATGAGTTCGGCTGTTTTTCCGTCGAAGGGACTGACCAAAGCCAGCTACCTGGTGGCGGAGAAGATAGCCAAAGAAAAGAAACCGTACACTATTGCAGGTAAGTTTTTTTGCTTTTTTGCGTAAAAGTATTTCACTGCATTGGCGGTTTGTAGGTTCATAAAGTAATACATGGCGCTGTAAGTATAGTTAAATTTAGTTTTTCATTTCGTCTTTACAATATTGATGTGTCGGGTTCTTGCTTACTATTACTCGTGCCATGTATACGTTGGTATATCACAACTTCGTAAGTTTAATTGTTTGTTGCCATACAGCCATTCTTAAACTTTGCCTCTTTTTTAAAAGTACGTACGGCAATCACATCGTACATATTGAATTTTTGTAATGCCTTGGAACAGCGGTTCTTAACCTGGGGGTCGTGACGTACGCGCATACGCGAACAAAATACTGTGTGTGGTGTGTACCTTTGTTAAGTTCCTAAAAATGGGCTCAACAAATTGATATGTTATTTATGACCCCTTCATGACCCTCGGAAAACCCCAACGACCCCCAGGTTAAGAACCGCTGCCTTGGAACAAAATCAAGATTAATCATAAAGTGAAAGAAATGTTCATGTGTTATTTTATTTATCTTGTATTGCAGAGCAACCCAGCCTGCCATGCGCCAAGGCGATGTGCAGAGAAGTGCTTGGAGAGACGGCGGCTTCCAAGATAAGCACCAAATTCCGCTTTCTGCCGACACGATTCGCCGACAGATAATTATAGACATGGGTGAAGACATCGAGCACCAGCTGTACGCAAACCTAGAGGCCAACAAGTTTGTCATCCAGTTGGACGAGTCGATGGACATCGCACAGAAGGCGTTGATCCTCATCTTTGTTCGTTATCGGCATGGCGATGATTTTATGGAGGATCTCCTGGCATGTGACGAGCTACAGACCAAGACCACGGCCGCAGAAATATTCGCAGTCATCAACAAACACATCGCATTGCACAGCCTCAGGTGGGAAGATGGCTTCTGGACCGTCGGCTTCTGGACCGTTGGCTTCTGGACCGTTATCCGTCGGCTTCTGGACCAATGTGTTGGCGTTTGTACCGATGGTGCGGCATCGATGACAGGTCGGCGCAGCGGTGTCATTAAGCTCATCCAAGATGTGGCACCAGAGGCAAGCTGGACCCACTGCTTCCTTCACCGCGAGGCATTAGTGGTGAAAGAGATGTCACCTGGACTTGCCGAAGTAATGGACATTGCAGTGAAAACAATCAACCATCTCAGGAAGAGCGCCCTAAATGCGAGGTTGTTTTCAGAGCTGTGTAAGGAGCAAGATGCAGAACACACCACGGTGCCGTATTTTGCAGCTGTTCGCTGGCTCTCCAGAGGAGATGCTTTGGCAAGATTGTATGAACTTCGCGACCAGGTCCTCGCATTCTTGGAGGTGGCGAGGTCAGACCTGGCAGTCTACAACAAAAACAACAAATTAATCGCAACATTGGCATACATGGCTGACATCTTCAACTTGTTGAACAATCTGAACATATCGTTCCAGGGCAAAACGAACAAGCAGGCGAAATCCGTGTTCGTAATGTATAATCTATCTATAATTCCAGCAATCTCTGTGTGTGTGTGTGTGTGTCTGTATGCAACCGCTGTTTCTCGACAACTACCGGTCCGATATACTTGAAACTTGCCAGGTATATTGCTGGGGACCCGAGGATGTGCCTTTTCAAGGTTTGAAATTAATCGGAGAAGTAGTTACCGAGCTATGTCCAAAAAACGATTCAACCAATCAGAGAGCAGCGAGCTATCACGTGTGCCGAACGTGGCGAACAGACTCTGCCTCGGACGGCACATTTGAGAGCGTATTCATTTATTTCCCGTCGGCAAACTATGTTGGCGCTATGTTGGCGTTAAACTATGTTTTAAAACTAATTAAAACTAATTTGCGATTCTTTCGCTTTGCGATGCGATTTGCGATTGCGTTAAACTCGCTCGGGCGTTAAACTATGTTTTAAAACTAATTAAAACTAATTTGCGATTCTTTCGCTTTCCTGCGCGTTTGTGCACGATATGGCGATTTCTTTACCAAACTCCGCAAGCCGTTAGCTTTGGACCAAACCATTTCATGTAAATAGAGGGGGGGATTGTCACCGTACTCGCAAGCCGTTCGCTTTGGACCAAACCATTTCATGTAAATAGAGGGGGGGGGATTGTCACCGTACTCGCAAGCCGTTCGCTTTGGACCAAACCATTTCATGTAAATAGAGGGGGGGGATTGTCACCGTACTCGCAAGCCGTTCGCTTTGGCTTTGCGAATGGACCAAACCATTTCATGTAAATAGAGGGGGGGGATATACTTTTAGATATATATATAGTACGGGCATGTCCTAGTAATAATAATAATAATAACAATACATTTATTTTATATAGCGCTTTTCAAGAAGCCCAAAGACGCTTTGACAGAGTACAAAAAACAAGTGCAAAAAGACAAAAATCAATAGGTAAATAATCAAAGCAAAAGGAAGGAGAAGGAGAAGAGATAGTCGGGGGTTAAATGCTGTGGGTTAAATGTTGAATGCAGTGTTGAACAGGTGGTTCTTGAGTGATGTATTGAATGTGGTGAGTGAGGAGGAGTCTCTGATGGTGTGAGGTAGTGAGTTCCAGAGGGTGGGAGCAGCGATGGAGAAGGCCCTGTCCCCCCAGGATCTGAATTTGGTCCGGATGGGGGGGGGGGGGGGGGGGGTGGGTCAGGAGGTTGGTACCAGTAGATCGGAGGTTGCGGGTGGGAGTGTGTCTGGAGAGGAGGTCAGCCAGGTAGGATGGGGCCAAGTTATGGAGGGCTTTTTAGGTCAAGAGGAGGATTTTGTACTGGATTCTCTGGGGGATGGGGAGCCAGTGAAGCTTGTAAAGGACGGGGGTGATGTGGTCACGGGTCCGGGAATGGGTGAGTAGATGGGCAGCGGAGTTCTGAATGTATTGGAGTTTATTGGTGATTATTGAGGGTGAACCATAGAGGAGGCTGTTGCAGTAGTCCAGACGGGAGGTGATGAAGGCGTGGAGGAGAGGGATGGACGGAGACGGGCGATGTTTTTCAGGTGAAAGAAGGCTGTCTTTGTGATCTGTTTAGTGTATTTGTCGAAGGGGAGGGTTTGGTCAAAGATGATGCCAAGATTCCGGATGTGAGGGGAGGTGGGGTTGCTATCTTTATAAAAAACTCTCTTCCTCACTCGCCCTGCACTGCCCTCTCTCCACCTCACCCCCAGGAATACCTTTGGCTACGGCTTCCCCTTCGCTCCCACCTTTTGTTCATATGTGTGTTGTACCGTCCACCATCTCGCTGTCTGATAATATGGACCAACTTCTATCTACCCATCCCAACTCTCTCTTCCTCATATGTGGTGATTTCAACTGTCACCATGCCAGTTGGCTGGGGGTGGGTACCTCTCTCACCAGCCATGGCACTTCAGCAAAGGACTTCTGTGACTCACTGGGACTGACACAATCTGTCAATTTCCCAACCCGGATCTCAGTCAACGGAGCATCTTCTCTTCTGGACTTGGTTCTGACTAACTTCCCTGAAAATGTCTGCTGCTCTTCTTCTGCTCCAATCGGCTCTTCTGATCATGTGCTTGTTAAAGTGGACATCTCTCTGACCATTCTCAGAGAGCCTCCTCAGCGTCGACGAGTCTGGCATTTCACTCAGGCCAACTGGCATGGTCTTCAAGCAGCCATCAATCATCTGGACTGGTCTCCCATCTCTACTGCCTCTGACATCAACTCATCCTGGGAATTCTTCCAAAGTAAATTGCTCTCTCTCATGCACAGATTTATCCCATCTCGTCTTCAGTTGTCATACCCTTCCTCCCATCCATGGTGCACAGAATCTTGTGGTGAGGCTATTGCCCAGAAACAACTTGCTTTCGTCTCCTGGAAAGCAAATCCAACGGAAGGAAATCTCATTTCCTTTCACAAAGCCCGAAACAAGTGTTTGTCCACCCTCAGGAGAGCCAGGAAACAATATCTCTCCGTTCTCAGGACCGAACTCTCTTATCTGTCTCCCTCTTCCAAATCCTGGTGGCGTCTGGTCAAATCTGTTTCTGGTGTTTGTTCCCCCTCCATCCCCTCCCTCACCTCAAATGGCCACACGGCTGACTCCGCACGTGAAAAAGCTGAATGCATCAACTCTGTGTTTGCCTCTAAATCTTGTGTCCCAAACCCATCCCTCTCTGTACCCACCGTACCCAGTCATACCCAGCTGCTCCTGGACTCTGTGTCCTTTCCTCCTGACAAGGTGGAAAAGTTTCTGTCAACCCTTGACTCTGATTCTGCAACTGGACCTGACGGCATCAGCCCACGGGTCCTAAAATCATGTTCTTCCGCTCTTTCACTCCCTCTCTCTGTTCTCTTCACCCTCTCTTTTGCTCAAGGTCATCTTCCATCTGCTTGGAAATCTGCCAACATCACCGCTTTGCACAAAAAAGGTGCAAAAACAGATCCCAGCAACTACAGACCAATCAGCCTTCTCCCAATTATCAGCAAAGTCATGGAATCCATCATTGCTTCAGATATGAAATCTTTCCTCTTCTCCAATGGCTTGATCTCTGATCATCAATTTGGTTTCAGACCTGGACACTCCACTCTGGACATGCTGCTTCTGCTTTCTCAACAATGGATGGAGGTCCTCAATGCCAAACAGGAAATTAGAGCAGTCTCCCTTGACATATCAATAGGCTAACCCCCGCTCTAGCAGGGAAAATGGCCTTTAAAATGCATGTTGTGTTGTTGTGTCCCTTGACATATCACGTGCCTTCGATACGGTCTGGCACCCCGCTCTGCTCACCAAACTCTCCTCTTTTGGTATCCATGGAAATCTCCACGCATGGCTGGCGGACTTCCTCTCAAGTCGTAGTCAACGTGTGGCCCTGAATGGGTTTCTCTCATCTCCTCCTCCTGTTCAGGCTGGAGTTCCCCAAGGCAGTGTTCTGGGCCCTGTGCTTTTTCTGGTCTTCATCAATGATCTCTCTGACTCTCTTGAAAATCCCCTCCATCTCTTTGCTGACGACTCTACTCTCTGTCGCTCCATTCTTCATCCCTCAGATCGGCAGTCTGCAGCCTCCTCACTCTCTGCAGACCTGGACAAAATCACAGACTGGGCAAACAAGTGGATCATGTCTTTCAATCCTGACAAATCTCACACTCTTACGATGTCTCTCCAAAAAGACCGACTGGACAACCCTCCCATCCACTTTCTGAATAATCCTCTCCAAGAAGTTCTGTCACTCAAGCTTTTGGGTCTCACTATCTGCCATGATCTTTCCTGGGAAAACCACATTTCAAATCTGGCCTCCAAAGCCAGTCGCCGACTGGGCATTCTCCGTCGTGCGAAGTCCTTCCTTGGCACACCTGAGCTCCTCACCACATACAAGGCTTTCATCCGCAGCTCAATGGAATACTGCTCTCCCCTCTGGGCTGGTGCTCCTGCCTCACACCTAGCTCGCCTTCACGCTGTTGAAACCAAAGCATTCAGAATCATTGGAATCTCCCGCGATGAAGCTAACTCCAAGGGCCTCTCACTCACTCACCGCAGGCAGGTTGGTGGTCTTTCCGTCTTCTACCGACTCCTCTCTGGCCTTGCCCCCCCAGCTCTCTCTGGGCTCTGTCCAGCAAATATTCCTACAGGTCGCACAAGATCTGCCCGCAACCCTCTTATGGTTAAACTGCCAAAATCAAGACTCTCTGCTCACCTTCACTCCTTCATTCCTCTTTTCTCCAGCCTCTGGAACAAACTCCCTCACTCTCTTCAATCCCACTCCACCCTCCAGGTCTTTAAAACAGCTGTTCACCACCATCTCTTATCTTCCCCCATCCAAAACATTGATCTTTTCTATCCCCACTAATTTCACCCCAATTCCACTTTTTTGAAATACCAACTTCTGTCCTGGAAGTCCTTGGTGTCCTTGTGTTTTATACTTCTCCCTCCCCCCCCCCCACCCCCCCCCCTTCCCACGCCTCCTCCCCCCAAGCCCTCTCCCTCCCACACTTCTCCCTGCTCTCAAATGTTGTGTTTGTGTGCTTCCCCTTCTCTCCCCATCTTGTCTTCCGCTCCCTCTTTTTATATATTTTGTTTGTCTGGTTGATTTGTTTGTGAAATAAATGTTAGCTCTTTCACGAGCCTCGATGCAGTATACAAAAAAAATTTAAAAAATAAAAATGTGGATACTGGGAAACCGTCGATGTTGAAGGCAAAGTTATGGGTGGATTTTATGAGCGTTTTTGGGCCAATGATGATTATTTCAGATTTATCATAGTTAAGTTTGAGGAAGTTGATTTGAAGCCAGGATTTTATTTCAGTGATGCAGTTTGTCAGGATAGAGTGGGTGGCGGTGGAGATGGACTTGGTGGAGATGAAAAGCTGGATATCATCGGCGAAGCCGTGGAATTGGAGACCATGACGGCGGATTAAGTGACCAAGGGGGGACAGCTACAGGATGAAGAGGAGGGGGCCAAGAACTGAACCTTGGGGGACACCTTGGGGGAGGGGAGCAGTGGGGGATTTGCAGTTATTGATGGAGATGAACTGGCGTCTGTCAGAGAGGTATGATTTGATCCAAGAGAGGGCAGTGCCGGTAATGTTAAAGGTGGTTTCAAGTCGGGTGACGAGGATGGTGTGATCGATGGTGTCAAAGGCGGCGCTGAGGTCGAGGAGGACGAGAATGTTGAGGTTGCCAGCGTCAGAGGAGAGGAGAAGGTCGTTGGTGATTTTGAGGAGAGCAGTTTCCGTACTGTGGTTGGAGCGGAATCCGGATTGGAATGTTTCATACAGGTTATTGGCAGAGAGGTGATGTTTGAGTTGAGTGGCTACAGCGCGTTCCAAAACTTTTGACAGAAAGGGTAGGTTGGAGATGGGTCTGAAGTTATTTAGGGTGTCAGGGTTGAGTCCAGGTTTTTTCAGAATGGGGGTAACAGCAGCAATTTTGAGGGATGGTGGGACGATGCCTGTAGACAGGGAGGAGTTATTGTTGCAGTGATAAGTGGAGAGAGAGCAGGAAGGGAGGCCTTGACAAAGCTGGAGGGGATGGGGTCAAGAGTGCAGGTGGCAGTTTTCATTCCTATGAGGAGTTCAGAGATGTCAGTAGGGGAGACTGGGGAGAATTGAGACAGGGGTTGGCAGGATAAGGGGGGGGGGGGGGGGCAGGTGGTTTGAGGGGGAGCGGGTGCGGTGGTGGTTAAGCTGTTGTAGATGTTGTCAATTTTGCATTGGAAGAATGAAAGGAAGGAGATGCAGTTGTCTACTGTGAATGACTGGGTGGTGGTGTTCAGGGGGCTAAGGAGTTTGTTTATTGTAGAGAAGAGTGCTTTTGGGTTTCCGGAGCCAGAGTGGATAATTTGAGAGTAGTAGGCGGAGCGGGCGTGGGAGAGGGCATCTTTGTAGTGTTGTAGGTGGTCCTTGTAGGCTTGGGAGTGAATTGTGAGACCTGTTTTATTGCGGAGTCTTTCAAGTTGGCGAGCACGAGTTTTCATCAGGCGGAGTTCAGGGGTAAACAAGGGAGCAGAATGGGTGAAAGAAACTGTTTTGGTTTTTATAGGTGCAAGCTGGTCAAGGCAGGAGGAGAGAGTGTGGTTGTAGTAGTCAGTGAGGTCAGAAGGGGTGTGGAGGTCAACGAAGGGAGAAGTGGACATTTTTTCAGAGAGGGTGGATGAGAATGAGGTAGGTGAAAGAGCGTTTAGCTTACGGAAGTTGATAGTGCGATAATGCCTTGGTGCTGGGGTGGGGATGTTGATGGTCATAGTGATGGCTAAGTGGTCAGAGAGGGTGAGGTCGGAGCCAGAGAGATGGTGCAAAATTAATCCAGTAGAGCAGACAAGGTCCAGAATGTGCCCACGGTTATGGGTAGGAAAGTTGACATGTTGAGTGAGGTTAAAGCAGGTGAGTAAATCAGTGAAGTCAGTGGTTATTGTGGAGTCAGTGGAGTCCATGTGGATATTGAAATCACCGAGGAGGAGGATTGAGGGGGAGATGGAACAGAGCTGGGTCAGAAAGTAGGAGAAGTCAGACAGGAATGATGGGTGTGGTTTGGGAGGGCGGTAGACGACAGCCATGACTGACTGTGTGTGACTAGAGAGTTTAAAAGCCAGGTGTTCAAATGATGGAGCAGATGAGATGGAGATGAGGCTGGTCTTGATGTCTTGTCGGTGAATTACGGCAATTCCACCACCTCGGCCCTCCGAGCGTGGTTTATTGATGTAAGAATATCCATTGGGTGTAGTGAGGTTGAGTGAGAAGTAGTCCAGAGGTTGTTGCCAGGTTTCAGTGAGACAGAGAAAGTCCAGTTTATTATCCAGAATGTAGTCGTTCAGGATGAGGCTTTTGTTGTTGAGGGACCGGGTATTGAACAGGGTGAGCTTGATGTTGTTTTGTACGGTGGGGATGAACTCAGGTGATTTAGCCAGGGTTTGCAGACAGGAGGTGCGATTGTGTGCGTTGCTGTGACCAGGTGCGCTGGGACGATGAATGGGAGTGCGCTGAGCCGACCAGAGTACGGGAATGGAGTGACCTGTTTGTAAATAAACAAACTTACGACCGGAGCCTCTATTAATGTATCTGGGTCGTCGCAGGAGTCCGTGGTACTTGATGACAAGATAGCGGCGTTCAAGTCAAAGCTGGATCTATGGAAGAGAAGAGTACAGACCAATGATGAATTTGACATGTTCGAAAACCTGGATGATCTGCTCAGCAAGAGTGTTGAGGAACGTGTGGACATTAAGGATGTCATCTTCGAACATCTGGTGAACCTGCGCAAACGATTTGACGAATACTTTCCTGTTGATCCACACGTGGAGAAGAAGTGGATCCGAGACCCTTATTCAGTCGACGTTCAGCAGTGCTGCAACTTGTCCAACAGATTGAAAGAGGACTTGATCGACATCGTGTCCGACGGTACACTTGAGACACTGTTCAGGAAGGACTCTTCAGTAAAGTTTTGGCTGACAGTGTCGCATGAGTATCCAGAGATTGCACATCTCACGGTAAAGTTCCTGATGCCATTCACGACGACGTGGATGTGTGAGGCAGGTTTCTCAACGGTGACATATCTGAAGTCCAAGTTTCGAAACAAGCTGGAGACAGTGGCCCTGTGCGCCAACCTGAGAATCGCATTGTCGCTGCTTCAAAGCCGAATCGATGATCTCGGAGCCAATATGCAAAGTCAACCATCGCACGGATGTGGAGAATCCACATCTACAATGTTGCTAACGGAACATTTGAATTAGGCTTGTAAGATTCACTTTTGGGTTTAATCGGTGAAAGTTTAATGTTGTTCATGATAACGGAACATTGAACCTGGATATAAGTTCAGATGCATGTCGGGTTTTTTCAGTAAAAGTTCTTCTTGTTTTGTTTATCAGTTCATGTTACATTTTAAGTTGATCATCTATTCACGATGAAGATTAAAATAAAGTTCAAACACCTTATCTTGGCGTGTCACTTTAATAATTAAAGTTTTATTCTATTTCACAAAAGATACACCGCCAATGAATGTTGTAAGATTCATCTTCTTCTTCATCATCATCTTTATGTTCTTCATTAAATCTTCATCCGGATTCATCGTAGGGGCGGATTCATCTCTTCCGAAGCTGCGAACAAGGCAGGGAGTTTACGCCTGATTGGCTGACAATAATATCAAGTGGGCGGTGTCTGTGATCGAAGTCGCTGCTCATTCTCAAGGGGGGCGTGGTCTCTCTCTCTGTCTCTCTGTCTCTCTGTCTCTCTCTCTCTCTCTCTCTCTCTCTCTCTCTCTCTCTCTCTCTCTCTCTCTCTCTCTCTCTCTCTCTCTGTCTCTCTCTGTCTCTCTCTCTCTCTCTCTCTCTGTCTCTCTGTCGTGGAGATCCGTACAAAATAAGGACAGTGTTTGGTATGATCGTCGTCACTTTGCTTTATTGTTCAATTACGAATTGTACTACTGTACAAAGATGAACCGAACCCTTACCAAGATATTAACGTCATAAGCAATCGATATTTCCGCGACGGTTTGTGTGTGTGGGGGGTGGCGGGGGGGGGGGGGGGGGGGGTTCGATGGGTCGCGACTGGATGCCTGGGTTTTTTTATTGGGTCCTGGGCTAAAAAGGTTGCGGAACGCAGCTCTAACCATTATAATTATACCACCGAGTTTGGTTAGGTGGCGGCTTAGGTGACCCTCAGTTCAAGTTTCCTGCGACTCAAATCAAGGTGTGTTAATAGAAGCTGCTTTTGAAGATCTGCTTGTGGTGAGATTCATGGTACGAGGCTGGTTCGTTGCCGGGGTAACTAACTGAATAATAATTAATTAAAGCATCTGCTTGCTTGTCGAATGCTTTTGCGAGGTTATTGGACGTGGATCTCTTTTTTTTCCAAGTGAACTTCATTTCACCGTATTTGGGAATTGTCTAAAGAGTTAGCAACACCTGGTTTATCTTCGTGCGTATCATCGGCCATTTTTGAGGTCTTTGTGCTCTCTTTCTGAAATTCCATCGTCTGCCCTGTCCCTGTGCTCATGCTGCAGGGCACTGAAGCTCTGTCGACTTGGTGAGCCACCCCATGTCAAGCTGCTGATGGAGTGGGATGAGGAAGGGAAGAGGAGGTGAGTTTTCTCTGCTTTTTTGATGTAGACAGCAATGCTTTCCCATCTTCATCTTTCTGCTGCTTACAATTAAAAGAAGCATAGTCTTGCCGAGCTCTGTGCATGCTGATGAATGTGGAATTCTCACTACAAGCCCATATATAATAGGTTATACTACAGTATAATAGGAATGGGAATATTACGTTCTCAACCTCTTTGGACCAATTCGACGGTGGAGATGGGGTAAATGAAGAGGTTTTTTTTTTCTCGTTTTAATTACTGGCAAATAACCCACTTCTGATGTCCCTGACTTATTTTATTATGAATTGAAATACCGGCTTCCACCAAGTAGCGGTATGCAATATAATACATATTTACATGGAGACAAATTTGGTCCTACCTCCATTCCGTACCATGGGGACTATGGTTTTTCCGGGAGCATTAAATATTTTTTTGGCAAAGTCGATAATCATGACGTCTGTGATGCTCAGCATATCTGATGATGGAATGTAAGGAGAATCAAAGAAAGTATGGAGATACATTTACATTACACGGTCACCCAAGAAAATGGGCTCCCATTAGCGACATCTGGCTCTTCCTCATTAACAAACAGACACCTACAACCATAGCTGTCAATACACCGGGGAAAAGGACCATGATGAGCAAAACCACACTGGCCAATCGGCAACACACAATGAACAGCCAATCGGCACCCTCACTATAACCAGCCGATGAGGGATGGCGTGGAGTTCTTATTATTTATTTATTTTGTATACAAGGTCGAAGCTCGTGTAAGAGCTAACACATTGAACATGAAAACATGCACAGACACAAAAAACATACAATAAATAAAGGGAGTGGGAGACAATAGGGGAAGAGAAGGGGAAGCACACAAGTACAACATTTGAGAGCAGGGACATCGGGAGATATGTGGGAGGGAGAGGGCTTGGGGGGTGGAGGCATGGGAAGGGGATGAGGGGTGGGGGGTGGGAGAGGTTAAAAAAAAAAAAACAATACATGGACACTGCTAGGACTTCTGGGAAAGAAGTCGGTATTTCAGAAAAGTGGATCTGGGGTGAATTTACGGGGGTAGAAAAGATCAAGGTTTTGGATGGGGGAAGATAAGAGATGGTGGTGAACAGCTGTTTTAAAGACCTGGAGGGAGGAGTGGGATTGAAGAGAGTGCGGGAGTTTGTTCCAGAGGTGGGAGAAAAGAGGAATGAAGGAGTGAAGGTGAGCAGAGAGTCTTGATTTTGGCATTTTAACCATAAGATGGTTGCTGGCAGATCTTGTGCGACCTGTAGGAAAATTTGGGGGACAGAGCACAGACAGGGCTGGATATAAACTCTGCATTTCCTTTGTTCCTCCTGTCGATGGGCGGAGCATGCTGCCCGAAACATTGAGACCTACTTTTCTTATTTCCTTTTACTTTCGAGTTATTTTTATAGCATAAAGAATATAAATAGCTCTTTTTAAGAGCCAACCAACACATGGTGCAAAGGGTAAACCTTGTACTTTATATCTGTTAATATTTCATATTGATAGTTAATGTTAAAACGTTTGACGTGGCAGTTACTGCTTGACAAGCCTCGGAATTTGCTGAAACACGATGCCGTACTGACACTTACTGGGTGAGAGTTACAACCACAAAGCACAACGATGACAATCTTTTTGTGGGTCAGGGATGCAAAAAAAAACTTATGTTTGGCGAATTCATCGACGATTGGAATAGTTAAAAGTTTGGCACATCGGCATCTTGAACGGTAGAATAACTTGGTAAGATTGGTTGAGATTGCAATTTTGGTTAAGATTGGTTAAGTATCAACCGAATGTCTTGTGGTCAGACAGAGAAGAAGACCACTCATTTTGCATCTTCAGGCTGCCGAAGCAGTTTCTAGGCACAATCCTGGACAGGTTGCCACTCCGACGCAGGACACTCGAATAACTCATTCGTCCCAGTAGGCCGGTACTCATTTTGCCTACCTCGGGAGGATGACAGGCTGAATCAACCAACCTGGTGTTATTTGGGGCAGCCATTTTTTCCCCTTAAGCGGCGGATTTATCTGGATTCAATCTCCACCCGTAGATATCGGAACCACCTGGTTATCTGGAATTGTCTGATGAGGAATTAATTGTCTGATGAGGTTATCTGGAATAGGTACGCACACTCGCCTCTAAGCTGTCTAGCCTGGGTTTGAATCCCGAGCCAGCTTTAAACTGTCATCCTGGTGTTTCACAGGCAGGTGATTCATCAATGTGTCTGCCGTCCTTCGGATAGACGTTAAGCCGGGTATCCTATCTGCCAGCATTATTTGGTGAACGTTAAAGATCGCACGGTCTCCTTGGCAAAGAGTGGGCGAGCTATCGCCGTCGCCATGGCCAAATTACAAATTCCTTTTGGGGCACTGCATCAGCGGCACAGCCGCGCTATCAGCCAATGATGCCACGCTGCAGCCATGTGCTGCATATGAACGAAGAAGAAACAGCATCTGGAAACCAAGATAGTGGCTCTGACCCCCGTTTCATCCCAGAATTCCCAGGTAAACACTGTGTGGTCTCAATGAGGGTTAGGACAATCACCATTCTTCCTTTCGTATATTGAAATGAATTCTGAGGAAAACTATATTTTGGGAAATGTGAACCCTTTATCAACAAACCACTGAATGCTTACCATCAATTTGGCCTATGCGAGCACCTGAGGCCCTATTCCTACCTCCAAAGTAAATGGAGATGCTTGTTGGGGTCATGCGTGACTTACCTCAGCACTTACCACCATTTATCTCGTGCTGCAGTGATCCGAGTGCTGTACGTATCGCCTAAGATGCTATGCGAGGTTAATTTTACTAGCAACGGTACCCACCATATTGGGAAGCCCAAATGAAAAGGCAAAATATCAGAAATTGAAGGCTTTTTTTATTTTAAAAGATTCATATAAATATCCGTTGAATCATATCACACGCAAGTCATCAAAATCTAAACAGTACATGGCGCCCATTTTGAAAAAAAGATTGAAATCTGCAAAACGGAAGTGGCCGCTACACGTCTTTCTCAGTCGCACGTTTATGTGTGAAGAGTGCGCGCCGAATCTGCAACACGGAAGCGGCCGCTACACCTGTTTCTCAGTCGCTTTGCACACGCTGCCATGTTACTTCGGAGCCGCACGTTTATATAGGAAGAGTTCGTCAGGAGTCGATCTACTCTCTCCTGGTACGTATAATTTCAACAAAAGCCACATCACTGTTCATATCGGTAAATATTATTCCATCGTGTTTGGAAAACTTGGAAAAATTGGAAAAACAATATAGCCTATTTTACTCCCAGGGGTCCCAGGAATACCCACCCAAAATATCGTTGCGATCGGTTGAGCCGTTTTTGCGGTACCTTCGAACGGACGGACGGACATTTGGTGAATTATAGTAAGATTATCCACGTGTGTGGTTGCATTTTCTCTCTCATTTGATTCTTCCGGATAATTAGAATGAGTACGTCAAATCAGCATTTGTGTTGGTCTTGCACGTCAAGTGATAGTGCTAAAAATTCAATTGTTTTATACGTTTTGCATCCTGGCGCTTGTTGCTTTGGGTGCGAGTGGGGATTAATTGTTTTTCTCAATCGATATGCTAGTAGGCCTGCTCTCAAACTCGAACAATGCCTGGTGCTTGTGCATGGGAGCTTTAGCTATGTAAAGATATTGCACCAAACAAACAATGGTTGTGTTGGTGAATTTGTTCTCGGTTCTGCAGATTATCGGCCGAGGGAGTAGGATGGGGGGGGGGGGGGATTAGTTTATCTTTAAAAATAGAAAATAAAAAAGGACCTACATTGTGGTCGAGAGAAGGTTGCGGTCTCTGACATCCTTAGGCTTCTCGGAGATGTGGCGGAAGAACAGGTGGAGATTGCGGATAGTGTCCGTGAACAGCAGCTACTCCACCAGCAGGCCCCAAGCTGTAACCTTAGCGACTGCTTTCACTTGTACACCAAAGAGGAGCAGGTTTGTAACCGCCACTGCCGCATCAAGGCAACTCTCAATCATCTCACGAATGAATGTTGCTTGAAATTTGGTCTAATTCCAGATGCTGCAGTAAGCTAAAATGGTGTCTTCTCATTACTAATCACAGCGTTGCCTTGTTGAACACTTCTTCTCTTTTTTTTTTCTTCTTCACTGAATCTCGTTGCCTTGATGTATTATTTCCATCCATCCCGCATTCCTGATTTTTTTCCTTCATTCACTCTTCCTCTTAACTCCTACCCTCCTCGCCCTATTAAACTATACACCCCTGTTCCTTCGCATGCGGCTGCTGTTTTATTTGGATATCCTCTCCAGATTTACTAACTTTGTGCTACATAATCCCAGCTTGCACCAGAGAATGCCTGGCGCTGCCCTTACTGCAAGAAACTACAGCAGGGCATGGTAAAGCTGAGTCTGTGGACGCTGCCTGACATCCTGATCCTCCATTTGAAGCGTTTCCGCCAGGTTGGCATTGTGCACTTTCTTCCTTTCATTTTGTTCCTTTTCGAAGGAAATGCCAAGATTTTCGAAAGCTTTCTCACTCATCCGTCGAACCCTCTTGCCTCTGCACGTCTTGTATTCTCTTCTCTATTACCCACATGGACCGAGTTCTTCCCGACTCGTTGTTGATCGATCAATCGTAACGCACGATCGATTGCTGAGAAGTTAATTTATACTCTTTGGTTTGGAGTACCCAGGCAACATTACGCTTTGTTTTTACCGCCTGTTGTTTTTGTGCCACCTCTTTTTTTCATTTTTATTTTTCTATTTTTCCTCTCTAGACAAGATTGAGGCTCATGGTAGAGAGGTAACGAGGTGACCTGGTAGCAAGGCAATAAACTGACAAGTGTGGTGGTGGAGGATTACTTGGACAAAACAAGTAAGGGAAGGGAATGAACGGACAGGAAAAAGAAGAGAGGAGGAAATACAGTAAGCTGCAAAAACATGCAGATAGTGGACAAAAAAATGGAAACACCAGGGTACGCGGGCCATACAAGTATGGGGCCGCCACACGCACATGCTGCGTGAAAAGTGAAAATCTCTCCCCAGTAGTCCTCTTATTGTGTATCTATATATATATACACACACAGACACACACACACAGACACACACACACAGACACACACACACAGACACACACACACACACACACACACACACACACACACACACACACACACACACACACTCTCTCTCCATTAGCAGGCCCAGTTGATGCAGCGCGCTATGGTACCATCCTGAGCAATCGGCTACATCCCATGATGCAGCATTGCCCCTGCTGGGAGAGGTGTCTTTCAGGACAACAATGGTCCAGTCCACAGGGCATGTATTGTCACCAGGTGGTTTGAAGTGCAGGAGGGCGAAGTTGCCCATCTTCCATGGCCTTCCCAATGGACCGTCTAGAAAAGTGCTGCAGACTGCGGTTCCCGCCTCCATCAAGCCGACGTGAATCGGAGGACTTCCTTTTGAAGAATGGTGCCGATTTCGTGCAGAACAGTTCCAGCCCCTTGTTGACTCGATGCCACGTGGTATTCGTACCGTCCTGGATGTACGTGGTGGCCTAAAACCCTACTAAGTGACATTCTGTTCGTGTATCCATTCTTTGACCACTACCTGTAGCTTGGTCAGATGGGATTAATGGGGGTCATAAAGATTGTGGGCAAGTATGGGGATGACATTGATGAGATGGTGGTGCACCGCCTGCTTGAAGCCCTGGAGGGAAGAGTGGTATTGAACAGCCTTGTGATTGCGGTTACACAAACGAGAGAAAAGAGGAACTAAAGAGTGGAGGAGTGCAATAAGCCTGGATTTTTAGGAGTTAAGAGAAGGTAATCGGAAAAATGTGTGCAACCTGGAAAACCGACGGAGGGTCAAAGGACAGAGGGAGTCGGACCAGAGGAGAGGTGGTAAAAACAGAGGCCATACACCTGTGTACAATGTGAGAGCAAGAAGCCCTGTGCTTCGGCCTCATTTCAGATGCCAACACTCTTCCTTGGTATTATCATCTTTTTATGTTACGTCTCTCGTCCAGGCAGTGGAGGTATACGAGCATTGTTTGGCCGATACTTCTTTCTTCTTTCCCAAAAACTACAATTTCATTCCATTTCTTATTTTCTTCGCCAATCCTCTTCAAATTTGAAAACGTGGTGCCTTGGACATATATACCCAGCCACCTTTTATTTTCCTTATGTCGCCCGCCCCCCCCCCCCCCCCACCATCGTGAAACACGAAAAATTACACCTGCCATTCCATTGTAATTGAATCAATAGGGATGAAAGTTGGCCCAAAGGTGATTTCAAACCACCCATATTGGGACTGATTTGGATTGGGGTTGTTTTTGAATAAAACAGAGGCCAAAGCTCAACGATTGGTCACAAAATTCAGGTTTTTGGCTTGCCAAGCCTCTGTGTTTCAATAAATCCAGCCAAGAATTGTCAAATTGATAACGTCAATACCACAGTCCCTACAGGCGAACGCAGGTAGGCATTGGCCTGATGTTTTCTCTTTTTGATTTTACAGGCCTCAAAGTTCAAAATGATTCCAAAATTCAGGTTATTGGTGTGCCAGGTCTTCCCATTTTTAAACATTGCAGACAAGACCTGGCACAGACATTTTGCCACAGCCCAGACTAATGCAGGCAGATATTGGTCCGGTGTTTTCCTTTTAATTTCAAAGGGATCGAACGTGAAGATGGTACATATCTCAATTTCAACTTTGAAGAGGACTAACTCAGCAAGACTAGAATGGTGTTTGTGACTGTAATTGTTTGAGATGTAGAAAAAAAGAAACTTAGGAAAAATAATGGCTCCCCTTCCCGTAGGAAGGAAAACATAATGGAAAACGGCCTTTACCATAAGTCCTGCTCTCAACAAGGAACGAATGAGCCACCTTCAGAAGTGAAACGAATGAACGTTCAAACGGTGTTTGTTGTTTTGTCGGTCCCTTTCTATGTTAACCTGCGCCACCGGAAGTGGATGCAGGTTATGTTTTCACCCCTGTCTGTTTGTCTGTTTGTCTGTTTGTTTGTTTGTGAACAAGATATCTCAAAAAGTTGTGCATGGATTTGGACGAAATTTGGCAGAGAGGTAGTACATGTGCAAAGAACGAAATGGTTAGATTTTGGTGAAGATCCGGATTCGGATCCGGCTAGTAGAATTTTTAAAGTTATTCTTCACCATTGAGAGATCGGGCCAAAAACGATACACAGCAGGATATCTCAAAAGGTTATCGATGGATTTGGACGAAACTTGGTGGAGAGGTTGGTTGTGTGACGAGGACTAATCGATTCGATTTTGGTTCAGATCTGAATATGAATTTGGATACGATAATTATTTAATTTTGAAGTAATTCTTCACCATTGAGGGATCGGGCGAAAAGCGATTATATAACATGGTATGTTAAAACGTTATGGACGAGTTATGACTAAACTTGGTGGACAAGATGGTTAGATTTTAGTTCAGGTACAAATCCAGATCCAGCCTATCAGTGGGATAAAATACATCGCAATACATAAACTGTTCATCCTGGTGGAGGTGTGCGCTCTACCGAGTGCTGTTCTAATTTTTTGTTGTTGTTAAACTCAACTCGGTAGACTGGCTGTACATTATTTTTCACACTTTTTATTTGCTCAGACATGAAATTTGTAAGTATCCATATAATAATAATACGCAAAAAGTGCACGGTTAACCAATACAGACTCCCTCCCCACTGCCTTTCGCCGGCCGCAACCCGTCCCGATGGACCGGGGACCCCACTTGCTACGGAGCGCGATATTTTCATTTTCGTGTGACGGTCGTCGTAGGTCGTGGTCGTCGTGATCGACTGAAAGCTGGTGTGGTGATCTACTACGATCTACATTGACTGAAACCTGCGGTGATCTACTACAATCTATTAGAAACACCCTCTCCTTAAGGGAGCTGCAACGAAGTGTTTTCTTTTCTCCAGGCCAGGTTGTACAACTCCAGGCCAAGTTGTGTGACGAGTTTAATTTATTATTTAGCAATAAGATCCAGTTTTCAAGCTATTCAAGCTATTGCGGCAAAAAGGGTTGGCGTCAAGAAGGGCATCCGGCCGTAAAACATTGCTTCAAAAAGGGGACCGAAAAACAACAACAACCACAGTTCCCGAAAAAGGCCAACCCCCGCTTGCGGGGAAAAATGGCCTCTAAAGGTGTTTTTTTTTTCAAGCTATTCTGTCCAGCAGTTTATTATAGTCAGGTTTTCATGTCGAGATTATTCTCTTTCTTCTTTTGTATAATAATATGCAAAAAGTTCACGGTTATCTATACACAAAGAATTAAGTTAAGCACCCCCCCCGTTTTTTTACAACCTCGCACATTACAAGTTTGTTGTCGTCAAAACGGTGTAATATACCCATGATATTGCTATATTTTCTGGAGAAGTGATATTATGGTCACATAAAAACATAACAATCATGCCGTTTTCAATATTTTATTCTGAATAATTTAAGGTGAAATTTTTTGGGAATTTTAGGCATATTTTCACCTCAATTTAAGTATGGAGCTATAGGTCCATCACGGACAGTGTGGATGACGTTTATGTTTTCTAACGTACAGTCATTGTTCTGAGAAGACCTCTAGCGATCTTTGCGTCAATAACGTGTGTAGGACCCACGTGATCGGATCACTGACTCAACCAATCACTTTTTTTCACTTTGATCACTCAATTTCATCAATGGATAATTGCTAATGTCATACCAATCATTATTTGATCTCACATACCTTAGAATATATGCCAATGTATACATATACACAAAGAATATATATTAGGGGGTGCTTACCTTAATTCGTTGTGTAGGGGTGCTTAACTTAATTCTTTGTGTATATATAATAATACGCAAAGCATGTAGGCCCATTGATTTTAAAATGGGTGTCTGCTAGTTTATGAAACAAAATGGCATCCACCATTGAGTATTACAGCAAGGATCCAGGCAAAAGTTGTAGTCCTACAAAGATATTTTATTTTGGGTACAGAAACATTGTTTCTTTCCCCTCTCTTTCTTTCTTACTGATCTTAAATGATTACTCCCCCACACCTCTTTGTTCTCCCAAAGGTTGGAGAGCGCCGCATCAAGCTTGCCAATATGGTCAACTTCCCACTAAACAGCTTGGACATGACCCCACATGTTGTGCGACGCAGTCAGAGCACATGGACACTGCTGTCACAAGGGTCACCATGGAGGCGGCCTCAGGGTCTTGGCGGAGACCCTGAGGACTACCGCTACGATCTCTACGCTGTTTGCAACCATCACGGAAGCTTGCAGGCTGGACACTACACAGGCATGTTCAAATAATTTTGCATCTTTGGTCTCTTTACAAGATCTGGTTTGTACATACTTTTGTTTCATATTCCATTGTGATGATCACATGATCATTAAAATCATCAGAACAAAGACCAATGGTAGGTTTTTAAAATTTATTTTTAACTCAACTGGACTACTGTCCAGTTGAGTTCATCACATACTGAACCCTCCGGCGTCCGTCGTCGTCGTCTGTCGCCCGTTAACTTTTCGACGTTAACACTCCAGCGTCCACAAATATCAACCGATTCTGATCAAACTTGAAATGCAGCATCCTTACCCCAAGGACCAGGTTGGTATTACATTTCAGCCCGATCCGTTGAAAAATGGCGGACTTCGGCGACCATTTTGTTTTTGGTCATGAAAACGATGTTAACACTCTAGCGTCCACAAATATTAACAGATTTTGATAAAACTTAGAATGTTTAACCCTGACCACACAAGGTAGGTTGCTATTGCATTCCAACCCGATCCGTCACAAAATGGCCGCCATAGGCCGCCATATTGTTTTCAGCTCCAAAACGACGTTAAGACTTTAACGTCCACAAATATTTATGGATTTTGATCAAACTTGGTGTGTGAGACTCTTACCACACAAGGTAGGTTGCTATCGCATGTCAACCTGATCTGTCACAAAATGGCCACCATAGGAGGTTGTTGGTTTTTCATTTAAGTCAAATCTAGTACAGACAACTGACCTACTTTAAAGTTGTCCAGTCAGTTCAGTTGTTCTGCTTCCCTGGAAGCTCTAGTTTAGAACTTCCATTTCAACTTTTTTAATTTTTTTCTTAATTCCCTTTTCTCTTAGGTATTCAATTCTTTGTAAATGCCTAAATGTTCTGCACATGCATACTCTCATGTATTGTCTTTGTGCCAAGTTTGAATAAAATCGGTCCATGCTTTTTCGAGAAATGGTTAGGGACACGTTTTTTTTTTTTTTGTTTGTTTGTTTTTATACTGAATCGAGGCTCGTGAAAGAGCTAACATTTATTTCACAAACAAATCAACCAGACAAACAAAATATATAAAAAGAGGGAGCGGAAGACAAGATGGGGAGAGAAGGGGAAGCACACAAACACAACATTTGAGAGCAGGGAGAAGTGTGGGAGGGAGAGGGCTTTGGGGGGAGGAGGCGTGGGAAGGGGGGGGGGTGGGGGGGGGGGAGGGAGAAGTATAAAACACAAGGACACCAAGGACTTCCAGGACAGAAGTTGGTATTTCAAAAAAGTGGAATTGGGGTGAAATTAGTGGGGATAGAAAAGATCAATGTTTTGGATGGGGGAAGATAAGAGATGGTGGTGAACAGCTGTTTTAAAGACCTGGAGGGTGGAGTGGGATTGAAGAGAGTGAGGGAGTTTGTTCCAGAGGCGGGAGAAAAGAGGAATGAAGGAGTGAAGGTGAGCAGAGAGTCTTGATTTTGGCAGTTTAACCATAAGAGGGTTGCAGGCAGATCTTGTGCGACCTGTAGGAATATTTGCTGGACAGAGCCCAGAGAGAGCTGGGGGGGCAAGGCCAGAGAGGAGTCGGTAGAAGACGGAAAGACCACCAACCTGCTTGCGGTGAGTGAATGAGAGGCCCTTGGAGTTAGCTTCATCGCGGGAGATTCCAATGATTCTGAATGCTTTGGTTTCAACAGCGTGAAGACGAGCTAGGTGTGAGGCAGGTGCACCAGCCCAGAGGGGAGAGCAGTATTCCATTGAGCTGCGGATGAAAGCCTTGTATGTGGTGAGGAGCTCAGGTGTGCCAAGGAAGGACTTCGCACGACGGAGGATGCCCAGTCGGCGACTGGCTTTGGAGAACAGATTTGAAATGTGGTTTTCCCAGGAAAGATCATGGCACATAGTGAGACCCAAAAGCTTGAGTGACAGAACTTCTTGGAGAGGATTATTCAGAAAGTGGATGGGAGGGTTGTCCAGTCGGTCTTTTCGGAGAGACATCGTAAGAGTGTGAGATTTGTCAGGATTGAAAGACATGTTCCACTTGTATGCCCAGTCTGTGATTTTGTCCAGGTCTGCAGAGAGTGAGGAGGCTGCAGACTGCCGATCTGAGGGATGAAGAATGGAGCGACAGAGAGTAGAGTCATCAGTAAAGAGATAGAGAGGATTTTCAAGAGAGTCAGAGAGATCATTGATGAAGACCAGAAAAAGCACAGGGCCCAGAACACTGCCTTGGGGAACTCCAGCCTGAACAGGAAGAGGAGATGAGAGAAACCCATTCAGGGCCACACGTTGACTATGACGAGAGAGGACGTCCGCCAGCCATGCGTGGAGATTTCCATGGATACCAAAAGAGGAGAGTTTGGTGAGCAGAGCAGGGTGCCAGACCCTATCGAAGGCACGTGATATGTCAAGGGAGACAGCTCTAATTTCCTGTTTGGCATTTAGGACCTCCATCCATTGTTGAGACAGCAGAAGCAGCATGTCCAGAGTAGAGTGACCTGGTCTGAATCCAAATTGATGATCAGAGATCAAGCCATTGGAGAGAAGGAAAGATTTCATATCTGAAGCAATGATGGATTCCATGACTTTGCTGATAATTGGGAGAAGGCTGATTGGTCTGTAGTTGCTGGGATCTGTTTTTGCACCTTTTTTGTGCAAAGCGGTGATGTTGGCAGATTTCCAAGCAGATAGCAGATGACTTTGAGCAAAAGAGAGGGTGAAGAGAACAGAGAGAGGGAGTGAAAGAGCAGAAGAACAGGATTTTAGGACCCGTGGGCTGATGTCGTCAGGTCCAGTTGCAGAATCAGAGTCGAGGGTTGACAGAAACTTTTCCACCTTGTCAGGAGGAAAGGACACAGAGTCCAGGAGCAACTGGGTACGACTGGGTACGGTGGGTACAGAGAGGGATGGGTTTGGGACACAAGATTTGGAGGCAAACACAGAGTTGAGGCATTCAGCTTTTTCACGTGCGGAATCAGCCGTGTGGCCGTTTGAGGTGAGGGAAGGGATGGAGGGGGAACAAACACCAGAAACAGATTTGACCAGACGCCACCAGGATTTGGAAGAGGGAGACAGATAAGAGAGTTCTGTCCTGAGAACGGAGAGATATTGTTTCCTGGCGCTCCTGAGGGTGGACACACACTTGTTTCGGGCTTTGTGAAAGGAAATGAGATTTCCTTCCGTTGGATTTGCTTTCCAGGAGACGAAAGCAAGTTGTTTCTGGGCAGTAGCCTCACCACAAGATTCTGTGTACCATGGACGGCAGGAAGGGTATGACAACTGAAGACGAGATGGGATAAATCTGTGCATGAGAGAGAGCAATTTCCTTTGGAAGAATTCCCAGGATGAGTTGATGTCAGAGGCGGTAGAGATGGGAGACCAGTCCAGATGATTGATGGCTGCTTGAAAACCGTGCCAGTTGGCCTGAGTGAAATGCCAGACTCGTCGACGCTGAGGAGGCTCTCTGAGAATGGTCAGAGAGATGTCCACTTTAACAAGCACATGATCAGATGAGCCGATTGGAGCAGAAGAAGAGCAGCAGATATTTTCAGGGAAGTTTGTCATAACCAAGTCCAGAAGAGAAGATGCTCCGTTGACTGAGATCCGGGTCGGGAAATTGACAGATTGTATCAGTCCCAGTGAGTCACAGAAATCCTTTGCTGAAGAGCCATGGCTGGTGAGAGAGGTACCCCCACCCAGCCAACTGGCATGGTGACAATTGAAATCACCACATATGAGGAAGAGAGAGTTGGGATGGGTAGATAGAAGTTGGTCCATATTATCAGACAGCGAGATGTAGATGGAGTCATCACTGTTTGGTGGACGGTACAACACACATATGAACAAAAGGTGGGAGCGAAGGGGAAGCCGTAGCCAAAGGTATTCCTGGGGGTGAGGTGGAGAGTGGGCAGTGCAGGGCGAGTGAGGAAGAGAGTTTTTTATAAAGATAGCAACTCCCCCTCCAGGACGAGGCTCAGGTCTATCATACCGGAGGAGGGAGTAACCTCGGAGAGATACCAAGGAATCAGAGACATCATGAAGGAGGAAAGTTTCTGTTAAGCAGATCACATCTGGTTTATCAGAAGCAACCTGTATGGAGAGATCAGTCAAGTTTGAGCGAAGGCCCCGGATGTTTGAGGTCCATACTGTTAAAGAAGAGGAAGGGGGAGCATTGGATACAGAACAGGGGGGGGGGGGGGGGAGCAGTAGGGTAAGATGTGGAAGAGGAGGAAGAGGTAGGGAGAGCTGTTGAAGGTGTGTCAGAGATTTCAGAATAGCTTGGAGAAAGGGAAGAATGGGGCGGACAAAAGGTTTGATGGTGATTGGGTGAGGCACAGTGAGGTGTTATTTGAGGAGGGGGAAGAGTGAGGCAGAAGGTTGAGGGAGATTAAGGTGAAAGTTGGAAGGGGGAAGAAGCGGGGAGGACGCTTTGAGGAGGAGGGGTGAGAGGGGAGTCTAGGAGGGGGGGAGTGATGGAGGGTCTCGGAGGGGAGGGGTGTGGGGGGGGAGTTTAGGAGGGAAGGGGCAAGGGGGGAGATCTGAAAGGGATGGGTGATGGGGAAGATTTAGAGGGGAGGGGCAAGGGGGAAGATTTGAAAGGGATGGGTGATGGGGAAGATTTGGAGGGGAGGAGCAAGGGGGAATATTTGAAAGAGATGGGTGATGGGGAAGATTTGGAGGCGAGGGGGTGGATTTGGAGGGGAGGTGTGATGGGCAGGTTTTGAAGGGGAGGGGTGATGGGGAAGTTTTTGAGGGAAGGGGTGATGGGGAAGTTTTGGAGGGAAGGGGTGATGGGGAAGATTTGGAGGGGAGGGGTGAGATTGGATTTTAGAAAGTACAATTAATGGGAAACGAACATTTATTGCAAAATGAGTTTCTTGAGACCTTCAAATCAAAAATATGTTTGAGGACGCTGAAGGATGGGTGGAGTTCTGGAGAGTTTAGGGAATGGATGAAAGAGGCACTGTAACTGTAAGAGATGGAATTTTTTTTTGGAATGAATAGATTTGGTGAGCAAGTCGAAAGCATCCTTTTATAGAAGAAGAAGAAAAAGGTGTTATAGTATATGACAGAATACAGTTCTTCAGGGGACAGTTGAAACATTTTTTAACGACGTGAACACGTGATCACGAACAACGTGGTCGAAGCACCAACGAACAAATAAGAACGAACAACGGATAAGAACAGAGAAGGGATTTTTTTTTTAGTTTTTTTTTTTTAGTTGAGGTGAAAACAGAGACAGAGACCGAACGTGAAACGTGAAAAATAGAGACCGAAAGTAATTGCGAGCGCAATCGAAGAACCGCTGAGACAGAAACAAAGCCTCAAGCCAAGGTCAGACATGGTAGCCTACTAGTACTACACTAGGCGTCAGTACTACACTGACACGATAGCGTTAGTACTACACTGACACGCTGTACTTCACGTCAGTACTACACTGACACACTGTACTTCACGTCAGTACTACACTGACACACTGTACTAGTACTACAAACACGGTAGCTTACTAGTACTACACTAGGCGTCAGAATACGCGACACGAACTAACCGACGATTCTGTACACAGGTATGAAAAACCAACACCAAGAATACTTATAAAGACACACCAATAGTTACGCACACCGAAGGAAAGATACAGTTTCGACAAAAACACAATTGTAAAGTTACTTAACTTCGAAAGCGTGCGCGCATGGACAGCTTTGAAGAGACGTGACGTGACGAGAAGAGACGTGAAGAGACTTTGAAGAGATTTAAAACGTTAGACAAGTGGTCGATGTTCGGAGAAGTTAGGGGGAGAAGAGAAAATCTAAGAAATAAGCAATACAGCGAAGGAAAGAACTTAAATTCACAGAACACCTATGGGGGTAGGGAAGCCGAGAGAAACCAGGCCGCGCACGCGGTGGGACAGAAAACGATTAAATTATACAAACGTTTGCAAGAATTGCAAATCAACACCAACTGGAAAACACCCCGCAACATATGCACAATAAAAAGCGAGTAGAAATTGACGAAGACACGAATGGAAAAAATACTTTAACTTTTGCTGCCGTGCAGAGGTCGAAGTCGCTTCCTTTACAACTGAAATGGCCGCCAGTCGCCCATCTTTGATCGCATCATGAAACAAAATGATGTGCATATGTTTAACATCATGTGTTGGCTTTGTGCCAAGTATCAAAATAATTGGTCCATACATCTCCGAGATATAGTTGCGGATGGATGGACGGACGGACGAGACCCAATCCATAAGTCCCCGTTTCGGACCAAGTCAAACGGGGCTAATAATGTACAGTGGGCTGCAAAGTATTCGCCCCCATCCAAAGCTTTCACATTTTGATGGCAGCTGAACTTGTTACATTGACATTTCACAACCTACTCAAAGGTGAGAAAGTAAAAATGCAGATAGAATGTGAATAAGTTCGATTAACAGAAAAAAAATCAGATGACTCTCAGTTGCACAAGTATTGGTGCAGTGGATGGTGGTGGGGGGGGGGGGGGTGTGGGGGGGGGCGGTTGTTCCTCTCTCCGAGACTGTAAAAAAGGGAAATTTTGTAATTAAATTTGAATTGAGGATCAGGACTTTCATCGTGTAAAATGATCCAAGGTACCAATATGCACTGAGGATCGGTACTTCAATTGTGTAAAATGATCCAAGGTACCAATATGCACTGAGGATCGGTACTTTCATCATGTAAAATGATCCAAGGTACCAATATGCACTGAGGATCGGTACTTCAATTGTGTAAAATGATCCAAGGTACCAATATGCACTGAGGATCAGTACTTTAATTGTAGAAAATGATCCAAGGTACCAATATGCACTGAGGATCAGTACTTTAATTGTAGAAAATGATCCAAGGTACCAATATGCACTGAGGATCAGTACTTTAATTGTAGAAAATGATCCAAGGTACCAATATGCACTGAGGATCAGTACTTCAATTGTGTAAAATGATCCAAGGTACCAATATGCACTGAGGATCGGTACTTCAATTGTGTAAAATGATCCAAGGTACCAATATGCACTGAGGATCGGTACTTTAATTGTGTAAAATGATCCAAGGTACCAATATGCACTGAGGATCAGTACTTTAATTGTGTAACATGATCCAAGGTACCAATATGCACTGAGGATCGGTACTTTAATTGTGTAAAATGATCCAAGGTACCAATATGCACTGAGGATCGGTACTTTAATTGTGTAAAATGATCCAAGGTACCAATATGCACTGAGGATCTGTACTTTAATTGTGTAAAATGATCCAAGGTACCAATATGCACTGAGGATCAATACTTTAATTGTGTAAAATGATCCAAGGTACCAATATGCACTGAGGATCAATACTTTAATTGTGTAAAATGATCCAAGGTACCAATATGCACTGAGGATCGGTACTTTAATTGGGTAAAATGATCCAAGGTACCAATATGCACTGAGGATCTGTACTTTAATTGTAGAAAATGATCCAAGGTACCAATATGCACTGAGGATCGGTACTTTAATTGTAGAAAATGATCCAAGGTACCAATATGCACTGAGGATCTGTGCTTTAATTGTGTAAAATGATCCAAGGTACGAATATGCACTGAGGATCGGTACTTTAATTGTAGAAAATGATCCAAGGTACCAATGTGCACTGAGGATCCGTACTTTAATTGGGTAAAATGATCCAAGGTACCAATATGCACTGAGGATCAGTACTTTAATTGTTTAAAATGATCCAAGGTACCAATATGCACTGAGGATCGGTACTTTAATTGTGTAAAATGATCCAAGGTACCAATATGCACTGAGGATCGGTACTTTAATTGGGTAAAATGATCCAAGGTACCAATATGCACTGAGGATCAATACTTTAATTGTGTAAAATGATCCAAGGTACCAATATGCACTGCGGATCAGTACTTTAATTGTGTAAAATGATCCAATGTACCAATATGCACTGAGGATCGGTACTTTAATTGGGTAAAATGATCCAAGGTACCAATATGCACTGAGGATCTGTACTTTAATTGTAGAAAATGATCCAAGGTACCAATATGCACTGAGGATCGGTACTTTAATTGTAGAAAATGATCCAAGGTACCAATATGCACTGAGGATCGGTACTTTAATTGTGTAAAATGATCCAAGGTACCAATATGCACTGAGGATCGGTACTTTAATTGTGTAAAATGATCCAAGGTACCAATATGCACTGAGGATCGGTACTTTAATTGTGTAAAATGATCCAAGGTACCAATATGCACTGAGGATCAATACTTTAATTGTGTAAAATGATCCAAGGTACCAATATGCACTGAGGATCGGTACTTTAATTGTGTAAAATGATCCAAGGTACCAATATGCACTGAGGATCAATACTTTAATTGTGTAAAATGATCCAAGGTACCAATGTGCACTGAGGATCCGTACTTTAATTGGGTAAAATGATCCAAGGTACCAATATGCACTGAGGATCGGTACTTTAATTGTGTAAAATGATCCAAGGTACCAATATGCACTGAGGATCGGTACTTTAATTGTAGAAAATGATCCAAGGTACCAATATGCACTGAGGATCAATACTTTAATTGTGTAAAATGATCCAAGGTACCAATGTGCACTGAGGATCGGTACTTTAATTGTGTAAAATGATCCAAGGTACCAATATGCACTGAGGATCGGTACTTTAATTGTGTAAAATGATCCAAGGTACCAATATGCACTGAGGATCGGTACTTTAATTGTGTAAAATGATCCAAGGTACCAATATGCACTGAGGATCGGTACTTTAATTGTGTAAAATGATCCAAGGTACCAATATGCACTGCGGATCAGTACTTTAATTGTGTAAAATGATCCAAGGTACCAATATGCACTGAGAATCGGTACTTTAATTGTGTAAAATGATCCAAGGTACCAATATGCACTGAGGATCTGTGCTTTAATTGTGTAAAATGATCCAAGGTACCAATATGCACTGCGGATCAGTACTTTAATTGTGTAAAATGATCCAAGGTACCAATATGCACTGAGAATCGGTACTTTAATTGTAGAAAATGATCCAAGGTACCAATATGCACTGAGGATCTGTGCTTTAATTGTGTAAAATGATCCAAGGTACGAATATGCACTGAGGATCGGTACTTTAATTGGGTAAAATGATCCAAGGTACCAATATGCACTGAGGATCAGTACTTTAATTGTTTAAAATGATCCAAGGTACCAATATGCACTGAGGATCGGTACTTTAATTGTGTAAAATGATCCAAGGTACCAATATGCACTGAGGATCGGTACTTTAATTGGGTAAAATGATCCAAGGTACCAATATGCACTGAGGATCAATACTTTAATTGTGTAAAATGATCCAAGGTACCAATATGCACTGCGGATCAGTACTTTAATTGTGTAAAATGATCCAAGGTACCAATATGCACTGAGGATCGGTACTTTAATTGTTTAAAATGATCCAAGGTACCAATATGCACTGAGGATCGGTACTTTAATTGGGTAAAATGATCCAAGGTACCAATATGCACTGAGGATCGGTACTTTAATTGGGTAAAATGATCCAAGGTACCAATATGCACTGAGGATCGGTACTTTAATTGGGTAAAATGATCCAAGGTACCAATATGCACTGAGGATCGGTACTTTAATTGTTTAAAATGATCCAAGGTACCAATGTGCACTGAGGATCGGTACTTTAATTGTGTAAAATGATCCAAGGTACCAATATGCACTGAGGATCGGTACTTTAATTGGGTAAAATGATCCAAGGTACCAATATGCACTGAGGATCGGTACTTTAATTGTTTAAAATGATCCAAGGTACCAATGTGCACTGAGGATCGGTACTTTAATTGTAGAAAATGATCCAAGATACTGTACCAATATGCACTGAGGATCGGTACTTTTATCCTGTAAAATGAACCAAGGCACCAATATGAACCGAGGATGTGCTGCGATGTCTTAGTTGTGAAGAAATTTAAAAAAATATTTTTGAGCTCTTTCAACCAGCGCAAGAATAAAAGGCTCCTCCCCCCCCCCCCCCCCTCCCTTCACCCTAATCATTGTATTTTTTTTTACCACAGGCTTCCAACAAGTGTCTCTATAATCTCTCCATGGCTATGTCTGTTTCTCCCATCTATTGCATTTTCTCCCAATAGGGTGTATTTTCACCAATTGTGTGCATGTGTACAAACTGCAGCCTATTGCAAGAACTCGCTGGATGGACAGTGGTACAGTTTTGATGACAGCAGTGTGGAACCCGTCCCTGAAGAGAGCGTGTGTGCTCGCTCGGCCTACATTCTCTTCTACCAGCGTCGTAGCTCCATTCCAACATGGTCTGCAAGCAGTTCGCTCGCTGGTGAGCTTGCCGGACAAGTTCGACGAGTTGATATTTTATATGAAAGCTTAAAAAAATAACTTCAAATTGGCTTATTTTATCTGACCCTGACCCTTAGAATTAACACTTTTGATGGAAGAATTTTGTATGTTTTCTTTATTGCATGCTCTGTAGGCTCCACTTGTTCCTTCTTGTCAGAGCACTGGGTGAATCGCATCCCAGGGTTTGAGCGCCGGCCGAGCCTCACGTCGAAGGCTTCCACCAATGGGACATCCTTGCCATCACCTCATGACTCTCCCATTGCCTCTCAGGATCCGCTTCCACCCAATGATGAGGATGGTAAAAAAGAAAATTCCATTGCTACCCCTTCTGCTATACCATATAACACTACCTTTTTTCTTACTTATGTCTGGTCTGTAAAGTCTGTCTGTAAAGACATGTCTGTCCGATGTCTGTGAAGATGCAGAAAATAGGGCAAAATGGAGAAGATTGTCATGGGGCGTGCAAGGCTAACTCCCGCTATAGAAGGGAAAATGGCCTTAAAATGCCTGTTGTTGTGTTGTTGTGTGTCTGGTGTAAAAAAAAAGGGTCACCTTGGCAGTAGCTTTTGGAATGGAAGGTAATGCTTGTACTCAAGATGGCTACTGCATCTACACCGGGATAAGCCCAAAAAACTCGCATCGAGCAGATTCCGTGCCTTTCATGAAACAAAATCGCAATGATTTAACGGCGCATAAAGAGACGCAACACCTGACTCTACCTATCCTTATCAGCACAAATCTCTCATCTTCATTGTGGGGAACAAACTTATACACGCCATCTAAGCCCTTCGTTTAACTACTTTCCTCGTCCATATTCCCCACACCCGTACACACTAGACAGGTACTATAGGATTGGAGAGCAGCAAGTGTAACACCATTATTTCAGAAAGGGTCCAGGGAGGAATTTTTGGGAACCATAGACCCGGTGGTGCTGGTTCGTGTGCAGCCTGCGGAGGCTTGGCTGCATCATTTTCTGGGGACACGGCTTTGCTGGTGATGTGATGCCCTCTATTACCCGTAAGCTGGTACTCATTTTGCCGACCTTGGAAGGATGACAGGCTAAGTCAGCCCACCTGGAGTTATTTCAACAGCACGACAGGGGCTCAAACTGAGGGGCCCTTAGATCTAAAGTGAGCCACCTTGACCGTGAAGCCAAACACCAGGCTAGAGAAGCGTTAATTTAACTTCAATTGTGGGGAAGATGTTTGAGATGATAATTAGGGATCAAGAGGAACCATTTCGATTAATATACAGTCTCGTGAAAAAGTAAGTACACCCCATGTAAAGTTTTGACTTTTTCAACATATTTCAACATACAGCTATTTGATCTTCATTTCAACAATATTGAAAGATAAAGGTGATATAATATAACAAATACCATGAAACATTTACATTTTGTAGTCCATTGTATAATTTAAATAAACATAAATGCAAATTTTCGCATGTGGAAAAAGTCAGTACACCCTTGGCTCTAATCGGTGGTATTGCCCCTTTGGCAGAAACAACCTCAAGTAGGCGTTTCTTATAACTGTCTACCAGTCTCTGACATCGACTGGGAGAAATTTTTGCCCACTCCTCCATGCAGAATTTTTTTTTTTTTTTTTTTGTATACTGAATCGAGGCTCGTGAAAGAGCTAACATTTACTTCACAAACAAATCGACCAGACAAACAAAATACACAAAAAGAGGGAGCGGAAGACAAGATGGGGAGAAAAGGGGAAGCACACAAACACAACATCCGAGAGCAGGGAGATGTGTGGAAGGGAGAGGGCCCGGGGGGAGGAGGCATGGGTAGGGGGGGGGGGGCGGGGGGGAGGGGGAAGTATAAAGCACAAGGACACCAAGGACTTCCAGGACAGAAGTTGGTATTTCAAAAAGTGGAATTGGGGTGAAATTAGCGGGGGTAGAAAAGATCAAGGTTTTGGATGGGGGAAGATAAGAGATGGTGGTGAACAGCTGTTTTAAAGACTTGGAGGGTGGAGTGGGATTGAAGAGAGTGAGGGAGTTTGTTCCAGAGGCGGGAGAAAAGAGGAATGAAGGAGTGAAGGTGAGCAGAGAGTCTTGATTTTGGCAGTTTAACCAAAAGAGGGTTGCAGGCAGATCTTGTGTGACCTGTAGGAATATTTGCGGGACAGAGCCCAGAGAGAGCTGGGGGGGCAAGGCCAGAGAGGAGTCAGTAGAAGACGGAAAGACCACCAACCTGCCTGCGGTGAGTGAGTGAGAGGCCCTTGGAGTTAGCTTCATCGCGGGAGATTCCAATGATTCTGAATGCTTTGGTTTCAACAGCGCGAAGGCGAGCTAGGTGTGAGGCAGGAGCACCAGCCCAGAGGGGAGAGCAGTATTCCATTGAGCTGCGGATGAAAGCCTTGTATGTGGTGAGGAGCTCAGGTGTGCCAAGGAAGGACTTCGCACGACGGAGGATGCCCAGTCGGCAACTGGCTTTGGAGGCCAGATTTGAAATGTGGTTTTTCCAGGAAAGATCATGGCAGATAGTGAGACCCAAAAGCTTGAGTGACAGAACTTCTTGGAGAGGATTATTCAGAAAGTGGATGGGAGGGTTGTCCAGTCGGTCTTTTCGGAGAGACATCGTAAGAGTGTGAGATTTGTCAGGATTGAAAGACATGTTCCACTTGTTTGCCCAGTCTGTGATTTTGTCAAGGTCTGCAGAGAGTGAGGAGGCTGCAGACTGCCGATCTGAGGGATGAAGAATGGAGCGACAGAGAGTAGAGTCGTCAGCAAAGAGATAGAGAGGATTTTCAAGAGAGTCAGAGAGATCATTGATGAAGACCAGAAAAAGCACAGGGCCCAGAACACTGCCTTGGGGAACTCCAGCCTGAACAGGAAGAGGAGATGAGAGAAACCCATTCAGGGCCACACGTTGACTACGACTAGAGAGGAAGTCCGCCAGCCATGCGTGGAGATTTCCATGGATACCAAAAGAGGAGAGTTTGGTGAGCAGAGCGGGGTGCCAGACCGTATCGAAGGCACGTGATATGTCAAGGGAGACTGCTCTAATTTCCTGTTTGGCTTTGAGGACCTCCATCCATTGTTGAGAAAGCAGAAGCAGCATGTCCAGAGTGGAGTGTCCAGGTCTGAAACCAAATTGATGATCAGAGATCAAGCCATTGGAGAAGAGGAAAGATTTCATATCTGAAGCAATGATGGATTCCATGACTTTGCTGATAATTGGGATTACCGTTGGATTTGCTTTCCAGGAGACGAAAGCAAGTTGTTTCTGGGCAATAGCCTCACCACAAGATTCCGTGTACCATGGATGGGAGGAAGGGTATGACAACTGAAGACGAGAAGGGATAAATCTGTGCATGAGAGAGAGCAATTTACTTTGGAAGAATTCCCAGGATGAGTTGATGTCAGAGGCAGTAGAGATGGGAGACCAGTCCAGATGATTGATGGCTGCTTGAAGACCGTGCCAGTTGGCCTGAGTGAAATGCCAGACTCGTCGACGCTGAGGAGGCTCTCTGAAAATGGTCAGAGAGATGTCCACTTTAACAAGCACATGATCAGAAGAGCCGATTGGAGCAGAAGAAGAGCAGCAGACATTTTCAGGGAAGTTAGTCATAACCAAGTCCAGAAGAGAAGATTCTCCGTTGACTGAGATCCGGGTTGGGAAATTGACAGATTGTGTCAGTCCCAGTGAGTCACAGAAGTCCTTTGCTGAAGAGCCATGGCTGGTGAGAGAGGTACCCACCCCCAGCCAACTGGCATGGTGACAGTTGAAATCACCACATATGAGGAAGAGAGAGTTGGGATGGGTAGATAGAAGTTGGTCCATATTATCAGACAGCGAGATGTAGATGGAGTCATCACTGTTTGGTGGACGGTACAACACGCATATGAACAAAAGGTGGGAGCGAAGGGGAAGCCGTAGCCAAAGGTATTCCTGGGGGTGAGGTGGAGAGAGGGCAGTGCAGGGCGAGTGAGGAAGAGAGTTTTTTATAAAGATAGCAACCCCACCTCCAGGACGAGGCTCAGGTCTATCATACCGGAGGAGGGAGTAACCTGGGAGAGATACCAAGGAATCAGAGACATCATTAAGGAGGAAGGTTTCTGTTAAGCAGATCACGTCTGGTTTGTCAGAAGCAACCTGTATGGAGAGATCAGTTAAGTTTGAGCGAAGGCCCCGGATGTTTGAGGTCCATACTGTAAAGGAAGAGGAAGGGGGAGCATCGGATACAGAACAGGGGGGGGGGGGGGCGGTAGGGCAGGATGTGGAAGAGGAGGAAGAGGTAGGGAGAGCTGTTGCAGGTGTTTCAGAGATTACAGAATAGCTTGGAGAAAGGGAAGAATGGGGCGGACAAAATGTTTGATGGTGTTTGGGTGAGGCGCAGTGAGGTGTTATTTGAGGAGGGGGAAGAGTGAGGCAGAAGGTTGAGGAAGATGAAGGTGAAAGTTGGAAGGGGGAAGAAGCGGGGAGGACGCTTTGAGGAGGAGGGGTGAGAGGGGAGTCTAGGAGGGGAGGAGTGAGGGAGTCTCGGAGGGGAGGGGTGTGGGAGTCTCGGAGGGGAGGGGTGTGGGGGGAGTTTAGGAGGGAAGGGGCAGGGGGGGAGATTTGAAAGGGATGGGTGTTTGGGAAGATTTGGGGGGGAGGGGCAAGGGGGAAGATTTGACAGAGATGGGTGATGGGGAAGATTTGGAGGGGAGGGGTGTGATTGGATTTTGAAAAGTGTACGATTTATGGGAAACGAACATTTATTGCAAAATGAGTTTCTTGAGACATTCGAGTCAAAAATACGTTTGAGGACGCTGAAGGATGGGTGGAGTTCTGGAGAGTTTAGGGAATGAATGAAAGATGCACTGTAAGGGATGGAATTTTTTTTTTGAATGAATAGAATTGGTGAGCAAGTCGAAAGCATCCTTTTATAGAAGAAGTAGAAAAAAGTGTTATAGAATATGACATAATAATAAAATTCTTCAGGGGACAGATGAAACATGTATTAACAACTTGATCACGTGATCTCGAACAACGTGGTCGAAGAACGAAAGAACAAATAACGAAGAACGAGAGAGAAAAAGAACGAAGAACGAAAGAACAAATAAGAACGCACAAGTGGATAAGAACAGGGAAGGAAAAAAAAATTTTGGTTTTTTTTTTAGATTTTAAAACAAGGGAGTATGGGTGAAAAGACCGTGAAAAACGGAGACCGAAAGTAGATGCAGCGCGATCGAAGAACCGTTGAAACAAAAACAAAAGCCTCAAGCCAAGGTCTGAGGACACAGTAGCCTACTACAATAACAAGTACTACACTAGGCCTCAGAATATACGATACGAAAAAACCGACGATTCTGTACACAGGCATGAAAAACCAACACCGAGAAACCTATTAAAGTCACCCCAATAGGTACATGCACCGAAAGAAAGATAAAGATACGCCAAAAACACAAATGTCAAAGATCACTTAGCTTCGAAAGCGTGCGCGCAGGGACAGCTTCGAAAAGACGTGACCTCGCCGTGATCTCGCGAGATCAATTCAAGCTGAATTCTTTCAGCTTGAATCAGCTGAATTATTTCAGCTGTGCGATGTTTCAGGGGTTTCTTGCATGCACAACAACAACAACAACATGCATTTTAAGGCCATTTTCCCTGCTAGAGCGGGGGTTAGCCTTGCGGTCCCCATGACAATCTTCTCCATTTTGCCCTATTTTCTGCATCTCTCCTTGTTAACCCCCTTGCCCGCATTTCTTCTTCCACCATCTTTAGCCAAGTCTTTCTCGGTCTTCCCCGTCCTCTACTTCCTTCTACATCAATTTCCATCACTCTTCTCAACCAGTCACTTTCATCCTTCCTCAACACATGACCAAACCATCTCAGCCTGTTCCTCTTCACAGCATCAATCACAGGCAATATTACCATCATCTTTCGCAATTCATCATTTGTCTTCCTCTCTCTCAACGATACTCCGCACATCCACCGAACCATTCGCATTTCCACCCTTTCCAGCCGTCGTTGCTGCTCTACGTTCATTACCCATGTCTCGCTCCCATAAATCATAACACTTCGCACACATGCAGCATACACCTTTCCCTTCAGCTTCAGCGACACTCTCCTCCTCATCAGCACGCCACTCAGTTCCCGAAACTTCTTCCATGCACATCTCACTCGAGCAACCGTTGCCGAGTCTGATCCACCTTCTCCATTCAGCATGTCTCCGAGGTAGCAAAATGTTTTCACACCTTCCAGCTTCACGCCGTCTCCAAGATCCAACTCAACATTTCCTCCATCTGCAGCTCCCTCTGTGCACACCTTACATTTGAATGTAGCTGCCACACTGGTAAATGACCCTCTCAGACCACTACATTTTTGATGAACCCACTCAGCGCACATTGTACATTGAATGGAGTTCACTCCGACACCCTTCCTGCACACAGCACACGGCCACTTCCCAGTTCTTTCCACCTCACCACATGCTTTACCACTTGCCATCACCTTCGTCTTTCCGATATTCACCTTCAGACCTTTTGTCTCCATACATTCCTTCCACTTGTTCATCTTTTCCTTCAGTCCATCCATACTTTCCGCAATCAACACCAGATCATCTGCATACAACAACTCCCACGGTAAACCCTCCTTTACGTTCTGAGCCAGCACCTCCATCACAGCTACAAATAGTAGTGGACTTAGTACCGACCCCTGATGCACTCCCACCTTCACCTCAAACTCACCACTGTTCCCGTCCTTCGTCCTTACAGCTGTGCGCGCTCTTTTGTACATTGCCATCACTACTCTGATCAACCATTCCTCCACTCCTAACTTCCTCAATGCCCATGTCAATACTTTGCGTGGAACCCTATCGAATGCTTTCTCCAGATCAACAAACCCAAAAAACAACTTCTTCCTCTTCTCCATGTACTTCTCCTGCAACTGCCTCACAATGAAAAGCGCATCTGTCGTTCCTCTTCCTGGCATAAATCCAAACTGCATTTCGTCGATCTTCACTTTCTTCCTTATCCTCCTCTCCAACACCCTTTCCAATACCTTCATTCCATGCTCCAATAACTTTATCGCTCGGTACGAGCCACACTCCAGAGGGTCACCTTTCCCCTTGTATAGAGGGACGAGGGTACTCAGTTCCCAATCCACTGGAATGCGGCCTTCTTTCAGCACCAGATTACAGATCTCTGTCATTCTCTTCACACCCCAACTTCCTGCTGCCTTCAACATATCTCCCACAACTCCCGTCGGCCCTCCCGCTTTTCCACTCTTCATTGCTGTTATCGCTTCCTCAACTTCCTTCTCAGTTATCTTCTCTGCCGGTCCTAAAACTGGGTTACTCTCTATGTTGCCATCCCATTCATTCTCTGTATCTTGTATCTTGCACTGTTCTTGCGATCTTGCATGCACAGCTAGTTTCAAATCCCCCCACAACATCTCGATGGGATTTAGATCCGGGCTTTGACTTGGCCATTCCCGAACCCTCCATTTCTTTCTTTTCAGCCATTCCTTGGTGGATTTACTGGTATGTTTAGGGTCATTGTCATGTTGCAAGGTCCACCTTCGGTTGAGCTTCAACTTTCCGACAGATGGCCTCACATTATCCTCAAGCACCCTCTGGTACAATGAAGAATTCATAGTGGATTCTATGATGGTGAGCTGCCCAGGCCCTGATGCAGCAAAGCTGCCCCAAACCATAATATTTCCACCACCATGCTTTACAGTTGGTATCAGGTTATTGTGGTCAAATGCTGACTTCGGTTTTTGCCAAACATGTCTTCTGGTACTGTGGCCAAATAGCTCTACCTTTGACTCATCTGTCCAGAGCACATTGTTCCAGAAGTGCTGGTCTTTGCCTCGGTGTTCATTGGCAAACTTTAGTCTTACCCTGATGTTCTTTCTGGACAGTGAAGGTTTCCTCCTGGCACACCTCCCATGAAGATCAAATTTGTGCAGCCTCTTTCTAATGGTAGACTCGTGCACTTTGACATCAACAGTGGCAAGAGCTACCTGTAGGTCCCGCGATGACATTCTGGGGTTCTTCGAGACTTCTTTCAGCATCTTGCGGTCTGCTCTCGGGCTGAACTTGCTGGGGCGGCCTAGCCTGAACAGGTTGGCAGTTGTTTGGAGTCTTCTCCACTTGTAGATGATCTTCCGGACAATCGAATGATTGATTTCAAATTGTTTGAATATCTTTTTAAGTCCCTTCCCAGACTCGTAGGCATCTATAACCTTCTTTCTGAAGACCTCGGAGAGCTCTTTTGGTCTTGGTATGGTGACGCCGCACACTTCAACAAAAAAAGAGCAAACAAAACTAAATGTCTGAGGTTTAAATAAGACAGGTTCCTCCAAGATCCTCTCTAACGATGTTCTGATCATTTGCACCTGACCTGGTGCACCTGATTCTAATTTTCGGTATTTGAAGTAGTGATAAATGTCGGGGTGTACTTACTTTTTCCACATGTGAAATTTGCATTTATGTTTATTTAAATTATACAATGGACTACAAAATGTAAATGTTTCATGATATTTGTTATATTATATCACCTTTATCTATCAATATTGTTGAAATGAAGATCAAATAGCTGTATGTTGAAATATGTTGAAAAAGTCAAAACTTTACATGGGGCGTACTTACTTTTTCACGTGACTGTAAACTAAAGGCATTCGGCACCGATTCACCAAAGGGAGATCATGTTTAACAAATTGATTGGAGTTAAGTGAAGATATGTTTTGTGAAGTTATGGGCTAACCCCCGCTCTCGCAGGGAAAATGGCCTTAAAATGCCTGTTGTTGTTGTTGTTGTTGTTGTTGTTGTGTTGTTGTTGTGTTGTGCTTGTATGTGAAGCAATTTCTGATTTTGTGGATGAGGGAAGTGCAGTAAGATGTAGTATATGTAGATTTTCAGAAGGCACTTGATGAGGTATAGTACCACAAAGGAGGTTGTTAGCTCAGGTTAGGGCTCTGACTTACTATCCCCGGTCACTGTTCCACCCAGATACTCAAACCTATTTCCTTGTCTGATCTGCTTCTCCTCTGACCTGATATTCATTTATTTTCTCTGCTGCCCAACCCAAATCACCTCTATTTATCCATGCTCATTTTCAGCCCATGTTTCTCAAATGCCTCCTTCCACTCACCTAGTATTTCCTGCATCTCCCACTCACTCTCCACCACAACAACAAGATCGTCCACATACAACATCCTCCCCAGCATACCTTTCATGTTTTCCTTCCTGGTTACCAGCTCCATCATCATGATAAACATGAGTGGGCTGAGACAGCTTCTCTGCCTCAAACCGATGTTCACATTGTATTCGTCCGACATCCCAGGACCAACCAAAACTCATCTCTTTGTTCCCTTGTACATCCCTTTCACCAACCTGACCTCTGCCTCCGGCATTCCCATCCATCTCGGTGTTGCCATCACCATCTCTTCCGGGACAGTGTCATAGGTGATCTCCAGATCCCCAAATCCTAATACCATTTCACCATGCACCTCCAAACTCTTCTCCACCACCTGTCTCAGTGTGAACATCCCATCTGTCATTCCCCTAACCTTTCTAAACCCTGTGCTGCTCTTCTCCGATCGTCTCCACATTCTTCCTTTTGCTCCCATCCAGAACCCTCTCCAGTACATTCATTACATGACTAAGAAGCGTAATGCCCCTCTACTTCCCCAGATGTTGAACATCCCCCTTCCCCATCGGCACAATTAACCCTGTCCTCCACTCCCCCGGAATTAACCAATCTCTGATCCATGCATTCAACAACCTCCGCTTTCACCTAACTCCGACTTTCCCGCTTCAATTATCATCTCTGTACACACCTCATCAATGCCTGGTGCCCTTCCCTTTTTCATCCTCTTCAATGCCATCTGCACTTCCTCTTCCGTGAACTCCACACACTCCACTTTCCCCTCCACATAACTAGGTAGCTCCAGCTCACCTTTGCTTCCTTCCCGTTTCAACAGCTGTTTGAAATATCCTTCCCACACCGTCAATACTGCGCCACTCTTTGTCACTAGCCTCCCACTGCCGTCCTTGATAAACACCCAACACCGCCACATCTTTTTTTTTTTTCTTGCATACAAGATCGCGGCTTGTGGAAGAGCTAACATTAATTACAAAAAAACAAACGGACACGTAAAAAAAACTAGATGGTATTCATAGAATGCTTACCCAACGCAGTCAACTTGGTGTGAGCCAACTCTTCTATTTTGGAACGTTTCTTTTTTTTAATCCAATATGGCTGCCAGACCACGTGAGTGATGACATCATAAATTTATATTCTCTAAATAATTGTTGCATAGATCATGCTCAATAAATTTCAAACTGATCAGACTAAGCGTTGTCCCTGTCAAATTATGACATCATAATTATGGCACCAATGACATCATCGTTAACAACACCTAATCCCCATATGGAGTTATTTACAATGAGCCATGTTTCAATTTTCTAAATGCTGACACTGCACACACTTTACTTTACTGAAATGCAGACACAAATGTTATATTTTCGTCAAAAATCATCGGAATTTCGCCAAATCTGTTTTGGTCGTGTTAATATACCTCAGCGATTGACAAATCTGAAATCAGAATTTGATTTGAGGTCAAAATGACCACGTGAGGTCGCTCCGAACTTTGCCTGCTCGTCATGTGCAGTGTGATTAATTAATTCCATGCCCACTCTAGAAGACTTCTTCTTCTTCATGCAATAACAACTTCTAGCTTCCAGACCGTACATCCAATCATCTTGAAATTTTGCACATTTGTTACACTTCATTACCTCTACTATAATATAAAGTTTCACGTCGATCAATGAAGCGGTTCAAGAGTTATAAATTTTTAAATATTTTCGTTTAATTATTTATATCTGCCAAACCACGTCACCTATCGCAAATTATTCCAAAAGGTCATTTTAGTAGACTGATATGCTGAACACATCTGTGAAGTTTCCCCTCGATAGGATCAAAAATGAGGGAGGAGCTAGGTTTTAAAAGTTTATGCTTAAAAACGTCATAACTCCGAAACCATGTGACACATGACGTCATGCTCATTGACTTATTTGTTCGTCATGGGTATGCGATTCTGCCTGCAAAGTTTGGCCTCGATCTCTTCAGTCGTTTTGGAGAAAATTGGATTTTAGCGTTTTTTCAGGCTTTTCACTCAAAACAATATGGCGTCCGAACCACGTGACCTACGACGTCATTATAATTTTATTTCTGCATCAATTGATACCGAGAAGATGCTCAAGACATTTCATCCTGATCGGATAAAGTTTTTTACTTGTCGAATTATGACGCCATAACAGCGGCACCTATGACGTCATCATTCACATATGTTATTCCGCATGGAGAGTTCTTTGCAATGAGAGCTGTGTAAATTATTTCTGTGCAGCGGTTTTTGAGATATAGAGGTGCAAATTTTTTGGTTTTTCCAAGATGTCGCCCATACCACGTGACCTGTGACGTTATCTATATTCATTAAAATATTCTACAGGAGGAGGCCCTCCTATGGTGAAAATTTTATGCTAATCGGACCAACGGTTGCCGAGAACATGATTTTTTTTAAATGCAGACGCACGTACGTACGTACCCGAATGCTTAACCCTGCCTTTCGCTTCGCGAGCGCAGGGTAAACATATAATAAAGGGAGCGGGAGACAAGATGGGGAGAGAGAGGGAAGCACACAAGTACAACAGTTGAGAACGGGAGATCTGTGGGAGGTAGAGGGCTTGGGGGGAGGAGGCGTGGAAAGGGGGATGGGAAAGGTATAAAACACATGGAAACTGCTGAGAGTTCAAGTAAAGAAGGCGCTATTTCAAAAAAGTGGATCTAGGGTGAAATTAACAGGGGTAGAAAAGATCAAGGTTTTGGATGGGGGAAGTTAAGAGATGGTGGTTGCCTCCCTCTATTCTTTATCTCCCCTATCCTCTTCCAAACCTCCTTCTTTTCGCCAACTGCCTCCGCTACCTCCGCCGTCCACCATACCTGGTTTCTATCCCTCGACGATGCACCCTTTCCTGACGGCCTTCCACACAACTCTTCTGCAATTCCCCTAAATGCCTCTCCATACTTATTCCACTCCTTCTCCAAACCTTCCGCTTCTTCGCTAAGTTGCTCAAACCTGGCAATCACCTTCCCCTTGTACTCTACGGCGACTAGGAGGTTGACTCGTCTCGGAGGCTGCCTCATCATGTGGCGTATAATCTGAGGTCCGCTTCTCTGCCAGTTCACAACTGGAGCTGCGCTGAGCACAAGATTCCGGGAGGACCTTCGACGGCCACTGCTTTGCACTGGTGATGTCATCTGGAATGCTCCTTGTTTGTCTGCAAATTCCCTGAAGCTCCGAACCACTCTTTATTTTACTGCGGGCCAATAATCTGCGGCACCCCTATCTTCTATTTTCTCATCTTCTTTCCTTACCTTTTCATTCAGGGCGCCCTTTTTGTTGTTGGTGTTTGGGCTCGAGCCATCCCCTGTGGTGTTAATAATAACAATAACCTTACCTAACCAAACATTCTTATGTTTGGTTGCTGTTTCCTCCCTTCCTCGCTCTCTCCTTTTCATGTGGGATTCATTGACATGTGGGAATAATAATGAAGGAACTTTTACATCCATGGATATGTCCAGAGGATACGTTCTGGTATAACATCTCAGAAGCATAGTAATTGTTGTTTTACGGCTTGGATCTTCTCCCACAAGGATTTTTGATAGAGATTGATACTTGTTCTTGTTGCTTTCACCCCATATCCTCCAGGAGGTTTTGCATCACGTCCCTTCGTCCGTGGTGTACAGAATGCTGAGGAAATTCCCACCAATCTTCATGCTCCGAGTCACCAGCCATCAGTTGGTGCTGCCAGCACCAATGGTTCAATTACACCGATCCCGTGCCCCAGACAATCCAGAGAACCTGCTGCTGCAGTCAGAGCGCAGAGCAGAGCTTCAGAAACACGATCTCCCACTGTAACCGCTGTGTCGACTCCTAAAAACAGAGAGCAAAAGGATAGGGTGACAGAAGCACGGGCAAGCTCACGGATAAGGGCAGGCAAAGAGGCACGAGAGTGCTCTGGTGGAGGACCCACAGTGGGAAGTGTGGCAGATAGCAAAGTGATGCCAAGACGGGGCTGGCGTACCACAACTAATACACGTGGCCGGTCATCCACCAGTTCCGAGGATGCCATCCCTCCTCGTACCTCGACTGCACGTACCAAGCGACCAGCTTCTGCTACTGGGACTGATATCCGCTCATCACGCATCAACCATGCCCCAGAGCCTAACCCCCGTCCATCTTCAGCCACACCAGTCGCAGCACCCCGCCGTTCTTGCGCAAAAACTGAGCCACACACCTCTTCAACACTCTCACGTGTGAAGGAGGCCCAATTAACCCAAAAGAGAACTCTACCAACTCCATCACAGCGTTCTCAAGTCGACAAAACGACGAAAAAACCTGTAGCAGGGAGCACTGCTCGTCCTAAGCCAGAACCACGTGCTTCCACCAAGAAGCAAAGCAGTTTTGTTGCGCCACGCCAGTTAGGGAAATGGATGGAACCACGTGACAAGCAACTTCAATCTTCCACTGGCAGTAATGGATCAAAGCCAGTAGAAGCTGCAAGCAAACCTGTAAAGGAAGAGTCGGGAACAAAGCGCAGTGACGGTGGACGATTAACACTCATCAAGTCGCTTTGGCGAGATTCGAAACGAGCGTCAGAGTCTCGCACGACACCGCAGACTGCCAGACGCACAGCGTCAGGACGCAAAGAAACACCACTGCCAGGCCCTCGGCGTCCAAAGTTGCCTGACGGCGAGGCAGGAAAAGGTTTGGTTGTTGACAAAGGGAAAAGGGGCAGTACGAAGAAAGATGTGGGCCAACGGCAGACGTCCCTTGGAAAAACTGCTTGTAATACAGAGAGCATGGAACGAGTGAAGCACGAATCGATCCGAGGAGGACAACAAAAGGAAAGAGATCGACGGACATCCATAGGCCCAGGATGGCCAGGGAGAAGGAAAAACACTGTACCAGAGTCGAGCCTTTAAATTATTTCGGAAAAATAGAAGTTGTTATGGAATGGAGTTGAGATGTACAAATACTTTTGAGAGAGAGTGAGCAGATCCCAAATCTAATCAATTTTTTTTTTTTAAACTCTTTCACGGTGGCAAGTAATACAAATGCGACATTTGAATGTTAAGCGCATATTACTTGGCATTTCTGGTTTTAGAGTTTGTATTTGTAAGGAAGGAAGTGATTCATTCAAGTTTAGATCTGAGGCTTTTTCCAAATAGTCTCTCACATAAAGGGGTTTTGATCATTGGGACGGTTTAGTAGGTGATGGCAGGTGGTGGGCTCAGCGAGTTTCACGCAATTAGATCTCCTATCCTCACTGTTACTGAAGAAGCACTTTCTGACATTTTACTGAAGGCATCTTAACTTAGGATTCAAGTTCTGAAGCTGTTTTATGTTTGCATTCTGGGTCTTAGTGATGTCACATCAGGCCAGATTGGGTTAGCCTAACTTGTAGAGAGACTTGTGGCAACATTTTGAATTTTCACTTTAGGGAGGATGAAATGTCTGCAAGTGTCACCCATTCCATCAAGTAAATATGACCCTTACTGAACACGCTCCAGGAGGACGGCACGTGATTTAAACTCCTTGTTGGGTAATCGTAGCATTTTATTACCTGCGCCACCGAAGGTGGGCAGAGGCTATGTTTTGTCTGTCTGTTTGTCTGCTTGTGAACAGGATATCTCAAAAAGTTGTGGACAGATGAAGACAAAATTTGGTGGAAAGATTGAGTATGTGACAAGGACGAAATTATTAGATCTTGGTGAAGATCTGGATCCGGATGTTGCAATTTTTAAGTGATTCTTCACCATTGAGAGGTAAGGCTAAAAATGACATTCAGCAGGATATCTCCAAAAAATTTGGACTGATTCAGACGAAACATGGTGGACAGTTGGGTGTGTGACAAAGACAAATTGATTAAATTTTGGTGAAACTTAGAATCCGGATCCAGATCGGATCATTTTTCAAGTGATTCTTCACCATTGAGTGATAAGGCCAAAAACAACATATAACATGATATTTTAAAAAGTTGTGGACGGATTACGACAAAACTAAGTGGATGAGTTGTTTAGGCGACAAGAACAATCCGATTCGATTTTGTAGGTCTGGATCCAGATCCGGCCTATTGGTGGGATACAAAACGTAAACTGTTCCTCCTGGCAGAGGTATGCTCTCTCCTGGGTACCATTCTAGTTGAAGATGTAATGTCTTCAAAAGTATTTCAGCTCGAGGCATATCATTTGGTGTGCTTATTTCTTTTAAAAATATACAATAAACATCAAGGTTACGAATGAAATATTCGCAATTTGAGAAGAGAAGAAAAAAAGTGATCTTATGAAGAAGTTTATTCATTGGAATGACAAAACCAAATCATAAATCCTTGCCTCAACTATATGTTTATGAAGAAGACACAACATACACCCAGAACTACTGTACATTGGATACTGTGAAAGTGACATCGACTTTGCAACTCGAGTAAAATGTCTGGCTCTCTTTGTCAAAATCCCCATGGATTGTGACAGATTCCAGCGCTTCACCAACATCCGCCAGTCAATCGCTGCTTCTTCACACACATCAACATTTCGCAGTTTCACAATAGCTTCTGAAATGGCATTCAATAAGTTCAATAGGTATATAGGAAATTGGGTCATCCATCAAGAGATGGAGGAATGTACAACTGGTAAAAGTGTCCTTGTACCACCCACGATCGGGCGAAGAACCAATTTTGACGAGTACCCAATAGTTGATGAGTAGGAGACTCCTGAAATGAGGTGCCAAACAGTTGCTTTGATGATGAGCACGCTTGATGTGTTGTTGCAAGGAAAGCTGTGTTGGTGACAACTGGACAGGGTCCTTGATGTCTTTTGGGAAGGCCAGAAGCGGACATTGTCTGGAGATTATACACCTCAAGAAATATTGGCAAATTAATCAAAGTCCTCAAGTTTTTGCATACTTGTTTCATTGAAGGTACCAAATCAAAGACCATGACGTCCAACAAATAGGAATGTTTCTACATGTGAAACCAGGTCTCCAGACCGAGCTGCTCTGAAAAGACGTCAATATGTCTGGTTGAAACAACCAGTCACTCACAACTCTTGCAAACGCGATTGCGTGCAGAATTATTGGAATGTCTGCTTCGTCAGGATTAGCCATGAATAAAAGAATATCAGTCACCTGGGATCTCTTGGCTGATGTCCTTTCATCAAAGCCACCAGATGCGATTATATTTCAGGATATTGATGAAATTTTCCATGTCGTGTTTACTTTCAGGAAGTTCATTATATTGTTTCCAGTTAACAGGGAAGAGTTGTTACAAGGATGATAGGTGAAATCAACAGGACATTTCTCAAGGTATCCCAACCGCAATGGAAAGCAAGTTGAAGCTGACGTTTCGGGCGTTAACCCTTCGGATTAGTAAGTAAAAGAGGATGCGTTGATTTTGTCCAGTCCGCCAATGCAGAACGACAGTAGCCTTCACCAGCAAGACTAGTTCTTCACTCTTTTTGTTTCAAATATGACTGTTGGTGGTTTTTGAAGATATTTTATTTCGGATTTTTGCTCCAATTGCCCAACAGGAGCTTAAATCAAGTGGCATCCACCAGGGTTTTTGTATACATAGTCGAGGCTCATGGAAGAGATAGTACACTGAACCGATCAGGACGTAACAGAACAAAACGACCAGTAGAGAGAGGGGGGGGGGACACCAAGTGACATCCACATCCCCATCAAGTGACATCCACATCAAGTGACATCCACATCCAGTGACATCCATGTGGGGTATGTTCAGGATGGGTCATATTTGCTGAAATGGGTGACAGACTTGTTATACATCCTGTCCTCCGAAATGTGTTTCTACGGCGTGTGTCAGATTTTGCCTCTCATGTATTAATATGTTTGTTTGTTTGTTTTTTTCCTTTTGAGAAGTTGCCCAAGGTATCCAATCAGAGTTGAGGTTAATTTTTTTTTAAATGTTGTATTTCATTCTTTTATTGGCTGAGTCGAGAGGTGTGCCATATTGGGCTTTGTTTACTCGGCAGGAAAGCTTGTCCTTTTTAAAAACCAGTTTTACCTTTTCGACTGGAAGGGGCTTCGTAACTACGTCTTCACATTCAGTACAGGTGTATGCACGCTTAACAACATAATTGATTTGTGTAGAAAGAAAAATCCCTGATGTTCTTTTTATTATTTGACTTACCGAGTCTCAAAGGAAGGAGTTTTAAGTTGTTCTGTAAATGGAGTGACACATATTTGAAATACCTCCTTATTAAGGGTGTTTGTCTTTGTGGAACGCCGCCTTTCATAGGGCTATGGTGGAGAATGCAGATATGTTTGTTTTGTTCCCATTCCCACGATTTGTTTCCGTTTCAGGAAATTAACCAGCATTACGAGGCCTTAACCTATGCTCTGGTTTCTTACCGGTGTCTTTCAGGTTTGTATATGTATGTATGTATGTATATGTATATACAGTACTGTACAAAAGTTTGGGTTGTTCCAGTGATATTCATACTTTAGCATAATTCATCAAACATGGAACTCCTTGTCTCATGCAGTCCTGGGCGGGGTCTGCGAGCAGCAAATTTGATTGGTTGAGATGATGTAAATGCCACCATATTTTCTCCATCTACTGCTAAACGAAAGGTTTTTGAAAGGCGATTTGTGTTGTACAGTGTTGAAGTATATAATTCAATTGACTAAAATAATTATTACAAAGGTTTGAGACGAAAAAAAAAAAAATCCCAAGTTACCGCCATTGATGCAGCGTCTTTTACACCACCTTATCTAACACGTTATATACGATTTGCTATTTTTGCCTGTTGCGTGTCCTTTATGACATCCTTAAAAACACCGATGTTCCTGTTTGAAATGATTTTCAATTTTTTTTGACTGCCAGACAGGCAGACACAGTAAAATAATTATCTCGCTCGTCTCTGCGCATGTGCAACCGGGCCGAAGTCAGAGCCAAAGTACTGCGAAACTACAGGTTAGTTTTCCGATTTGTGTTCAAAATATAACGTTCAATTGAAGTCAGGTCGTTCCTCGATGACACACTGACGTTTGTAGACAGACACAGACAAAGTGAAGCAATTGCTCAACCCCGCTTTTCGCTTTGCACGAGCGCAAGGTATTTATCAGTGATAGCAGTCACGTGTTTATTATTGCAAATGAGCAGCCAATTTATATATGCGCGTGAAACAAATTGTGTCATTAAATAACAAGAACAGTGTCATTTTATAGTATCGGTCAAGACTTGAGTGCCATCACTGTTTTACCCATGCTTCCTGTCTTAGAGGAATATTGTGCAAAATATCCTGCAGTACATTCCACAGGTCTGTAATGGTAGTTGGGTTCGTCTTCTCTGTTTCCAGGTAATCAATTCCATATAGCCATGATGGGACTCATATGCAGACTCTGGGGTGGCCATTTTTTTGTATACATAGTCGAGGCTCATGTAAGAGCTAGTACACTGAGCAGATCAGGACGCATAAGGTCAAAAGGAACAGTGGAGAGAGAGAGAGAGAGGTGGGTGGGGTGTTGGGGGGGGGGGGGGGGGACAAACAGCAGTGTTGAAGGCCAGGATAGAGCGAGACGTGGACAAACGCTGGGTGTGGGGAGAAATGGGGGGGCGGGGGGCAGGAAAAGACAAGATGGATATAGAAGGAAACACAGGAGAGAAAAAGTGTAAGTTTATAAGTTGAAGGGGTTTGGGGTGAGTGTGGGGTTAATGAGTGTAGAAAAGATCATGGTTGTGCATTGGGGATGATCTGAGATGGTGGTGAATAGCTGTCTTTAAGACCTGGAGGGAAGAATGAGATTGAAAAGAATGTGGAAGGTTATAAGTCTTGGGGGGAGAAGGGGAACTGGTGGGAAGGGTCAGGGAGATCAGTCCTTTCAGAGAGAGATGGTGAGTGTGACATTTGTCAGGATTGAATGATGTATTCCAAGTGTTTAACCACCTTGAGATTTTTTCAAGGTCTGAGGCTGCAGCCTGCTGTTATCTTGTTGGAAAATGAATCCTCTTCTGATTAAACAATTTCCACTAGGAACTTCATGATGCTGCAGTATCTGCTTGTGCTTCTCTTTTGTTCACGTCCCATTGATTTTAACAGGTTTTCCTTCACCGAAAGCTGGGATACAACTCCAGATATTCACCGAGCCTCCGTTGTTTCACAGTGGGCTCCGAACATTGCGTGTCATAACTTTCTCCAGGTCTCGGTGCACGAATTGGCGTCTCTGAGATCAAATAAATTCAAATTTCAATTAATGAGACAAGAGTACCCGATGCCATTGTCCACTCACTCAGTCTTGGTGTTGTCCTCAATTTTCAGTATTTTCACCTTGTTCTGAGGTCTGAAGATTGCTTTCTTTGCTGCAACTCTGCCATGCAGACCTGCTGCATTCAGCCTGCTGCACACAGTGCGAGACGAGATGTTAATGGTCAGGCCTGCTCTCATTTCATTTGTCAGCTGCTGCCTTCATTTCCTTCTATCTCGTAAGCTGAGCAACTTCAAGTGCTTGTCTCGTCTCGGGGTGGTTCTTCTGGGTCTTCCTTGCCTTTTTTTAGTCTTGTACCGAGCCAGTTTATTTTAGGCCTTGCAATATGTTTCTCACACGAAAAAAATTCACAAAATGTCAGAGATCTTTAGATTTTCTGCTGTTTTCTTCACAGTATACCCTCCTTTTCATGGTGTTTAGGTGTTCACATTGTTCTGTTGATAGTTGTTTGTTTAGGCCATTCAGAACGCACTCATCGACTTTCAAGCAATGGAGCATTCCTAATTTATTTTGTATACTGTACGTGGACTGTACTAACTGTACTCTACTGTACTAACTGCGATTACCCAATCTACCAATATTGCATACTTCTAACTTCGGCAAATGTTTAATGCAGAATAGCACCACAAAAATGAAAATACCCCAAACTTTTGCACAGTACTGTGTTTATATATATATATATATATATATATAATATATACTAGCCACAAAAAGAAACTGTGCACACAAAAAATGAAATTATATATTAGAAACACCTGTGTATACAAATACAGATGTAAACACGGCAATTAGTGAGGTGAATTCAACAGGTATGCACGCGCCACGTTTCGTGACGTCAATGGTGTCGGTATGGGCACGTGCAACACGTTTTTGCATGTGCATCGTGAGAAAGTGCATGGAGCACATGAACGTCACAAACTGCTTTAACTTTGGTAAGGTTGTTTGATTTTCAATCGTTCAAAAAATTAAGTGGCTAATGAAACGCACGTCATGCCACCGCTCACGTGTGCACAGCGTCACGAGGCTATTGGGACGATCGGTGGGGAACGTCTCACCGTCACGTGGCTGTGCATGTCCATCGTCACCGAAACACCGTTTCTGGCAGTTCTTCCGTCTTGTTTTGGTCTCATAATCCACGTATTAAAGTTTACATGCAAATGTTACATTGTTGTTATATTTTCCAATTCACACAGAGTTTTTACAATGCACAGTTTATTTTTGTGGCTAGTATATATTATATACATATTTTATATATATTATATACATATTATATATATATTATTTATATATATATATATATATACACCTATAACAAAGTTAAACAGTTGTGCAACCTCTTTTCTTTTTCTTTTCACTCTGCACTCAAATGAAGGCGAATACATTTCCAGATCTTCCTTGTTTCAAATATCTTTCCCCAATCGATCGGGTTATGTTCGGTTTTTCCATGTAATGCTGTATTTGTGTATATGCTGTATTTAGAGAACACATAGATATCCACTTTGTGTATGTATGTGGGAGCCCAGATTGTGTATATACCGATTTATTGTACGTGGCCGAAGTTAAAAACGGTTTATCTTTTTGATTGTTTGGTTGTTTTTTGCACTCCACTCGCTGCATTGCAAAGTTAAGAAGCTTCGATTGTGATCGCTAGTTTATCCGGAGGTCATGAAGAGCTCTGCAGTCCACATCCATCGCACTTTGCACGAGTGTGGACTTCCTGAGGACGTGTAAGTCTCTTTCCTTGTTGAGTGTCTAGTTTTTGCTGGATGCCGGTACAGTATCTTTTGCACATTCAAGAAGTACGAGGAGAGGGGACTTAAAGGAGTTATTGAGGGCAGTATAGTGAACCTGCAGATCATAATGTCATGAATAGGTGATGATTGATACCTGATGACTGAAGTATAAACATATCTGCTGAAAGTTGTGGATCTCGATGTCGTTGCCAAGACAGAAGACCAAAACAATTTTGCAAAATTCCACTTGAAAGTCAGGGGATGATTTTGTGAACGCAGGGTGGTCGTCGACACACTTTGCCTCTTCCAGTCCATGTTGCACTATGTTTTCTTTTTTCCTGCGCTCTTTGGAAAGGGTGCATGGATTGGTCTTTCGCTCGAGGGTCTTGCACCTGGTGCAGCGTGAGAGGCGGGTGTTTGAATGGCGAGTACACAGATGATGCACTGGGGATGGGGTCGTTTGTCCTTCTATTTGTGTAAACTCTCAGTTGGAATGAAGACTTTCACAAAGTGCAGATCAGTATAATTTGCAAGCAATAAAAAGAACATCTTTTCCTTTTGAGTTGATGCTTTTGTATATCTAATACCAGCCTCGTGTCATTGTGCGTGGGACTTCTTCCTTGTACAAACACCGCAGTCTTGGGTTGAACCAAGCATGTTCGCCATGGCTTTCACCATTCCCCAAACTACATCCATGCATATTGAGTCGAGGTCTGGATTTCCCATTCATACATCCGGTAAGAAATGATGTCGACCTCTGCTTCATATATATTAACGTACCGTATGAGGTTTGGTTCTTATATTCCTGTTGTTTCCTCGGACATTTTTCAAAGCTCTCAAACTTGACCAGGTTGTGGAAATGATTTGGATAAACTCACAGCAACAGTCAAGGTCTGAATTCGCAAACTCAAGAATTTCCAAGAAAAGGCAAAACCATTTAACAAATCCTGAACCTCTCTGGGCTATTTGGCTGGACAACCCCGTTATAAATTAACTTTTAAAATTTTAGCGTACATCTTTGGTTATAAGACATGCCGCATGATCTAACAGTCTACATAAGCGTTTTTACCTACGCCACTCAAGGTAACAACAACAACATGCATTTTAAGGCCATTTTCCCTGCTAGAGCGGGGGTTAGCCTTGCGGGCCCCATGACAATCTTCTCCATTTTGCCCTATTTTCTGCATCTCTCCTTGTTAACCCCCTTGCCCACATTTCTTCTTCCACCATCTTCAGCCAAGTCTTTCTCGGTCTTCCCACTCAAGGTAGCGGGAAGTTATATTTTCACCCCTATTTGTCTGTCTGTGTCTGTGAACAGGATATCTCAAAAGTTGTGGACGGATGAAGACGAAACTTGGTGGAGTGGTTTGGATGTGTGACAATGAAGAATTCATTCAATTTCGGTGAAGATCCAGATCCAATGATTTTTTTAACTGGTTCTTCACCATTGATGGGGCTAAACTAGATATGTAGCAAGATGTCTCAACAAGTTAAAGGTGGATTTGGCCGAAACTTGGTGGCCAGGTTGGGAGTGGTTTGGATGTGTGAGAAGGACGAAGTGATTTGATTTTGCGAAGATCTGGATATGAGACTTCAAGTGATGTTTCACCATTGAGAGATGGGGCCAAAACGATGTATATATATATTGTTGCGGATATGGGATTTGCATCCATCCATATCCGCTTGTAAATATTCCCCTATTTCCTCAATACTTCCCAACTATCCCCAATCCCCCATTCCCTAGTCCCATTTTCTGTAAACAACACTGGGTAGACCCGACCTCCCCCTATTTCCCCCATTAAATGTCGTGCCCAGGTTCACCGCATCTCATGTAAGACAACTATAGGACATCTTGCTAGTTATTCTTAGTCTATGTCAGTTAAGGACTCGTTTCCATTAATTCTGACCCTTCGTTGCACCAGAATGTGATTGTATGGCACCGTTAGGAAGTTTAGGACCTCCCAATACCTCCCCGCAGCTCTTCCTCACGGTTCAGCAACAACAACAACAACAACAGCAACGGCAGCGGCGGGCGCGGTGAGTGCGCGTCCTCACTCCGGTTTGGTTGGTAGGGGGTGTTGGGAGGGCACCAGGCCTCCCCAACGAGCCGCCATCGAACATGTGCTCGACGGGGTTACCAAATAGGGGCTCCCTGTCAGCTCCTCGTCAAGGGCGGAGCCCGGTAACCCCCGCACCCAATGGAAGCGGCGGACCGGCCCCAGTGGGGCGGAGCCAACCAGCCGAGGGCATGTCACTCCCCGCTGAGCATGCGCAGGGAGAGGGAGGTGACGTCAGATGCGCGCTGAGCTTGGAGCAAGCAAGACGTACCCTCCGAGCGCTGTGAGGCCTCCCCGCATCTTTTGGACTGGACCGTGCTTTATCCTGTCCCCGAGCCAAGGTGCACCTTGTGCCATCGAACTACCTGTCCCTCCCTGCCATCAATCCCTGTGTAAGTCAGCCTTGTTCCGTTTGTCTGTGGTCTGTCTGGGAGAGATAAGATTGTATTTAAGTGCCCATCTCTTCTGTGTCTTTTACCTCACTCTGCCGTGTAATCTACCCCCTTTTCTCCACCACTGTAATTATACCCTCCTCCGGAGGTCTTGAGAACTGTACCCCCCTTGCGTCGTTTCCTCTTTCCAAGTCGTCGCGTCCTTTCCATCATTGATTTGGCATAGCGCGATTTGGTCAACGTCTGGGTGGAATCGGGGTCTAGTCGGGGAATAACTGTTCGGTCGCGGCAATACCACCGCTCGGTAAATAACATCTAAACCGCGTCCGTAACAATTGGTGTCGGGAGTGAGATACGGACCCGAAGCGCGCTTAACGCGCTCAAAATTATAAGTCACCGAAATTTGATTTTGTTTTACAAAAAACCCGAATTTTGAAAGTCGCGCTATGGGAGATCAAGACGGCTGGGTTCCGGTAGAGGAGAGTGAGGCAGGGTCGAACCAGGACCAAATTGAGGGACATGAGGAGAGCGAAGCAGTGAGGGCGGCAGGTTCGCAAAATGGCGTCCTCGCGCACGAGGTTACGGGCGCGCAAAATGGCGCCTCGCAGATGGCTACGGCGACCGCGCCCGCGACCGTAGCAGCGCCGCTGGTGGATTTGAACCTTTTTTTAATACAAATGAAGGCCCTTATGGCCCAGAATAGCGAACAATTGGAACAAAGAATGGGCAAGCAATTAAGGGAGGACATGGGGGCCAATAGCCAACGGTTAGAACAAAGAATTGGGTCCAATAGCGAGAAATTGAGGGAGGACATGGGGGCCAATAGCCAACGGTTAGAACAAAGGATGGGGTCCAATAGCGAGAAATTGAGGGAGGACATGGGGGCCCAGATCCGAGGGTTAGGGAGTAGAATAGAGGGATTAGACAATAGATTAGGGGAAATACAGGAGGGGTTAACGGGGGTAGAAAACAGAATGGCCGCTCAAGAGAATCAAATGGAAGGGATGAAAAAGGGGTTAGAGGGGTTAGAAAATAGTATGGAAGGCAAATTGAGGGACATGAGGGACCAAGCGGAAAGGGAAGTTAAACAAATGGGGCAGCAGATAGAGGGGGTCAGAATGGGGGTAGAAACTAAATTGGATGCTCACAGGGAGGAAATGGAGCAGATGAGGGTGGCATCTGGGCAGGAGATGCAAGTGATGGGAGAAGAGATCAGAAGAGGTGTGAGTGAGGAGGTCGGAGGAGTGCGCGAGAAGGTGAGGCACTGTGAGGAGCGCATGGAGAAGGAGGTGAGAAAGGGGACTGTAAAATTGCAAGGTGGTATAGAGGAGTTGACGCTGGGAGTAGAACAACTGACAGTGGGACAAAAGGAGTTGGGGGACCAGGTAAAGAAGAACACAGCGGTAATAGAGGGTTTAAAATCGACACAGAAGGAGATGAAAAAGGACGTATGGGTAATTAAAAAAGAGTGTCAGACGGTACATGAGGACCTGACGAGGAAAATGAACAAGGTGGTAGAGGTGATGGAGGTTAAAGAGCGGGAGGTGCGGGAGCACATAGAAAAAAATAAGGTGGAGTTAGAGGAAGAACTTAAGGGGGCGCACGAGGAGATGAAGGAGGTGAAGCAGAAATTAGAAGAAGTGGAAGAAGGGGTAAGCGAAATTAAGAAGCGACGGAGAGGGGATAAGAAAGAGATCAAAGAGGAAGTAAAAGAATTGGTCCAAAGTCTGTGTTCGGATCGTGATGATGTGCTCATTAACCGGATGAGGGATTCGCAGGTGATGGAGGAGAAGCGAAGAGAAAGAGGACCCGGTGTAAGTGGTGACCAATATGGTCATGCATATGATGCGCCAGGTGATTTAATGAGCTTGGGGGTCGAGATGGACCCGGGTGTTCGTGAGAGGCCGTTGGTGAAGTGTGCGACAGGTCTGGTGTGCGAAAAAGGAGGTGTGCGAGAAAGTCTGACTCTGGGGTGCATGAGGAAAGAGTGCGCTGTCAAAAGTAAGGAAGAGTGTACACCTGTGGTGAGTGTTACGGAGGAAGTAACTGTTACGTGGTCCCCTCGGTGACTACCTGGTCTCGGTGACCCCCGGACCGTGAGAGGACCTTCGCCAGCAAGTAGTATTATATATATGCGCTTTCGCAACGCAATCCCTATGAATTCCACCCAAGAGAAACTGATGTGCAATGATATATTTCCAGGGTAAGGATATCATACGATTTCAATGATACAATCACGGATATTCCCCGAGCAATCAACAACAAACAACCATCAACAATTCCCAACCCACAATCAATTCCCTATATGATTAAGATGGCCATCTTATATATGTGTGTCCACTTCTGTACTCACGACCCCCTTTTGGTCTCTGCCCCTCACAATGTCTCTGGGCCCCTCCCGACCGAGATGCTGGTCGGCGTCGCCGCACTCGGGCGGTTGAACGAACCCCGGGTGGACGTGTTTCCACCGGGCAGGTATCGTACCAGGCACCGCGGCTGCAGCCCCTCGTGGCCACGCGAAGCGGGCACGGCAAAGCAAGCCAAAAGCCCCACGCCGCTTGCAAGGCGTGTTAGGCCCCAACGGGCGACCCGTACGCGTCTGTTTAGACGGTGCCGCGAACGGTGCCAGACGCGGGGTCAATGCACGGCCCCACGTCAACTTGACGTCTCCACCGGGTAGGTACACGTCCCGGTAACTCCTCTCGCCAGACGGGCTTCGGAACGCCGCTTTTCCACGCAGCGCAAGGTCGATCCCACCTTTCGTCGGAGCGGGGCGAGGAAGAAGAATACTCGTCGCTTTTCTTCCTCGTGTCTTTTCCTCTTCCGTTTCCGGTCACTTCCGTTTCCGGACACTTTTCAGAAGGGCTCCTGACCCTCCAACCACAACAACCCTTAATCTACTACACATGGATAAGCAAAGACCTGAATGGTAATTCACATACATTCACATAAATATGTAACAGTAACGAAAGAGTGTGCGCAAGAAAGGTGTGTAACGGACGGGTGCATGAGGAAAGAGTGCGCTGTCGAGAGTAAGGGTGAGTGCGCTGTCAAGAATGGAGGTGAAAGTAGTGAGAGTGACACGGAGCGTGAGTTGGTTGTGACAGGTGAGCGAGGATGTACACCTGGAATGGAAGTATGCACACCTGGAATGGTAGAGCGTGTGTGGGAATGCACACTTGAGTTGGTCGTGAGGCACGTGGTTGGGTGTGCGAGCGACGAATGTGTGCCAAGGTGTTCGGTGGTCAGGTGTGTGACCAAGTCTGTGAGTGGAATGAGTGTACCTGGGTGTGTAAGAGAAGGTGCAATGACCAAGAGCAGGGAAACGGCTGGATGTATGAGCAAGAAAGGGGTAGCGTATGCGTGTAAGCATGCAGGTGAGGCATCGACGGTAACCGGGTTAGCGGTTAGAGCGACTTATAGCCGAATCGGGCCCTCGGTGCGTGCCGGGCTTCGCGTGCCGCGAGAACCAGCGGGGATCCGAGCCACGGCGGGTTCGAAAGGACCGCCGTACGCGATCCATGCTGGGCCTCGCTTTGAACGGCCGCGTCCGTGCTCCACTAGGCGGAGCGGGCAGCCCGATAGGAAGGGTCGTCATGGCGACCACTTTTTGTTGAGGCATTCCGGCAGGTCGAGATCGGGCCATGGGATGGCTCCGTGCCGAGATGGTGCGTGGGACCTCGGCCCGGGTAAACCTCCTTCCCTGCACCGAATGCGGGACGTATCCAGCCGCTGGCACCAAACAACCCGCATTCATGGCTTGGCTGTACGAAGCCGAGCTTTAGAAGTGAATTGGCGCACCGAGAGGCATTAGTAAGTAGACTGTAATGACGAGGATAGTGTTTTGGCCCCGAAATTAGAAAAACAAAATTTGATGATTGGCAAAGGATTGGCAGTAATGATTGGCAGATGATGGGTAGTGATTGGCAAATTTTTGATTTGTTGAAATTTGATGTGCAAAATTGGTAGTGGGAGATGCCCGATGTGGTGGGATGGCAACTCTGTCATCCCTCACAAACTGGGGGGCAAAGGAGCACTAGCTTATGGGGTTTATGGCAGTGAAAACTAGCCCGGGTGGGTTAGGATATATCGTTTGTAGGGATCTAGCGAAGATGACATTAGGTAACGTTAAGGTTAGTTAGTGACAAGGATACCTGTAGAGGGGACGCAGGTAGATTAGAGTGGATGATAATGACGAGGGAGCGCAATAGTTTAAAGGGACGACTGGGAAGCGCAAGTTTCAGAGGGGAGTAGTTAGATGAGATGATGCTGTGTGAGAACTGGACAGGTGTGTGGAGCAGTGTATGAGTAGTGAGTGTTGTGGATCAGCGCGAATGTGCTTGGGGGAGAGAAGGGTGCAGGCGGCACCAAGTATGAGAGCACAGGTGTGCAAGTACAGGTGTGTGGAATATATGGAGCAGAGAATGAGTGGTGTGGAGAGAGTTAGAGTAAGTGGTACGGAGTGGTGTGCATGGTGCGAAGGTGTGGATGGGGGAAGAGTGGACCCCTTTTCACGAGTACCCGGGGAGGGTAGTTTAAAGAATAGTTAGAAGGTATAGGTAAATTGTGGTTGGATATTGGCATTTGTGGTGCGGTTGCAGAATGGTATTGTGGATGGGTGCATTGGTGTGGTGAAATTGGCTGGTCGTGTGGCCTGTTAGTATGAGTGTGAATGGTTGGGCACTCCGCCACTGTTAGATGTCGGCCAGGTGAGGCCGCAGGTGGGCTCTGGGAGCCGTTAGTGTCAGTGGGTGCCTGAGGATCCCGGGTGTGGATCGGGCAGCCCGTGCCAGAGAGGGCACTGAGGGGGTGAGAGTGCGAGAGGGCCTTCCCCAGTTAGTTAGGTTAGGGTGAGGAGCAGGTGAGCTTGGTAGGCAACAACAGTGGTGGAGGTGTGCAGGTGGGCGGACCAGATGGGAGCGTCACACGACCCAGCCACCGAAATTGTGCGGGGGCACCGAGTGTTGAATCGGGGAGTGAGACCCAAATTGATGGTGTGCACCACAGATGGTCAATGGGATTTTGGTTCTTCGAACCACATAGAGTAATGAGGGCCAATGGTTTGGCAGGAGAAAGACCCCGGGTAATGTAAAGTTGTTAGTCATTTAGGAAATAGTTAGGATTGATGAACCTGTCGCACCATACGCAGCCACTTACCTGAGGTGATGATGATGACTCCACACCTGTGTTTTCTTTGTTTTGTGTTGCAGGAAATGAGAATTGCTGTTTGGATTTGTGAGACGCATCACGACGTGGATAAGACATTGGGGTGATTCCATCTCTCCCTCCTTAGGAGGGACTGATGATGAATTGGTGATGGCAGATTTTGATGTTGAGTTGGAAATGGCAAATTTGATTGGTTAGGAGGGAGAGAAGACGAATTTGGTTTATGGGAGGAACGGGGAAGACAGTCGGGACGTTTGTTGATGTGTAAAGTAGATGTTTATGGGTAGTGTTGTGTTTTGTGGATACAGTAAGGGGTAAGGGAGGGGCAATGTAGGTTACCTGGTGGTGGGGGGGGGGGCGTACGGTAGGAACGTACCTGTCTCACCTGGTTCCCATGTGCCCCCAGTGTGTATTACCTTGTATTGCGTGCACTTTTGCGCCCTTACCACCTTACTCACTTGTCTTCTTTTGTCTCCCACCTCCGAGGATCTGGCTTTGGGGCAGAGAGAGAGGAGAGAGAGGTGCTGGCTCCGCAGTTGTGGGCCTGTACTTCCGCTGCTTGCTGCCTGGATCGATACACCATATGGACCGCAATTTTTGTGGCCGCCCACAATGGACCGCAGTTCTTTTGCGGTCAAGCACCACCCGTGGATGGACCTCTGGGTCAACGTGGCACCTATGCCATACAGGTGAACCACTTTTAGTTGGCCCCCCTGACGGCCACAATTCAGAAATGGACGCGGTTGGCGCCTTTCTTTATTTCTAAAGAAGCCAGAAGGCCAAGTGCACTCCATGAAGGCAAGACCAGCGGCAGAACATCGGCCGGCTGCGACACCACCGGTGACCATGGACACTTAATTGTACATTTTTATGAACACTTTATTGGTGCACCGGATGGTGCTGACTGTGCGTAATGGGGTGGTGCTTTTGGTGCTTGGACGGGGTGCTCTGCACATTATTAAAGGCCGTAGGGCCACAGGGCACTCGTGGGTTGGTGTATCGATGCTGGCATGCGTGCTCTCCCTATGCATAACATCTGCATGTGTTCCTCAAAGAACAGGTCCTGGATCGTAGTGTAAATATCAGTGTAGTCTTGTATAAATGATGCTCCCTACCGGCTGTATGTTTAGTTTGAGGATGCTTTCCGCGATTCGGCTATCCTGTGGGTGTGTTTCTGTTAGGAGAAGGGTGCAACGTCGCAGGGGGACATATTTACTCATTTGTGAACATCTGTAAAACTGTCGCACTCAGGGTTGAGTTAATAGTAGAGGGAACTACATCTGAGTGCCACACTAAAGTAGGTAAAAATTTATCGGGTCGGGACGCCCCGAGGTAGAGAAGGGTGCAATGTTGCGGATATGGGATTTGCATCCATCCATATCCGCTTGTAAATATTCCCCTATTTCCTCAATACTTCCCAACTATCCCCAATCCCCCATTCCCTAGTCCCATTTTCTGTAAACAACACTCTGTAGACCCGACCTCCCCCTATTTCCCCCATTAAATGTCGTGCCCAGGTTCACCGCATCTCATGTAAGACAACTATAGGACATCTTGCTAGTTATTCTTAGTCTGTCAGTTAAGGACTCGTTTCCATTAATTCTGACCCTTCGTTGCACCAGAATGTGATTGTATGGCACCGTTAGGAAGTTTAGGACCTCCCAATACCTCCCCGCAGCTCTTCCTCACGGTTCAGCAACAACAACAACAACAACAGCAACGGCAGCGGCGGGCGCGGTGAGTGCGCATCCTCACTCCGGTTTGGTTGGTAGGGGGTGTTGGGAGGGCACCAGGCCTCCCCAACGAGCCGCCATCGAACATGTGCTCGACGGGGTTACCAAATAGGGGCTCCCTGTCAGCTCCTCGTCAAGGGCGGAGCCCGGTAACCCCCGCACCCAATGGAAGCGGCGGACCGGCCCCAGTGGGGCGGAGCCAACCAGCCGAGGGCATGTCACTCCCCGCTGAGCATGCGCAGGGAGAGGGAGGTGACGTCAGATGCGCGCTGAGCTTGGAGCAAGCAAGACGTACCCTCCGAGCGCTGTGAGGCCTCCCCGCATCTTTTGGACTGGACCGTGCTTTATCCTGTCCCCGAGCCAAGGTGCACCTTGTGCCATCGAACTACCTGTCCCTCCCTGCCATCAATCCCTGTGTAAGTCAGCCTTGTTCCGTTTGCCTGTGGTCTGTCTGGGATAGATAAGATTGTATTTAAGTGCCCATCTCTTCTGTGTCTTTTACCTCACTCTGCCGTGTAATCTACCCCCTTTTCTCCACCACTGTAATTATACCCTCCTCCGGAGGTCTTGAGAACTGTACCCCTTGCGTCGTTTCCTCTTTCCCAGTCGTCGCGTCCTTTCCATCATTGATTTGGCATAGCGCGATTTGGTCAACGTTTGGGTGGAATCGGGGTCTAGTCGGGGAATAACTGTTCGGTCGCGGCAATACCACCGCTCGGTAAATAACATCTAAACCGCGTCCGTAACAATATATATATATAACATTGCATTTTTAAAAAGGTTATGGACGAGTTATGAATAAACTCGGTGCACGAGTTGGTTCGGTGACGAGAACAAGCCGAATCCAGATCCGGCCATCAGTGGGATAGAAAACATGAACTGTTCATCCTGGTGGAGGTATGTTCCCCTACCTTGTGCAAGTGAATTAAACGAAATTATTTTGTTCATTACCTCTGCCACCAAAGGTGAGTGGAGGTTATGTTTTCACCCCTGTCTGTCCATTTGTGAATAAGATATCTCAAAATGTTGTGGACGGATTCGGACGAAATTTGGCAGAGATGTAGCGTATATGACAAAGACGAAATTATTCGATTTTGGTGAAGATCCGGATTCGGATCCGGATACTAGAATTTTTAAATGATTCTTCACCATTGGGAGATCGGTCAAAGAACGATACAAAGCAGGACATCTCAAAAAGTTATGGATGGATTTGGACGAAAGTTGTTTGAGAGGTTGTGGGTGTGACAAGGAAGAATCGATTCGAATTTTAGCTCTTTCACGAGCCTCGATTCAGTATACAAAAACAAAAACAAAAAAAAATCGGTGAAGATCCGGATCCGGGTAGTAGAATTTTTAAGTGATTCTTCACCATTGAGTGATGTGGCCAACCAGGTGGAGGTCTGCTCTCTACTGAGTGTCGTTCTAGTTTTTCTTGCATTGAAGTCGAAGATGCGCTGGAGGGAGAAACAATGTTGTTGATTTCAATTAAGTTTTTCATCCTGGGTCTGTTGTGATTTCTTGTGCCAGATACGTTGAGCCATCTTTTTCCATGTCATTGCATTTCATATCATTAGAACATCTCGGTCTCTCCCAGGTATTTTTATTCTGTACAATATGCAGGAGCAACGCTGCAAAAAGGATGGAAAGGTCACAAGACACAAACACCATCACAAGCAAATAGAGATGCGAGTGAAATCAAATCAAAAACGATTTTGCAAGTAAATGTCTATTACCACTTGTTACTTGCAGAATCAAAGATTTTTCAAGTATATTGGTTGGTCTTGTGGATTATTGTCTGTATGCCAATCGCCTACAGGCCACAATTTTAAATCGATCTCACGAAACCTCACCAAATGGTAGAGTCGGTCATAAGGAAGAAGCCTATTGATTTCGGTCAAAGGTCATCTTGAGGTCAAATTTCTAAAATTGTCATTTATCATCTCAGACTTGAAAACAACAACATGATGCATTTTAAGGCCATTTTCCCTGCTAGAGTGGGGGTTAGCCTTGTGGTCCCCATGACAATGTTCTCCATTTTGCCCTATTTTCTGCATCTCTCCTTGTTAACCCCCTTGCCCGCATTTCTTCTTCCACCATCTTTAGCCAAGTCTTTCTCGGTCTTCCCCGTCCTCTACTTCCTCCTACATTCATTTACATCACTCTTCTCAACCAGTCACTTTCATCCTTCCTCAACAAATGACCAAACCATCTCAACCTGTACCTCTTCACAGCATCCATCACAGGCTCTATTCCCATCATTTTGCACAATTCATCATTTGTCTTCCTCTCTCTCAACGATACTCCGCACATCCACCGAACCATTTGCATTTCCACCCTTTCCAGCCTTCGTTGCTGCTCTACGTTCATTACCCATGTCTCGCTCCCATAAATCATAACACTTCTCACACATGCAGCATACACCTTTCCCTTCAGCTTCAATGACACTCCCCTCCTCATCAGCACACCACTCAGTTCCCGAAACTTCTTCCATGCACATATCACTCGAGCAACCTTTGCCGAGTCTGATCCACCTTCTCCATTCAGCGTGTCTCCGAGGTAGCAAAATGTTTCACACCTTCCAGCTTCACGCCGTCTCCAAGATCCAACTCAACATTTCCTCCATCTGCAGCTCCCTCTGTGCACACCTTACATTTGAATGTAGCTGCCACACTGGTTAATGACCCTCTCAGACCACTACATTTTTGATGAACCAACTCAGCGCACATTGTGCATTGAATGGAGTTCACTCCGGCACCCTTCCTGCACACAGCCCACGGCCACTTCCCAGTTCTTTCCACCTCACCACATGCTTTACCACTTGCCATCACCTTCGTCTTTCCTATATTCACTTTCAGACCTTTTGTCTCCATACATTCCTTCCACTTGTTCATCTTCTCCTTCAGTCCATGCATACTTTCCGCAATCAACACCAGATCATCTGCATACAACAACTCCCACGATAAACCCTCCTTTATGTTCTGAGCCAGCACCTCCATCACAGCTACAAATAGTAGTGGACTTCGTACCGAATCCTGATGCACTCCCACCTTCACCTCAAACTCACCACTGTTCCTGTCCTTCATCCTTACAACTGTGCGCGCTCTTTTGTACATTGCCATCATTACTCTGATCAACCATTCCTCCACTCCTAACTTCCTCAATGCCCACGTCAATACTTCGCGTGGAATCCAATCGAATGCTTTCTCCAGATCAACAAACCCAAGAAACAATTTCTTCCTCTTCTCCATGTACTTCTCCTGCAACTGCCTCACAATAAAGAGCGCGTCTGTCAATCCTCTTCCTGGCATAAATCCAAACTTCACTTTCTTCCTTATCCTCCTCTCCAACACCCTTTCCAATACCTTCATTCCATGCTCCAATAACTTTATCGCTCGGTACAAGCCACACTCCAGAGGGTCACCTTTCCCCTTGTGTGGAGGGACTAGGGTACTCAGTTCCCAATCCACTGGAATGTGGCCTTCTTTCACCACCAGATTACATATCTCTGTCATTCTCTTCACACCCCAACTTCCTGCTGCCTTCAACATATCTCCCACAATTCCCGTCGGCCCTCCCGCTTTTCTACTCTTCAATGCTTTTATCGCATCCTCAACTTCCTTCTCAGTTATCTTCTCTGCCGGTCCTAAAACTGGGTTACTCTCGATGTTTTGTTACGTGCTCCTCCCCGACCCCCTGGTCACGGTGTACCTCCGAGCCCCGAGAGCAGTCACGGCAGAAAAATGTGTTATTCTGTGTGTCAACGATCAATGGAGAAGCCACCCCAATTGTTACTCACAAACAAATATTGTATTAAGATCACACAAGAATAACAGTACAACAACAATAGTATTCAAAAGTGCAATCAATATGTCCTTTGATGGTACCATCAGTTTTGTAATATATAACTCACTGTGCTCCAAGTGAGTGTAACAAGAACATTCCCCAATGTGTGTTATTCCTGGCTTCAAGACGAAGTTGATTCACTCCAGCGATCGCTAGAACGATGTCCAATCGAGACCAGAATCCCGTGCGGATGGCAAGGGCAGTCACACAGCCGAAGCTGTACAAAGGCGCCATCAAGGCGACTGGGAAATCACACCCTCGGGTATGGACGAATTAGCCTTCAAAAATCCGCGTCACACACACGCCCCAGATCGACGTCTGAATGCGGTGAGAACTGTCGAAAAGAAACGAAACCGCGAGCGAAGCACAAGTCCGGCACGAGTCAAAATGGCCGACGGCCCAGTCTCGTGGCGCAACAGCACGGCGGTGATTCTCTCCTGAATCGATAGCAAAACCTGACACGCAGGATAACCCGTCACAGCGCTAACCACGCTGTCATAGGAATCCCTTTCATGGGAACCCCAAAAGTTCACTAGCGACTTTCGTTCGACAACGTTCGCCCCGGACCTTGAAGCGACTCACTTCTTCTCCGACTTCACTCGCTCCGCCTCTTTTTCCCCTCTTCTTCCTCTTCGTCTTCCGGTTCCCGATCCGGTTTCCTGTTTCTTGTAACATTAACTTTTTTTTACCTTTTGAAAACAGTTCATGGACAATAAACCTTTTGAACACAATAATCGTACATGGAATCGGAAATATTTACAGTGGATGCAAACCACCACAACGGAAGTGACGAATCCGTAACAGTTGCCATCCCATTCATTCTCTGTATTCAACAGCATTTCCATATATCTTTTCCATCTTCCTTTAATTCAATCTGGGTCCACAACGATTTGTCCCACTTCATCCTTCAAGCAACTCACCCCCATCACATCACACCTCTCTTTCGCTATCTGCTTTGAAATCCTGAATACCGCTCTCTGGCCCTCTTCGGAATCCAAGCGTTCTCCGAACATTTTCCAACATGCCTCCTGCGCCTTTGCCTCTTTCTTTGCAGCCTTCTTGGCTGCCTTATAACTTTCATGCTCTGCTTTTTCTGCTCCCGTACCCTTCGCCTTCTGCCACTCCTTGACTTCTTCCTCTTCTCGTCAATCCTCTTTCCAACTTCATCCCACCACCATGTTTCCGAGTGCCTCGGTGGTCCTTTTGTCCATCCACATACCTCACCAACGGCTCCCAACAGACTATCTTTCATTGACATCCAACCACGTTCAAGCTCAACCAACATCATCCTCTACCCTACTCAGCGTCTCTTTTAATGCCTCCCTTACCGTCACCTCTTTCAACCTCCACACCTTCATTCTCGGTTGGTATTTCACCCGCCGAGCTCTCCTCGCACCTTTCACCCTTATGTCGCAGACAACCAAGTGGTGCTGTGAAACACTGAAACAGCTTCCTCCCCCAGGATCACCTTTGTGTCCCGGAGGTGCCCCCTGTCTCGCCTACGCACCATCAGGTAGTCAACGGTTGTCGTCGACCCACCTGACGTGTATGTAACAAGCTTATTATCCTCTTTCTGGAACTGAGTATTACAAATCAACAAATCAGCTCCATCAGCAAACTCCAAAATCCTTTCACCTTCTCCATTTCTCACACCATATCCGTAACCCCCATGAACTCCCTCAAAACCGTCCATACTCCTTCCCACATGTCCATTTCGGTCTCCTCCTTCCACAACTTCATCTTTCACATTTTCCATCAGCCTCTGTATCGCACACCAGAACTTGTCCTTCTCTTCATCGCTCAGACCAACCTGCGGAGCATATCCCGAGATGACGTTCACCAAGAGCTTTCCAATCATCATTTTCACCATCATCAACCTATCACTCACTCTAGTCACACTCACCACACTGTCTACAAACTCCTCAGAAAACAGGACACCAACACCATTCACGTCCTCCAGGCACCCTTGCCACACAACCTTGTATTTCTGTCCCTGCCCCCCCCCCCCTTCACCATTCTCACACCACTTCCCTTCCATCTCGTCTCTTGCACACAACATATGTCCACTCTTCTTCTGATCAATACTTCCACCACTTCTCCTGATCTCCCTGTCATTGTGTCTGCATTCCATGTCCCAAACCTCAGAAACCGATCTCCACTTTGGGCTGTACCCTGCCCACATGTAGTTGTAATTGTCATGGTTCTCTTTTTGAGGCAATGTTTTTATGGCCGGATGCCCTTCCTGACGCCAACCCTCTTAGTCGCCTCTTAGGACACGCAGGGATATGGTGTACCTATTCTAACCAGGGTAGACACCGGGTTCATTGACTTGAAAGTTGAACAGTATTTGCATATTGTCACTGAATTGGGAAACCAACTATTTTTGTTGTCAAAAGGTCAAATGTGAAACTTCTAAAATCTATTTTCATCGTATTAACCTGAAAAATTAAACAGCAATTACCTAGTGCATCACTGAATTGGGAAACCAACTATTTTTGATGTCAAAAGGTCAAATGTGAAACTTCTAAAATCAATTTTCATCGTATTAACCTGAAAAATTAAACAGCAATTACCTAGTGCATCACTGAATTGGGAAACCAACTATTTTTGAGGACAAAAGGTCAAAGATCAACTCAAGGTCCAGCTAATATCAATTTTCATCTGAAAAATGGTCAATTTTAATCCGATTGACCCGAGCCTTGATAAAGATTGTCAATTTTAATCTTACTGAAGCGGACAATTTCATATATCCATGGCAACAATTTTTTGAGGAGAGGGGTGGATTTTGCAAGTATCGTGCTCTGCATGACGTCTTTCTTGTTTGCTTGTCTGTCCAAGCCATAACGTTTTTACCATTTGAGCTTTTATCATAAAACTTTCAATAAACCTTTTTGTGAAAATATGAAGAAAAATAATACATAAATGATAGATACTGTATATATTTTGCAGTATCTATATTGCTGTTATTTTCATCAAATTCAGTTTGCGTACAAAACGGACATGGATGGGCTTTTGCATTTTGAGATGCTTTTTAGTTTATGATAAGTTTATGATAAACTACCAGGTACCCAGGAATACCCGTACAATGCGACTTCAAATCCTCACCCCCCCCCCACCCCCCGCAAACATCGTCATCAAGGGCCCCCTCCCAAACCCCAAGTCCTCCACCTTGCAAAACCCAAGTCATCAAGGCCCCCTCAAATCCTCAACGTCCCAAACCCCAAGTCCTCAACCTTGCAAACCCCAAATCCTCGATCCCTCGAATCCCAAGTCATCAACTTCGCAAACCCCAAATCAATGTCCCCCTCCCAACTGTCCCATCCTTGCTCCCTCCCTCCCTACCGAATCCCAACTCTCTCTGTCCTCCCCTACACTCTGAACCCCAACTCTGTCCTGCCATCCCACTCATAAAAGCGAAAGAGTATTCTTACATGGATCATTACATAAAGTCTTGTTCAGTTGTTGGCTTCGTGACGATCAGAACATCGCTTTGTTTTCGTTACGATCAGTTGGAATCATGCCCAGTCGTTGTGTGGCTGCTGCTCGTGCGTGCGGGGAGGTAAGTACGTGGACATACGTACGTTGACGTACGTACCAAAAATAAGGCCTCACTGTCTGGAAGTTCGCATATCGCAGTTACGATTAATCGCAAATTAGTTTTAATGGCCAAGTATTCAATTTTCAAACCGCGAGGCAGAAACAACAAACACACATGGTTCCTTTGCTGTAGCTTGACCGTACGTGCAAAGAAAAATTAAAACTTGTATCGTTCCTTCGGTCTTCGCTCTCGTCCTTCACCGTTCCTTCGCTCTCGTCCTTTGCCGTTCCTTCGTTCACGTACAAAACGTATGTGTTTGCTAAATAAATGGCCATAACTTGGTAACCACTTGTCCGATTAATAGCAAACCTTGAAAAGGCACATCCTCAGGTCCCCAGCAATATTCCTGGCAAGTTTCATTTAGATCGGACCAGTGGTTGTCGAGAAACAGTGGTCACAGACACACACAGACAGACACACAGAGATTGCTTGCATTATAGAGAGTGCTATAATGATACAATTACAACTGATACACCTGCAGTGCTGCACTAAGTCAAAGTCGTATTTCGTTTCTGTGTTTCTATCCATTTCTTGCCTCACGGCACCGAATATTAATTAAATATTAGTTATGTATTCCATTGACCAGAAAAAGAAACTTTTTCAATTAAAAGAGAGACATAAAAATGAATACCATTCAGTATTTTGGAGGCGCCCGAGATCAAAATCGATCGCCATTGTGTGTGTCCGACAATTTCTCTTCTTCACTCTCTGGACGGTATGGTTCGAATCTGTATGGGAGAATCGAGTGATTCCCCAAGATTATTAACTTTCTCCATTTTCCGCATCAGATTGGTCAGAAATATCGCTGATATCCAGACTTATGCTTCAGTCACATTTGGCTCGGCGGCCGTAGGGTCTAAAAAATCTACGGCCACTAGCAATTATAGGGCGGCCGCCGTATTTCCACGGTCACACAATGTAGCAGTCACATATGTTTTTATTTTTCGGGTAGCCGCACGGGGTATTTAGAAATTGTGGAGACCGAAAACGTGGGGGTGCCGTACGGTCTTTGATTTGATGTCGCACGGTGACCTTAGGGCATCCCTGCGGCGGCCATATAATTTTCAAGGCAGACGCAAGGTAGCCGCAAGGCGACCGCAGGGGGGCCCTAAGGCGAACGTACGGACGGTAACGAGTGGGTATATATACCAGTTCTTTTTCATATGTATAACAGCACTTACAGTTGTCATGGCTACGGCTTGTCGAATTGCTACGGCCGACCTAGAAATGAAAAAAGTTATAACTCCGCGCTATAATTCCACGGCGACCCCTACGGTCTGTAAAAGATAGCCATACGCCCTAGGGCCACCCTGAGGCCACCTCAGAAACTCTGCGGCCGCCGCATGTTTCTGTCAATTTAGGGGGGGTACGGCCGCCGTATCCTAGCCGTAGAGCAAATGTGACTGAGGAGTTACGCAACTATCGGAGTCGGTGTCTGCCATTGTTTACTATCGCGGTCACATCAGCTTCCTCCGATGACGTCACATGGTGGAGGGCAGATTATCGCGAGATGCTGGCCGGCGCGAGAGAAAGTGTCTGCTATTGGCAGTTTAAAACTCGGATATCTCACGATTCACGCATGCTAGAGCAACAATTTTTGCGCCAAACTTAATCTTTTTTGTTGCTACAATTAATTAATCTTAAGCATTTGATGTCTATACTCATGTCCGTTCCCCTTTAAGAACGAAAAACCGGGTTACTTCGCAAACGTCATTTCCGGTTTGCGGTTTTGACAAAACTGATTTTGCTTGTTCGGCGATATTTTGACAAATTCTAATAAAACCGCGAAGATATTTGTGAAATGAACTCAATAGAAGTGTTTAAGATATGTTTATGTTTCGAAATCTGCAAAGTTGTTTTGGTCGTGTCCGTTCTCCTTTAAGATCGTGTCACCACAATCACCAAGTTTGAAATCGTCTTACTTGGAACCTCCTTATTATTATTCATCAATATAATCTATCTGACTATCTCAGTATTCTGGAGTATTTTGCGCACCTACCAACCCTACCGATTCGCGCGGTCGCCTACCGATTTTCTATAGCTCCCAACGCATACCGATTTTATTAGTCAGACATACCGCATTTGGAAATTGTTATTGGAAAAAAATTAAGTTGTGTTTTCAGTTTTGCGTTAGTTTCTCACTGCCAAGATCGTATTACACGCGGCTGCTTCTACATTCTACAAAACTCGTGCCTGACCTTGATTTCTTATCTCGTCAGCGATTGGTTATTGCTTCCAAACTAAGCATGACCAATGGGACGACAGGAAACAGCGGGCATTCATTTCAAGACAACACGCCATTTTCCATTCATGATCAAAGACTGCAGTTGACAGAGCGTACTCATCGCTTCAGTGCACGACAACAATGCAAACACCAGAAAAGAAAAAACCACCCCCACGCTGGGTCAACAAGTTTAAGCCAAGTTGGACAACAGAGTTCAATTGTATCAAGGCTTCGCGTAAGGGAGACGGACATGCCTTCTGTGATATGTGTCGATCAGACTTCTCCATCAGTCATGGGGGATACAACGACTTGGGGGGCCATGGCGTCAGAAACACACTGCAAGTGGTTTGCTGGCAGGGAAGATTAACATCTTCAAGCCGGATGGAGTCAGCTGCTTCTAGTGGAAGCCGGATGCCGACCGTCTTAAGAAGGCCAAATGTGCCACCTACCAGGCTCTGAATAGCTAAATGTACATCTTAACTGTTCAAACCTGAAAACTGTAAATATGTTATGAAATCAGAGTGGCCAGTCATTTCATTCATAAAGATGTATCAGTGAGTTTATGTAAACTCTTGTGTGCATGTATGGGCACATACATGTAGAGCTTGGACAGTGAGTAATTTATGGAAACGTGACTAATGATCATGATGTCTTAGAAAAATAAAGATTGGTGAGTAGATCAACCATGTTAAGTTCTCTTTTTCACTCTAATAATATGTTGATATATTTCAGCTAACTGTGGTCTCAAAATGCAGGAGATTGCACCATTTTGCTTCATTCTTTTGAAAATTTTCAGGGGGGGGGGGGGTGGGGGGGCACACACACACACACACACACACACACACACACACACACACACACACACACACACAGAGACACACTGCGTCGCACGTCAGCCTACCGCTTTTCTTTCAAAAAAGGTTGGCAGGTATGTATTTTGTGTCACTGCAGCATAATTCCCAGAAAACACCGCTTCCCTCACTTCTTCCTCACTCCCCCACTCCTGTTTCCTTCCGGCCAATCATCGCATCACGTTCTCCAGCATCATAAACATTTCACACAACTTTAACAGACACAGCAACGATCATTGAGTAAAACTGATAGGGTTAAGCATCGTGGCCAACCAAATACATTCAAACCGGCTATCAAAATAAGGTTATTCTTTTTAATATTTTCGTCTGATTTTCTCCCCATTTGCTGCAACCAAGTATTCAACCATCTTAACTATGACAAGTGAAATCAGATGCTGAATTAGAGTTGAGATAAAGCCGTGAGAGGCAGAATGTGCGAGTCGTACAAAAGAGGCCCATGAAGCCTGAGACCGACACGGAGCGAAAAACAATGACGGCAATTTCATTTCGAATTTCCTTTGATCATCCTCGTCTCTAACAACTTGATTGGAGTAAATCTGTGGCCAATTCAATTGATTGGACATGCTTTAGAAAAACACAACTTTCTATAAAAGGTCCCACAGTTGACAGTGCATGTCAGGGCAGAAACTCCACCATGAAGTCCAAGAAACCGTACATAGAACTCAGACATAGAATTGTGAGGAGACAGATCTGGGGAAAGGTATAAAACAATTTCTGGAGTGTTGAAAGTTCCCAAGACCACAATGAGCTCCATCATTAGGCAATGGAAAGAATACGGAACTACCCAGACTCTTCTGAGAGCTGGCCGTCTGACCAAACTGAGCAACCGGGTAAGAAGGACCTTGGTCAGGGAGGTGACCAAGAACCGAATGACCGCTCTGACAGAACGACAGCGTTTCTTAGCTGAGATGGAAGAACCTGCCAGAAGGACAACAGTCTCTGCAGCAATTCACAATTCTCGGCTGAGAGAGTGGCCAGATGGAAGCCACTCCTGAGAAAAAGGAACAATACAGCACCACTGGAGTTTGCAAAAACACACGTGAAAGACTCAAAGCATGAGGCAAAATATTATATGGTCTGATGTGACGAAAATTTACCTTTTTGGCCTGAATGCGAAGTGCTACGTCTAGCGGAAACTGAGCACAGTTCATCACCCATCTAACACCATCCCTACCATTAAGTAGAATGGTGGCAGCATCATGCTGTGGGGATGCTTTTCAGTAGCAGGGACAGACTGGTTAGGATAGAGGGAACAATGAATGGAGGGAAATACAGGCAAATCGAGATCTTGGAGATTGATCGAGATCTCGCGAGATCTTGGAGACGGCGGCAGGGATTTTCGAAGCTCCACACGGTCTCCACGTTTTTCGAAGTTAAGTCTGGTCACAATTGTATTTTGTCGAAACTGTATTTATCTTTCGGTGTGTGAAGTTATTGTGTGCAACTTTGGTTGTTTCTCGGTGTTTATCTTTCATAAATTGATCGTCTGTTTGCCGTGTCGCGAGCAAGGCCTTTGCCGCGTCGCGAACGATTTGAAATCGAAGTTAAGTGATTGTTCCCATTTGTATTTTCGTTAAAATCTGTATTTATTTATGGTGTTGTACGTATATTGTGTCCCGACGAAGATTTTTTGGTGCAAATCTTTCATACCTGTATTGAAAATCGTGTTAATTCGTGTCGTGTCTTGAGGCCTTGTACAGTGTGCACTGTACAACCTTGAGGCTTTGTTTTTCTCAGCGGTCCGTCGTTTTGTGATCCAATAACTTTCGTTCTCTGTATTCCCAGGCTTTTCACCCATAGCCTACTTCCTTGTGTAAATCTCAACTCAAAAAAAAAAAAAAAAAAAAAAAAAAAAAAAAAATTTTTTTTTCCTTCTCTGTCCTCATTCGTTTATTCATTCTTATTCGTTCGTTCGTTCTTCGACCACGTGTTTCTCCCCCATTTCCCCAGATAGTTTTCACTCATTAACCTTCAATGTTTACACTTTCCCCTCAAGTTATGTATTCCGTCATATTTTATAACACCTTTTTCTTCTTCTTCTTTAAAAGGCTGCTTTCGACTTGCTCACCAAATCAATTCATCCCAAAAAAAATATCCATCTCCTATAGTGCCTTTTTTCTACATTCCCTAAACTCCTGCACTCCATCCTCCATCCAGCGTCCTTAAACGTATTTTTAACTCGAAGGTCACAAGAAACTCATTTTGCAATAAATGTTCGTTTCCCATAAATCGTACACTTTCAAAAATCCAATCTCACCCCTCCCCTCCAAATCTTCCCCATAACCCCTCCCCTCCAAATCTTCCCCATCACCCCTCCCCTCCAAATCTTCCCCATCACCCCTCCCCTCCAAATCTTCCCCATCACCCATCCCTTTCAAATCTCCCCCCTTGCCCCCTCCCTCCTAAACTACCCCCTCACCTCTCCCCGCCAAGACGCCCCCTCGCCCCTCCCCTCCTAGACTCCTGCCTCACCCCTCCCCTCCAAATCTCCCCCATATCCCATCCCTTTCAAATCCCTCCCCTTGTCCCTTCCCTCCCAAACTCCCCCCTCACCCCTCCCCTTCAAATCTCCCCACCCTCATTGCTTCTCAATTTACCCCCTCTCACTCCCCCTCCTCAAAGCGTCCTCCCCGCTTCTTCCCCCTTCAAACTCTCACCTCCATCTCCCCCAACCTTCTGCCTCGCTCTTCCCCCTCCCCAAATAACACCTCATTGTGGCTCACCCAATCACCATCAAACCTTTTGTCCGCCCCATCCTTCCCTTTCTCCGAGCTATTCTGAAATCTCTGACACACCTTCAACAGCTCTCCCTACCTCTTCCACCTCTTCCACATCTTACCCTACCCCTCCTCCCCCCTGTTCTGTATCTGATGCTCCCCCTTCCTCTTCATTAACGGTATGGACCTCAAACATCCGGGGCCTTCGTTCAAACTTAACTGATCTCTCCATACAGGTTGCTTCTGTCAAACCAGACGTGATCTGCTTAACAGAAACTTTCCTCCTTTATGATGTCTCTGATTCCATAGTATCTCTCCCGGGCTACTCCCTCCTCCGGTATGATAGACCTGAGCCTCGTCCTGGAGGCGGGGTTGCTATCTTTATCAAAAACTCTCTTCCTCACTCGCCCTGCACTGCACTCTCTCCACCTCACCCCCAGGAATACCTCTGGCTACGGCTTCCCCTTCGCTCCCACCTCTTGTTCATATGTGTGTTGTACCGTCCACCAAACAGTGATGACTCCATCTACATCTCGCTGTCTGATAATATGGACCAACTTCTATCTACTCATCCCAACTCTCTCTTCCTCATATGTGGTGATTTCAACTGTCATCATGCCAGTTGGCTGGGTGTGGGTACCTCTCTCACCAGCCATGGCTCCTCAGCAAAGGACTTCTGCGACTCACTGGGACTGACACAATCTGTCAATTTCCCGACCCGGATCTCAGTCAACGGAACATCTTCTCTTCTGGACTTGGTTATGACTAACTTCCCTGAAAATGTCTGCTGCTCTTCTTCTGCTCCGATCGGATCATCTGATCATGTCCTTGTTAAAGTGGACATCTCTCTGACCATCCTCAGGGAGCCTGCTCAGCGTCGACGAGTCTGGCATTTCACTCAGGCCAACTGGCACGGTCTTCAAGCAGCCATCAATCATCTGGACTGGTCTCCCATCTCTACCACCTCTGACATCAACTCATCCTGGGAATTCTTCCAAAGTAAATTGCTCTCTCTCATGCACAGATTTATCCCATCTCGTCTTCAGTTGTCATACCCTTCCTCCCGTCCATGGTACACGGAATCTTGTGGTGAGGCTGTTGCCCAGAAACAACTTGCCTTCGTCTCCTGGAAAGCAAATCCAACGGAAGGAAATCTCATTTCCTTTCACAAAGCCCGAAACAAGTGTGTGTCCACCCTCAGGAGAGACAGGAAACAATATCTCTCCGTTCTCAAGACCGAACTCTCTTATCTGTCTCCCTCTTCCAAATCCTGGTGGCGTCTGGTCAAATCCGTTTCTGGTGTTTGTTCCCCCTCCATCCCCTCCCTTACCTCAAACGGCTACACAGCTGACTCCGCACGTGAAAAAGCTGAATGCCTCAACTCTGTGTTTGCCTCTAAATCTTGTGTCCCAAACCCATCCCTCTCTGTACCCACCATACCCAGTCGTACCCTGCTGCTCCTGGACTCCGCGTCCTTTCCTCCTGACAAGGTGGAAAAGTTTCTGTCAACCCTCGACTCTGATTCTGCAACTGGACCCGACGGCATCAGCCCACGGGTCCTAAAATCCTGCTCTGCTGCTCTATCTCACCCTCTCTCTGTTCTCTTCACCCTCTCTTTTGCTCAAGGTCAACTGCCATCTGCTTGGAAATCAGCCAACATCACTGCTTTGCACAAAAAAGGTGCAAAAACAGATCCTAGCAACTACAGACCAATCAGCCTTCTCCCAATTATCAGCAAAGTCATGGAATCCATCATTGCTTCGGATATGAAATCTTTCCTCTTCTCCAATGGCTTGATCTCTGATCATCAATTTGGTTTCAGACCAGGTCACTCTACTCTGGACATGCTGCTTCTGCTGTCTCAACAATGGATGGAGGTCCTCAATGCCAAATAGGAAATTAGAGCTGTCTCCCTCGACATATCACGTGCCTTCGACACGGTCTGGCACCCCGCTCTGCTCACCAAACTCTCCTCCTTTGGTATCCATGGAAATCTCCACGCATGGCTGGCGGACTTCCTCTCTAGTCGTCGTCAACGTGTGGCCCTGAATGGGTTTCTCTCATCTCCTCTTCCTGTTCAGGCTGGAGTTCCCCAAGGCAGTGTTCTGGGCCCCGTGCTTTTTCTGGTCTTCATCAATGATCTCTCTGACTCTCTCGAAAATCCTCTCTATCTCTTTGCTGATGACTCCACTCTCTGCCGCTCCATTCCTCTTCCCTCAGATCGGCAGTCTGCTGCCTCCTCACTCTCTGAAGACCTGGACAAAATCACAGACTGGTCAAACAAGTGGAACATGTCTTTCAATCCTGACAAATCTCACACTCTTACTATGTCTCTCCGAAAAGATCGACTGGACAACCCTCCCATCTACTTTCTCAACAATCCTCTCCAAGAAGTTCTGTCGCTCAAGATTTTGGGTCTCACTATCTGCCATGATCTTTCTTGGGAAAACCACATTTCCAAGCTGGCCTCCAAAGCCAGTCGCCGACTGGGCATCCTCCGTCGTGCGAAGTCCTTCCTCGGCACACCTGAGCTCCTCACCACATACAAGGCTTTCATCCGCAGCTCAATGGAATACTGTTCTCCCTTTTGGGCCGGTGCTCCTGCCTCACACCTAGCTCGGCTTCACGCTGTTGAAACCAAAGCTTTCAGAATTATTGGAATCTCCCGCGATGAAGCTATCTCTGAGGGCCTTTCACTCACTCACCGCAGGCAGGTAGGTGGTCTTTCTGTCTTCTACCGACTCCTCTCCGGCCTTGCACCCCCAGCTCTCTCTGTGCTCTGTCCCCCAAATATTCCTACAGGTCGCACAAGATCTGCCAGCAACCCTCTGATGGTTAAACTGCCGAAATCTCGGCTCTCTGCTCACCTTCACTCTTTCATTCCTCTTTTCTCCCGCCTGTGGAACAAACTCCCACACTCCCTTCAATCCCTCTCCTCCCTCCAGGTCTTTAAAACAGCTGTTCACCACCATCTCTTATCTTCCCCCATCCAAAACCTTGATCTTTTCTACCCCCGCTAATTCACCCCAGATCCACCTTGTTTGAAATTCCAACTTCTTTCCTGGAAGTCCTGGCAGTGTCCATATGTTTTATACCTCTCCCACCGCCCCCTTCCCATGCCCCCCCCCCCCCCCCCAAAGCCCTCGCCCTCTCTCAGATCTCTCGATGTCTCCATGTCTCTCGGTCCCTGCTCTCAAATGTTGTGTTTGTGTCCTTCCCCCTCTCTCCCCATCTTGTCTACCGCTCCCGATGTTATATGTTTTATGTGTCGGTTTGTCTTTCTGTGTGATTAATGTTCGCTCTTTCACGAGCCTCGATCTTGTATACAAAAAAAAAAAAAAAAAAAAAAATCCTTGAGGAGAACATGCTTCAGAGTGCAAAAGACCTTAGAATGTGGCGAAGATTTAGATTTACTTTCCAACAGGACAATGATCCCAATCATACAGCCAAAGCAATACTGGAATGGTATCAGGACAAGAACGTGAATGTCCTTCAGTGGCCCAGCCAAAGGATAGACTTGAATCCCATTGAGAAACTGTGGAAAGACTTGAAGATTGCTGCTCACTGACACTCCTCATCCAACTTGACAGAGCTTGAGCAAATCTGCAAGAAAGAATGGGAGAAACTCCCCAAATCCAGATGTGCAAAGTTGATACAGACATACCCAAGAAGACTCGAAGCTGTAATCACTTCCAAGGGCGCTTCTAAGAAGTATCGCCTCATTGGGATATTTGTGTATATTAGATATTTCTGTATTTCGTTTTTAATTATATTGTAAAAATTTCCAATAAAATTAAAATTCCACTTTGAGATTATGGGGTATTATGTGTAGATCTGTTACAAAATTAATCTAAATTGAATCCATTTCAAATTTAAGCTGGAATACAACAAAATGTGAAAAAAACAATATGAAGGCACTATATACACAAAGAATTAAGTTAAGCACCCCTACACAACGAATTAAGGTAAGCACCCCCTAATATATATTCTTTGTGTATATGTATACATTGGCATATATTCTAAGGTATGTGAGATCAAATAATGATTGGTATGACATTAGCAATTATCCATTGATGAAATGCAGATGAATGCACTCATCTGTGACGCCCATCGCTCGTGCAGCACGTGTTATCATCCACGTGGTCGTGATTTTCTGTAAATGCACTATCATCACGGGTTATTGCAAGTCACGCCTGAGCTCGTGTGGGGGTTACATGGTCATTTTCTCGTAATGGTGGCTCGTAGACGGTTGTCGGACGGAGAACGATGGCGGATAATAGGCATGATCGAGTCCGGAATGTCCAGAAAAGCTGTAGCTCGAACGTTTGGTTACCACCATTCGGTGATCAGTCGGTTGGTGCAGAAACACCAGGAAACGGATGCGGTGAAGGACCGCCCAAGGTCTGGAAGACCTCGCGTGACAACAGTCCGCCAAGATAGAGCGCTTTTGAGACTGGTGCAACGATATCCCTTCGCCTCGAGCCATGTCCTGAAGGACAACTGGCTGCCCAACAGAAGGCTATGTCACCGTACCGTGAGGAACCGCCTGAAATCGGCCGGTTTAAGGTCAGGACGAGTGATCAAGCGTCCAAGGCTACTCGAACGACATCAGAGGGAGCGTTTGGCATGGTGCCTAGCGCGACGTGGATGGAACATCCGGTCTTGGAGGCGAGTTCATTGGTCGGATGAAAGCCGGTTCTTGCTGTACGTGACAGATGGGCGTGTTCGGGTGTGGCGCCACAAAAACACCGCGTATGCACCTAAAAACATTCAACCAACGGTACCCTTTGGTGGTGGCTCGATTATGGTCTGGGGATGCTTCTCCCATGACTGTAAGTTGGACCTGATAACTGTGCGAGGTAACCTCAACGGAGAGCGATATGCCGAGGAAATCCTGAATACCACCGTAATCCCGCACTTCGATGACCACACCCTCGCCAGCAGACCCATCTTCATGGATGACAACGCCAGGCCTCACCGTGCGAGACGCGTCCGAGCCTTGCTGGAGCAAGGTGCTGTGACAACCATCCCCTGGCCTGCGTACAGTCCTGACCTGAACCCCCTCGAGCACGTTTGGGACATGTTGGGACGACAAATTGCGAAGATGGTCCCTCCAATAGCCAATCTGGATGAATTGGAACGTGCATTACATCGGGAATGGAACAACCTGCCACAGCAACGCATACGACGGCTTACAGGGTCTATGAGACGTAGGGTTGAGTCAGTGATCCGATCACGTGGGTCCTACACACGTTATTGACGCAAAGATCGCTAGAGGTCGTCTCAGAACAATGACTGTACGTTAGAAAACATAAACGTCATCCACACTGTCCGTGATGGACCTATAGCTCCATACTTAAATTGAGGTGAAAATATGCCTAAAATTCCCAAAAAATTTCACCTTAAATTATTCAGAATAAAATATTGAAAACGGCATGATTGTTATGTTTTTATGTGACCATAATATCACTTCTCCAGAAAATATAGCAATATCATGGGTATATTACACTGTTTTGACGACAACAAACTTGTAATGTGCGAGGTTGTAAAAAAACGGGGGGGGGTGCTTAACTTAATTCTTTGTGTATATATAAAGCAGTAAAGTATGTTTGTTTGTTTGTCCTCTTATAACTCGAGAACTACTCATCGCAGAGAAAAACCAAAGGCATATTCGGAATCAGTACATCTCAGAGCAACTACAGCACACCTTAAATTTAAAAAAAACTTCGGGTTTTAAAATTAGCGTATTAGCGCAGAAACGCTAGCAGAAGAGGGAGGGAATCGAAGGGAGGGAGCGCAGCGCTCCCTCTACCGCTTCGCAGCGCCAGCGCTTCTGTTAGCGTAATGGTGCACAGGCGGTTCTCACTCTTGCGCATGCGCAAATGCGCTGTTCCGATGCTTCATGTTCCTGCAAAGACTTTGGCGCATGCGCAAATGACGACACATGGGCCACTGTATGTTCGTTTAATACGTACGTGCTTTGATGGGTGGGGCGTATGGCGTTCATGAAATGGTCGAATGCGGAAGTGCTTGAAGCCGTTGCGAGCGACTCGCACGATCTCGTCATGGTCCACAAGATTATCACAGAGACGTGCAGCTTCCAGCATTACGAGATATGATCGAGACCTAACTTTTGAGACCAGTCCCAGCTTTCTAGGCCCCGTGGTTGGTTCAGACCCCGACAAAAGACGTGTTGGATTTTATCGCGAGCCGATTCGAGGGCCGACGTGCCGGCGAACAAAACCAGTCATATCTTTTTAACGCGTGGTTCGATTTTTACAAAATAAACTTTTTCCTGAAGGGCTGAACCGTGCGCTCACAACGATACCGAGTTCGACCCTGGGAGAGCCGTTTTGCGCCGGCAAAGGCGCCTTGTTTTCCGTGATGACCATGTCGTGCTGCATAGATTACCATAAATTATAATATATTACCGGCGGCGCGTTCCGTGACGTCACGGCTCACTTAATTGCAATTATCTCTGGTATTCCTTGGCCGAATCGTACCAACTTCTATATATATAAAGCAGTAAAGTATGTTTGTTTGTCCTCTTATAGGACAGTAAAGTATGTTTGTTTGTAAAGTATGTTTGTTTGTCCTCGAGAACTACTCATCGCAGAGAAAAACCAAAGGCATATTCGGAATCAGTACGTCTCAGAGCAACTACGGCACACCTTAAATTTTTTTAAACTTCGGGTTTTAAAATTAGCGTATTAGTGCAGAAACGCTAGCAGAAGAGGGAGGAATCGAAGGGAGGGAGCGCAGCGCTCCCTCTACCGCTTCGCAGCGCTTCTGTTAGCGTAATTAGCGTATTTCGGAACGTTAATTTTTCAACTTCATTATTCGGAATCGGTACGTCCCAGAGAAACTTCGTAATGTTAATTTTTCAACTTCATCCGATTGACATGGGACCAACGGCATGTGAGAGATTGAAACATACATGCTACATTTATTTGACGACAATGAGTTCCGACTTCCGGGTTTGTGCCGCCAACCCTGTTAGGCGCCTCTTGCGGCACACAGGGAATTACCAGTGAACTGGTACTCAATTTGCCGATCTCGGTAGGATGACAGGCTGAGTCAACCCCCCTGGTGTTAAGGGGGAGGAGGAGGGGAGGGGGAAGAGGAGGGGAGGGGAACAGGGGGAGGGGGGAGAGGGGCAGGTGAAGGGGGGAGGGGAGGGGGGAGGGGCCCTTCTTCCCCCAGGCACCCCCACACCCTCCCCCTTTCCCCTCCTCCTCCCCCCCATTCCCCCTCCCCCTCCGCTCCTCTTCCCCCTCCCTCCTCCTCCCCCGCCCGGCAATGCCGGGTACTTCTGCTAGTATATAATAAGACGTGATGCTTCCTTGCTTGCCATTCAATATTTAAAAGGATAGACTGCGGACAAACAACGATAAGTTGGTACTAACAGCACAGAATCAATGGAATCTCCCGCGATGAAGCTAACTCCGAGGGCCTCTCACTTACTCACCGCAGGCAGGTTGGTGGTCTTTCTGTCTTCTACCGACTCCTCTCCGGCCTTGCTCCTCCTGCTCTCTCTGTGCTCTGTCCCCCAAATATTCCTACAGGTCGCACAAGTTCTGCCTGCAACCCTCTTATGGTTAAACTGCCAAAATCAAGACTCTCTGCTCACCTTCACTCCTTCATTCCTCTTTTCTCCCACCTCTGGAACAAACTCCCCCACTCCCTTCACTCCCACTCCTCCTGTAGGTCTTTAAAACAGCTGTTCACCACCATCTCTTATCTTCCCCCATCCAAAACCTTGATTTTTTCTACCCCCTTTAATTTCACCCCAGATCCACTTTTTTGAAATCAAAATAATGCCAAGAAGAGGAACGACAGACGTGCTTTCCATTGTGAGGCAGTTGCAGGAGAAGTACATGAAGAGGAAGAAGTTGTTTCTTGGGTTTGTTGATCTGGAGAAAGCATTCGATAGGGTTCCACGCAAAGTATTGACATGGGCATTGAGGAAGTTAGGAGTGGAGGAATGGTTGATCAGAGTAGTGATGGCAATGTACAAAAGAGTGCGCACAGCTGTAAGGACGAAGGACGGGAACAGTGGTGAGTTTGAGGTGAAGGTGGGAGTGCATCAGGGGTCGGTACTAAGTCAACTACTATTTGTAGCTGTGATGGAGGTGCTGGCTCAGAACGTAAACGAGGGTTTACCGTGGGAGTTGTATGCAGATGATCTGGTGTTGATTGCGGAAAGTACGGATGGACTGAAGGAAAAGATGAAGTGGAAGGAATGTATGGAGACAAAAGGTGTGAAGGTGAATATCGGAAAGACGAAGGTGATGGCAAGTGGTAAAGCATGTGGTGAGGTGGAAAGAACTGGGAAGTGGCCCTGTGCTGTGTGCAGGAAGGGTGTCGGAGTTAACTCCATTCAATGTACAATGTGCGCTGAGTGGGTTCATCAAAAATGTAGTGGTCTGAGAGGGTCATTAACCAGTGTGGCAGTTACATTCAAATGTAAGGTGTGCACAGAGGGAGCTGCAGATGGAGGAAATGTTTAGTTGGATCTTGGAGACGACGTGAAGCTGGAAGGTGTGAAAACATTTTGCTACCTGGGAGACATGCTGAATGGAGAAGGTGGATCAGACTCGGCAACGGTTGCGAGAGTGAGATGTGCATGGAAGAAGTTTTGGGAACTGAGTGGTGTGCTGATGAGGAGGGGAGTGTCGTTGAAGCTGAAGGGAAAGGTGTATGCTGCCTGTGTGAGAAGTGTTAGGATTTATGGGAGCGAGACATGGGTAATGAACGAAGAGCAGCAACGAAGGCTGGAAAGGGTGGAAATGCGAATGGTTCGATGGATGTGCAGAGTATCGTTGAGAGAGAGGAAGACAAATGATGAATTGCGAAAGATGATGGGAATAGAGCCTGTGATTGATGCTGTGAAGAGGAACAGGTTGAGATGGTTTGGTCATGTGTTGAGGAAGGATGAAAGTGACTGGTTGAGAAGAGTGATGGAAATGAATGTAGAAGGAAGTGGAGGACGGGGAAGACCAAGAAAGACTTGGCTAAAGATGGTGGAAGAAGAAATGCGGGCAAGGGGGTTAACAAGGAGAGATGCAGAAAATAGGGCAAAATGGAGAAGATCGTCATGGGGACCGCAAGGCTAACCCCCACGCTAGCAGGGAAAATGGCCTTAAAATGCATGTTGTTGTTGTCTCAACCTTTTTGAAATACCAACTTCTTTCCTGGAAATCATTGCAGTGTCCTTGTGTTTTATATTTCTCCCACCCCCTTCCCACCTCTCCTCCCCCCAAGCACTCTCCCTCCCACAGATCTCCCGATGTCCTTGCTCTCAAATGTTGTGTTTGTGCGCTTCCCCTTCTCTCCCCATCTTGTCTATCGCTCCCCTTATTATATACTTTGTGTGTCTGTTTTGATTTTTTGTGTGATAAATGTTAGCTCTTTCACGAGCCTCGATCCTGTATACAATATACAGACTTGGCATTAATATGGAATTTTTTTTTTGTGGGGGTGAACTTATTTTCAAGATGTCTTAGAACGAAAAGTTCATTGGAATTATGTTGAAATTATTCTAGATTTTGTTAATGTGACCTTTAAAAGAAACAAAAACCACATTTGACATTTTGAAACAAATTAATTGATCCTTGAAAGTGATGTAAACTGATATCGAACTCAATTCATGGACAGTACTGAGTTAAACTTCTGTACGTTTTCCAGAAGTATCTCTTTATTTTGCGCATTAGACAAATTTTTTTTAACAAAAACAAAAGTTAAATTACGACTGAGATTACTGACTAAAATTACAGTTCAGTACTTCGTGTAACCCCCACGAGCATTCAGGAGAGCACGTACACATTGAGGCATGCTGTTCACGAGATTTGCCAAGGTTTGGCCAGGAATCGCTTGCCATGCAGTGACAATAGCCTGCTGCAATTCACGCACAGAGGTCGGCTGCTGGTCCAAGTGGTCGATTTGACGCATTAATTCTGCCAACAAGTTCTCGATCAGATTCATATCCGGGGATATGGCAGGCCACTCCATATGCTCTACACCACGGTCAGCAAGAAAGTGTTGGATCATGCGAGCACGATGAAGCCGTGCATTGTCATCTTGGAAGACAAAGTTTCCTCGAAAGGCTGCACGAGCAAATGGAAGCAATGTTTCTTCCAGAATGGCCCTGTACTTGAACTGGTTCAGGTTTCCATTCAGAACAACCAGGTCAGTTTTGCCCCCTGCATGAAAAGCAGCCCAAACGGTCACCCCACCACCTCCAGCTTGGACTCTTGGCAATATACAATCTTTGTTGTCGGCTTCATGCATTTGTCTGCGCACTCGGACGCGGCCATCTTGACGATAGACCAGAAATCTAGACTCGTCACTGAAGATCACGTGATTCCAGTGTCCTGGCTGCCATTGACAGTGCTCTCTGGCCCACTGCAATCGGCGCTGGTGGTGTTGTCTGGTCAGGCGTGGCTTTCTCGGGGGACGCCTGGCACGATAGCTTGCTTGAACCAGTCGTTGGTTGACTAGCCTTCTGGATACAGGCACATTTGTCAGTTGCTGCCACTCAGCCCTAAGCCGATTAGCTAACTTGGTACGGCCAATGCGGACTAACCGGTGCAGCTGGCGATCATCCCTCCTTGTGGTTCTGCAGGGATGTCCTGGCCTCGGTATTGGAGTAGGGACACCCTCTGAGCATTTCGTTTCAGGATCTTTGACACCTGACCTTGAGTGATGCCATACTGCCGAGCAATAGCACGGTGTTTCATGCCGTAATTTCGTAAAGCCACCACTCCATGACAAACAGCATTGTCGAGTTGACGGACCATCTCCAGAGGAAGCGGCAATAACTTTTGGAGACGTGCAGCAGTTGTTTGCCACTGATACAGAACGCAACAACCCTTGTATACCCGACTGTGAAGCCAATCATCAAATGCACCTGTCCGTACATTTTGCCATGCCACCTGTGATATAATCCTGTTGTTGACTTCTTGCTTCGACAGACAATCAGTGACATGGTTCTTTTAACAAATAAATCACCAGTGTAAAAGAAACTCACCAGATTGATATACTGAGTTAAGAAAGTAAACCCAAGTCAAGAAAAGAAAAAAAATTCCATATTAAATGCCAAGTCTGTATATATATATATTTGTGTGTGTGTGTGTGTGTGTGTGTGTGTGTGTGTGTGTGTGTGTGTGTGATATATATATATATATATATATATATATATATATATATATATATATATATATATATATATATATATATATAGGCTTTGAGGGGCCTAATTGCTTCCTCCTGCGTCAAAGTTCCTCGTAAGGGAATTCAAATGGATGAAAATAGTAAATGTAGAATTGAGTAAAAATGTGACAAGTGTAAATGATGAAGTTCGATTTTACAACCGGTAGTAAGATTGTGAGTGTTCAGGTAATTTATATCTGCTCCTGGATATGGAGCCATCTCAGTCATGAGTAGTTTTTGGGCTCAGCCTCGATATAGAACTGTGATGTATTTGTGAGTGGTTTGTAGAGGGAAGGGCTTTCAGCAGAGTCCATGAGTAGTACATACAAGTGGCGAAGCAGAGTGAAGGTAAATAAAGAGCAGAGAGAAGAGCCAGTCAGTATTTGCAGCGCCGTGTGGATGTGTTCGTGTAGTGCTTCCAGTTCACCTGTTCAACAAACCCACGTTTGGATGAAACGCGACTGCCCGTCAGACATTGACGGCCCGAAGAACCTTGGTTTTTGCGACAACAAAATGCTTTACTGTAGTATTTCAATTTGTAGCATCAGGAGTCTCACTTTGGATCGCATCGTTTCCTTGTTTTCATCAGGGGTTTCTCCGATGATCCCACCATGTATGGACCACTGTCAGTGACATGTTTGTGCACACTGTACCACCCTATAAATGCAAGTACAGTTACTCCAATACCACAGATTTAACGAATCTGACGTAATGTATTCAGTGCAGCAGCAAAACGACAAATACAAAGGCAATAAAAACGAAGAGGATCCGGGTGTTGAGTAACGTTTAATGAGACGTTCATCAGCATTGCAAACATAAAACCTGAACACATGCTTATAATACAAAAACCCATAGGTGCCCAAAGAAGCAAAGTGCCAGCAGCTTCACAACCCTCGAAGAAAACAAAAATTACACAACTGCAAATGGGGAAAAACAAAAACGAGATCGAATAAACACACTGTTAAAAACGGCAACATTTAAAATAAATCATTCACATTTAAAGGCTGCAAAATTACTCAAATACTTACACAACATGGCCCTTAAATGTGAATACAATGTGTACTGGGTTTACATACATATATATACACACACACACACACACACACACACACACACACACACACACACACACACACACACACACACACACACACACACACACACACACACACATATATATATATATATATATATATATATGTGTGTGTGTGTGTGTGTGTGTGTGCTTTCCTTGCAACAGCACGACTTTAACCACATTGATTTCGGCCTGGAAAAAATGACAGAAAACAAGTGTTTTCTTTGCAAGACGACGGGCAACTTGCACAAATTGGTGCGGAAGCATAACAAACTCAAAAAGTGACGATGAGTGAAGTTTGCTTGGTCAAGACACGGCGTATGACAGGAAGCGAGCACAGGGGTCGCGTGCCCCAGGCAATGCTGGCGCGGACAGGGTCAGCCGTCGACAAGGTCAAGGAACCACCATTTTGCCTTAAACATTCAATTTTTTTCCCAACAGCAACATGATCGAAATACAGTTGTCCCTCGTTGGGCAGCGAAACAGCCCAGAGGCTGCTGCATTTACAGGCATGCACTGCAGACACACATTGCATGAAATTTTTGCCAAAAGAGGAGGCAACTCGGCATCTTGAGGAAAGCAAAGGGTGGTGCTCACAAACGACACTTGCAATCCGATAACTCAACACATCGTTGCAATGCAACGACTCACAAAAGATGGGTTCGGGGTATAATAAAAATTCTTTGGGTAATCGTTTTCATTGATACTTCTCAAAGTCATTCCCACTGCTGCGCACATGCATCTTTTGACTCAAAATTAAACTTGCAGGGGAAAAAAAAAAAGTAGATGCCATCACAACGGATGGTCCGAGTACGCAGCTAAGCTCGAGTACAAGGGTGCCAACATGACACCCTTCTCCGGGAATTGGCTCGTGTGGCAGTAGTGTTTAGGAAAGTACATGGCTTTGGCGCACACACCCAACTGGGTTGGTCACTCCGACGATGCGCCAAATGTGCACCGAACCCACACAACCGATCCAAACACGAAGATTCTTACTGGATACAAAGGCTGGACAAAACGTTCTCGTTTAGACTGGTCATCAACAACAAAAACGGAAAAAAATAATCGCAAAAAACCACAACCGATTACAATATGCAGCGCAAAGCTCACTTCGTGCACAAGCGTTTCCTTTTCGTTCAATTGCGGTGATTGCACCATGTCATGTTGAGGCCATGAGAGCCATGACACATTCATGTGTACATAAAATGCCATGGATTCACTTCAGGATGAGTTACACGAGCACATGCTACGTACGTACGCCTCTGGACGGAATGCGTTGCTTCCCTGGGTTACAGGTAGGAAGCTCCTCTGTACTACAAATCCAATCTTTTGAAACGTGGATTATTCAAGTGACTGATGAGCCAAGAGGGCCTGCACATAGTTAACATGTTTAGTGGACAGGTCCAGCATTGTCTGTACAGGAAACTTTCCTTTTTAAAAAGCCTTCAGTTTTTCTGATGCCCAGCGTTCCATACACCACCACCAGCAGCAGCAGCAGCAGCAGCAACACTGACAGACACCTTGCAGAATAGCGTTCCCACACTAAACTTTCGGTACTAAAGGACAGCGCTTTCTGAAGCAATTGCATCAAGATTGCTTTGCACCATAACCCGGTTGAACAGCAGCAAGGACACTGCACAGCAGTTGGAGACGCATGAGCAGCGACAGAACTGGCGGTAATTGTGGAAAACACAACAAGCACAAATGCACCACAATTGGGCCAAAAAATAAATAAAAATAAATAAGTACAATACAATAAGAAACAAAAATCAGCATGTTGAGGAGTTTGTGTTTAAGTTCGAAGCTGAAAAGGCATGAGAACGTACCACATCAGAGACGGCTAGGAACGACGACGATGGCATGACAGACGACCAAATGACCTGGAATACGAGCAACTCTCCTGTGGTTGAGAAGAGCGAGAGCAAAGCTACAAAGTCATGTATCAATAGCAAGTGTGTTCAAAGTCGACAAGCATGTCCCACTTGTCCCAGAGAAGGTTAAACGAAGACGGTCGCTCACAGCAGACGGGAAGGTTACGTGCTCGACGTGATCACGTCACCTCGCATGCACGTCCCCACCTCACTCCTCGAGGGGGAAATAAAGACATGATGAAGGCCTCTCTCCAAAACGATTGGACTTTGGCTTACAGCTCCTTTAAATTTGACAAAATCTTTAAGTAGGTTGTGGCTTTTTGCGATGCTTTTCACAATTAAGCGACACAAAAATGTCGCTTTGTAATTAACGCCCAGACTAGTCTGGGGGCGATCTTATCACACAAGAAGAAAACAAAAAATACGGACAAACACACCGTCCTTTCTCACACCAGGAAACTGCACAAACAGCCTCCATGCCTGCACAAAGATTGTCAGTGCTTGCACCTACAATTGGATTTGTCTATGACAAAAATGAAGTCACATTGTATTTTGAAGCGTCGTATTTTACAAACTTATTTTATAAGATTCTGGTCTTCCATTGTAAATGAAGGAACAATGCAGGTAATGAATAAATGACTGGTCCAGTGAAACAAAGCAAATGTCTCTATTCCTGATTGGTTGAACAAATTCAAAATTTGTAGTTTGAGGTTGTTTTCTTTTTCCCTTTTTGGGGGGGGGGGGGGGGGGGGGGAGAATATTAAAAGACGGGATTAAGGTTCGATAAAAAAGAAAATCCAATGAAACACTTAATGCCTAATTTACAAGAGGCGTCCAGGAAGTGCATAGGCAATTCCACTGGACAAGGAAACTCTAATGGTTGCTATGCTTGAGTAGCTGACCGGCCAGGCTTGGAAAGGGAAGGGAGGGAGGGGGGGGTTAAAACAAGGTGGGGGTTGAAGGGAAGGTGTATGGCATTAAGCCTAAGCCCAGGAGGATAGTGAGGCAGCTGTGGAAAGGAAGTGACATTAAAAAGACAAAACAACACCGTAAATGATGATACAATCCTGGCATGTACAAGGGATGAGTCTGAAGATAACGATAACGATAACGATGGACAGACAGACAGACAGAGAGAGAGAGAGAGAGAGAGACAGATAGACAGACAGAGAGAGAGAGAAATAAAACTTTTTCAACATCCTGGTGTGCTTGTCAGCTCCTCCTCATAGGTAATGACTGATAAGCAGAACCAGAGTACTGTACATAGAAGAGCTGGAAGTTGAAGACACGCCAGGTGTGACCACAGTGGTAAGTCTCCAAGGAGCCCGAGTCGGACTCGGAAGAGAGATCGGGGCACGGCAAGTGGAGCACCGATGACGTCTGACATTTGGTTCTTGGTGGGCACTGTGGCCTTCGTTAATTAATTATAGATAAATAATTACACCTACTCCCTGCAAGAAAAACATTTATTTCCACTTCCTCTAATGCAGCCTCTTGCACTTCCTTCCTCAATCCAATATCTCTCATCCAGATACAAACCCCTGCCTCGATGACCCAAAGGTAGAATGGTCGACACTCATGTACCACATAACACACCGACCCTCACCGTTGCTCACATCCTGTGCAACACCTGCTGGATTTGTCACTGTTTCTGGTGATTTTTGTACACTCGTTTCCACACCTCCTCGATCTTCTTGCACCAGGTGTGTGCATTACCACGTGGGTCCATCAGGTAATATGTTCGGTTTGGCTAAAACAACAATTTGGGGATGGGTGGGGGTGTTGGAGGGGGTGGGGGACAGATACAAATCGGCAATGATCAAAAAAAAAGGAATGGCAGCATTCGTGTCATCAGACGTGCCGAGTGATAGCCGAACTAACTCCCGGGCCTCAAAAGTCTGTGATAACCGTCAGAGAACCGTACAGTTTGGCTTACGCCTACCAAATGGGTGAAACAGCAGAACTCCAGGCGAGCACATCAATTGCAACATCTGTATTAACAAATCCCATAAGGGTAGGGACATATAAATTAATATGTTTGGGTTATGTTTTATTCCTCCATACCTTTGGAATTGTATACAGAACACATAACCTTGTTCACGTTTTCTATGTATGGGAGGGAAAACGAGATAATCTGACTTGTGCTTCTTGATCACCGCATGCAGCTTGGTCGCCATACGCACTTATTTTTTATGCTTTTTTTTAACAGACTCTGACTACTTTTACCTTAAGTCTTGCTCTTTCCTCCCGCACACCTCCATGCTCAAAGCTCAAAGCCTGACACCATCAGGTCGCCACACGTTCTTACAGAAACCCTTTCCATGATACCCAGCAGTCCTACATAACGGAACCGTCTGCCACAGTCCGCTGTCTCAACAAGATTTAAAATATATATGTTGCCCACTGCCATGTCTTGATCTCTCCCATTACTACCACCAACCATAACTACACTCGCTGAGACCCATTCCAAAACTTTCTCCTCTTAAGCTGTGATGCGTCCATATTTTCTGACCTATAGTGTTCAACATTTGCGAGTCTAAAGCTATGTTCATGGAGATAATTCTTAATAACTAGTTCGTACTAATTCCGAAGATTTTCGATCACTAGCAAAGTTTGGCGTTCACATTAAATTATATGAACCTCAAACGTATTTCCATTAGTAGGGGACAGGTGGTAGAGAGCGAACTAGTTGGCATCACGAGGCGTAGCAATGGAATGAATTGACCACTGTTGCACAGCAGGAATAGTCACAGACAGCACATTAGGCCGGACCAAACGCTTGTGCCGTGTTCACAAAGATTCACCCCCATATTACTAATCTATGGTCATTGGTCATGGATGGATTAATGAGTCCGAGGCTTCACCGCACTAACTTTCATGATCCCAATCACAACAGCTCAAAAAAAAAGAAGGAAAAAAAAAAAACTGTAGATTTATTTACTCTGGACAAACCTTTTTGAACACACCCGAGCACCACGCAAGTTTGTCATATAATCTTGCCACCAGTTGTAAGTTACACGGCAGCAGTAGATTTTAAACTCACCTCTGTTCTTCTGTACAAGTACTATGATGTCACATAGCAAAAGGCTGCTGAGATTACAGGCCTAACTTTATTCCGACCCCTTTCATTGATCGAATGCGTCAAAATACAAAACTACTTAAATGGAGAAGTGAGGCCTGGAACGTGCAACTGATATTAGCAGTAGGGGGCGAAATTATACAATGTATGGCTGTACACACATGTGATAATGGGCGACTATATTGTCATGCAAAAAAAATCCACGTAGTGCCTTAAAAAATATTAAATAAAGGCTCTTTGGGGCATTTATTTTAATGTTTTAATGTGAAATTCAGAAATTCAGCAACAGATGTCTGAATATACAGACTTGGCATTTAATATGGAATTTTTTTTTTTCTTGACTTGGGTTTACTTTCTGAACTCAGTATATCAATCTGGAGAGTTTCTTTTACACTTTGGTGATGTCTGTTGAAAGAACCATGTCACTGATTGTCTTTCGCAGCAAGAAGTCAATAACAGGATTATATCACAGGTGGCGTGACAAAATGTAAGGACAGGTGCATTTTATGATTGGCTTCACAGTCGGGTATACAAGGGTTGTTGCGTTCTGTATTAGTGGAAAACAACTGCTGCACGTCTACAAAAGTTATTGCCGCTTCCCCTGGAGATGGTCCGTCAACTCGACAATGCTGTTTGTCATGGAGTGGTGGCTTTACGAAATTCTGGCATGAAACAGCGTGCTATTGCTCGGCAGTATGGCATCACTCAAGGTCAGGTGTCAAAGATCCTGAAACGAAATGCTCAGAGGGGTGTCCCTACTCCAATACCGAGGCCAGGACGTCCACGCAGAACCACAAGGAGAGATGATCGCCAGCTGCACCAGTTAGTCTACAATGGCCGTACCAAGTCAGCTAATCGGCTTCGGGTTGAGTGGCAGCAACTCACAAATGTGCCTGTATCCAGAAGGCTAGTCAACCAACGACTGGTTCAAGCAGGCTATCGTGCCAGGCGTCCCCTGAGAAAGCCACGCCTGACCAGACAACACAGCCAGCGCCAATTGCAGTGGGTCAGAAAGCACCGTCAATGGCAGCCAGGACACTGGAATCACGTGACCTTCAGTGACGAGTCTAGATTTCTGGTCTATCGTCAAGATGGCCGCGTCCGAGTGCGCAGACAAGTACATGAAGCCCACAACGAAGATTGTATAGTGCCAAGAGTCCAAGCTGGAGGTGGTGGGGTGACCGTTTGGGCTGCTTTTCATGCAGGGGTCAAAACTGACCTGGTTGTTCTGAATGGAAACCTGAACCAGTTCAAGTACAGGGTCATTCTGGAAGAAACATTGCTTCCATTTGCTCGTGCAGCCTTTCGAGGAAACTTTGTCTTCCAATATGACAATGCACGGCCTCATCGTGCTCGCATGATCCAACACTTTCTTGCTGACCGTGGTGTAGAGCATATGGAGTGGCCTGCCATGTCCCCGGATATGAATCCTAGAGAGAACTTGTGGGCAGAATTAACGCGTCAAATCGACAACTTGGACCAGCAGCCGACCTCTGTGCGTGAATTGCAGCAGGCTATTGTCACTGCATGGCAAGCGATTCCTGTCAAAACCTTGGCAAATCTCGTGAACAGCATGCCTCGACGTGTACGTGCTCTCCTGAATGCTCGTGGGGGTTACACGAAGTACTGAACTGTAATTTACTGTCCGTAATCCCAGTCATAATTGAGCTTTTGTTTTTGTTGAAATTTTTTTTGGCTAATGTGCAAAATAGAGATACTTCTGGAAAACGTACAGAAGTTTAACACAGTACTGTCCGTGAATTGAGTTCGATATCAGTTTACATCACTTTCAAGGATCAATTTATTTGCTTCGAAATGTCAAATGTGGTTTTTGTTTCTTTTAAAGGTCACATTAACAAAATCTAGAATAATTTCAACATAATTCCAATTAACTTTTGGTTCTAAGTCATCTTGAAAAGTAAGTTCACCCCCACAAAAAAATATTCCATATTAAATGCCAAGTTTGTATAATGAATGAATGATCGTTTTAAGGCCATTTTCCCCACTAGAGCAGGGGTTAGCCTTGCGGGCCCCATCACAATCATGGTTCCCTGTTTGAGGCAATGTTTTTATGGCCGGATGCCCTTCCTGACGCCAACCCTTGGTCACGCTCTTAGGATGCGCAGGGATACGGTGTACCTATTCTAAACCGGGGTACACACCGGGATCATTCATCCCAGCAAGCTGGTACTCAATTTGCCGACCTCGGAAGGATGACAGGCTGAGTCAACCCCCCTGGCGTTAATTCAGCGATCGACCGGGATTCGAACCCAGGATCCTAGGATCCCAAGCCGGCACCCTAACCGCTAAGCCAACACCAGGTCTAATGGTTGCTATTAGACATGTCTATACGTGTTTGAAAAAAAAAAAAAAAACATAAAAATGCCGAAACTTTGGCTCAAAAGCTCTGAGCACACAACTTACGACTCATCCATATACATATTTTTCAAATGTTTGTACATTATTCTTTCACGACAGAACTGGAGCACCGAGAGGCCCCAGATTGTGGGTGTTGGTGGGCTACTTCAGAATCTGGGCAAGGTTTTAAGCTGATATACAATGGCCGCTGATATATAAGCTGATATATAAAGTGTATATTGGGATGTGGGGTCAGACAGTATTGCCATGGCCCGCAGGCAAAAGGTAACCACCACAAGGCCAATAACTCCATCGCTTTTCAATGCCCATTGCATCCTGAAACAACTGCTGGGAAAAGCTCACCCGGCTGGGCAGCACCGGCATCTCCCACAGGCAGCGCAGGGTAACCTCATCAACACATTCATAGCCCCTGCTACTCATAATATAAATGGTCACATAATCTACATGCAATTTTCATTTACTACTGATGAAACCACGCTTACAGCCAATAGTACACTCAAATTTGGTCAGGTGGCTCTTACGAGGTAACAAGGAAAGGCTGGCTGTACAAGTGAACTGTATATGCACAGAAACACAAACTGATGTTACGCTTTCATCAAGTTGTCCTTTATTAATGAAGCTGAGGATGTGCTCCGATGGCAGTTCCAGCATGCGAGGTTTAGGCTCTAACGTGATGGAACCCGATGGCACTGTTTCTTTTGACACGCCTTTTGTACACGTCATGCTCCACTGAACTTAGGCCAAAAGACTCACCCACCTTGCATTGCCTTACCGTGTGCACAAAGAATGTCTTAAAGTTCTTGGCCTCTGGCCGAAGCTCAGGAGACCACGGGATCTCGCCCTTGAGAATCTTGTTTATGGGATCAACATAATAAAGGTGCGGTCCTTCGGTAAGCAGAAGCTGGCGCCGCCGAGCAAACAAGCCCTAGGAAAGCATGCAAATGTATTTGATGTTTTTCACTCAAATCAAACAATGACAACCAGATAGCTCTTCACATCGTTCAAATCAAATGAAAAGGAATATACGTATATGCTTATCATATTCTATTTTACTTTATTATCATCAGGAAAAATATCCCAACAGCCAATCAAAATGCAACTTGTCGATCCCAATGATCCGGGAGAACTCCAAGCTGTCTCCCGAAATGGAACTTCAACAATATTATGCAAAGAATAATTACTTTATTGAATCAACCCCACCCCTGAGTCATCAGCTCCCCCTCCCCAACCCCAAGGCTTCAATCCCCTCCCCACTCTAAGTCCCTGCCCCCAACTCTGTCTCCCCTTCCCCTTTTTTCCTGTTTTTCAAAACAAGAGGGCATCAACGACATTAAACAGTTACAATTTCGATTAAATCAACCCCGCCACCCCAAGTCCTCAACCCCCTTCTCCCCCCAAACCAAAGTCCTCAACTCACCCGCCCCAATCCCTTAACTCCACCCTCCCCCAAACCCCAAGTCCTCAGCTAACTCCATCCCAACCCCAAGGCTTCAATCCCCTCCCCACTCCAAGTTTTCAAATCTCCCTCCCTCCCCTAAGCCGCAACCAAACTCTGTCCTCCCTCCCCCCCAAAAAACTCCAACTCTAACCCTCCCCTTTCTTTCTGTTCTTCAAAGCAAGAGGGCATTAACAACATTAAGAGGTTAAATGAGTTTAAATGAAGATTGAGATTATATGAAGAGGTTAAATTAAGAGGCTAAATTAAATAACGACGAAACGACGTTTAATTCACAATCTCATGAGATTCTGTCATCTCGATATGTGATGGAGGGACGGACAGACGGACAGACAGACAAGCATATTATTATAATGATCATTTGAAGTATATGTTCGTTTGGAATCATTTTGATGTCTCAAATCTGACATTTGTAATTGGTGATTGTTAATTTTACAAGCAGCTGGTGGCTCACAAGTGGCTCAATTTGCCATGGTGTGTAAAGGGCGAGAAAGGCAGCCACATGATGCTTTATCAACAGCTAACTCGCATTCAAAGCAATATTAGGTCTTTCCTTTGAAACGAGAAATCAAAGAAGCCTTCACCAAGCAAATGGATCTGTGTTTGGTCGTTTTCTGCCATTTTTAACAACTTGGGTTCCTTTTATTAGAAAATTAGAAAGGCGCTCTTCAATGTTGCGATGTCGACTGATATGCCTCCGCTCACATTATTCCATCCATCATTATACATAAATTTGATTTCAACCTCTTCAGCTGTTCTCAAGTGTCACATTTCTACCTGACATGATCCCTGACCTTTGACCTTGGATGCAGAAATCTAATCAGTTCATCTTTTCATAATTTATATACTTATAACAAGTTTGATCAAAATCCCATGACTGGTTCGCAAGTCAGCTCGGTAACAGAATTTTTACCGAACGGGACCTCTGACCTTTGATCTCTTGATCCAATAATCGAATCAGTTCATTTTTGCATCATTGTACATACTTGTACCAAGTTTGACATAGTTCTCTTTGGCCGTTCTCAAGTTATTGTGGCAATGAAAACCCATTACAGAATCTGACCTCTTGACCCCAAAATAAAATCAGTTCATCTTTGCATCATAACATAATTATACTTATACAGAGTTTGGTCAAACTCCCATCACTGGTTTACAAGTTGTCACAGTAACAGAATTTTTACTGAACATCATCTTTGACCTTTGACATTGTGACCGCAAAATCTAATCGGTTCATCTTTACCTCCTGCAAGAAGTTCGACTTAGATCCCTTTGGCCGTTCGCAAGTTATCACGGTAAGGACGCACGGAGGGACAATCCAAAAACATAAGCCTCCTGCGACTTCGTTGGCGGAGGCATAAAAAGTGATATGGAAAAAAAGACAAAGTGTTTGCAGCGCTGATTCAACATAAAAACAAGCAACAATCATGTCTTTACCAAATCAAAGGTGATTAAATGTCAGTAATGTCGTCAAAATCTTCTGCAGCTAGTCCAACACTTGGAATACGTCTTTCAGCCCTGGCTAATCTCACACCCTCACTCGGTCTCAACTGAAGAATCGTCTGTAGAACCATTCTCATCTACTTCCTTGGCAAACCACTTGAGGTAGTTAAGTCACTCAAACATTTCGACCTCCCCATCAGTCACCATCTCTCTTGGACAAACCACATATCAGAGTTTGCATCCAGAGACAGTTGCCGATAGGGCATCCTCCATTGTCCCAAGTCTTTCCTTGGCAAGTCTGAACTTCTATCAGCATTCTAGGCCTTCATCTGCAGCTCAATGGAGTACTGCTCTCTCCTTTGGGCTGGCGCCCCTGCATCAAACCTTCACTTCTTGATGCGAGGGAGACAAAGGCACTCAAAGCTCAAAATTATTGGAATTTCCCATTAAGAAGCCGAGTCTCTGGGCCAGTTACCACCGCATTGCAGACAGTGTGGTAACCTCTGTCTTGTACCACCTCGTTTCTGCTCTTGCACCCTCTGCCTCTCCCCTCCCCTGCAAGGTTTGTCAAGGGTACAGACATACACACATCCTTTCAGTATCGCTTGTCTGCTGAAACTCTCAAAATCCAGGTTCACTGCTCACCCCATTTTCTCTCAACTATGGAACCAACTTCCTCAGTCTTCAGTTCCATTCTTCCCTCTAAGAGTCTAAGGCTTTGAAATGGCTCTTGACTTCTTTCGCTGCTACCTCCACCCTCCTTTCCATTTTTTTCTTCTATTGCTGCGTCATTATTTTTTGTCTCCCGCTCCCTTTATTGTATGTTTTGTGTGTCCGTTTTTTTTTGATTGATGTTAGCTCTTACACGAGCCTCGATCTTGTATACAAAACAAAAAAAAAAACCCTGGATTAACCTTCCTCTTTCAGCTCTTTTCTTGTCTGTTTTTGAGTTTATATCCACCTTGTTCACCCTGCACGATGTTCTTTACTCCCTCGCCTTGCTCTCATCCTTCCCATTCCTCCTCCAAGTATCCCTCTACTCTGCTCGTGGTCTGTTTTTTCTACCTTACACAGTGTTCAGTTCATTCAGTTCTGTTGTATTGTGTCATAACTCTTCCATAATCCTCAATTTTGTAAACAAAAAAAATACAACGTTTTGCTGTTTTAAATACTTTGCACCACAAATAATAAATGACATTCAATAAGGAAGAACAGATGATACACTATATTTCCCCCTTTCCCCTTTTATAGATGATCAAGCTTTCCATTTTGACCAAACTGATTTTGACCAAAGGTTCTTCTGATCATGTGCTTGTTAAAGTGGATATCTCTCTGGCCATTCTCAGAGAGCCTCATCAGCGCCGACGAGTCTGACATTTCACTCAGGCTGACTGGCACGGTATTCAAGCAGCCATCAATCATCTGGAATGGTCTCCCATCTCTACTGCCTCTGACATCAATTCTTACTGGGAATTCTTCCAAAGTAAACTGCTCTCTCTCTCTCTCTCATGAACAGATTTATCCCATCTCGTCTTCAGTTGTCATACCCTTCCTCCCGTCCATGGTACACTGAAGCTTGAGGTGAGGCAGTTGCCATGAAACAACTTGCCTTGACCTCATGGAAGGCTAATCCAACTGAAGGAAATCTCAGTTCCTTTCACAAAGCTCGGAACAAGTGTGTGTCTACCCTCAGGAGTGCCAGGAAACAATATCTCTCCACTCTCAAGACTGAACTCTCAAACCTGTCTCCTTCCTCCAAATCCTGGTGGCGTCTGGTCAAATCCGTTTCTGGTGTTTGTTCCCCCTCCATTCCCTCCCTTACCTCAAACGGCTACACAGCCGACACCACACGTGAAAAAGCCGAATGACAACTCTGTGTTTGCCTCAAAATGTTGTGTCCCAAACCAGTCTCTCTCTCTGCACCCACCTTACCCAGTCGAACCCAGCTGCTCCTCGACTCTGTGTCCTTCTCTCCTGACAAGGTGGAGGAGTTTTTGTCAAACCTCGACTCTGATTCTGCAACTGGACCAGACAGCATCAACCCACGGGTCCAAAAATCATGCTCTGCCGCTCTATCTCACCCTCTCTCTGTTCTCTTCACCCTCTCATTTGCTCAAGGTCATCTGCGACCTGCTTGGAAATCAGCCAACATTACCGCTTTACACAAAAAGATGCTAAAACAGATCCTTGCAACTACAGACCAATCAGCATGCTCCCAATCATCAGCAAGGTCCTGGAATCCATCATCGCATCTGACATCAAATCCTTCCTCTTCTCCAATGGCTTGATCTCGGATCATCAATTTGGATTCAGACCAGGTCATTCTACTCTGGACATGCTGCTTATGCTGTCTCAACAATGGATGGACCTGGAGCAGAAAGGAAGGTATGTGTGTACCCTCAATGCCAAAAAGGAAATCGGAGTTGTCTCCCTTGACATATCACATGCCTTCGATACAGTCTGGCACTCCCCTCTGCTCACCAAACTCTCCTCCTATGGTATCCATGGAAATCTCCACGAATGGCATGCAGACTTCCTCTCTGGTCGTAAGCAACGTGTGGCCCTGAATGGGTTTCTCTCATCTCCTCTTCCTGTTCAGGCTGGAGTTCCCCAAGGCAGTGTTCTGGGCCCTGTGCATTTTCTGGTCATTCATCAATGATCTCTCCGACTCGCTGGAAAATCCTCTCCATCTCTTTGTTGATGACTTCACTCTCTGCCGCTCCATACTGCATCCCTCAGATCGGCAGTCTACATCCTCCTCACTCTCTGCAGACCTGGACAAAATCATAGACTGGTCAAACAAGTGGAACATGTCTTTCAATCCTGACAAAACTGAATCCCACTATGTCTCTCCGAAAAGACCGACTGAACAACCCTCCCTTCTACTTTCTCAAAAATCCTCTCCAATAAGTTCTGTCACTCAAGGTTTTGGGTCTCACTATCTGCCATGGTCTTTCCTGGGAAAACCACATTTCAAAGCTGGCCTCCAAAGCCAGTCACCGACTGGGCATCCTCCCTCATGAGAAGTCCTTCCTTTGCACACCTGAGATCCTCACCACATACAAGGCTTTCATCCGCAGCTCAATGGAATACTGCTCTCCCCTCTGGGCTGGTGCTCCTGCCTCACACCGAGCTCGGCTTCACGCTGTTGAAACCAAAGCTTTCAGAATCATTGGAAGCTACCGCGATGAAGCTAACTCCAAGGGCTTTTCACTCACTCACCGCAGGCAGGTTGTGGTCCTTCTGTCTTCTACAGACTCCTCTCCGGCCCAGCTCCCCAGCTCTGTCTGTGCTCTGTCCCCCCAAATATTCCTTCAGGTCGCACAAGATCTGCCAGCAACCCTCTTATGGTGAAATTGCCAAAATCAAAACTCTGCTCACCTTCACTCCTCTTTTCTCCCACCTCTGGAACAAACTCACTCACTCTCTTCAACCCCACTGTTCACCACCATCTCTTATCTTATCTTCCCCCATCCAAAACCTTGATCTTTTCTAGCCCCGTTAATTCACCCCAGATCCACTTTTTTGAAATACCGACTTCTTTCTTGGAAGTCTTAGCAGGGTCCATGTGTTTCATACCTCTCCCACCCCCGCACCCCCCCTTCCCATGCCTCCAACCCCCCAAGCCCTCTCGATGTCCCTGTTCTCTGCTGTTGTACTTGTTGTGCTTCCCTCTCTCTCCCCATCTTGTCTCCCGCTGCCTTTATTATATGTTTTATGTGTAGGTTTGTTTTTTTGTGATTAATGTTCGCTCTTACACGAACCTCGATCTTATATACAACAAAAAAAAGAAAAACAAAACACATAGGAATCCCTTTAATACTGACGCTTGAATTAATTCGACAAGTACAGCTAGGCATACAAAAAAAATTGAAAATTTCACAATTTGACGATAAATAAACGTAGAAATTCCTTGGAGCAAACTTCAACAAAACACAAGCGTGCATGAACCATAATTGACGGGCTGACAGGATGGCCTGGATGTGTGCACACTCGCCTCTAAGCTGCCGAGCCAGGGTTCGAAACTTGACCTGGCTATAAACTGTTATCCCAGTGTTTCACAGGCAGGGTGATCAATGTGTGCGCTGTCCCTCGGGTGGACGTTAAACGGGCGTCCTGTCTATCGGCATTAGTTGGTCAATGTTAAAGATCCCACGGTGGCCTTCACAAAGAGTACGCGAACTGTCACCGGCACCATGGAGCAAATTCCAAATTCCTGCGCTATCCAGCAGAGGGCAATGCAGGAGCGGCACTGACGCACCCCAGCCAATGATGCTACCCTGCAGCCTTGTTCTCCATACAACAGAAGAATAACCACAATTAACTAGTGAAATTGCATTTTTTTTAAATATTTATCAATTACCAGGCTTGTACAGCTGTGGCTCTACAAGAATTGAACATACACGGACAAACTTTAAACTTTAAACACAAAAAACATACACGGACAAGTAAAACATATAATATAGGGAGCGGGAGACAAGATGCGGAGAGAGAGGGAAGCACACAAGCACAACAACAGCAGAGAACAAGGACATCGGGAGATCCCCAGCCCTCTCTGGGCTCTGTCCCCCAAATATTCCTACAGGTCGCACAAGATCTGCCTGCAACCCTCTTATGGTTAAACTGCCAAAATCAAGACTTTCTGCTCACCTTCACTCCTTCATTCCTCTTTTCTCCCACCTCTGGAACAAACTCCCTCACTCTCTTCAATCCCACTCCACCCTCTAGGTCTTTAAAACAGCTGTTCACCACCATCTCTTATCCTCCCCCATCCAAAACCTTGATCTTTTCTACCCCCGCTAATTTCGGTCCCCTTGTGTTTTATACCTCTCCCCCCCGCCTCCCCCCCCCCTTCCCACACCTCCTGCCCCCAAGCCCTCTCCCTCCCACACTTCTCCCTGCTCTCAAATGTTGTGGTTGTGTGCTTCCCCTTCCCTCCCCATCTTGTCTTCTGCTCCCTCTTTTTGTATATTTTGTTTGTCTGGTTGATTTGTTTGTGAAATAAATGTTAGCTCTTTCACGAGCCTCGATTCAGTATACAAAAAAAGAAGAAAAAAAAAAACTGCAGTAGGGAGAGGGCTGGGGCGGGGGGGGGGCGGGGGGGCGGGGGGTGGGGAGGGGTACACGTTAATAAACAAGTTGACACTACCAAGAATTTCAGGAATTAAGTCGGAGATTGGAAGAGGTGGATTTGGGGTGTTTTAATGGGGGTAGAAAAGATCAAGGTTTTGGATGGGGGAAGACAAGAGATGGTGGTGAACAGCTGTTTTAAAGACCTGGAGGGAGGAGTAGGATTGAAGAGAGTGGAGGAGTTTGTTCCAGAGGCAGAAGAAAAGGGGAATGAAAGAGAAGGTGAGCAGAGAGTCTCGATTTTGGCAGTTTCACCAGAAGAAGGTTGCTGGCAGAGGTTGTGAGTTCTGAAGGAATATTCAGAGGACAGAGCACAGACAGAGCTGAGTGAGCTCGGCCAGAGGGGAGTCGGTAGAAGAAGGAAAGACCACCAACCTGCCTGTGGTGGGCGAGTGAAAGGCCCTCAGAATCAGCTTCATCGCGGGAGATTCCAATGATTCTGAAAGGTTTGGATTCTACAGCGTGAAGACGAGCTAGGTGTGAGGCAGGAGCACCAGCCCAGAGGGGAGAGCAGTACTCCATTGAGCTGCGGATGAAAGCTTTGTATGTGGTGAGGAGCACAGAAGTGCCAAGGAAGGACTTCGCACGACAGAGGATGCCCAGTCGGCCACTGGCTTTGGAGGCCAGCTTGGAAATGTGGTTTTCCCAGGAAAGATCATGGCAGATCGTAAGACCCAAAAGCTTGAGTGACAGAACTTCTTTGAGAGGATTGTTGAGAAAGTAAATGGGAAGGTTTTCCAGATGGTCTTTTCGGAGAAAATGTGAGGTTGTGAGATTTGTCCGGCTTGAAAGACATGTTGCACTTGTTTGACCAGTCTGTGATTTTGTTCAGGTTTGCAGAGATTGAGGAGGCTGCAGACTGCCGATCTGAGGGATGAGGAATGGAGCGGCAGATAGTGGAGTCATCAGCAAAGAGATAGAGAGGATTTTCCAGAGAGTCAGAAAGATAATTGATGAATACCAGAAAAATCACAGGGCCCAGAACATTGCCTTGGGGAACTCCAGCCTTAACAGGAAGGGGGGGGGGACGAGAGAATTTCATTCAGGGCCACGTTGACGGCGCCTGGAGAGGAAGTCCGCAAGCCATGCATGGAGGTTACCATGCACCATGGGTACCATAGGAGGAGAGTTTGGTGAGCAGAGGGGGGTGCCAGGCCGTATCGAAGGCACGTGATATGTCAAGTGAGACAGCTCTGATTTCCTGTTTGGCATTGAGGATCTCCATCCATTGTTGAGAAAGCAGAAGCAGCATGTCCATAGTCGAGTGTCCAGGTCTGAAACCAAATTGATCATCAGAGATCAAGCCATTGGAGAAGAGGAAAGATTTCATATCCGAAGCAATGATGGATTCCATGACGTTGCTGATAATTATTGGAAGCAGGCTGATTGGTCTGTAATTGCAAGGATCTGTTTTTGCACCTTTTATGTGTAAAGCGGTAATGTTTGCTGATTTCCAAGCTGATGGCAGATAACCTTGAGCAAAAGAGAGGGTGAGATAGAGCGGCAGAGCAGGATTTTAGGACCCGTGGGCTGATGCCGTCAGGTCCACGTTGAAGAATCAGTCGAGGTTTTGACAGAAGCATTGGTATTCCCATCTCTTGCCAATGTCCTTTCTCTTTACTCTCCCCTGCACTCACCTCTTTTTTTACGTATCCCTCCTCACTTCTCCTTTCAAAAATTAAAATTTTTCCACTTACCACCGCACCACTGTGCATATGCAATAAATATATGAAACCCAAGAAAGATTTACAAAATGTTCAAGCTCCAATGGCACATGCATATTTACATCCGAAGATTAGGTGACATCTGTACAGCTGTTTGTGCAGTAACTTTGCTGTACAAGTACATAGCTGTCTGCCATTGGATTTTAGTTTGTCTCTCTCTCTCTCTGTCTAACAATACAAAGTAGAAAATATATTAATAAGCAGATGTATTAATTCTCTCAATTAAAATCCGAATTTTCTTCAAGTTTAAATAACCAAATAAAGGGCTCAGATGCACATACCAAGCTGTTGCAATCCCACATTTTTTTTTACACAAGATCAAGGCCACATCACCAAATTCCTTCCTGACTAAGCCACTGGGTGAATATATGAATGAATGAATGATCGTTTAAAGGCCATTTTCCCCACTAGAGCAGGGGTTAGTCTTGCGGGCCCCATGACAATCATGGTTCCCTGTTTGAGGCAATGTTTTTATGGCCGGATGCCCTTCCTGACGCCAACCCTTGGTCACGCTCTTACGATGCGCAGGGATACGGTGTACCTATTCTAAACCGGGGTACACACCGTGATCATTCATCCCAGCAAGCTGGTACTCAATTTGCCGACCTCGGAAGGATGACAGGCTGAGTCAACCCCCCTGGCGTTAATTCAGCGATCGACCGGGATTCGAACCCAGGATCCTCGGATCCCAAGCCGGCACCCTAACCGCTAAGCCAACACCAGGACTAAGCCACTGGGTGTCAGAGCAAAAAAAAAATTAACACAATCTATGTTCACCATTAGTGGGCATCAACAAAGTTCCCATTATTACGAAGAATAGCATTGTTCTACAAAAATATAAAAAGAGAAATAGGTTTAAACCCTCGGGGGACTCGGCTGAGGGCATACCTCTGCTCGGCTGAACAGTTTACGTTTTGTATCCCAACGATAGGCCACACCTAGACCCAAAATTTAATCAGCTTGTTGTCACCGAACCAACACATACATCTTGTTTCGTCCGAATCCGTCCATAACTTCTGGAAATATCCTGCTATATACATCTTTTTTGGCCATATCTCTCAATTGTGAATATAATCACTAAAAAAATTAATCTGGTATCCACATCTGGATCTTCACCAAAATCTAATCAATTTGTCGTCGTCACACACCCAACCTGTCCAGCAAGTTTGGTCTGAATCGGTCTATAACGTTTTCAGATATAACGATTTCAGACAGACGGACGGACAAACAAACAGATGTGAAAACACAACCTCCATCCAGCTTTGTATTGGTGGTGGAGGCAATTATACGAGTACATTACTTGAGACAGCAAAGCAGTGCTAAAATGGTACATAAGCAAAGCACATAAAGATCAATGCACACCCCACCTTTCTCTTATCCACCGGCCCCATCTTGAAGATCAGATTGTTCTCCACAAACGAGTGCCTGGAATAGTAATGAACAAATATCAGCAATGAGAACAGAACAGCACCCTTATTTATCCTGCATATAAAATAACGCATATCAGCTGGGGGTTACAGGGGTACATCGGAGCACGAAACAGCTGGTTCCAGCTAGAGTGGTGACTGCGGACAAAAGGACATGGACCGGGAAGTAGCTGACAGAAACTGGAGTTTGCAGAAAAATTGTACAAGTGTTTTATTGCGTTTTCAAGTCGGAGATTAAAGATCCATCGATATAAAAATAAATCTGGTGTGACAGTTATCAAACACTGCTCCAGCTAGAACAAAAATCAACGTCAGAGACGGTCAAAAGAGCACCGAAAACAAAACAACTGAATTAGAAAATAAAAAAGAGCAACACAAATGAAAAGGGAAATTGAAGCGATATGTCTCTGCTCACATGACATGTCAACCTACTGTTACACTTGATGTAAATTAAAAGTCACATGAAAAACAAAGACCACATGACAGGGAGAGAGAAAGAGAAAGAGAGAAAGAGAAAGAGAGAAAGAGAAGGAGACAAAGAGAAGAAGAGGAAAAGAGAGGAAAAGAGAGAGAGAAGAAGAGGGAGAGGAAGAGAGAGAGAGAGAAAGAGAGGGGGAAGATGGAGGGAGAGAGGGAGGGAGGGAGAGAGAGGAGGGAAGAGGGTGGGGAGAGAGGAGGGAGAGAGAGGGAGAGAAGAGGGGAGAGGGAGGGAGGGAAGAGGGAAGAGGGAGTGAGAGAGAAGGGGGAGAGGGGGAGAGAGGGACGGAGAGAGAGAGAGAGGAGGGAAGAGGGAAGGAGAGAGGAGGGAAGGAGAGAGGAGGGAAGAGGGAAGGAGAGAGGAGGGAAGAGGGAAGGAGAGAGGAGGGAAGAGGGAAGGAGAGAGGAGGGAAGAGGGAAGGAGAGAGGAGGGAAGAGGGAAGGAGAGAGAGAGGGGGGGGGAAGAGTAAAAGAGGGGAGGAGGTAGAGAATGCAGGAGGAGGGAGAGAGAGGGAGGAAGAGAGAGGAGGGGAAAGGGAGGAAGAAAGAGGGGAGGAGAGAGAGCGGGAGAGAAAGGGGGAGGAGGGAGAGAAAGAGGGAGGAGGGAGAGAGAGAGAGGGAGGGAGAGAGAGGGAGGGAGGGAGAGAGAGGGAGGAAGAGAGGGGGGATGGAGGGAGAGAGAGGGTAGGAGAGAGAGGGGGAGGGAGGGAGAGAGAGGAGCAAAGAGGGAGGGAGAGGAGCAAAGAGGGAGGGAGAGGAGCAAAGAGGGGGGGAGAGAGAGGAGGGAAGAGAGAGGAGGGGAAAGAGAGGATGAGAGAGGGAGGAAGAGAGGGAGGAAGAGAGAGGGAGGAAGAGAGAGGGAGGAAGAGAGAGGGAGGAAGAGAGAGGGAGGAAGAGAGAGGGAGGAAGAGAGAGGGAGGAAGAGAGAGGGAGGAAGAGAGAGGGAGGGAGAGAGAGGGGGGAAAGGGAGTGAGAGAGAGGGGGGGAAAGGGAGGGATAAAGAGGGGAGAGAGAGGAGACAGAGGAGAGAGAGGGGAGAGAGAGGGGAGAGAGAGAGAGAGAGAGAAAGAGAGAGGGGAGAGAAGAGAGAGAGGCGAGAGAGGGGAGAGAGGGGAGAGAGAGAGAGAGAGAGAGAGAGAGAGAGAGAGAGAGAAAGAGAAGAAAAGAGAAGAGGAGGAAGAGGGGAGGGGAGAGAGAGAGGAGAGAGAGGGGAGAGGGGAGAGGGGAGAGAGAGGAGAGAGAGAGGTGAGAGAGGGGAGAGAGAGAGAGAGAGAGAGAGAAAGAGAGAGGAGAGAGAGGGGAGAGAGGGGAGAGAGGGGAGAGAGAGAGAGAGAGAGGGGAGAGAGAGAGAGAGAGAGAGAGAGAAAGAGAAGAGGAGGATGAAGAGGGGAGGGGGGAGGGGAGAGAGAGAGGAGAGAGAGGGGAGAGGGGAGAAAGAGGAGAGAGAGGGGAGAGGGGAGAGAGAGGAGAGAGAGGGGAGAGGGGAGAGAGAGAGGCGAGAGAGGGGAGAGAGGGGAGAGAGGGGAGAGAGGAGAGAGAGAGAGAGAGAGAGAGAGAAAGAGAAGAGAAGAGGAGGAGGAAGAGGGGAGGGGGGAGGGGAGAGAGAGAGAGGAGGGGGGGGGGAGGGGAGAGAGAGAGAGAGAGGCGCAGGGGGAGGAGGAGGGGGAAGGAGAGAGATAAGTAGGAGAGAGACATCAGTGTGCTTCAACGAGTTTTTCAGTCTGCAAAATGACTTTTAAAAGGGCACATGACATTTGACCTGCTGAACCAAAATTGAATCAGTTCATCTTTGTGTCACGTTTGGTTGAAATCCTTTGGACCTCTCTTTCTTTGGACCATCAGAGACAGGTCGGTGGTCTCTCTGTCTTCTATCTCCTCCTTTCTCATGTTGCACCCTCAGCTCTTTCCATGCTTTGTCCTACCACCCTCACACCTCTCTCCAAAGCTTTCTGCAAGATGCTCAATGTCTGCCAACAACCCCCTTCTGGCGAAATTCCCAAAATTCAGAAAGACTGCACACCTACACTCATTCATTATTTGCTCCCACCTGTGGAATCAACTTCCACTTTCTCCTCAGTCTCACTCTACCCTCAAGGTTTCCAAGACAGATGTTCACTACCATCTCAGATCATCCCCATCCAAACCCATGATCTTTTCCACCCCCGTTAACTCTCCCCAAGCCCATCCTTCCAACCTCCCTGGTTTTCTTCCTGGGAGTTTGCTTTTGTGTCTACTTTATCCACCCCCGGTGTCCTCGTTCTTCCTCAAATAACCTCATCTTTGAAGTATCTCTCTATTTTGTCCCCCAAATCTGCTGTTGTGCGTTTCTCCCCGCTCTTTCTGCTGTTCATTTTGTTCCGTTACATCCTGATCCGTTTGATGTTCTACTTCCTCCACAAGCCTCGACTCGGTATAAAGATATGAAATAGTAAAAAAACAAAAGACTCGACTCAAACATGAGACAAAGAAAGCTGTCGACTTTGGGGAACGCAACTTCGCAGTGCACTCTGGGTTCCGGCTGCACAAGCTAGTTGCGTCGCTTTTCTCTCTGCAGTCAGTGAGCCATTTAAAAAAAGGAGAAATCTGCATCTCTCCGCTCTCCTGATGGATGCCAACCCACAAGGTTTAAACATGCTCTCTCCTCCAAATGCTGAGTGTTAAGCAAGGAAGTATCAAGTTGTGTATGACTTGGCCAAGGTCAGAATTAAACCACTGATCTTGCAGACTAAGATTAGATGCTCTAACCACAATGTCACCGAGTCTAGGGCCAGATGGAAAGAAGAAGAAGAAGATAAAGACACCATTATAATGACAAATGAATTTGTGTCCAACATCAATTTGTTCATTGTTGTGTAAATTGCAAAAAAAGGGATTTACATTATTATCTCCGCCACCAATATAGGAGAAGGTTATGTTTTCATCCATCTGTTTGTCCATGTCTGTCTGTGAACAGGATATCTAAAAAGCTGTGGACGGATTTGAACAAATTTTGGTGGACAGGTTGGGTGTATGACAAGGAAAAAATGATTCAATTTTGGTGAAGATCTGGATTCAGATCAGAGAATTTTTTAAAATGATTTTTCACCATTGAGTGATGGGTTTAATACCAATATCTCAAAAGGCTATGGACGGATTCCGACGAAACTTGGTGGAGAGGTCGTGTGTGTGACAAAGAAGAATTATTTCGATTTTGGTGAAGATCTGGATCCAGAAGCGAGAAATTAATTTTTAGCCGCGTCGCAGACGCTGCTAATAGAGTGCCCTCTGCTGTTGTTGTTGTTATTCTTGTTCTTGTTCTTCTTCTTGTTCTTCTTGTTCTTGCAGAGAAGACAAAACCTCAAAGCTCCACCAATTCTGGGAACCATAGCTCCACCCATTTTGGGAGAGGCTTCATATAAACAAATATCCACCATTTTATTAACTCGCATAGCTTTGAGGCCTGTTTTGTAGGCCCGTGGTGTCTTCCTCTCTCACACAGTTTTATTTGAAATCTAATTCGATATATCATTTCATTTTTCACAGTCGCTAACATAGTTTTAGACTCGGTTGAAAAAAAACGGGAAGAAAATCCGATGAAAGTTGCCCTTTATAGACCTAAATGAATTCTCAAAGGCCTGTAACTTCAAGTCCATTGAGATATATTTTTTTACAATCACGGCATGGTCAGTCATACACCGCCCGAAATAACAGACGGGAAAATGCCGAGATATATTAAAAATTCGTCCATTTGATGACAATCGTCACGATGAAATATTTAATTTATACGTCGTCACAATAATGTGGAGAGAGGAGCATAGCTTCGTTCACGTGTCGCCACACACTGGAAATTGCCGAGATATATTTTTTTTAAATCGCGGCATGGTCAGTCATACACCGCCTGAAATAACAGACGGGAAATGCCGAGATATATTAAAAATTCGTCGCCACACACGGGAAATTGCCGAGATATATTTTCACTTTGCACAAAAATAACATCAAGTAATCGAATCAATAGGAATGTCCTGTGCCTATAACATCGACGTTATAGGCACAGCTGCATCTAGGCATTGTGTAACATCGACGCGGCTTTTGTTTTAATTGAAACTTTTTGTACTTGTTTTTCAAAAGCACAGCAAAAGATACATTCCTGTAGTTCATTTCGAAATAAGTTTAACTTGTGGTGAGAAGTTCAACTTGTTTTTTTTAAAGTGATTCGTCACCGTTGAGAGATGGGACCAACAACGATATTTAGCATGATATTTCAAAAAGTTATGGACGAATTATGGCAAAACAAGGGGGATGAGGACATCAACAAGCAGATTAGATTTTGGTTTGGGTCCGGATCCAGATCCAGCCCATCAGTGGGATACAAAACGTAAACTGTTCAGCCTGGCATAGGTATGCGCAACTACCGATTACCATTCTAGTGGTAATTCTTTTGACAATTCTACTGCCATAGGTTGATCAAAGTTTCACAAAATAAGTTGTGGATTCACAAACCAGGGGTTCTCTTTGGCCTGTCGATCGAGCAGACGCCGATGTTCTTCCAAAGACAGCTCCAGCTCCAGATCCAAGCAACTCCCATCATCGTCCACGGCTGTGGTTCTCCTCAGAGAGTCACCTTCACTACGCGGTGATATACCGAGACTGCTGTCGCTGACACGTGCAGAGCCAGGTGACGGCGAAGGAGATACTGTGCTGGACCCATTACGACCTGCTTTGGCGCTTCCAGGGATGTCGATAGCTGGTGATTGATCCAGATACAAACCACCAAATGCACTGAGCAGGTCCTCATACTGTGGGCACATTAGAAACAGTTCAGAAAATCTTCATTTGGTTCATAGTGAGTTCGTGCAAGGCATAGGTGCTGTTTCCAAATATATTTGGGTATGGTTTTCAAAGACTCAAAAAGCAGTAGCAACAGCTCTAATGTTCATCAAAACTAAGCCAACTATCTGCAAATGAACGATGAGGAAATTGTTTCAAGGGGGTGATGTGATGACATGATAGCGATGATGTGATGTGATGTGATTACAGCGTACGACGGCCGACTCCACACACCGGCATTTTGATTCTTATGCCGTTCAGGCCGAACATATCGTCGAACCTGTCATACATCACAATCGCCATGCTCTACCTTTACGTTTTTCATACACTGTGAAACACAAACAAACCAATTGTTAAAATGACCATCAAATATCGAAAGCATAGACGTTACGGATCTTCCAATTGCCCAAAGGGGGTCCTGGTAACGGCCGGCGTCATGCTGGACGCCTTGTAACAACAGAGCGTGGGCCACGAAGGGGGTTATCGGCCCAAACAAGAACTGCTGACATCCAAAATTCACCCCTTTCTCCTTAACTTGCTCGGTTCGGTGCCTCACTTGATTCACAGATCAAGTACGAATAATGTACGAGTAACAATGCTTTACTACCTAATGTCGATAATTAATCAACGCTGCCCCCTCACGACATAAGTAATAACAGCACAACTTCACTCTAACGGGTCCCTGGTTACAAAAAAAATGTTCTAACGTACGCAAAGACATTCACCACACTAACGTAACATGCAACCTAATTCATACCTCTTCCAACATAACAATAGGTTCAAGTCCCTTATAAGCTATCTGTCAACCTTGTTCTGCTCTTCCATGAGCCCCAAAGACAATTTTTATTGACATTAACATTCAGGCCAGGATTCGCTTTGGAAAGAATCAGTCAAAATCACTGACAAAACTCCTCACCTCAACAATAACCCGCACTATGTGTTCGATGTGTCACAGGGCTACAATAACTCTACATGGTTGTTGTTGTGGTTCTTGTTGGGGGTCGATTTTTGAAATTTGAACTCATTGGATGTCGGACCCCACCCACATTTGTCGCTCTACTCCATCCACCATGTCCATGGCACCCAGACTAAACAAGCAGGCATAAAATGTTATAGCCCACAGCATAGCTTTAGCAATTTTGCTGGAATGATTAAAGGCCGTCAGTCGGCCATCTTTGGATGGATGACAAAACAAAATCTTTCGCATATGTATAGTCATGGCCAAAAATATTGGCACCCTTGCACTTTTTTCTAAAAACTCACAATTTTCTCAAAAATAAGTTGAAATTGACAAAAGTATTTGGTCTCCACAATTCTTTGTTTCACTGTTAATATTACAGAACCTTTGTTTTTGATTCAGAACTCAATATACAGTCACGTGAAAAAGTAAGTACACCCCATGTAAAGTTTTGACTTTTTCAAGATATTTCAACATACAGCTATTTGATCTTCATTTCAACAACATTGATAGATAAAGGTGATATACAACAACAACAACAACAACAACAACATGCATTTTAAAGGCCATTTTCCCTGCTAGAGTGGGGGTTACACCTTGCGGTCCCCATGACAATCGCATCCATTTTGCCCTATTTTCTGCATCTCTCCTTGTTAACCCCATTGCCCGCATTTCTTCTTCCACCATCTTTAGCCAAGTCTTTCTCGGTCTTCCCCGTCCTCTACTTCCTTCTACATTCATTTACATCACTCTTCTCAACCAGTCACTTTCATCCTTCCTCAACACATGACCAAACCATCTCAACCTGTTCCTCTTCACAGCATCCATCACAGGCTCTATTCCCATTATCTTTCGCAATTCATCATTTGTCTTCCGCTCTCTCAACGATACTCCGCACATCCACCGAACCATTCGCATTTCCACCCTTTCCAGCCTTCGTTGCTGCTCTCCGTTCATTACCCATGTCTCACTCCCATAAATCATAACACTTCTCACACATGCAGCATACACCTTTCCCTTCAGCTTCAACGACACTCCCCTCCTCATCAGCACGCCACTCAGTTCCCGAAACTTCTTCCATGCACATCTCACTCCAGCAACCGTTGCCGAGTCTGATCGACCTTCTCCATTCAGCACGTCTCCGAGGTAGCAAAATGTTTTCACACCTTCCAGCTTCACGCCTTCTCCAAGATCCAACTCAACATTTCCTCCATCTGCAGCTCCCTCTGTGCACACCTTACATTTGAATGTAGCTGCCACGCTGGTTAATGACCCTCACAGACCACTACATTTTTGATGAACCCACTCAGCGCACATTGTACATTGAATGGAGTTCACTCCGACACCCTTCCTGCACACAGCACAGGGCCACTTCCCAGTTCTTTCCACCTCACCACATGCTTTACCACTTGCCATCACCTTCATCTTTCCGATATTCACCTTCAGACCTTTTGTCTCCATGCATTCCTTCCACTTGTTCATCTTTTCCTTCAGTCCATCCATACTTTCCGCAATCAACACCAGATCATCTGCATACAACAACTCCAACGGTAAACCCTCCTTTACGTTCTGAGCCAGCACCTCCATCACAGCTACAAATAGTAGTGGACTTAGTAAAAAAAATAGGGGAGAAAAAAATTACAAAAATAAAACAGAAGCCGTCATCTGTGAGAAGGAAAGCAGACGTCAAGTAAATGGTTTTGTGAGGGGTTGAAGGAGATGCAGTAGGCCTTAGGGTGGTGGTGGTGGTGGTGGTGGTGGCGAGTAGGATGGAAAACTGATGATCGTTTCATGAGATTAATCTACAGGGATGACTAATTTGATTCTCACCATCACATGGGATACCGATCGTGTGAAATGACTAATTGCTTTGATGAAACACCAAAATCAAACCAGGAGATATAGACACGTCAGCTCTACAACTGTCAAGGTCAGAAAGCATTCCTAAAATACCTGTCACCACGTCCGGATCACATCTCGTAGACACAAAATATTACTCCAATAACTTGTTGGCGCAGAATCTTCCGCCCATCGTCTCATTCAGGTGATTCACACAAACAGTGAACATCCCACACACACTGCTGACGCATATTCCCACCAAGGCTGTCTGACACTAAAGGAAAATCTAAAAGCCTGTTACCTGTTAACTATAAAAAGCTTGCAGTGATAGATTATTTTTGTGCATATGTGCGTGTATGTGTGTCGTGTATGTGCGTGTGTCTTGTATGTGCGTGTGTGCATGTGTGTGTGTGTGTGTGTGTGTGTGTGTGTTGCATGTCGTGTGTTGTGTGCGTGTGTGTGTGTGTGTGTGTTGTTTGTGTGTGTTTGTGTTGTGTGCGTGTGTGCGTGTGTGCGTGTGTGCGTGTGTGCATGTCGTGTATGTGTGTGTGTTGCATGTCGTGTATGTGTGTGTGTTGCATGTCGTGTATGTGTGTGTGTTGCATGTCGTGTATGTGTGTGTGTGTGTTGCATGCCATGTATGTGTGTGTTGCATGTCGTGTATGTGTGTGTGTGTTGCATGCCGTGTATGTGTGTGTGTTGCATGACGTGTATGTGTGTGTGTTGCATGTCGTGTATGTGTGTGTTGCGTGTGCGTCATGTGTGTTTGTGTGTGCGTCGTGTGTGTTTGTGTGTGCGTGCGTCATGTGTGTTTGTGTGTGCGGCATGTGTTTTTGTGTGTGCATCGTGTGTTTTTGTGTGTGTTTGTGTGTGCATCGTGTGTGTTTGTGTGTGCATCGTGTGTGTTTGTGTGTGCATCGTGTGTGTTTGTGTGTGCATCGTGTGTGTTTGTGTGTGCATCGTGTGTGTTTGTGTGTGCATCGTGTGTGTTTGTGTGTGCATCACGTGTGTTTGTGTGTGCGTTGTGTGTGTTTGTGTGTGCGTCGTGTGTGTTTGTGTTTGTGTGTGGGTCGTGTTGTGTGTGCGTCGTGTGTTTGTGTGTGTGTCGTCTGTTTGTGTGTGCGTCGTCTGTTTGTGTGTGCGTCGTGTGTGTGTCGCGTGTGTGTTGCGTGTGTGTTGCGTGTTGCGTGTGTGTTGTGTGTGTGTTGTGTGTGTTGCGTGCGTGTGTTGCGTGTTGCGTGTGTGTTGCGTGTTGGTTGTGTGTGTGTTGTTTGCATGTGTTGTGTGCATGTGTGTTGTGTGTGTGTGTTGTGTGTGTGTGGTTGTGTGTGTGTGGTTGTGTGTTGTGTTTTGTGTGTGTTTGGTTATCTCCATATTCGGGTTTCAGAAGGCGGAATGGAGCTCTTCCAGGTCTCAAATATCCACCGAGGTGCGTGTGAGTACGTGTGTGAGTACGTGTGTAAGTGTGAGAGAGAGAGAGATGAATGAAAATATCGGAGATTGAAAGTGCCTTACATTCCCATAGCAGTCTTCATCGTCTTCTGTCATGGCAGGGAGGAACGCAGTCAATTTTGGTGGCGTCTGCAAGTGCAGGTCATCCCAGCTGATTCCCTCAAAAAAAGGGTGCGAGCGCAAGGGCTGGAAACCTCCACAGTTCTCACAGCCGAGCCTTTGCCCCGGGTCCGTCACCTGTCCAAACGACCAGATGGTGTAAGGCAATGTACAAATGTGCAAAACAAACAAGCCAAGATGAAGAATAAAATGATAATATATAAAAAAACAATCAAGTCTCTTGGAGAGTGCCCCGATAACTTGACAGAATGTAGGTGTCACTACCATCTCAGAGAGCACGTTATTTGGAGTAAACAAAAATATCGAATTTTAACACTTTTAACTGGATATCTTTAAAATCTCATTGGATTCAAGAAAGGTAGCACATGATTGGAGTCACAAATGTAAAACCCTTTTTATGGCATAGAGCCATAGACGATAGGGCAAAGCCATCTAAAACAGTGTCTGTCTGTCTGTATGTATGTCCCCCACAAACGTACAACAATCAGAGCTGAGGATCTGGTCACATGACAGGGGTGATGTGACATGATTACATCTGTGATGTCATTACGGTGCAAGATGGCTGACCACACACCGCCATTTTGATTTATATGCCGTTCAGGCCGAAAATATCGTCGGACCTGTCATATATCACAATCTCCATGCTCTACCTTGACGTTTTTCATTCAGTGTGAAACACAAACAAACCGATTGTTAAAATGACCATCAAATATCAAAAGCATCGGTGTTACGGCTCTTCCAACAATACGGTACGTATAGGCCTTCGGCTTTATGCCTCACCTTCGGACCGTTTCGGACAAATTAAGCCCAGGTTTCTGAATACAGTAGTGTATCGTTTCAGTCGTATCGCTTTCGTAATAGTAATAATAATAATATAGTAAATATTACCATCACACCTTAATCCCAATGTCGTGAATACAAAGTTGATCGATTGAAGCGGTGTATGGTTCATGATCAATGATAAGCGGTGTTCGAAACTAACAACCGCGGAAGTGAGGAATTCGGCTCCATTCATTGTTCCCTCTATCCTTAGAGCATAATGCTGCCACCACCATGCTTCGCGGTCGGGATGGTGTTAGATGGTGATGAGCTGTGCTTGGTTTCCACCAGACGTCGTGCTTTGCATTCAGACCAAATAATTCAATTTTCGTCTCACCAGACTACAGACTATTTTGCCTCATGCTCTCCGAGTCTTTCAAGTGCCGTTTTACAAACTCCTACCGTGGTACATGTGCCCTTTTCTCAGGAGTGGCTTACGTCTGCCCACATTCCCATGAATACTGCATTGTGAAGTGCTGCAGAGACTGCTGTCCTTCCGGCAAGTTCTCCCATCTCAGCCAAATAACTCTGTAGTTCTGTCAGTGGTCATTGGGTTCTTGGTCACCTCCCTGACCAAGGTCCTTCTTGCCTGGTTGCTCAGTTTGGTCGGACAGCCTGCTCTAGGAAGAGTCTAGGTAGTTCCATATTCTTTCCATTTCCTAATGATAGAGCTCACTGTGCTCTTAGGAACTTTCGACACCCGAGAAATTGATTTATGCCCTTCCCCAGATCCATGCCTCCTCACAATTCTATCTCGGAGTTCTACGGACAGTTCCTTGGACTTCATGGTAGAATTTCTGCTCTGACATGCACTGTCAACTGTGGGACCTCATATAGAAAGGTGTTTCTTTCTAAATCATGTCCAATCAATGGAATTCACCACAGTTGGACTGCAATCAAGTTTTACAGATATCTCAATGATGATCAAAGGAAATTGGATGCACCTCAGCACAATTTGGAGTGGCACAGCAAAGGGGTTGAATACTTATCGACTCAAGACATTTCAGCTTTTCATTTTTAATTATTTTGGAAAAAATTCTAAAAAACAAAACAAAATTCCACTATGACTTTATGGTGTATTTGGTGTAGATCAGTGACAAAAATCTCAAATTAATCCATTTTCAATTCAGGCTGTAACAAAACAAATTGTGAAAAACGTCACTGAGTCTCAACACTTTCTGAAGGCACTGTATGTGCGTTATAACTACGGCCGCTGCTAGCTAATTGTATTAGCAGGAAATGGTACGAACCAAACTTCTCTCCCATAGATACTTCTCATGTTCCTATATTTCCATGAGTCCGATTTTCATTCAGGAACAAACAATGATGATTAACCATCCTGAAATAGCCACTCTTTCATTGAAATGCTGAAAATTATGTTTAAAAGATCTGAATCACAGATTTCATGCTGGCTATAACGGGTAAAAGATGCCCTGCAAGCCAGACCGACGCAGTGTAAACACACACAGCACGTGCTCAAAAGGCCACATTTAGTATCCATACGTCATTTAAAATGTCGCTTATTCCCCTTCACATCCATCACCGCAAAGTCAGTACCCTCTCCTCATCTTATCTCCAAAATCGCCGCATCCTCCCAATGCAACTCCTCTGTGTTTCCCTCTTCAGCATTCCCCTAATCCCACCACCACAATCTTCCCCCTCTCTCCGCCCTAACCCCAACTTCTCCCATCTTCTCTTTCACCTCACCTCACCTCCTCCTGTCTTGCCTCTCACACTACCCTCTATGTCCACTGCAGGCATGCCCCCTCTCAACTTGCACCACTCCCCATACAGCAAAACGCACACCCCTCGCAGCGCCCCTCCGAGCTTCCCCATCCCGCCCCTCCGAGCTTCCCCATCCCGCCCCTCCGAGCTTCCCCATCCCGCCCCTCCGAGCTTCCCCATCCCGCCCCTCCGAGCTTCCCCATCCCGCCCCTCCGAGCTTCCCCATCCCGCCCCTCCAAGCTTCCCCATCCCACCCCTCCGAGCTTCCCCACCCCACCACTCCAAGCTTCACCCCAGCCCCTCCCCACCCCACCAAATCAGCTATCTAACCATCCCAGCCCCCAACCCACCCCTCACAGCTGCCCCCATTCCCCTGCCCATTCTCCAAGCTCCTTTCCACATTCCTTCAACCTGCCAACAGAGCCTCAACCCCTGTCCCAAACTGTGTGGACCTCAAACATCCGATCCCTCAGCACCAAACTGACATCTTTCTGTCCAGGCTGCTGCTGATAAAATGGACATCATCTCTTCAACAGAATCCTTCCTCCTCCCCACCCCCCATAGGATGTCCCTGATCCCTTAGTGTTTCTCCCTGACTTTTGCCTCTTCCGGTTTGATTGACCTGAACCACGTCCTGGCGGCAGAGTCTCACTTTACATAAAGAACTCCATTTCTCACTCTGTGTACTGCTCTTACATCTTCCAAACACCAGGAGTACCTCAAGCTATGACTTCACCATCACTCCCACCTCATTTTCGTCATTGTGTGGTATGTACAGTCTTCAAACAGTGACGACTCCATTTAAATCTCTCCAACAACATGGACCAAGTTTTAACTACTTCTTCCAACTCTCTTGTCCTTGGCAACTATTGCGGATGCCTCTTCGCAATGATTGTACGCCCCAACGCAAGTCGAGGGCCAAATGTTCCCCATTCTTCCCTGCTGCCAGGATTCGTAGGGGCAGTGCGGTCATGGTTAGAACGCTGATCGGTCTCCATGGACCAACCCTTTCCTTCTTGTCTGTCTCTTCTCTCTCGGACTAACTCTGTTGTGGTCGTGACTTTGTGAAGGCGGGGGTACACCATCCGGGATGTGGGGGATCTCTGGGTTGCTTCTGGGAGATCGATCGGCGGTCTCTGTGCTGTGGGCTTGTTCAAGAGAACTGTCTGGGGCTTTACAAAAACATGTCTCTCTTCCTCATATGTGGCAATTTCAAATGTCACCATGCAACTTGGCTGGGTGTGGGTCCTCCATTGCCAGCCACGGCACTTCTGTGAAGGACTCTGTGACTATGGGACTATGGGACTGCATCAATCAATCTGTAAACTTTACAACCCAGATTTCTCTCAATGGCAAATCCTCTCTTTTGGACTTAGTAATAACAAACTTCCCTGCAAAGTCTCCTGCTCTTCCTCTCTCTACCCTTTTCACTCCATCATTTCCCCCAGGTCATCTTCCATAGGCTTGGAAAACAGCCAACATCACCGCATTGCATAAACAAGGTGCAAAAATGGATCCCCTCAACTACAGACCTATTAGCTTACTTCCAATAATCAGTAAGGTGATGGAATCCATCATCGCAGTTGACAAAATAATTCCTTTTCTCCAATGACCTCATCTCATAATATCAATTTGGATTCAGACCTGGTCACTCTACCTTGGGCATGCTACTCCGACGCTCCCAACGGACCTGCCTCACAACTTGCTCAGTTCGACACGGTGGAAAGCAAGGCCTTCAAGATCATTGGAATTTCCCGCAATGAAGCTGAGTCTATGGGCTTATCGCTTTATTATTGCCAACAGTTCGGTGGTCTCTCTGTCTTCGAATGCCTCGTCCTGGTCTTGCACCCCCAGCCCTTTCCACGCTCTGCACCTCTCCCTTCCTCACCCACTCTCCAAACTTCTGCAAGGCACATGAGGTCTACGAGTAACCCACTTACGGTGAAACACTTAAAATATAGGCTCACTGGTCACCTTCACTAATTTGATCTACCTTTTTCCACACCCAGGGAACCAACATTCTCAGTCTGTTCAATCCCATTCTTCCCATGAAGGCTTCAGGATGGCTGTTCAACCACGACCTCCGGTCATGCCCATCTATATTGATGATCCTTTATACCCTTATTAACCCACCGTAGCATACCCTTTCCTTTCCAGGTTGTGTTTTCGCCCATCTCTCTCATCATATTTTTGTGCTCCACGCACTTCATCCCGACATTTCCCTCCCTGTTCTTGCCGTGTTTGGGTTTACATCCACCTTGTTCAACCTTTATGTTCTCCCTCTGCTCTCACACTACACCCCCCCCCCCCCATCTCCCCCATTTGATCAATATTCTTCCCCACACCCATTCTTCCTCCAAGTGTCTCTCTGTTACGTCTCTTTACCCTGCTGTTGGTGCAAATCTCCCCCCTCCCCACTTAAATGTACTCACCATATTCTTACACCTAACCTAAAACAGGGAGACAGGGAATTTATACAGCGTAGCTGTGGACAGCGTATCACACACACCTACTACTATTTTTCAAAGATACCATGGGATCCATATCATTCATTAAATAAATATACAAGGGACAGTTAGGACCCAAAGAATGGCATTCTCCCAGATACAATGCCCCCACCGACACTATACCATACTACTACAAATAATAACCTAAAACTCGAGTGTCATCCTGTTGATTTAAGTATGGCGTTGTTATCCAACTCTATCCTGGGTCTGTCATGACTTGAAAGTGCATTTTAAATATCTTTTGGGGCATGTGAATCAATCAATGCAGTGAATCACTCCGTTAATGGAACAGGAAATGCATGGCGCGTCTCGCCCACGAGAACAACGCGAGCATTTCATTGCTGACAGCAGCGTAGGATTCAAGTGGGCCGAGTTATTTTGAAGCTCTTGAAAATCCTCTATCTCTTTGCTGACGACTCTACTCTCTGTCGCTCCATTCCTCATCCCTCAGATCGGCAGTCTGCAGCCTCCTCACTCTCTGCAGACCTGGACAAAATCACAGACTGGTCAAACAAGTGGAACATGTCTTTCAATCCTGACAAATCTCACACTCTTACAATCTCTCTCCGAAAGGACCGACTGGACAACCCTCCCATCTACTTTCTCAACAATCCTCTCCAAGAAGTTCTGTCGCTCAAGCTTTTGGGTCTCACTATCTGCCATGATCTTTCTTGGGAAAACCACATTTCCAAGCTGGCCTCCAAAGCCAGTCGCCGACTGGGCATCCTCCGTCGTGCGAAGTCCTTCCTTGGCACACCTGAGCTCCTCACCACATACAAGGCTTTCATCCGCAGCTCAATGGAATACTGTTCCCCCCTCTGGGCTGGTGCTCCTGCCTCACACCTTGCTCGGCTTCACGCTGTTGAGGCCAAAGCTTTCAGAATCATTGGAATCTCCTGCGATGTAGTCAAAGCCGAGGGCCTTTCACTCACTCACCACAGGCAGGTTGGTGGTCTTTCTGTCTTCTACCGACTCCTCTCCGGCCTTGCTCCCCCAGCTCTCTCTGTGCTCTGTCCCCCCAATATTCCTTCAGGTCGCACAAGATCTGCCTGCAACCCTCTTATGGTTAAACTGCCAAAGTCTAGGCTCTCTGCTCACCTTCACTCTTTCATTCCCCTTTTCTCCCGCCTCTGGAACAAACTCCCCCACTCCCTTCAATCCCACTCCTCCCTCCAGGTCTTTAAAACAGCTGTTCACCACCATCTCTTATCGTCCCCCATCGAAAACCTTGATCTTTTCTACCCCCGGTAATTCACCCCAGAGTCCTTGCAGTGTTCATCTGTTTTAATCCTCTCCTACCTCCCCCCAAGTCCTCCCGATGTCCCTGCTCTCAAATGTTGTGTTTGTGTCCTTCCCCCTCTTCCCCCTCTCTTTTGTGTCCTTCCCCCTCTCTCCCCATCTTGTCTGCCGCTCCCCTTCTTTTTTGTGTTTTGTGTGTCGGTTTGTCTTTTTGTGTGATTAATGTTAGCTCTTTCACGAGCCTCGATCTTGTATACAAAAAAAAAAAAAAAAAAAGAACATGCAAACCCAGGTTGGATAAAGGTTTATTGTGAAGAAACTAATAACGTCCACCCACTGTGACTAACAATGCAACAAATCAAAACTACCGCACAGTTTAACCACACGAGCAAAATATGGCCTCCAACAGGTAAAACATCTCTTTTGTTTCATCAAATTTAACGGTTCGGGAAGTAGATATAATAAGCTACATGAAAGAACAATATGCAACAATTGGTGCTGGAGAACAAGCTGGGAAATTTAGTTTCATTAAAACTTTATATATTAATTTTTTTGCAACAATCGAGCTTGTCATGTGATTGCCAGAAATAACAACATTGTGGCATTAAAAATCCAGTCATAACGTTTTGACCACATGATGACGAAACAAAGGATGATAGTACCACCGTGTTTGTTGATTATGACAATGAACAACAATCAAAGTACTGCCATCTTTGCCATATGCAAGTGTAGATCATAAAATAAAGCTCAGGGAGCGTCCAATCAGTTCAACCTAAAGCCTGCCCTAAAAAGCGTTGTATTTAAGTAAAAACAAAAAGAAAAAAAAAGGGAAAAAAAAGCATTTAAAGGGCAATGCCAAAGATTGAGGCATTGTAACCACAACAAAAACATTTGGCCGAGATTGCAGGAAAAAACAACTCACCAGCAGCTTTCCCACCAAGTCTCGTGCCTTCGGGAAGAACTTCTCTGGGAACTCATAGTCAAGCTTGATGATCTTCTGAAATATCAAGTATTCATTCCTGAACAACAAACAACAACAACAGGCATTTTAAGGCCATTTTCCCTGCAAGAGCGACGGTTAGCCTTGCAGTCCCCATGACAATCTTCTCCATTTTGCCCTATTTTCTGCATCTCCCCTTGTTAACCCCCTTGCCCACATTTCTTCTTCCACCATCTTCAGCCAAGTCTTTCTCGGTCTTCCCCGTCCTCTACTTCCTTCTACATTCATTTCCATCACTCTTCTCAACCAGTCACTTTCATCCTTCCTCAACACGTGACCAAACCATCTCAACCTGTTCCTCTTCACAGCATACATCACAGGCTCTATTCCCATCATCTTTCGCAATTCATCATTTGTCTTCCTCTCTCAACGATACTCCGCACATCCACCGAACCATTCGCATTTCCACCCTTTCCATCCTTCGTTGCTGCTTTACGTTCATTACCCATGTCTCGCTCCCATAAATCACAACACTTCTCACACATGCAGCATACACCTTTCCCTTCAGCTTCAACGACACTCCCCTCCTCGTCAGCACTCCACTCATTTCGCGAAACTTCTTCCATGCACATCTCACTCAAGCAACCGTTGCAGAGTCTGATCCACCTTCTCCATTCAGCATGTCTCCGACGTAGCAAAATGTTTTCACACCTTCCAGCTTCACGCTGTCTCCAAGATCCAAATCAACATTTCCTCCATCTGCAGCTCCCTCTGTGCACACCTTACATTTGAATGTAACTGCCACACTGGTTGATGACACTCTCAAACCACTACATTTTTGATGAACCCACTCAGCGCACATTGTACATTGAATGGAATTCACTCCGACACCCTTCCTGCACACAGCACACAGCCACTTCCCAGTTCTTTCCACCTCACCACATGCTTTACCACTTGCCATCACCTTCGTTTATCCGATATTCACCTTCAGACCTTTTGTCTCCATACATTCCTTCCACTTATTCATCTTCTCCTTCAGTACATCCATACTTTCTGCAATCAACACCAGATCATCTGCATACAACAACTCCCACGGTAAACCCTCCTTTACGTTCTGAGCCAGCACCTCCATCACAGCTACAAATAGTAGTGGACTTAGTACCAACCCCTGATGCAGTCCCACCTTCACCTGAAACTCGCCACTGTTCCTGTCCTTCGTCCTTACAGCTGTGCGCGTTCTTTTGTACATTGCCATCACTACTCTGATCAACCATTCCTCCACTCCTAACTTCCTCAATGCCCATGTCACTACTTCACGTGGAACCCTATCGAAAGCTTTCTCCAGATCAACAAACCCAAGAAACAACTTCTTCCTCTTCTCCATGTACTTCTCCTGCAACTGCATCAATAAAAAGCGCGTCTGTCGTTCCTCTTCCTGGCATAAATCCAAACTGCATTTCGTCGATCTTCACTTTCTTCCTTATCCTCCTCTCCAACACCCTTTCCAACACCCATTCCATGCTCCAATAACTTTATCGCTCGATACGAGCCACAATCCAGAGGGTCACCTTTCCCCTTGTATGGAGGGACGAGGGTACTCAGTTCCCAATCCACTGGAATGTGGCCTTCCTTCATTCCTGAACGACAAACCGAAACATCAACGCAACTAAAACGGCACTCAGTGGAGAATATACTTACGCCAGGCTGAACAGTTTATGTTTTGGATCGCACCGATAGGCCGGATCTGGACCTGAATCTTCACCAAAATCGAATCAATTCATCCTCGTCAAACACCCAGCTTATCCACAAAGTTTCATCCAAATGAATCCATAACTTTTTGAGATATCCTGTAAGATATCCATTTAAGACCTATCACTCCATGGTGGAAAAATCACTTCAAATTCTTGGATACGGATCTTCACCAAAATGGATACGGATCGTCCTTGTGACACCAAACGACACCAAACTGGTCAACGAAATTTCGTTCAAATCCGTCCACAACTGAGATGTCATGCTTCATGACAGACAAACACAGACAGACAGACAGACAGGGGTGAAAACATAACCTCTGCTCAACTTCGGCGACGGAGGTAATTATTCTCATTATTGGACTTAAGAAAAATGAAAAATGCTGACAGCTGCTTGGAAAGGATTTCTCAATAATCACTCCACCATTCTATATTTTTTCGAAACTGCACAGCACATAAAACCGTGCAGTGTTACAATTCGCAAGCACCAACCGTACATGACTGTCACACGCAGCAGTGCAGACAGCTGCCGCAGACTGCAAACCATTTTAATCAAAGCAAAAATATAAAGATCCAAAAGAAGAATCAACAAGTAGAGCTACATTCAATGTACACCGCCCCCATGCTAAATAAATAAATCACATATCCTCCAGCACGTGACATTTCCGGAGCACCTTCAATGCCCAACGATGCCGCCGTGCAGCACATGGAGACAGAATTGGCAGGGAGCGGTGTACAATAATTGATTAATTAATTGATCGCTTTTTTTTTTTGTACACAACATCGAGGCCCGCACATCAACATCTGATCTGGAGAAAGCATTCGAGATGGTTCCATGCGAAGTATTGACATGGGCATTGAGGAAGTTAGGAGTGAAGGAATGGTTGATCAGAGTAGTGATGGCAATGTACAAAAGAGCGCGCACAGCTGTAAGGACGAAGGATGGTAACAGTGGTGAGTTTGAGGTGAAGGTGGGAGGGCATCAGGGGTCGGAACCAAGTCCACTCCTATTTGTAGCTGTGATGGAGGTGCTGGCTCGGAATGTAAAGGAGGGTTTACCGTGGGAGATGTTGTATGCAGATGATCTGGTGTTGATTGTGGAAAGTATGGATGGACTGAAGGAAAAGATGAACAAGTGGAAGGAATGTATGGAGACAAAAGGTCTGAAGGTGAATATCGGAAAGACGAAGGTGATGGCAAGTGGTAAAGCATGTGGTGAGGTGGAAAGAACTGGGAAGTAGCCATGTGCTGTATGCAGGAAGGGAGTCGCAGTGAACTCCATTCAATGTACAATGTGCGCTGAGTGGGTTCATCAAAAATGTAGTGGTCTGAGAGGGTCATTAACCAGTGTGGCAGCTACATTCAAATGTAAGGTGTGCACAGAGGGAGCTGCAGATGGAGGAAATGTTGAGTTGGATCTTGGAGACGGCGTGAAGCCGTCTGAAACATGCTGAATGGAGAAGGTGGATCAGACTCGGCAACGGTTGCGAGAGTGAGATGTGCATGGAAGAAGTTTCGGGAACTGAGTGGCGTGCTGATGAGAAGGGGAGTGTCGTTGAAGCTGAAGGGAAAGGTGTATGCTGCATGTGTGAGAAGTGTTATGATTTATGGGAGCGAGACATGGGTAATGAACATAGAGCAGCAACGAAGGCTGGAAAGGGTGGAAATGCGAATGGGTCGGTGGATGTGCGGAGTATCGTTGAGAGAGAGAAAGACAAATGATGAATTGCGAAAGAAGATGGGAATAGAGCCTGTGATTGATGCTGTGAAGAGGAACAGGTCGAGATGGTTTGGTCATGTGTTGAGGAAGGATGAAAGTGACTGGTTGAGAAGAGTGATGGAAATGAATGTGGAAGGAGGTAGAGGACGGGGAAGACCCAGAAAGACTTGGCTAAAGATGGTGGAAGAAGAAATGCGGGCAAGGGGGTTAACAAGGAGAGGTGCAGAAAATAGGGCAAAATGGAGAAGATTGTCATGGGGAATGCAAGGCTAACCCCCGCTCTGGCAGGGAAAATGGCCTTAAAATGCATGTTGTTGTTGTTGATATCGAGGCTCGTGAAAGATCTAACATTAATCACACAAAAAAAACTGACACAAAAACATAAAATAAAGGGAGCGGGAGATAAGATGGGGAGAGAGAGAGAGAGGGAGAGGTATAAAGCACATGGACACTGCTAAGACTTCCAGGAAAGAAGTTTGTATTAAAAAAAGTGGATCTGGGGTGAAATAACAGGGGTAGAAAATATCAAGGTTTTGGATGGGGGTAGATAAGAGATGGTGGTGAACAGCTGTTTTATAGACCTGGAGGGAGGGGTGGGATTGAAGAGAGTGAGGGAGTTTGTTCCAGAGGCAGGAGAAAAGAGGAATGAAGGAGTGAAGGTGAGTAGAGAGTCTTGATTTTGGCAGTTTCACCAGAAGAGGGTTGCTGGCAGATCTTGTGCGACCTGTAGGAATATTTGGGGGACAGAGCACAAATGGAGCTGGGGGAGATAGGCAGGATAGGAGTCGGTAGAAGACAGAAAGACCACCTACCTGCCTGCGGTGAGAGTGAAAGACCCTCACAATCAGCTTCATCGTGGGAGATTCCAATGATTCTGAAAGCTTTGGTTTCAACAGCGTGAAGCCGAGCTAGGTGTGAGGCAGGAGCACCAAACCAGAGGGGAGAGCAGTATTCCAATGAGCTGCGGATGAAAGTTTTGTATGTGAGGAGCTCAGGTGTGCCAAGGAAGGACTTCGCACGACGGAGGATGCCCAGTCGGCGACTGGCTTTGGAGGCCAGCTCGGAAATGTGTTTTTCCCAGGAAAGATCATGGCAGATAGTGAGACCCAAAACCTTGAGTGACAGAACTTATTGGAGAGGATTTTTGAGAAAGTAGAAGGGAGGGTTGTCCAGTCGGTCTTTTCGGAGTGACATAGTGGGAGTCAGTTTTGTCAGGATTGAAAGACATGTTCCACTTGTTTGACCAGTCTGTGATTTTGTCCAGGTCTGCAGAGAATCAGGAGGCTTCACACTGCAGATGTGAGGGATGAGAAATGGAGCAGCAGAGAGTGCAGTCATCAGCAAAGAGATAGAGAGGATTTTCCAGAGTCGGAGAGATCATTGATGAAGACCTGAAAAAGCACAGGACCCAGAACACTATCTTGGGGAACTCCAGCCTGAACAGGAAGGGGAGATGAGAGAAATCCATTCAGGGCCACACATTGACTACGACCAGAGAGGAAGTCCGCAAGGCATGCATGGAGATTTCCATGGATACCATAGGAGGAGAGTTTGTTGAGCAGAACGGGGTGCCAGACCGTATCGAAGGCGCGTGATATTGTCAAGGGAGACAGCTCTGATTTCCTGTTTGGCATTGAGTACCTCCATCCATTGCTGAGACAGCAAAAGCAGCATGTCCAGAGCAGAGTGACCTGGTCTGAAACCAAATTGATGATCAGAGATCAAGCCATTGGAGAAGCGGAGGGATTTGACATCCAAAGCAATGATGGATTCCATAACTTTGCTGACAATTGGGAGCAGGCTGATTGGTCTGTAGTTGCAAGGATCTATTTTTGCACCTTTTTATGTAAAGCGGTAATGTTTGCTGATTTCCAAGATGCTGGCAGATGACCTTGAGCAAAAGAGAAGGTGTGAAAGAGCAGCAGAGCAGGATTTTAGGACCCGTGGGCTGATGCCGTCTGGTCCAGTTGCAGAATCAGTGTTGAGGTTTTACAGAAACTTCTTCACCTCATCAGGAGAGAAGGGCACAGAGTCCAGGACCAGCTGGGTTGGACTGGGTAAGGTGGGTGCAGAGAGAGATGGGTTTGGGACACAAGATTTTGAGGCAAACACAGAGATGAGGCATTTGGCTTTGTCACGTGCGGTGTCAACTGTGTAGCCATTTGAGGTAAGGGAGGGTATGGAGGGGGAACAAACACTAGAAACAGATTTGACCACATGCCACCAGGATGTGGAGGAAGGAGACAGGTTTGAGAGTTCAGTCTTGAGAATAGAGAGATAGTGCTTCTTGGCTCTCCTGAGGGTAGACACACACTTGTTCTGAGCTTGGTGGAAGGAACGTGGTGGAAGGAGATTGCCTTCAGTTGGATTTGCCTTCCAAGAGGCAAAGGCAAGTTGTTTCAGAACAACTGTCTCACCACAAGTTTCAGAGTACCATGGACGGGAGGAAGGGTATGACAACTGAAGACGAGATGGGATAAATCTGTGCATGAGAGAGCAGTTTACTTTGGAAGAATTCCAAGGATGAGTTGATGTCAGAGGCAGTCGAGATGGGTGACCAGTCCAGATGATTGATGGCTGCTTGAAGACCATGCCAGTCGGCCCAAGTGAAATGCCAGACTCGTCGACGCTGAGGAGGCTCTCTGCGAATGGCCAGGGAGTTGTCCACTTTAACAAGGACATGATCAGATGATCCGATTGGAGCAGAAGACGAGCAGCAGACATTTGCAGGGAAGTTTGTCATAACCAAGTATAGAAGAGAAGATGCTCCATTGACTGAGATGCGCGGCAGGAAATTGACAGATTGTGCCAGTCCCAATGAGTCGCAGAAGTCCTTTGCTGAGATGCCATGGCTGGTGAGAGAGGTACCCACACCCAGCCAGCTGGCTTGATGACAAATTAAGTCGCCACATATGAGGAAGAGAGAGTTGGGATGAGGGGATAGAAGTTGGTCCATGTTGTCAGACAGCGAAATGTAAATTGAGTCATCACTGTTTGGAGGATGGTACAGAACACATAAGAAGAAAAGGTGGGAGCGGGGAGGAAGTCGGAGCCAGACGTACTCCTGGGGGTGGAGTGGAGAGAGGGCAGTGCAAGGAGAGTGAGGAAGAGAGTTTTTGATAAAGATAGCAACCCCACCACCAGGACGAGGCTCAGGTCTGTCATACTGGTTGCTTCTGACAGGGAATAACCAGGAAGAGATATTAAGGAATCAGCGACATCTCAAAGGAGGAAAGTTTCTGTGAAGCAGATTACATCTGGTTTGTCAGAAGCAACCTGCATGGAGAGATCAATCAGGTTTGAAGGAAGGCCCCGGATGTTTGAGGTCCATACGGTTAAGGAAGAGGGAGGGGGAGCATTGTGTGCCGGACAGGGGAGGGGAGCGGTAGGGTAAGATGAAGGGTGAGAGGGGGATGTAGGGAGTTTGTCAGAGATTGCAGAAGAGTTAGGAGAGAGGATGAGGAGGACAAAAGGTTTGATGGTGATGGGATGAGGCACAGTGAGGGGTTGTTTGAGGAGGGGCAGAGCAAAGTAGAAGGTTGGAGGAGATGGAGGTATGAGATGGAAGGGAGAGTAAGTGGGGAGGAGGCAGCTTTGAAGAGGAGAGGGGAGGGAGGAGAATTGGAGAAAGATGGTAGGGGGGGAGATTTGAAGGGACACACAAAACAACAGGGGGAGTGGGGGACTTTTCAACATAGGGGGGAGGAGGGAGTTTTGAAGGGGAGGAGCAAGGGGGAGTTTTGAAGGGGAGGGGGGAGAGGGGAGATTTGAAAGGGAGTGGCAAGGGGGGGGAGATTTGGAAGGGAGGAGCGAGGGGGGGTAGTTTAGGAGGGGAGGCGTTAGGGGGGAGAATTGAAAGGGAGGGGTGAGGGGGGAGTTTTGGAGGGGAGAGGAGAGGGGGAGTTTTGAAGGGAAGGGGTGGGGGGAGGGAATTTTGAAGGGGAGGGAATTTTGAAGGGGAGGGAATTTTGAAGGGGAGGGGAGAGGCGGGAGATTTTAAGGGGAGGGGTGAGGGAGGAGTTTAGAAAGAGGATGATTAATGAAAAACGAACATTTATTACAAACTGGGTTTATTGTGATTTTCAAGTCAGAGATCCATTTAAAAACGATAGAGGAGGGGTGGAATGAAGGTGAGTTTAGAGAATGCAGAAAGGAAGACTGAGAGATTGAATTTTTTTTTTGAAGTGCAATATAAAATCCATTATCGTAAAATAATTTATTTCTTAATCAATTGGCTAATAGTGCACCGAAACCACCACTGTTTCATTTGAATCTTTAACTTTTTGAAAATTAATCGAGTAATTAATCAAGTTCATTGAATAATTAATCTATTAATCAATTAATCAAAAATACCCTTTATAGCCAAATCCCATTGATCACTGTTGTGTCCAAATAACAGCTTAATAGCTCAAAAGGTGCCTGAGATATTGATGAGAAAGAAAATAAATAAGTAATCAATAAATCGATACCAATTAAGTAATTAGCTGATTAATCAAAAAATTAAATATGCCGTTTTTTTTCTAAGCACTTGTTCACCATTGTGCCCAAATTACAGCTTATTTGCTCATAGGATGGCTGAGATATCGCTCGAACAAAAAAGAGAAAACAAACTGAGTAAAAACCGAGTACGGCCTTTTAGTGCACACCATCACAGGGCGCTGAAGGCCATGACGTCATGCAGCGCCTGGAGGGAGGGGTGGTGTACACCAAGGAGCTGATACTCTGGGTCCCCCACCTTTTGGGTGGTATGAGGAATAGAGCTGTAAGATGAAAGCTAAATATTGGACTGTTTTTGAAATATCGTGTGCACAAGCCAAGTTACCGAGGTGGTTGCAATTGCAACATAATTCAGCCAATCACAGCCGTAATACAATCAGGTTGAGATAATGTAATGAGGAATATATACACTACATGACCAAAGTATGTGGACACCCGAACATCACATCTCATTCCAAAATCACGGGCATTAATATTGAGTCTGTCCCCCATTTGCTGCTATAACAGCCTCCACTCTTCTGGGAAGGTTTTCCATTAGATGTTGGAACATTCCTCTGGGGATTTGCTTCCATTTAGCCACAAGAGCATTAGTGAGGTCAGGCACTGATGTTGGGCGATTAGTCCTGGCTCACAGTCGGCATTCCAATTCATCCCAAAGGTGTTCGATGGGGTTGAGGTCAGGGTTCGGTGCAGGCCAGTCAAGTTCTTCCACACCGATCTCGACAAACCATTTCTGTATGGACCTCGCTTTGTGCACGGGGGCATTGTCATGCTGAAACAGGAAAGGACCTTCCCCAAACTGTTGCCACAAATTTGGAAGCACACAATCATCTAGAAAGTCATTGCATGCTGTAGCATTAAGATTTCCCTTCACTGGAATGAAGGGGCCTAGCCCGAACTATGAAAAACAGCCCCAAACCATTATTCCTCCTCCACCAAACTTTACAGTTGGCATTATGCATTCGGGCAGGTAGTGTTCTCCTGGCATCCGCCAAACCCAGATTCATCTGTCGGACTGCCAGATGGTGAAGCGTGGTTCATCACTCCAGAGAACGTGTTTCCACTGATCCGGTCCAATGGCGGCAATGTTTACACCACTCCAGCCGACGCTTAGCATTGCGCATGGTGATCTTGGGCTTGTGTGCGGCTGCTTGGCCATGGAAACCCATTTCGTGAAGCTCCTGACGAACATTTGTTGTGCCGACGTTACTTCCAGAGGCAGTTTGGAACTCGGTAGTGAGTGTTGCAACCGAGGACAGACGATTTTTACGTGCTATGCGCTTCAGCACTTGGCGGTCCCGTTCTGTGATCTTGTGTGGCCCATCACTTTGCGGCTGAGCTGTTGTTGCTCCTAGACGTTTCCACTTCACAATAACAGCACTTATTGTTGACCAGGCCAGCTCTAGCAGGGCAGAAATTTGACAAACTGACTTGTTGGAAAGGTGGCATCCTGTGACGGTGCCACGTTGAAAGTCAATGAGCTCTTCATTACGACCCATTCTACTGCCAATGTTTGTCTATGGAGATTGCATGTCTGTGTGCTTGATTATATATACCTGTCAGCAATGGGTGTGACTGAAACAGCCAAATCCACAAATTAGAAGGGGTGTCCGCATACTTTTGGTCATGTAGTGTATCTGCAATATGAGAGCTAAATATTCAACGATTTTTGAAATATCATGAACACAAAAGTACATGGCCGGGTGATCGGTCGGTCGGACAGACAGAATCATTGTAATGTCCCCCGTCTCCATCCTTGTCGGAGGGGTAAGAGACACAAAAAGTCAGATTTGCAGGCGCACTCTGATCTCAACATTTATTTTCCGAAAACATTTTTTCAGTGTTTCTTTGTACTGAACACATCGTGCTTTGACATTTTGCTAACAGAGGAAAAGCAGAAGGCCTCACAGGGTAAGATTTAAAAAAACTTTTGTAAGTTTTGTCGGAGGGGTAAGATTTTTAAAAACAAGTATCACACATGAACAACAAGCCTGGTGTTGACTTAGCGGTTAGGGTGCCGGCTTGGGATCCTAGGATCCTGGGTTCGAATCCCGGTCGATCGCTGAATTAACGCCAGGGGGGTTGACTCAGCCTGTCATCCTTCCGAGGTCAGCAAATTGAGTACCAGCTTGCTGGGATGAATGATCACGGTGTGTACCCCGGTTTAGAATAGGTACACCGTATCCCTGCGCATCGTAAGAGCGTGACCAAGGGTTGGCGTCAGGAAGGGCATCCGGCCATAAAAACATTGCCTCAAACAGGGAACCATGATTGTCATGGGGCCCGCAAGGCCAACCCCCGCTCTAGCGGGGAAAATGGCTTTAAAACGATCATTCATTCATATACACATGAACAAACTCAGCATTGCGAATCATTCACACTTTGTGGTTTCAATGCACGCAATTTAAAAATAAAAATAAAATAAAAACTATCCAAAGAGTTTTCAGGGTTCATTGCTATATTGAAGAACCAGTACAAACTTTTGAATTTTTTTTCCCCTGCTGTATGCAAAGCGGCTATATTCATTGAGCTCAAGTTCCGTAAGCACTCATGCTTATTGACTGGTTAATCTTTCTTTCACATGAAAGGCTAATATATAGGTTCTTTCACATGTGTATATGGCCCATTTCCACTGCAAAGGACAGACTGGGCTGAATACAAGCACCACGAGACTTTCCCTCCAATCATAAGAAAGCAAAGTCACTCCTACACAATCATCCATCCCCACACTAAATTGGAAAAAATATATACAGTGAGTGGCTGCTTATTCAATGGAGCTAATGGAAACGGGTTAAAAGGCTTGTACGGTTTTTGACTCGGCTATCAAATTACCAAAGCCAGTTTCTGGGAAAACAATGGTACTTACGTGGCACGAAAAGGAGGAAGGCCAGCAACCAGCTGATAGATTATGCATCCCAGAGCCCAGAGGTCAGAGCTGAAACAAACAAACAAATCCCAAAAAACTAACGGCAGTGTAAAAATCAAAGATAAAATCGTGAAAGACAAAACGGTACAGCAAATTTATCGCAGATGTGACTGCGTGTCAAAAAAAACAAAAAACCGCAACATCCTTTTTATAACCCAACACCGAACACGAAAAATCCACTGCTATACAGTTTATACAAGCTCAAGGAGCCTGGGGTCATGCCCCAAAAAAGAAAAAAAAAGTAGCGAGCTTTTCATGCACTCTAGTCGTGCCAGGCCTTTCAACATACACTCCCAATGTGGCATACAGTCCAAATTTAAACCATCCAGACTAACCCCCTCAATCTCCCCACCACCTCACCCAAGCCCCCTCTTCCTTTCAGGCTAATCCGTACCTCTTGCAAGCAGCTTTCTCTGTCAGCAGCTCAGGTGATACATACTGTGCGGTTCCAACGAAGGAATTCGCTCGATCTGAAAAACAAAATGCATCAGTACCGATGTTAAAAAACAAACAAACTAGGGACTGCCGTAAAGTTTGTTGTTTATTTTAAAGAAAACTTAAGAAATGCAAGAGGGAAAGAAGAGGCGATAACAATCCATTTTATACCGATGCACTGGCTGGCGCACAACTTTTAGCTACCTGCAAATCGGCACTCAGCCTCAAACAGTCAAACAATTAGCATTTTCATCCTTCTGAGAACGATTTGATGAGCTGCTAATTTTATGCAAGAAGAATGATGTTGTGCGATGTAGTGTAAAAACAGTGCGATGGATGAAAATTACCCACCTCATTAACGTAACGAGACTTCCATCAATTTGGGTAACTCAGGGTCAATATATTCACTGCAGGAGCAGACAATAGTCTTGGAAATGAGGTTTTCTTTCTCGCTTTGACTTTTCACCTATTTCACCGATCTCTATTCATTTGGAAAAGTCAATAAAACACGATTCCGTTCCTCGTCTCTTCCTGTTCGGACATTACCTTTCCTTGTGTTAGCCTGGGACTGAACTACTCTACTGCAACTGCGTTGCCACTTTGCCTTCGCATCTCACTCTTTCAGGAGCCTCGATTTAGACGACAAAAATAAAAGTGAAAAGGATGAAACAATCATCAGTTAAAAACTAGAATTAAAATTCGACTCAAAGGAGCCCCACGTTAGATGTGATCTCACTGGTACGTTTGACCTCAATTAAAGGTCACATGAAAAATGAATGGTCACTTGAGAGAAAGCATCAGCGAGAGAGGGGGGGAGAGAGAGAGAGAGAGAGAGAGAGAGAGAGAGAGAGAGAGAGAGAGAGAGAGAGAGAAAGAAAGAGATAAGTAAAAGAGAGGCAACATCAGACGCTTCTAGCTCGAGTTATGGTCAGCAGCAGAATGATATCCAAAGGGCACATGACCTTTGACCTATTCAATCTAAAATTTCATCAGTTCATCTCTGTATTACAGTTCATAAGTGTGTAAAGTTGGTTGAAATCTCTCAAGTGGTTCATAAGTTACTGCAGAACCACAGATTTTCAATTAAAGGGTGTTCGGCCTTTGACCTATTGAACCCAAAATAGAATCAGTTCATTTTTGCATCATAATACACCTTTGTACCAAGTTTGGTTGACATGCGCGTGACATGCCACATGCTGGCACACGAGGAACGCACGCACGCGAAGCATGGAAACACATGAGGCGAGCGCACACACACACACACACACACACACACACACACACACACACACACACACACACACACACACACACACACACACACACACACACACACACACACACACACACACACACACACACACACACACACACACACACACACACACACACACACACGTTATTGAACACATCACATGGAAGGCAAAGACATTAGTAGACACCAATGTACTTTTACATGAATTCCAAAGACAGGAGTAGACAATGGAGAAACGCATATAGTGAGATTTGAACCTGGGTTTCCGAGCGTCAAGAACCACTGGTTGACATAGGAACACTATGCAGACAGACCCGGTGTTTTCTGTATAGTTGAGATCATAGTTCAAGACATCTTGTATAGCAAGGGAACGCCTGTGCCTTTTTCCTCTGGAACTGCTAAAAGCAAGCAGGCTCCCCAATGACCTGTCTATCCGTTTATGGAACATATACATAGCTTCCTAACAGATGAGTCACATATCCCCACTCGGAACTGCTTTCCTTTTTGCCCAGCAATGTCTGCGGGTGAGTAAAGGCTTAGTGAGGTGAAGGACAGTGCAGAAAAAGAGGGCTTAAATGTACAACGGCACGTGAAAAGAAGGGATTGCTCCGGGGGAGAGATGGCACAACAAGAGCTTATCCAAGATCAAATGGCTTTGCAGGTGTTTGAAGGTTTGAAGAAGTCAGTAAAAGTGAGAAACAAAATATTATGAACACAGGGGACAGCAGTCTCAGGAAATGCCTGAAGTTCCATCGTTGATGGAATTCCATCAGTTGGTGAGGATTCCCAATTTACATTCCGAGGTTTGTAAGAACCAGGAAAATCGATGCAAAAGTTTAATTCTGGTTTGTGTGTAGTGTTGGTAGAGCAGTGAGGGTCAAGATCGGAGATGCAAGGGGAAAAGAGGTCAACCGAGGCAAGTGCAGCGTTCATCTGGAAGGAGAAATACGACGTACCCTGTGTGCTATCTGAGGGCAGCTGCTTGGCTGTGCCGAAGTCTGTGATCTGGATATGCATATCTTCATTCAGGAGGATATTCTCCGGTTTCAGATCCCTGCAAGTCAAAAAGTTACTTTCTTCTGCACCCGGTCGAGTTTAGGCCGAGCAGGAAAAAAAATAACACTTGCCAAAAGGTCAGCCTCGAGATTCTATAGACTCCATACAAGATGCTAAAAAAATACAAAATCAATCAAGTGATTACAGGATGTCCAGGTGGAGCTGGCATAGAAATGCATGCAGAAATAGTGATGTCATGCAAATGCAGAGACGGTGCAGATTGGCCCAATAAATAAATGTATCTTTATCCCAAAGCTTTTTGAAAATAACACAGAGAAATTCACCAAACTTGGTCGTTATTATCACCACATGGCACAGGGGTGCAAGAGCCGTGCCATTTTTCACCCCGCCCCGGGGGGAGGTCAAAAGGTCAAACACCGAAAAATGCAATAACGGGTGCATTTTTAAATGAAACTTTGCATATGCAATCAACATTGGGAGGAGCATGAAATGTATCATGACATTTTTGAATTTGACCCCTGTTTGTGCTCCAGAGGGTGGGGACTTAAGGGTCACAGGGATCAAAACAGAAATAAACTAATTTATAACAAAATTTGAAATTGGGTCGTGGTGGAACTTTTTCCCGACTTTTGACTTTGCTTTAGGTGGAAAGCAAGGGGATTTGCGATGGTGCGCAATCGACTTCGCTTGAATTTTTGTCTTACTATGGTAATACGAGCTCCCTTGGGGATCAAAATATGGTGTCAATGAATCACTTGGACTAACTATTATGTCATCTCTGACATAGTATGACACATAATCAACTAACTATTATGTCACCTCCCCTCCAAATCTTCCCCATCACCCATCTCTTTCAAATCTTCCCCCTTGCCCCTCCCCTCCAAATCCTTCCCATCACCCATCCCTTTCAAATCTCACCCCTTGCCCCTTCCTTCCGAAACTCCCCCCTCGCCCCTCCCCTCCTAGACTCCCCTTTCACCACTCCTCAAAGCGTCCTCCCCACTTCTTCCCCCTTCCAACTCTCACCTTCATCTCCCCCAACCTTCTGCCTCGCTCTTCCCCCTCCTCAAATAACACCTCACTGTGCCTCACCCAATCACCATCAAACCTTTTGTCTGCCCCATCCTTCCCTTTCTCCAAACTATTCTGAAATTTCTGACACACCTTCAACTGCTCCCCCTTCCTCTTCATTAACGGTATGGACCTCAAACATCCGGGGTCTTCGCTCAAACTTGACTGATCTCTCCATACAGGTTGCTTCTGACAAACCAGACGTGATCTGCTTAACAGAAACTTTCCTCCTTCATGATGTCTCTGATTCCTTGGAATCTCTCCCAGGTTACTCCCTCCTCCGGTATGATAGACCTGAGCCTCGTCCTGGAGGTGGGGTTGCTATCTTTATCAAAAACTCTCTTCCTCACTCGCCCTGCACTGCCCTCTCTCCACCTCACCCCCAGGAATACCTCTGGCTACGGCTTCCCCTTCGCTCCCACCTTTTGTTCATATGTGTGTTGTACCGTCCACCAAACAGTGATGACTCCATCTACATCTCGCTGTCTGATAATATGGACCAACTTCTATCAACTCATCCCAACTATCTCTTCCTCATATGTGGTGATTTCAATTGTCACCATGCCAGCTGGCTGGGTGTGGGCACCTCTCTCACCAGCCATGGCTCCTCAGCAAAGGACTTCTGCGACTCACTGGGACTGACACAATCTGTCAATTTCCCGACCCGGATCTCAGTCAACGGAGCATCTTCTCTTCTGGACTTGGTTATGACTAACTTCCCCGAAAATATCTGCTGCTCTTCTTCTGCTCCAATCGGCTCATCTGATCATGTGCTTGTTAAAGTGGACATCTCTCTGACCACTCAGAGAGCCTCCTCAGCATCAACGAGTCTGGCATTTCACTCAGGCCAACTGGCCCGGTCTTCAAGCAGCCATCAATCATCTGGACTGGTCTCCCATCTCTACTGCCTCTGACATCAATTCTTCCTGGGAATTCTTCCAAAGTAAATTGCTCTCTCTCATGCACAGATTTATCCCATCTCGTCTTCAGTTGTCATACCCTTCCTCTCGTTCATGGTACACGGAATCTTGTGGTGAGGCTGTTGCCCAGAAACAATTTGCCTTCGTCTCCTGGAAAGCAAATCCAACGGGAGGAAATCTCATTTGTTTTCACAAAGCCCGAAACAAGTGTGTGTCCACCCTCAGGAGAGCCAGGAAACAATATCTCTCCATTCTCAAGACCGAACTCTCTTATCTGTCTCCCTCTTCCAAATTCTGGTGGCGTCTGGTCAAATCTGTTTCTGGTGTTTGTTCCCCCTCCATCCCCTCCCTCACTTCATACGGCTACACAGCTGACTCCGCACATGAAAAAGCTGAATGCCTCAACTCTGTGTTTGCCTCTAAATCTTGTGTCCCAACCCATCCCTCTCTGTACCCAGTCATACCCAGCTGCTCCTGGACTCTGTATCCTTTCCTCCTGACAAGGTGGAAAAGTTTCTGTCAACCCTCGACTGAATCTGCAGATGGACCTGACGGCATCAGCCCACGGGTCCTAAAATCCTGTTCTTCCGCTCTTTCAGTCCCTCTCTTTGTTCTCTTCACACTCTTTTGCTCAAAGTCATCTGCCATCTGCTTGGAAATCAGCCAACATCACGGCTTTGCACAAAAAAGGTGCAAAACAGATCCTAGCAACTACAGACCAATCAGCCTTCTCCCAATTATCAGCAAAGTCATGGAATCCATCATTGCTTCGGATATGAAATCTTTCCTCTTCTCCAATGGCTTGATCTCTGATGATCAATTTGGTTTCAGACCAGGTCACTCTACTCTGGACAGTGGACATGCTGCTTCTCCTTTCTCAACAATGGATGGAGGCCCTCAATGCCAAACAGGAAATTAGAGCCGTCTCCCTTGACATATCACGTGCCTTCGATACGGTCTGGCACCCCGCTCTGCTCACCAAACTCTCCTCCTTTGGTATCCATGGAAATCTCCACGCATGGCTGGCGGACTTCCTCTCTAGTCGTAGTCGACGTGTGGCCCTGAATGGGTTTCTCTCATCTCCTCTTCCTGTTCAGGCTGGAGTTCCCCAAAGGCAGTGTTCTTGGCCCTGTGCTTTTTCTGGTCTTCATCAATGATCTCTCTGACTCTTGAAAATCCTCTCTATCTCTTTGCTGATGACTCCACTCTCTGCCGCTCCATTCCTCAACCCTCAGATCGGCAGACTGCAGCCTCCTCACTCTCTGCAAACCTGGAGAAAATCACAGACTGGGCAAACAAGTGGACCATGTCTTTCAATCCTGACAAATCTCACACTCTTACTATGTCTCTCCAAAAAGACCGACTGGACAACCCTCCCATCCACTTTCTGAATAATCCTCTCCAAGAAGTTCTGTCACTCAAGCTTTTGGGTCTTACGATCTGCCATGATCTTTCCTGGAAAAGCCACATTGCAAATCTGGCCTCCAAAGCCAGTCGCTGACTGGGCACCCTCCGTCGTGCGAAGTCCTTCCTCGGCACACCTGAACTCCTCACCACATACAAGGCTTTCATCCGCAACTCAATTGAATACTGTTCCCCCCTCTGGGCCGGTGCTCCTGCCTCACACCTAGCTCAGCTTCACGCTGTCGAAACCAAACCTTTCAGAATCATTGGAATCTCCTGCGATGAACCCAACTCCGATGGCCTTTCACTCACTCACCACAGGCAGGTTGGTGGTCTTTCTGTCTTCTACCGACTCCTCTCCGGCCTTGCTCCCCCAGCTCTCTCTGTGCTCTGTCCCCCAAATATTCCTGCAGGTCGGACAAGATCTGCCAGCAACCCTCTTGTGGTTCAAATGCCAAAATCTAGGCTCTCTGCTCACCTTCACTCTTTCATTCCCCTTTTCTCCCGCCCCTGGAACAAACTCCACCACTCCCTTCAATCCCACTCCTCCCTCCAGGTCTTTGAAACATCTGTTCACCACCATCTCTTATCTTCCCCCATCTAAAACCTTGATCTTTTCTACCCCCGCTAATTTTCACCCCAGATACACTTTTTTGAAATTCAAACTTCTTTCCTGGAAGTCTTTGCAGTGTCCATATGATTTATACCTCTTCCACCACCCCCCAAGCACTCTCCCTCCCACAGATCTCCTGATGTCCCTGCTCTGAAATGTTGTGTTTGTGTCCTTCCCCCTCTCTCCCCATCTTGTCTACCGCTCCCTTTATTTTGTGTCGGTTTGACTGTTTATTTGATTAATGTTAGCTCTTTCACGAGCCTCAATCTTGTATACAACAACAACAACAACAACAACAACAACAACAACAACAACAACAACAACAAAATTAATAATATATATATATATTGTTGCGGTTTTGAGTTTGTACAGTGAGTTTAATAAAAACCACCTTTTAGAGGCCATTTTTCCCCGCAAAGCGGGGGTTGGCCTTTTTTCGTGCACCGTGGTTGTTGTTGTTTTTGTTGGTCCCCTTTTTGAAGCAATGTTTTATGGCCGGATGCCCTTCCTGCCGCCAACCCTTTTTGTCGCCTTTTACGACAAACAGGGAATTACCAGTGAAGTGGTACTCAATTTGCCGACCTCGGAAGGATGACAGGCTGAGTCAACCCCCCTGGCGTTAATTCAGCGATCGACCGGGATTCAAACCCAGGATCCTAGGATCCTAAGCTGGCACCCTAGCCGCCAGCCCAACACCAGGCTCGTTTAATAGTTAATAGAGTAAAGTTTAAGTTAATAGAGTAAAGTTTAATAGAGTTTAATAAAGGTTAAAATTTCCCCCTTATAGTTAGTCACACAAGCAACATGTAGCCTCGCGATAGTATAGTTATGTCTTCGTATTTGTGAGCTTAGTCCTTTTCCTATGTTAGTGCTGCATTGAGTAGAGTCAGGAGAATAGGCCCTACTTCCACCGACTTTCCAGCTACCCTAGCCTCATGCCCCTTTGCGCTAACGTTGGTTCATTTTGGGCGAGTTAACACGAGGCAGGCGAGGAGGACCGGGGCGGAGCCGAGGGCGGAGCGGCAGAAGCGCTGACGGTAAGCACGAGCCGCCAATCAGGGCTCAGAGGTGGTGGCGGCGGCGTTGCGTCACAGGGCATGGTGAGAAGGTTCGAGAGGGATCCAGAAGGTTCGGGGGCGTAGCTATAAATCCCGCTGTGCAAAGCCCTCGAAAGACCTCGCAGATGAACGAAGAACCCGAGAGGACTTGCAACGAAAGACTTGGTGAGTAAAGGACTCGCGCGCACTGACCAACCAGCTTGGAGGGATCGAGGAAGAGGAGTTGTGAGCGCCCAAGAACTGTACAAGATACGCGGGCGAAGCCCGACGCGCATGAACCAAAAGACGCGCTATTAATACGTGACGCTCGGTTGAGTTTGAGGCCGATCGCTATACCATGCATTAAGTCGCGCGAGTGACGAAAACGGCTGTGTAATCGCCAGCCGCGCTGAGAGTCCCGCCGTTTGCCGTTCCCCCTCATTATCTGCCTTGTTCGGGAGACGCGCTACGAGGTTCCTGCCATCGCCTGCTGCCATCTTCGCGGGACGTGCTCGGACCGTGGAGAGCGGGACGGGGGCCGTCTCTGGACGACCACGTCGACGCGTTGGCTGAACATCTACCCATCTGCAATTCCCTGTGTGAGTGTGACGGGCACGAGTCCAAGGGATAAGTTAAGATTGACTAAGGCTGCTCTGTGTCTCTGCATCCACGATCATTGTACATACGTGCGGGAATAATTAAACCTGTGTTCTTCCTTTCTTCCATTCGATCGTTCCTGTGGTTTCTTCATTGGCAAAGCATGGTACGAATAAAACCGCTCAAATCGGGTTCCACTAACTAAAACTGCACGGACCACGTGGTACTCAATCCACTCGGCGTACTCAAACCACACGTGGCTCGTGCGAGGCTTGCTTCCTCTCTTTCAGGGCGGCGCAGGGAATTAGGTATGAGCGAGAATTGGTCCCCTGACCCTACTCTGCGTTTGTCCGGAAGGGACGTATCAAGCCTCGGTTCCACCAAGCCCAGAAAGAACAAGGGGATTAATCCCCCCTTGGTAAGGGGAAGAAGGGCGGCGTAGCACCGTAACAATATGTAAGTTCAAAACACACCTGGTCACAAGTGTGCCGCACAGACCGGGTCCTCAGTCGAGGTCCTCAGCATCATCCCGTTTCGGCCCTTCAACCTCGATACGGTCAGCGAAGGTGGGCCAGCAGGGGCACATACACATCCACATGCAGCAACTACACCTGGATGCATACATACCCCCACCCCCAGCCAGTGCGAACGCAGACAACAACAACAACAACAACACCTCCGCGTCCAGAATCCACAGCACCAAACAAACATGGTGGAACACGAAAACACCCATCTTTATACCCTTCACCACTCACCAACAAAACACACCAGATCATTCATACACACACACAAACACACCCACACACACACATCACCAACCAACCAACCACCTTTTTTTTTTTCTTCTTTTTTTTTGTATACTGAATCGAGGCTCGTGAAAGAGCTAAGCGCTGAAAGAGCTCGTGAAAGAGCTCGCACCTACCCTTACATCATACACCAATCAACACACACTCATGCAAAAATTAATTCATGCAAAAACACACACCCTCACCCACTCACTCATATACACAAAATAAGATATAATAATGGTAAAAACACAAAAAAAAAAAACAACCAACCTGCACCGTTCGACGTGCCTCCATAAACTTACTCCATATGCAAAATGAGCCTTTCAAGGCAACCTGGGCCACCTTGTCCCCTACATCTACAAGTGGAGAAGTGCTGGTCTTTATCATCTACATCTCAGTGCTTAATATCATATACAAGTGGAGAAGATTCCAAACAACTGCAAACTTGTTCAGGCTAGGCCGCCCCAGCAAGTTCAGCCTGAGAGCTGAATGAGATGCTGATGAATGAGACCGCAAGATGCTGAAAGAAGTCTCTAAGAACCCCAGAATGTCATCACGGACCTATAGGTAGCTCTTGCCACTGCTGATGTCAAAGTGCACGAGTCTGCCATTAGAAAGAGGCTGCACAAATTTGATCTGCATGGGAGGTGTGCCAGGAGGAAACCTTTGCTGTCCAGAAAGAATATCAGGGCAAGACTAAAGATTGCCAATGAACACCGAGGCAAAGACCAGCACTTCTGGAACAATGTGCTCTGGACAGATGAGTCAAAGGTGGAGCTATTTGGCCACATTACCAGAAGACATGTTTGGCAAAAACCAAAGACAGCATTTGACCACAAGAACCTGATACCAAATGTAAAGCATGGTCGTGGAAATATTATGGTTTGGGGCAGCTTTGCTGCATCAGGGCCTGGACAGCTCACCATCATAGAATCCACGATGAATTCTTCATTGTACCAGATGGTGCTTGAGGATAATGTGAGGCCATCTGTCGGAAAGTTGAAGCTCAACTGAAGGTGGACCTTGCAACATGACAATGACCCTAAACATACCAGTAAATCCACCAAGGAATGGCTGAAAAGAAAGAAATGGAGGGTTCTGGAATGGCCAAGTCAAAGCCCGGATCTAAATCCCATCGAGATGTTGTGGGGGGGATTTGAAACGAGCTGTGCATGCTCTTGTTGGCTTAGTTGGCTTAGCGGTTAAGGTGCCAGCTTGGGATCCGAGGATCCTGGGTTCGAATCGCGGTCGATCGCTGAATTAACGCCAGGGGGGTGGACTCAGCCTGTCATCCTTCCGAGGTCGGCAAATTGAGTACCAGCTTGCTGGGATGAATGATCCCGGTGTGTACCCCGGTTTAGAATAGGTACACCGTATCCCTGCGCATCATAAGAGGCGACTAAGGGTTGGCGTCAGGAAGGGCATCCGGCCATAAAAACATTGCCTCAAACAGGGAATCATGATTGTCATGGTGCCGCAAGGCTAACCCCTGCTCTAGCGGGGAAAATGGTCTTAAAACGATCATTCATTCATTCATATTGTGCATGCAAGAAACCCCTCAAACATCGCACAGCTGATAGAATTCTGCATGGAGGAGTGGGCAAAAATTTCTGCCAGTCGATGTCAGAGACTGGTCAGCAGTTATAAGAAACGCCTACTTGAGGTTGTTTCTGCCAAAGGGGGCAATACCACATATTGGAGCCAAGGGTGTACTTACTTTTTCCGCACGTGAAATTTGCATTTATGTTTATTTAAATTATACAATGGACTACAAAATGTAAATATTTCATGATATTTGTTATATTATATCACCTTTATCTATCAATATTGTTGAAATGAGGATCAAATAGCTGTATGTTGAAATATGTTGAAAAAGTCAAAACTTTACATGGGGTGTACTTACTTTTTCACGTGACTGTATGTACAATGATCGGGACGCAGAGACACAGGGCAGCACTTACACAGTCTTATCTTATCCCCCGGACTCGGGCCCGTCACACTCACACAGGGAATTGCAGATGGGTCGATGTTCCAGCCAGACGCGTCGACGTGGTTGTCCAGGAACTCTCCCGTCCGACTCTCCCCGGTCCCAGGACGTCCCGCGAATATGGCAGCAGGCGATGGAAGGAACCTCGTCGCGTGTCTCCCGAACAAAGCAGATGATGAGGTGAGACGGCAAATGCGGGACTCTCAGCGCGGCTGGCGATTACACAGCCGTTTTCACTCGCGTGACTTAATGCGCTGTATATCGATCAGCCTCCAACTCAACTGAGCGTCACGTATTATTTTATGTATTTTATGTAAAACGTATTTCGTTTCAGGTGCGTCTTGCTTCGCCCGCGTATCTTTCACAGTTCTCCGACGCTCACAACTCCTCTTCCACGATTCCTCCAAGTTGGTTAGTGCGCGCGAGTTCTCCCCTGGGCAGGTCCTTTGTTCATCATCGAGGGTCCTTTCAGGCAGCAGTCCTGTTCAACGAGTCCTTCAGCGCTAGTCCTCTTCGGGGGCTTTGTGCAGCGGGTTTTATAGCTACACCCCCGAACCTTCCGGAACCCTCTCGAACCTTCTTACCATGCCCTGTGACGCGGCGCCGGCGCCACCACCTCCGAGCCCTGATTGGCGGCTCGTGCTTACAGTCAGCGCTTCTGGCGCCCCTCCTTAGGCTCCGCCCCGACCCTCCTAGCCTGCCTCGTGTTAATTCGCCCAAAATGAACCCAAGTCAGCGCAAAGGGGCATGAGGCTAGGGACGCTGGATAGTCGGTAGAAGTAGGGCCTATTCTCCTGACTCTAATCAACGCAGAACTAACAATGGGAAAGGACTAAGCTCACAAATACTAAAAAATAACTATACTATCGCGAGGCTACATGTTGCTTGTGTGACTAACTATGAGGGGGAAATTTTAACCTTTATTAGACTCGCTGGACAAACTCAAAACCACAACAATATATATATATATATATATATATATATATATATATATATATATATATATATATATATATATATGGTATCTGTACAGTCAGCGTCTAATACAGTACAATACAGTACAGTCTGTACAGTCTGTACAGTCTGTACCGTATCTGTACAGATACCATTATTAGTAACTCCCAACCGCAACCAGGTCGACTCCATATGATGAGTGGATACCAGAGATAACGTTACCGCGTGGCAGGCGGTGCTTATCGCTCCCAGCAAGGTGCAGCAGCAGCTGTATGGGACACCTTGCTGGCGGTTCTCCACTGATGATATGAAGGTCGCATAGTGACTGATATATATATATATATATATATATATATATATATATATATATATATATATATATATATATATATATATCCCTTTTTCAGGTTTTTTTTTTTTAATGATGAGCACCTCATTAATCATCTTCAAAAAGGGTGTTTCAACACACGCAAACACCCAGTTTTCATCAATGCAATCTGTTGGAGGTCCAGGTGTGTGCATGCAAAGTTTGGGGCCGCTAGGTTTCATGGTTTTGGAGCTATGGAAGAGACAGACGGATGGACGGACACTGCCTTTTAATATACTCATACATATATATATTTTCTATATACATATATATATGCACCTCATGAGAGGGTGTGGCATGTAAGATGGTGTGGCATGTGAAAGCGTTTGGCATGTGGCATTGTGGCATGTAAAAGCGTGCAGTATCGGGGTGAAGAAGAGGCCACCGATTTCACTACGTACAAGCGTCCATGGTGATCAATCAAGCCTCCAACTAAACTGCAACATTAATAACCATTTTTTTCAATAATGTCACAAGTGATCATCCCACTGGACGGTGACTGCCTCTGTGTAAACGGCAGAGAAATTGGCAATGCCCTGCACTGCATTCAAACACCCTAGTATCACATTGACAATGACAAGCTAGAGTTGGTCTGCTTCCGTAAATCACGAGTGGGAGGTACAATCAGAGCAATGTGATACCAGCTTCAATAATTCTTTAAACAGGGCGTGAAACAACCCAATGTTTGATGAAACGTCAACAGAAGTGAATTGTTAAAAAGCGGGAAAATAAATACGGGATACCAAAAACATTCAGATGCACTCTCACTGTTCGCAACAAGACCCATCAGCCTTTCCCAGGTTCCAGGCCCTGTGACATTCCACATGAAATGAAAACAAAGGCTTCCATCACAGCACAGTCACAAAGCTCTTGGCAAGCACCAGAGAGTTCCATGGTGACATCACAATAACAATGACCTAATCCAACCACAACAAGCATAAACTATGTTTAGTGGGGATGGGAGGGGGAGGAGGTGACGAGAGATTCTGAGCTAAGGAGTTGCCGGGAGAGGGGATGAGTATGAATCAGGGATCAATACCGAAGGTATTCAATATACATCGTATATTATGCTCGAAAAGCCATACGACATGCTCACATTCCATCATCACACTGACACAGATGACCACAGGTGGCTTTAAGCACCCTCACCTGTGTATGATCCCAAGGCCATGCAGGTAGTCCAGCGCCGAGACTATCTCCGCAGAATAGAAACGGGTGCAGGCCTCATCAAATGAGCGATGCTTCCGGATATACTTGAGAAGCTCCCCATTCTTCGCATAGCTCAGCCCAAAGTCTGCACTTTGGTCAGGGAACTCAGCTCCATTACATGCAAAGTCTGCATGCCAGGAAGCTTTGTGGTACTGTATGTGTATGTGTAGCATGACAAACAGCATTCAAGAGTCCACAAATCAAACTCCAATGCAGGCTTGAGCACCGCATACCAGCACTTTGGCATAATGGAATAAGAATTGCTAGCCATAAAAAAAAACATACAATCGTGGCCAAAAATATTGGCACCCTTGCACTTTTTTCAAATAAATCACAATTTTCCCGAGAAATAAGTTGAAATTGACAAAAGTATTTCGTCTCCACGGTTCTTTATTTCACTGTTAATATTACAAAACCTTTGTTTTTGATTCAGAACTTAATATATCCTTTTAAATCAGGAAATAAAAAGAAATGGCATTAACAAAATTATTGACACCCTAGACTTAATATTTGGTTGCACAGCCTTGGACAAAATAACTGCAGTCAAGCACTTCCTATAGCCATGAATGAGCTTCCAACATCTCTCCACTGGCAGTTTTTGTCCCACTCTTCTTGTGCAAACTGCTCCAGTTCTCCCAGATTTGAAGGGTGCCTTCTCCCAACTGTAGTTTTCAGATCTCCCTACAGGTGTTCAATGGGATTTAGATCTGGACTCATTGCTGGCCATTTCAGAACAGTCTAGCATTTTGTCTTGAACCATTCCTGGGTGCTTTTTGAAGTGTGTTTAGGGTCATTGTCCTGCTACAAAACCCATGACCTTAGAGCTTAGACGAAGACCCAGCTTTCTGACACTGGGTTGAAAATTGCGCTCCAAAATGCCTTGGGAATCTCCTGATTTCATGATGCCATGCACACATTCAAGGCACCCAGAGAGGCAGCACAGCAACCCCAAAACATCACTGAACCTCCTCCATGTTTGACTGTGGGGAAGGTGTTCTTTTCTTTGAAGGCTTCATTTCGTTTTCTGTAAACATAGAGATGATGTGCTTTACCAAAAAGCTCTAATGTGGTCTCATCTGTCCACATGACATTCTCCCAGAAGGATTTTGGCTTAATCAGGTGTGTTTTGCCCCTACTCCAGTCAGGCTTTCTTATATCTCTCTCAGCAGTGGGGTCCTTCTGGGTCTCCTACCATAGAACCCCCTTTCATTGAGTTGGCGATGGATGGTGCCAGTTGAAATTTTGTACCTTGTGTCTGAAGGTCAGCTTGAATCTGTTTGGCCGTTGATCAAGGTGCTTTCTCTATCATTTGAACAATCCTTCGCTGCAATCTTAGATCAAGCTTTCTCTTGCGGCCACGTCCAGGGAGGTTGGCTATAGTGCCATAGGCCTTAACATTCCTGACATCATTGCGTACGGTGGACATAGGAACATCAAGATCTCTGGAGATGGACTTTCAGCTTTGAGATTGTCCATGCTTGTCTACAATCCTGTGTCTGAGCTCCTCAGACAATTCTCTGGTTTTCTTTATTTTCTCCATGCTCATTGCAGAACACACAGTGACACAAAACAGCAGAATGACTCCTTTTCTCCATTCAAACTGGTTGAGTGAGTGATTTTTATATTGCAAAGAACTGCACCTCAGGTGAGTTCAATTCTAAAATAAAGGTGAATCACCTGCTTTAAATCTAATTAATTCTAACAATTTCTAAAAGGTGCCAATAATATTGTCTGGGCCATTTTAGGATTTCTGTGTGGAATAAGCTAAGATTTAGTAATTGTTTCAGGTTTTTTTGTTTTGCTCCGCTGCAAACCAAGGCAGTGTTCTGGGCCCTGTGCTTTTTCTGGTCTTCATCAATGATCTCTCTTTCTCTGGAGATGGACTTGATCAAGGTGCTTTCCAGGGAGGTGCTTTCCATCTCTCCGACTCTGGAAAATCCTCTATCTCTTTGCTGATGACTCCACTCTGCTGCTCCATACCTCATCCCTCTGATCGGCAGTCTGCAGCCTCCTCACTCTCTGCAGACCTGGACAAAATCAGACTGGTCAAATAAGTGGAACATGTCTTTCAATCCTGACAAATCTCACTCTTAGTATGTTCTCCAAAAAGACTGACTGGACAACCCTCCCATCTACTTTCTCAACAATCCACTCCAAGAAGTGCTGTCACTCAACCTCTCATCATCTCTATGGTCTCACAATCTGCCATGATCTTTCCTGGGAAAACCACATTTCCAAGCTGGCCTCCAATGCCGGTCGCCAACTGGGCATCCTCCATCGTACAAAGTCCTTCCTTGGCACACCTGAGCTCCTCACCACATACAAGGCTTTCATCTGCAGCTCAATGGAATACTGTTCCCCCCTCTGGGCCGGTGCTCCTGCCTCACACCTAGCTCGTCTTTACGCTGTTGAAACCAAAGCTGCCAGAATCATTGGAATCTCTGGCGATGAAGCTAACTCCGAGGGCCTTTCACTCACTCACCGCAGGCAGGTTGGTGGTCTTTCTGTCTTTGATGTCCCTGTTCTCCAATGTTGTAATTGTGTGCTTCCCTCTCCCCCCATCTTGTCTACCACTCCCTTTATTGTATGTTTTATGTGTCCGTTTGTTTTGTTGTGATTAATGTTAGCTCTTACACGAGCCTCAATCTTGTACACCAAAAAAAAAAATAAAAAAAATTGATATGTGGATATCAAAGGATTTTTTAATTTCAATAATTTTCTGGAAGAAATGGTGCATTATTTGAATAAAGTACAAGGGTGCCAATATGTTTTAGCCACGACTATGTTCAGATAGTGCCATTTGCATTATCCTCCACAAAAGATTGAATTAATAACTGTTGGGTTCCAATGCAAGCACCAATTGATGAACATCGCCCTGACTTTATGGCCCTGCTTCATGACACAATGACCGTTGGTTCAAAACACATATAACATGTCCATTTGTCCATTGTCTGCCAACGTCCTTGTCCTGAATACAATCTCTACCAAAGCAGCTGCATGAGCCCTAGATACTGTAGACAACAAGAACAACAACAGGCATTTTAAGACCATTTTCCCTGCTAGAGCGGGGTTTAGCCTTGCGGGCCCCATGGCAATCTTCTCCATTTTGCCCTATTTTCTGCATCTCCCCTTGTTAACCCCCTTGCCCAAATTTCTTCTTCCACCACCTTGACCCAAGTCTTTCTCGGTCTTCCCCGCCCTCTACTTCCTTCTACATTCATTTCCATCACTCTTCTCAACCAGTCACTTTCATCCTTCTTCAACACATGACCAAACCATCTCAACCTGTTCCTCTTCACAGCATCAATCACAGGCTCTATTCCCATCATCTTTCGCAATTCATCATTTGTCTTCCTCTCTCCCAACGATACTCCACACATCCACCGAACCATTCGCATTTCCACCCTTTCCAGCCTTTGTTGCTGCTCTACATTCATGACCCATGTCTCGCTCCCATAAATCATAACACTTCTCACACATGCAGCATCCACCTTTCCCTTCAGCTTCAACGACACTCCCCTCCTCGTCAGCACGCCACTTAGTTCCCGAAACTTCTTCCATGCACATCTCACTCTAGCAACTGTTGCTAAGTCTGATCCACCTTCTCCATTCAGCATGTCTCCTCGGTAGAAAAATGTTTTCACACCTTCCAGCTTCATGCCATCTCCAAGATCCAACTCAACATTTCCTCCATCTGCAGCTCCCTCTGTGCAAACATTACACTTGAATGTAGCTGCCACACTGGTTAATGACCCTCCCAGACCACTACATTTTTGATGAACCCACTCAGCGCACATTGTACGTTGAATGGAGTTCACTCCGACACCCTTCCAGCACACAGCACACGGCCACTTCCCAGTTCTTTCCACCTCACCATATGCTTTACCACTGTAGGCATTGCAAAATTAAAGGGAAACATTTACCTCACCATGACAGCATTCTTCAGGTCCATAATCAATCTGCCTTGCCAGTAAGATTAGCTCAGAGGATGGAATATTAATACGTTAATGTCATTTCCTCATCTGGAGCTGTTCTTAGTCCATTTCAAACTCACTCCTTTGGCAGGTCACCAAGGGCTGCGTAATCGGTAGAAAATGCTTGGTTGACTGAAAAGCCGTTAAATACCTTCTCTTTGAAAGTGCCCGCATAGTGCAAGTCCTCCCTGCCACAAACTGCTGCGGTTGGGTAGGAGGCCCCGTTGAGCATTGCCACACGAGCCCCTGGATATGGCTGCAATAAACTTGACATTTACAAGAGATAGATGCTATGACACCACAACACGGAGCCCTTCATGCAATGGCATGGCACACTTTACACTCTGATCCTTTGCAGAATCACCTGCCCTCAGTTACAAGATTACAAGTTACAATATCTGCCAGCAACCCTCTTATGGTTAAACTGCCAAAATCAAGACTCTCTGCTCACCTTCACTCCTTCATTCCTCTTTTCTCCCACCTCTGGAACAAACTCCCTCACTCTCTTCAATCCCACTCCTTCCTCCAGGTCTTTAAAACAGCTGTTCACCACCATCTCTTATCTTCCACCATCCAAAACCTTGATCTTTTCTACCCCCGCTAATTTAACCCCAAATCCACTTTTTTGAAACACCAACTTCTTTCCTGGAAGTCCTTGGTGTCCTTGTGTTTATACTTCTCCCCCCCCCCCCCCTTCCCACGTCGCCTCCCCCCCAAGCCCTCTCCCTCCCACACATTCCCGATGTCCCTTCTCTCAAATGTTGTTTTCATGTGCTTCCCCTTCTCTCCCCATCTTGTCTACTGCTCCCCTTTTTATATACTTTGTTTGTTTGTTTGATTTGTTTGTGTGATAAATGTTAGCTCTTTCACGAGCCTCGATTATGTATACAAAAAAACAAACAAAAAAAGACCCAAAATAACTACAAATACTGACAAATCCAGTCGTCCATTGATACCTCAAAATGGGCAAGCAATGTGTTGCTGCTATTTCCTTGCAAAGCATCAAAGGCAAAATGTACATAAAAATCAGAGTTCAAAGTGGTTGATGAGTTAGGATACAAAGCTTTTCTTCATCTTGGAAGGTGAAGAAGAGCTTGACGAAGAATGGGTGGTTGAGGAAAGATAAGATGTCCTTCTCTCTTTTCACGTGACGCACTTTCTTCTCTTTTATGATGTGAAGTTTCTCCAAGATTTTCACTGCACAAAGACAGAAGATGGTGGTAAAGGTGTGATGAGCGATTGTGACCAACAAGAGGCAGATACTGACAAAGAAAATGGGGAGAAGGAAAAAATAAAACAAAACGCAAAACAAACAGTTGGAGAAAGGTGGGCTGCGGCTATTTATGACATCGATAGCATGGACGGCCATGTGACGCAAAGCTAAAATTGTATTTTAAGGAAGAAAAAGTAGAAAAGTGTGCAAAAACACAAGGACAAAGGGAGGGGAGGGGGGGGGGGGAAGAAGAAGAGATGAAAACAAATCTAATCTAATCTTGGTAGAGGCCACATGTAGGGGAGTGGAGAAAGGGAAGAAGGGAAGAAGGTTAGGGAGGGAGTGATTACTCTATTGAACTGGTGAAAGATTAGGGTAACGAGAGCACTCTTCGACATTTGATTTGTAAAATGCAGCTCGGCCCAAGTGGATAGTAATATTGATAGTAACAGAGGCATTGGATAGTAACAGCCCAGTATAATTTCAGGTAAACATGCTGTGGATTGCCCCTTTCATAAGCGAATACATTCACTGCAAATTATGAGGCCCTGGCACAGCTGCTCTCCACATGGAAGCTAGCTATAACTCAAGCTACTACACACCGATGCAGGTGACCCATGAATAACAAAATGCAAAGTGAGGAGATATTAAAGTACAAAGTACAGGATGCCTCATAAGGATGTTGTTGTTGTTGTATTGGCAGAAACAATCGTCTGGGTGGCAGACAAGCTTATGTTCTTTGCGGATTATGCATTTTTTTTTTTACCATGCGAGACGTAATCTGTCGCTGACGCTCACCATTCGAGCCAAAAGTTACTATTTGCATGTAAACGATGCTCGTCACACTCCACACATTTTGATTACATATGTATATCTATATTATAATAGCCGTAGATGATTCTGTCTGTCTGTCTGTCTATCTGTTGGGTGTCTGTCCGGGGTGTGGCTTACTCGGTTTGCAGAGTAGCTCCACCCATAGCTCCACCCATTCTGGGAGTGGCTATAAACAAATATCCACCATTTTATTAACTCGCATAGCTTTGAGTCCTGTTCTGTAGGCCCGTGGTGTCTTGCTCTCCCCCAGTTTTATTTCAAATCAAATTCGATAAATCATTTCATTTTTCACAGTCGCTAACATAGTTTTAGACTCGGTTGAAAAAAAACGGGAAGAAAATCCGATGAAAGTTGCCGTTTATAGAACGAAATGAATTCTCAAAGGCCTGTAACTTCAAGGCCATTGAGTCTCTCTCACGCCTTTATCTCCAATCTAACTCACCATATGATTTCTTTTTTATCGATGGTTTTACTTTTAGACTCGGTGTCAGCAATAATTGAGAACAATCCACACACGCGGGAAAATGCAGAGATATATTTTTTAAAATCGCGTCATGGTGTATCATACACCGCCCAACATGACACCGCCGGCAATGTGTCGATATATATTAAAAATTCGCTTTTGCTTTTCCGTTATGATATATTACTATTTCGTTTGATGATAGTCGTCACAAAAACGTCAACAATGATGCCGACATATATTTCTTCGTTTTTATTTCATTCAACATATTAGCCGGAAGTAAAATATGTTTCAGGAAATTACCGAGAGATATTTCTTCGTTTTTTTTATTAGTTATGTGCGCATACACTTTAAATAGGTTTATTTGAAATCTTTAATTTTCCACAAACATTCCACACACGCGGGAAAATGCAGAGATATATTTTTAAAATCGCGTCATGGTGTATCATACACCGCCCAACATGACACCGACGGCAATGTGTCGATATCTATTTTAAATTCGATATATCATTTCATTTTTCACAGTCGCTAACATAGTTTTAGACTCGGTTGAAAAAAAACGAGAAGAAAATCCGATGAAAGTTGCCGTTTATAGAACGAAATGAATTCTCAAATGCCTGTAACTTCAAGGCCATCGAGTCTCTCTCACGCCTTTATCTCCAATCTAACTCACCATATGATTTCATTTTTATCGATGGTTTTAGAGTCGGTGTCAGCAATAATTGAGAACATTCCACACACGCGGGAAAATGCAGATATATTTTTTAAAATCGCGTCATGGTGTATCATACACCGCCTAACATGACACCGACGGCAACGTGTCGATACATATTAAAAATTCGATATATCATTTCATTTTTCACAGTCGCTAACATAGTTTTCGACTCGGTTGAAAAAAAACGGGAAGGAAATCCAATGAAAGTTGCCGTTTATAGAACGAAATGAATTCTCAAACGCCTGTAACTTCAACTTCAAGGCCATTGAGTCTCTCTCACGCCTTTATCTCCAATCTAACTCACCATATGATTTCATTTTTATCGATGGTTTTGGACTCGGTGTCAGCAATAATTGAGAACATTCCACACACGCGGGAAAATGCAGAGATATATTTTTAAAAATCGCGTCATGGTGTATCATACACCGCCCAACATGACACCGACGGCAACGTGTCGATATATATTAAAAATTCGCTTTTGCTTTTCCGTTAAGATATATTACTTTTTCGTTTGATGACAGTCGTCACAAAAACGTCAACAATGATGCCGACATATATTTCTTCGTTTTTATTTAATTCAACATTATTAGCCGGAAGTAAAATATGTTTCAGGAAATTACCGAGAGATGTTTCTTCGTTTTTTAAAATTAGTTATGTGCGAATACACTTTAAATAGGTTTATTTGAAATCTTTAATTTTCCACAATATAATTTACTTGCCATTTATCATTTGATGATTACGAGACAAATTCCTCTTGAGGATCGTGACAATTCATGCGCTGCGTGGAAACTTCTATTTCCAAAATGAATGAGACGATCGATGAAGAACGCAGACTTGAACAGGATGCAGCAAGAAAACGAATGAGACGGGCGAACGAGTCCATCGACGAACGTCAATGCAAACTTGCGGGGTCACCCGTGGGATTCCCACGGGTGACCCCGCTAGTCTATATTATAATAGGCGTAGGTGATCCGTCTGTCCAGGGGTGTGGCTTAGTCCGTTTGCAGAGTAGCTCCACCCATAGCTCTACCCATAGCTCCACCCATTCTTGGAGAGGCTTCATGTAAACAAATATCCACCATTTTATTAACTCGAATAGCTTTGAGGCCTGTTTAGTTAGGCCCGTGCTGTCTTTCTCTCTCACACAGGTTTATTTCAACTCAAATTCGATATATCATTTCATTTTTAACAGTCGCTAACATCGTTTTAGACTCGTTTGAAAAAAAAACGGGAAGAAAATCCGATGAAAGTTTCCGTTTATAGAACAAAATGAATTCTCAAAGGCCTGGAAAATAAAGCCCATTCATCGAGTCACCCTCACGATTTTATCGAATTCACCATCTGATTTAATTTTTATCGATGGTTTTAGACTCGGTGTCAGAAATAATTGAGAACATTCAAGCACACACGGGAAAATGCAGAGATATATATTTTTAAATCGTGCGATGATGATACACAAAAATACACCGCCTAAAATAACAGTCGGGGAAAATGTCGACATAAATTAAAATTTCTCTTTTTCTTTTCCATTAAGATATATTACTTTTCCGTTTGATGACAGTCGTCACAAAAACGTCAACAATGATGCCGACATAGATTTCTTCGTTCATATTTCATTCAACATTATTATCCGGAAGTAAAGGTTCACGTGTTCATTTCACGTGTGAAAAAACAAACTCCATTTCACGTGTGCATGGACGTGTAATTCACATTTGTAAAATATATAAATTAACAGACGGGAAATTGCTGAGATATTTCTTCGTTTTTATTTTATTAGTTACGAGCAGAAGTACCCGGCGTTGCCGGGCGGGAGGAAGGGGGAGGGAGAAGGGAGGAGGGAAGGACACGTACACTTTAAACATGTATATACATGTGGGATGTATGCATGTGCCGTGGGACATGTGTGTGTGTGTGCATATATATGTGTGTGTGTGTGTGTGTGTGTGTGTGTGTGTGTGTGTGTGTGTGTGTGTGTGTGTGTGTGTGTGTGTGTGTGTGTGTGTGTGTGTGTGTGTGTGTATATATATATATATATATATGTGTGTGGGTGTACATGTGTTTGTGTGTGTATATGTGTATGTGTGTGTGGGTGTGTGGGTGTGTGGGTGTGCACGCACATGCATTCACATGTTATCAGAAGTAAATACATTGTGTAGATTACATCATTTGTGCATCTGATAAATTGCCAGTAACCATTTTGTGAAACTGAATGTGCAGGTGCAGCATCTAACTCAATATGTCGAAATGTCACACACGTCCATGCCCGTGGGATTCCCACGGGTGACCCCACTAGTATATGTATATTGTCCTGTCCGTAGCCGATAAAGATCGGTCTTGGACATATTATCCATTCGAGTTTAACACTCCGAGGCGTTCAGTCAAAATGTAGCGGAGAATACACGCGTGGGGGAGGGCGAAGAGCTTACCTTCACGGGTCCCATCGGACATCTTCAAACCTGCGATAATTAATTCAAGCCAACACAGGATTTACAATGTACAAAAATACCGGCTTTATCTATCTATAATTCCAGTAATCTCTGTGTGTATGTTTGTATGTTTGTATGTCTGTGACCGCTGTTTCTCGACAACCACGGGTCCGATATACTTTAAACTTGCCAGGTATATTGCTGGGGACCCGAGGATGTGCCTTTTCAAGGTTTCATATTAATCGGACAAGTAGTTACCGAGCTATGTCCAAAAAACGATTCAACCAATCAGAGAGCAGCGAGCTATCACGTGTGCCGAACGTGCCGAACAGACTCTGCCTCGGACGGCACATTTGAGAGCGTATTCATTTATTTCACGTTGGCAAACTATGTTGGCGTTAAACTATGTTTTAAAACTAATTAAAACTAATTTGCGATTCTTTCGCTTTCCTGCGCGTTTGTGCACGCTATGGCGATTTCTTTACCAAACTCCGCAAGCCGTTCGCTTTGGACCAAACCATTTCATGTAAATAGAGGGGGGGGATTGTCACCGTACTCGCAAGCCGTTCGCTTTGGACCAAACCATTTCATGTAAATAGAGGGGGGGGATATAATTTTAGATATATATATAGTACGGGCATGCCCTAGTTTAAGAAATGCCGGTAACAAAATAAGACACGGCAAAACCAAGATTCCTAAATAGGACGTCCCCATACAGACTCGTACACCACACAAAGGGGAAAAATAACTGGTGAAAATAAATGTGTGTGTGTTTTGGTTCTGAGCATCTCCTGAACCCCCTCGGGAATCGTCAAAACCCCCGCGTGCTTGGCGGGAATAGTACAGGCCTCGGTGCACAGTTCACTCCTCCTCATTCCGTGCGCAAAGCGAACACGCCGCGCCCTTTCAGTCACTCCAGCCGCGCTCGTCCTCCCGATGATCGAGACCTCCAATGTCCCTGGCGCAAGAGCTTATCGGCGACCGTTCACTTCCAGATCCAGAAGTCGAGAGACAAAATGTCGGCCCTCCAACTCATTTGTACTCAAGGCCTTGGAGTTACCTTCATCGCGGGAGATTCCAATGATTTTGAATGCTTTGGTTTCAACAGCGTGAAGACGAGCTAGGTGTGAGGCAGGAGCACCAGCCCAAAGGGGAGAGCAGTATTCCATTGAGCTGCGGATGAAAGCCTTGTATGTGGTGAGGAGCTCAGGTGTGCAAAGGAAGGACTTCGCAAGACGGAGGATGCCCAGTCGGCGACTGGCTTTGGAGGCCAGATTTGGAAATGTGGTTTTCCCAAGAAAGATCATGGCAGATAGTGAGACCCAAAAGCTTGAGTGACAGAACTTCTTGGAGAGGTTTGTTGAGAAAGTAGATGGGAGGGTTTTCCAGTCGGTCCTTTCGGAGAGACATTGTAAGAGTGTGCGATTTGTCAGGATTGAAAGACATGTTCCACTTGTTTGACCAGTCTGATTTTTTTCCAGGTCTGCAGAGAGTGAGGAGACTGCAGACTGCCGATCTGAGGGATGAGGAATGGAGCGGCAGATAGTGGAGTCATCAGCAAAGAGATAGAGAGGATTTTCCAGAGAGTCGGAGAGGTCATTGATGAAGACCAGAAATAGCACAGGGCCCAGTACACCACCTTGGGGAACTCCAGCCAGAACAGGCAGGGGCGATGAGAGAAATCCATCCAGGGCCACACGTTGCCTTCGACCAGAGAGGAAGTCCGCAAGCCATGAGTGGAGATTTCCATGGATACCATAGGAGGAGAGTTTGGTGAGCAGAGCTGGGTGCCAGACCGTATCGAAGGCACGTGATGTCAAGTGAGACAGCTCTGATTTCCTCTTTGGCATTGAGGACCTCCATCCATTGTTGAGACAGCAGAAGCAACATGTCCAGAGTAGAATGACCTGGTCTGAATCCAAATTGATGATCAGAGATCAAGCCATTGGAGAAGAGGAAAGATTTGATATCCAAAGCAATGATGGATTCCATGACTTTGCTGATAATTGGAAGCAGGCTGATTGGTCTGTAGTTGCAAGGATCTGTTTTTGCACATTTTTTGTGTAAAGCGGTAATGTTTGCTGATTTCCAAGATGCTGGCAGATGACCTTGAGCAAAAGAGAGGGTGAAAATAACAGAGAGAGGGTGAGATTTAGAAAGAGGGTGAGATCTCCAAGAAATTTGAGCTCTTCCACGAGCCTCGATTCAGTATACAAAAAAAAGAAAAAAAGAAAGAAAAGAAAGAAAGATGGAGCAGCAGAGCAGGATTTTAGGACCCGTGGGCTGATGCCGTCTGGTCCAGTTGCAGAATCAGAGTCGAGGTTTGACAGAAACTTCTCCACCTTGTCAGGAGAGAAGGACACAGAGTCCAGGAGCAGTTGGGTTCGACTGGGAAAGGTGGGAACAGAGAGAGATGGGTTTGGGACACAAGATTTTGAGGCAAACACAGAGTTGAGGCATTCGGCTTCGTCACGTGCGGTGTCAACTGTGTAGCCATTTGAGGTAAGGGAGGGGATGGAGGGGGAACAAACACCAGAAACGGATTTGACCAGACGCCACCAGGATTTGGAGGAAGGAGACAGGTTTGAGAGTTCAATCTTGAGTGTGGAGAGATAGTTTCCTGGCACTCCTGAGGGTAGACACACACTTGTTCCGAGCTTGGTGGAAGGAACTGAGATTGCCTTCAGTTGGATTTGCCTTCCAAGAGGCAATTTAAAAATCCTCTGTATCTCTTTGCTGATGACTCTACTCTCTGTCGCTCCATTCTTCATCCCTCAGATCGGCAGTCTGCAGCCTCCTCACTCTCTGCAGACCTGGACAAAATCACAGACTGGGCAAACAAGTGGAACATGTCTTTCAATCCTGACAAATCTCACACTCTTACGATGTCTCTCCGAAAAGACAGACTGGACAACCCTCCCATCCACTTTCTGAATAATCCTCTCCAAGAAGTTCTGTCACTCAAGCTTTTGGGTCTCACTATCTGCCATGAGCTTTCCTGGGAAAACCACATTTCAAATCTGGCCTCCAAAGCCAGTCGCCGACTGGGCATCCTCCGTCGTGCGAAGTCCTTCCTTTGCACACCTGAGCTCCTCACCACATACAAGGCTTTCATCCGCAGCTCAATGGAATACTGCTCTCCCCTTTGGGCTGGTGCTCCTGCCTCACACCTAGCTCGTCTTCACGCTGTTGAAACCAAAGCATTCAAAATCATTGGAATCTCCCGCGATGAAGGTAACTCCAAGGGCCTCTCACTCACTCACCGCAGGCAGGTTGGTGGTCTTTCCGTCTTCTACCGACTCATCTCTGGCCTTGCCCCCCCCAGCTCTCTCTGGGCTCTGTCCCGCAAATATTCCTACAGGTCGCACAAGATCTGCCTGCAACCCTCTTATGGTCAAACTGCCAAAATCAAGACTCTGGTCACCTTCACTCCTTCATTCCTCTTTTCTCCCACCTCTGGAACAAACTCCCTCACTCTCTTCAATCCTACTCCACCCTCCAGGTTTTAAAAACAGCTGTTCACCACCATCTCTTATCTTCCCCCATCCAAAACCTTGATCTTTTCTACCCCCGCTAATTTCACCCCAATTCCACTTTTTTGAAATACCAACTTCTGTCCTGGAAGTCCTTGATGTCCTTGTGTTTTATACTTCTCCCTCCCTCCCTCCCCCCCCCCTTCCCACACCTCCTCCCCCCAAGCCCTCTCCCTCCCCCACACATCTCCCTGCTCTCAAATGTTGTGTTTGTGCTTCCTTCTCTCACCATCTTGTTTTCCGCTCCCTCTTTTTATATATTTTGTTTGTCTGGTTGATTTGTTTGTGAAGTAAATGTTAGCTCTTTCACGAGCCTCGACTCAGTATACAAAAAAAAAGAAAAAAAAAAAATGACGATTTTTCAGATGAAAAATGATGATTTTGGAAGGTTCACCTTGAGTTGACCTTTGAGCTTTTGACCTCAAAAATAGTTGGTTTCCCTATTTAGTGACTCAATATGCAAATGCTGTTCAATTTTCAATTCAATCGGATGAAAATTGTGGATTTTAGAAATGTGGCCTATGTTGACCATTTGGCCTATGTTGACCTCAAATATACTTGGTGGTTGAATTCAGTGACCAGATATGCAAGTCCTGTTCAAATTTCAAGTCAATTGGATGAAAATTGAGGATTTTAGAAATTTGGCCTATGTTGACCTTTTGACCTATTGACTCCAAAAACAACAGGCTTCTTGCTTTCTACCAACTACCATTTGGTGAAGTTTCGTGAAGATCGATTGAAAATTGTGACCTGTAGACCTGTAGACCGGTGACAAACAAACAGACAGAACCACAAACACAACCGACCAATATACTTGAAAAATGTTCGATTTTGCAGGTAATAAATCGTATTAATCATACAGCCCTTAAAACAATGTGTATTGACAAGACACAGGCTGAGTGCGATGGCACAGCAGAGGGCAATCAAACGAGGCAGGTAAATTTTTCTCAAGAAGAAAGATCTACCTGAATGTGGGAGCAACACCGACAGGAAGTGTAAAAGCGCACGACAGCAAACGATAACGGTTTCTCAAGTCAAGCCGAGGAAACAGGCCCCAGCAGCTGCGTCTCCCGCACTCCGAGGCAAATTGAACACGGTTATCTGGGGCCTCCACGCCTTGCACGTGGTGGGCACAAATCCAGTTTCTCGAAATCGATAGCGGTCGGTGCGGTGACGATCACAACCGCAAAACGCGGCTCGCTTCCTGTTTACTGCCACAATCGGCCGTGCTCGACTCGTCCGGCGCTTCTCGCCGTCGTTTGTGTGAATTTGTCAGAGCGGGGATGTCACCAAATTCGATCAAAGGCCGACAAACACCAACAGGCCTTGGGTTGGGACGATGACGACCTGTCCTGCCACGACCATCTTATGCTATGTCCCACAATGTTGATTTCATCATCACAAGCACTGGAATGTATAGAAAGACAATGATTATGAAACTTTTTTTTGTATACAGGATCGAGGCTCGTGAAAGAGCGAACATCTATCACACAAAAAATCAAAACAGACATAAAATATATAATAAGGGGAGTGGTAGACAAGATGGGGAGAGAAGGGGAAGCACACAAACACAACATTAGAGAGCAGGGACATCAGGAGATCTGTGGGAGGGAGAGGGCTTGGGGGGGGGGGAGAAGTATTAAACGCAAGGACACCAAGGACTTCCAGGAAAGAAGTTGGTATTTCAAAAAAGTGGATTTGGGGTGAAATTAGCGGGGGTAGAAAAGATCAAGGTTTTGGATGGGGGAGGATAAGAGATGGTGGTGAACAGCTGTTTTAAAGACCTGGAGGGAGGAGTGGGATTGAAGAGAGTGAGGGAGTTTGTTCCAGGGGCGGGAGAAAAGAGGAATGAAGGAGTGAACGTGAGCAGGGAGTCTTGATTTTGGTAGTTTGACCATAAGAGGGTTGCAGGCAGATCTTGTGCGACCTGCAGGAATTCAGCAATATTTGGCAATCGCTAGGAATTTGGGAATAACTAGGAATTAATACTCGGGATGAATGAATGAACGATTGAATGAATGAACGATTGAATGAATGATGAAATGACAGGCCATAAATGAACGTTATCTGAAAGAAAATGCACTTTTTGATTTGTATCGATGAGATCAAGCTGTTACATTCGATTAGAAGGATTTATTTTTGGTCATCATCTAAAAGAGAGGGGGGGGGGGTGACTAAACAATACAAACTCGTCTTCAGGCATTAATACACATTACTCATCAAATATATAAATAATGCTCATCTCCTGTCCATGGTGTTCCCATCTAAACCTCATTGAAGGCGTCGTCGTGTCATTTGCTTTCTTTTCTCAGCACGAGCAAATCAACAATCACTGGGTGTGGAAGTGGTTTGGTGGTCAAAGTTGCACTGAAACCATCTCTTCCTTCCACTTTTCACAAGTCAAAACTTCAAGACAAAAGATCACAAATTTTATGTGAGTGCAAGTGCACAAAACGAGGAGAATGTACCGAAACGTACAACCCTAACTTGACTGCGGCTCCCCACAAGACCCCCGTTCCCAGCACACATACATGTACATACATGGCCACCATTGAATGAACACCGCCATTCGGACAAGCGTCTCCCAAAGATTATCAAGGCCACAAAAGCATGCTTTACGAGCAAGCACTTCCTCCCAGGATTACAATGTCCCAAAAGTAAAACTACTATCAAGATATTTAATTTTTATATTTTTTAAACTGAGGTACGCAATCATGAAATATTTCACCACGGACTTTATAAACAACTGAAACCTCTTATCTAATCTAACCACACTGGCATTGGTGCACAGGAGGAAAGGTAGGTTTTGGAAGGGGCTGGTGAGGGCTTGCAATGCTCCGAGTTCTCCTGCCCCCCACTCCTCCCCACCCCCCCCCCCGTCTCTCTGGTGTTCGTTTATCCTCTTGCGTCCGAATCCATTCAGTTTACTAGTTCTATCTTTACTGTGTGTACAATTTGTTTTTTTTAACTGGGGGAGGGAGTCCAAGTTATTCACGCCTCAAAACCACTACGTTCACATGGAATCATAAGCAAACACCGCTACCGATTTACATCATGATCAGGTCGTCTCATCTCAATTTTCGAAGAGATGACATTATAAAATGGATCATAATGTCCATACGTCCACATGTTAACTTTTTGCTATTTTTGCTACTCCTCCCTTATCACCCGGCTCATCGTTCATGAACACAATACTAGCCCGCACAATGCCAGCCCGCACAATGCCAGCCCGCACAATGCCAGCCCGCACAATGCCAGCCCGCACAATGCCAGCCCGCACAATGCCAGCCCGCACAATGCCAGCCCGCACAATGCCAGCCCGCACAATGCCAGCCCGCACAATACCAGCCCGCACAATACCAGCCCGCACAATACCAGCCCGCACAATACCAGCCCGCACAATACCAGCCCGCACAATACCAGCCCGCACAATAGTAGCCCGCACAATACCAGCCCGCACAATACCAGCCCGCACAATAGTAGCCCGCACAATACTAGCCCGCACAATACTAGCCCGCACAATACTAGCCCGCACAATACCAGCCCGCACAATACCAGCCCGCACAATACCAGCCCGCACAATAGTAGCCCGCACAATACCAGCCCGCACAATACTAGCCCGCACAATACTAGCCCGCACAATACTAGCCCGCACAATCTCTCAGGCTTCGATTTCAGATCATGGGGCAATTGGGGCATCCACGGGCGGATTGCTTCCTGAAACTTTGGATACCTCCACGTGCCTCATTTACCAACCGAATGCTCCAAAACCCGATACAGCCCTTCTACTTGATGGTCCGCAGGATTTCTCGGTCTTAGATTTTTCAATTTCCTATCGGGGGGTCTCCCAGTTTGACCTCCAAAATCAGCAGATGTCTGAACTAGAACCTCAAGAGATGACCATCAGGCCACTGGTTGTAATTGCAGTTATTAATATTACTTTGAAAACCAAAGCAAATCTATCAACACGCTCAAAACAATATTGCGCTCCACCATTATCTTCCACCAATTACGAGTCTACCCTACCATGAAAAAGGAAACTACCCACATTTAGTGACATGAAATGAAACGTGTACTCTACAATATGGAACAATTCCACATGATGCAACACGTACATTGTACATGTACTACTGGCACTAGCCTCCATGGCCAGGACTAGTTCTTCGTTCTTCATTTTATATATATATATATATATATATATATATATATATATATATATATATATATATATATATATATATATATATATATACACACACCACCAGTCAAAAGTTTTAAAACACCTCAGTTTTTATAGTTTTTATTGAAATTTACGCAGTTTAATGTCTCAATGTACTCTGAAATTAAGCATAGAACAAATAAACAATTGGAGATAAAAAAGAAATCATAGAATCATTTTGTTTAACAAAATTTAATTTACATTTTTGACTCGGCAAAGTCGCCACCTTTTGCAGATATAACCGCCGAACACACCTGTGGCATTCTTTCTACAATGGAAATCAAATATTGTTCGGGAAGTTCTTCCCAACACTGTTGCAGAGGTTCCCACAAATGTGTTGCACTTGTAGGTTGCTTTGCTTTCACCCTTCTGTCCAGTTCATCCCAAACCAGCTCGATGGGGTTTAAGTCTGGAGACTGTGCTGGACATTCCATGATTTGAAGCCTACCGTCTTGTTCTTTTCCTCGAAGGTACGTAGTTTTGACATAGCCTGGAGGTGTGTTTAGGGTCATTATCTTGATGTAGGATGAGCCCCTGACCAACCAGGCATATACCAGAGGGTATTGCATGGTGCTGCAAAATGCTGTGGAAGGCCTTTTGGTTCAGGATGCCAGTCACTCTGTGCAAGTTGCCGACTGGATCCAGCAAAAGAGCCCCAGACCATCATGCTTCCTCCTCCATGTTTGACAGTTGGTGTCACACACTGAGGAATCATCCTTTCGCCTCCTCGACGGCGTACAAAAACCCTGCGTGATGAACCAAAGATTTCAAATTTTGATTAATCAGTCCATAAGACCTTCTTCCAGTCTTCAGTAGTCCACTGGTGGTGCTTCATGGCCCAGGCAAGCCTCTTTTTATTATTTTGCCATCTTAGCAATGGCTTTCTTACTGCCACTCGACCTGTCAAACCTGCAGCTCAAAGTCTTCTCTTCACAGTTGAAACTGAGACTTGCTTACTTCGACCAGTGTTAAGCTGGCCTTGAAGCTGTTGTCCTGTGAGCCACCTATCACGCAAGCTGTTGACTCTCAGAAACTGGTCTTCTGATTCAGTTGTGGCTTTGGGTCTGCCAGACCTCTTCCTGTCAGAGTTTCCTCCAGTTTCCAATATACTACTTCCTGCAGTGCAATATTGTCCAAATAATGCTTCAGAGGGTGTAATAACAGTCTGTTCCAATACTGCTTTTATAGACAGGGGGTTTGTAATCAAGTAATCAGCAGAGGTTGGGACACCTGTAGGAATTGTTTGCATCAACTTTCAAGGCTTAATTTACTTACATTGCTGCAGAACAGTTGTAAGTTGTTAACCCATTACTTGTTCCTGAAGAAGGCCTTTTTTTACAATATAACTGTGCAATTTACATTATTTTTCCGTTTTTGGTAACCTAAACTTTTTTTTTTAACCTCGAGCAGTTTACTGCTTACCTTTGTACCATTTCAGGTTATTCACTGGACATTAAAAATTTCAATAAAAACCGAAAAAATTGAGGTGTTCTTAAACTTTTGACCGGTGGTGTGGATTGCCTAAAAAAAATTGCTGTTGAAGTTTTATGTTGAAGGCTCCAGTCAAGGACTATCTTGTCCTCATTGAGGCCAGGCCTTAACTAAAATAACTACATTGATAAATGTGAGAAAAGAGAAATAAAAGAGAGAGAGAGAGAGAGAGAGAGAGAATGTAATAGTGAGGAGTGAAAATGAGAACGAAAGGTGTATGATGTTTGTTTGCCAGAAAGGGAGAGTGAAGATAGCCCGGTAGCTATAGTTTGAGTGAGACAAAAAGTTAGAACAGCAATCCTGACACCGAGAGTGTAAGATGGTTCCGGGCACCACTTTAATGCTCCAAAGTACAAACGGTAGTACTACCCTGGGCAGTTGCTGTCTACAACCTACTACCTAAAAAAGCCGGTCCAACCGGATGGGCGTTTTATTAGAAGACACCATCTCCGTACTGGATAGCCGACGGCTCCTGAAGGGAGCTCATCCACCCTTTAACAGGTATTGTTTTTTAGTCCTGCAGGGAGTCACAGGTACCCTCCCCATTGGCAAGCCAGTAGGGTAGTATGTTTCGTCGCCGACTACCCGAATTTGCGGCGGGTAGCACTGGGTTACGTTGCCAGTGGCAGTCAAGAAAGAGACTGACCTGACTGAACCATGCTTCAATTTTCTCCCCCCAAAAATTCCGTTTTTCCTATTATTATTATTATTCAAAATCATTACAAGGAGGTAAATATGTGGCGGTGGAACCACTTTTGTTACTCTAATTTGGAGGAGTGGAGGGATGAGGGGGAATAGAGCTCACACCATCATGTTCCCATCCCTACTCCTCCAGCGCAACTCAGCTAGCATCGATGCCTATTGTTACTGTTATTATAATTGCATAAGTTCAAGGCGTACTCAAGACTAGAGTCCCTGTATATAGAGAGTTGTGTCAACTCAAATTTGGACGCCATTTTGTGTCTAAGTGTGTCGGATTAGATATACATGTACATTCGCGATATGGGGTGATATATTCTAAACCTGCTAAAAAAAAATTTACTGCACATATTTAGTCTTATTATTACATACAGGTGATATTTGTTTTGTCAAAAACTCAGCTATTGCCATGAAAAAGAGCTGTGTGGTGATATTAAAAGTGGTATGGCAATGCATATTACAAGCCAACACTGCATATAAGAGCTAACATTATAAGTAAGACAAACCAATGCTGTCGTTCTCTGAATTTTAATAACTTTTAGAAAGGAGTGTGGGCATATCCAATATTTTTTAAAGGGTGCCGAAAGCAATTCCGGTGTAGGACTTCCAGCCGACATATAGTCTAACACACTTAAAACAAATTCTGTACGTGGTATTGCCATATTTCTATAGTGTACAACTTTAGTTTTATCGACATTTATATTCAATTTCCATTGTAATGATTTAACAAGCTGCAAATCAGCTTCTGTCTCTGACATAAGGAAAACGTCATCGGCATCTAGCAAGATTGAAACGTTCATTTATTACTACACCCTTGCCCAGAACTCGGATGGATATTGCCTGATCGATTAATATGTTTCATAGCTGGCGACTTAATTAACACTTAATTTTCGACTGCGCCAAGCCGTAATTAAACAGAGAAAAAACTTTTAAAAATACCTGCAGTGTGCACGGTTCGTCTCGTCGAACAGATATGGAAAAGCACAGATAAGACGTCGTATTCACCATAACTTGTTTAATTTCACCAGGAACACGATGAGGCCAACACAGTAAACATTCAGAACAAAACTTGGTTCATACATTCAGTACAGAACATGATTCATACATTCAGACCGTAAGAAAACTCTGCCCGTAATACAACACTCTGACCAGACCAACACTTCATCCCACTACGTTCACTCCTTGAATGGACGGACAGACAACTGAAAACAAAACGGACCATGGGTTTCCCACCCCTATAAAATCAAAATTAATTCCCTCTGAAAAAGTACAGTGACATTGCCCGCAGACTACCCAACCGCAGACCAGGCAATGTCACTGTACCGGGACATTTCATCAATCAATGACAATATGCGGTCCGCTAGGACTACCCGAAAAAAATTGAGCAGGGTTCTTCCCACAGAAATGCATTTTTGGTCAGCTCCTTGAAGATTATAAACAAACACAAATCACTTCCCTTTAAAAGGGTTTTCAACGGACAGACAACCAAAAAAAAACCGAGCAAATAGAATTGCTTTTGAACATCGATCATCAAGCGGTGTGGGCCTACCTGGCAGAGTCTCGAGGAGTCGATCGCTTTGCAGCTCTTTCGTCTGACTTTCGCTTCCCAAATTTGTCTTCTGACTTTATCACTTGGAAATCTATACATCTTATATTTCCCAGATTGGTTTGAACAACCAAAAGCAGAACAACCAGTCATTTTGTTTGGCAATAAACAACATTCCCGTACCAAGCTGACGTTCACGCACGGTGAAGTTAGACACAAAATGGCGCCACGAAATCACGTGACTAGAAATCTCGGGTCAGCGCATGGCGCAACTCTCTTTATACAGGGACTCTACTCAAGACCAGCCATGAACAGGAAGTAGTGCAGTATACGAGGGAATTGTGGTCGGTAATAAACGCAACCTAGAAGAGAAGTAGAAAACGTTCAATTTAACTACGGTTCTGACACATGGGGAATTTTTTGTGCCATAAAACTTCTTTTGTTAATGAAAATCAGTTCGGAGAACAGGTTTATGAAATTCTCCAAAATAAATCCATTTTAGAGCTCATCATGCACAAGCAGTCAGTCAGGTTCCAAGCAACAAAAACGGAAAACCAGCAATATGTACATCGAAAGCTCATTGACCCAGTAACCCCCACTAAACCCAACCTCTTATTTGCAGGTTACTGCCCCACACTCCTCCCTCTCTGAAGTCTCGTCTTGTACTTTTTTTTGTATACCAAGTTGAGGCTCATATAAGAGTTAACACATATAACATATCATAAAGGCAGCGGGAGACAAAAGGGGGTGAGAGAGAGAGAAGCACAACAACAGCAGGGAACAGGGACATCAGGAGATCTGTGGAAGGAAGAGGGCTGGGGCAGGTATAAATGCAGGGCAGGCAGGTACATGGTATAAATAGGATGAACACTGCAGGGACTTTAAGGAAAGAAAATGGAGAATTTGAAGGAGGTGGGTTTGGGGTGGATTAACGGGGGTATAAAAGATCAAGGTTTTGGATGGGTGAAGATAAGAGATGGTGGTGAACAGCTGTTTTAAAGACCTGGAGGGAGGAGTGGGATTGAAGAGAGTGTGGGACTTTGTTTCAGAGGCGAGAAAAAAAGAGGAATTAAATAATGAAGGTGAGCAGTCTTGATTTTGGTGGAAATTTCACCATAAGGGGGTTGCAGGCAGATATTGTGCATCCTGCACAAATATTGGGCAGACAGGCCACAGACAGGGCAGGGGGTGAAAGGCTGGAGAGGGGGGGGTAAAAGACAAAGAACTCCAACAGCTCAGATATTTAGCGCAAAACTTGCTTAATCGATTACGTCACAGTAGCAATTACATATTCCAAGATTGTCAATGCGAGCTATAATAGAATGAATATGCCTGGCGTTTCCCACAGTGGCACACGTAACTCGCGATAACTCGCCGTTTTCCAGGCAAAAACATCCAATTTGAAGGATTATGGCATAAATATAAACCATAACTGGCGGTGTACCTGTACCACTCTCGATATCAAATAGGTAACCCATGGAGTATTTGTGCCGCATTCCACTCGCTATCGTTGGTGAAATAATTCCGCGTGAAAACGCCGCTCGTGGCCCATCGGATATCACCAGTGGTCCACAACGCTTGTTACATTATATATGTTTCAATGAGAAAGCCATCAAAATGCTAATGAAAATAATAGATGTGAGCGTCTTTGACAGTCATCTCCGACGGTCAGTTTCAAACTAATCGGCCCAGTGGTAAAGGAGGAGGCAAAAAAGCTGAAATGTTAACGGACCGATGGACATCGCCACCCATTTAGCAATGGCTCTTTTAACCTTACAATATACTAGGGCATGCCCGTACTATATATATATCTAAAATTATATCCCCCCCCCTCTATTTACATGAAATGGTTTGGTCCAAAGCGAACGGCTTGCGAGTACGGTGACAATCCCCCCCCCCTCTATTTACATGAAATGGTTTGGTCCAAAGCGAACGGCTTGCGAGTACGGTGACAATCCCCCCCCCTCTATTTACATGCAATGGTTTGGTCCAAAGCGAACGGCTTGCGGAGTTTGGTAAAGAAATCGCCATAGCTCGGTAACTACTTGTCCGATTAATTTCAAACCTTGAAAAGGCACATCCTCGGGTCCCCAGCAATATACCTGGCAAGTTTCAAGTATATCGGACCGGTAGTTGTCGAGAAACAGCGGTCGCATACACACACACAGACACACACACACACAGAGATTACTGGAATTATAGATAGATTATTATGGATGCGTGGTTTTTTTTTTTTGTTTTTTTTTGTATACAAGATCGAGGCTCGTGAAAGAGCGAACATTAATCACACAGAAAGACAAACAGACACACAAAACAAATAACATCGGGAGCGGTAGACAAGATGGGGAGAGAGGGGGAAGGACACAAACACAACATTTGAGAGCAGGGACCGAGAGACATGGAGACATCGAGAGAACTGTGGGAGGGAGAGGGCTTTGGGGGGGAGGCATGGGAAGGGGGGGGGGGTGGGAGAGGTATAAAACATATGGACACTGCCAAGACTTCCAGGAAAGAAGTTGGAATTTCAAACAAGGTGGATCTGGGGTGAATTAGTGGGGGTAGAAAAGATCAAGGTTTTGGATGGGGGAAGATAAGAGATGGTGGTGAACAGCTGTTTTGAAGACCTGGAGGGAGGAGTGTGATTGAAGTGAGTGTGGGAGTTTGTTCCAGAGGCGGGAGAAAAGAGGAATGAAAGAGTGAAGGTGAGCAGAGAGCCGAGATTTCGGCAGTTTAACCATCAGAGGGTGGCTGGCAGATCTTGTGCGACCTGTAGGAATATTTGGGGGACAGAGCACAGAGAGAGCTGGGGGAGCAAGGCCAGAGAGGAGTCGGTAGAAGACAGAAAGACCACCTAACCTGCCTGCGGTGAGTGAGTGAAAGGCCCTCAGAGATAGCTTCATCGCGGGGGATTCCAATGATTCTGAAAGCTTTGGATTCAACAGCGTGAAGCCGAGCCAGGTGTGAGGCAGGAGCACCAGCCCATAGGGGAGAACAGTATTCCATTGAGCTGCGGATGAAAGCCTTGTATGTGGTGAGGAGCTCAGGTGTGCCTAGGAAGGACTTCGCACGACGGAGGATGCCCAGTCGGCGACTGGCTTTGGAGGCCAGCTTGGAAATGTGGTTTTCCCAAGAAAGATCATGGCAGATGGTGAGACCCAAAAGCTTGAGCGACAGAACTTCTTGGAGAGGATTGTTGAGAAAGTAGATGGGAGGGTTGTCCAGTCGATCTTTTCGGAGAGACATAGTAAGAGTGTGAGATTTGTCAGGATTGAAAGACATGTTCCACATGTTTGACCAGTCTGATTTTGTCCAGGTCTTCAGAGAGTGAGGAGGCTGCAGACTGCCGATCTGAGGGAAGAGGAATGGAGCGGCAGAGAGTGGAGTCATCAGCAAAGAGATACAGAGGATTTTCCAGAGAGTCGGAGAGATCATTGATAAAGACCAGAAAAAGCACAGGGCCCAGCACACTGCCTTGGGGAACTCCAGCCTGAACGGGAAGGGGAGATGAGAGAAATCCATTCAGGGCCACATGTTGACTACGACCAGAGAGGAAGTCCGCAAGCCATGCATGGAGATTTCCATGGATACCATAGGAGGAGAGTTTGGTGAGCAGAGCTGGGTGCCAGACCGTATCGAAGGCACGTGATATGTCAAGGGAGACAGCTCTGATTTCCTGTTTGGCATTGAGGACCTCCATCCATTGTTGAGACAGCAGAAGCAGCATGTCCAGAGTAGAGTGACCTGGTCTGAAACCAAATTGATGATCAGAGATCAAGCCATTGGAGAAGAGGAAAGATTTCATATCCGAAGCAATGATGGATTCCATGACTTTGCTGATAATTGGGAGCAGGCTGATTGGTCTGTAGTTGCAAGGATCTGTTTTTGCACCTTCTTTGTGTAAAGCGGTAATGTTTGCTGATTTCCAGGATGCTGGCAGATGACCTTGAGCAAAGGATAGGGTGAAAAGAACAGAGAGAGGGTGAGATAGAGCGGCAGAGCAGGATTTTAGGACCCGTGGGCTGATGCCATCTGGTCCAGTTGCAGAATCAGAGTCGAGGTTTGACAAAAACTCCTCCACCTTGTCAGGAGATAAGGTCACAGAGTCCAGGAGCAGTTTGGTTCGACTGGGAAAGGTGGGAACAGAGAGAGATGGGTTTGGGACTAAGGATTTTGAGGCAAACACAGAGTTGAGGCATTCGATTCGGTTTGGGTACATTATGAGGAAATTAAACAACATGTCCCATCACCGACATTAGTTGGTGGACTTTAAAGATCCCATGGTGGTGTCCGTTGCAAAGAGTCAGCAAGCTAGTGCTGCACACTGGGCAAATTGGAAATTCCTGCCCAAACCTTAGTCAAACGTCACACCTGACCAGTCAGTTCGTGAAAGATTTGAGCCAAACTTCCACAGGCTGAACCCACAAGAACATTGTACTTCACACAAAGCATAACGTTATCTTTCACGAGCCATGAGTTTTCAATTTTGTAACAATGAGGAAGTGAAGACGAGCCGATGAGGGGCTTCACTGTACCGTTTTAAATTTATATATATATATATATATATATACACGAGGGAAGTTCGGGACCCTCAACAGACCCCGGGGCAGCGACCCGTCCCCCTGCCCTTACCCCCCGGCACCCTCTCTCAACGACCCTGATTGCCACCCATCATCAGTGCCAATCGAGCAAATGCAATCGCAGTCCCACGAGAACACATTCAATCAGTAATGTTGACAATAATAGCCGCAAGGCCTACCTAGTTGGAGGTCACCGATGTAGCAAGGCTGATTTGCCTCGCTGAATAAATCATGTAAATCAAGCTCATAACAGCTGACCGCATAACCATAGAAATTATGAATAAACATCACTCACTTGCGGAAGCTTAGACCATGTTATTTTGCCCCCGGTTTAATAGTTTGTGTAGTTATTCGCAAAATATTCACCCACAAAAACATTCGCAAAACAAAACATTCATTCGCAAAACACTGCTACTATGTGACTTCCTGGAAGGCGCAGTCATCATACATATTCTATCCAAGACGGCCACCACAAATTCTGTGTTAAACATCAGAATGTCCATTCTACTGTACATATATTTATATGGTCACATCGCTCTTCAGTGAGCTTCGATCTTTTATTTTTTAAAAAAGAAAAAAGTGCTATTAAATAATATATCAAAACATTTTCAGCTGTACCTCACCAACAATCACGAAAATGTTGAAGATTGTTCCAAAGTACACATTAAAGAAAACGTCAATGTGCACTCCCACCAAAGGTTACAGGACACTCGTTCTAGTTGAGAATTTTCTACAAGTGCATCTGATTTGTGTAATCATGAATTATCAGCATTACATTGTATAGATATCCAGGAAACAGTTTAATTTCCCTGTATTAGAACTCTATGTACCAGAGGAATGAGTTATGGCATCCCAACGACAAATTTAAACTGGAGCGAAGTCGATGGCACTCCATTGCAAATCCCCACCCTTTCCACCAAATGCAAAGTTTATTTTAAAATGTTTTTAAATAATAATAATAATAATAATAATACATTTATTTTATATAGCGCTTTTCAAGAAGCCCAAAGACGCTTTGACAGAGTACAAAAAAACAAGTGCAAAAAGACAAAAATCAACAGGTAAATAATCAAAGCAAAAGGAAGGAGAAAGAGAAGAGATAGTCAGGGGTTAAATGCTGTGGGTTAAATGTTGAATGCAGTGTTGAACAGGTGGGTCTTGAGTGATGTTTTGAATGTGGTGAGTGAGGAGGAGTCTCTGATGGTGTGAGGTAGTGAGTTCCAGAGGGTGGGAGCAGCGATGGAGAAGGCCCTGTCCCCCCAGGATCTGAATTTGGTCTGGATGGGAGGGGTCAGGAGGTTGGTACCAGCAGAGCAGAGGTTGCGGGTGGGAGTGTGTCTGGAGAGGTCAGCCAGGTAGGATGGGGCCAGGTTATGGAGTTTGATTTAAATGTGGCCATATTTGCATTTTTGGCATTTGACCCCGCCCCTGGGACCCCAAGGGGCATGGCCAAAATAATGCCGCCCTTGAGCCTTCGTGCGATGTGTTGATCATAATACCAAGTTTGGTGAATTTATGCACAACCGTTTAGGAGATAGCGTGACGGACATACGGACGAACAGAGCTGATTACAATCCCCTGCCTCCTTCCTCCCCCCACTCCAATTTTTTTTTTTTTTAACTTGGGGATAATAAGCTGTAAGTGGTGTCACCACTCATCAGTTTGATTTTAATGACCCTCCAGCCAATCCAATCCATTTCCATTTTTAACAATCAAGAACATCGTCGGATAGATAAGACAGGCAAGGCTAACAAAAGATCTGGCAGACCTTCACAAACCACCTCGGAATGCGCACGAAAACAACTTCAACAAAAAAAACGGATTGACAAATATCCAAGACGTGAGAAAACAGTTCAAGCATGTCAAGTAAGCACCAGGAAAGTAGAGTACACCGATGCAAGACTTGTGTGTAGTTGTTCTTCAGTGCCAATCCATCAAATGCAAGGCGTTCTGCATTATGCAAAGTGCAGCATGACATTCCATGGAGTGGTACAAGGAAAGGTCACCTGACATCTCAAATGTGGAAACGTTATTCAAATAAGATGGCAGGGTCTGTGACGTGTTGGAATGACATTTACAGGCTCAACAATGACGAGAACATTTGGTCAACTATAATTGCTCAATGGCTAAAGGTCATAAATTACCATTAGCATCCCAGTAAGCTGTAATGATTCCCAATTTGAAGGTATGCTTTTAAAAACAATTTTGTGAAGTACTTTTGGTTCCATATGGCAACAAAAAATAAAAACTTATATGGAGGATTCTACATAGGACTTATATGGAGGTGCAGGCCTCGATTATGGCTATGGAGGATTCTATCTATTGCCAGGCTCCATAATGGCTTAAACTACCTCACGTCCCTCGTTCAGTTATAACCAATCTCAAACCCATAACTAACCAATATGATAGGGTATGTCCTTCCTCCTGGACCTGTAAAGACCAACTTCCCCTCCAAACTCTCATGTTCTTTCTCTGCCTAACATACAGGTAGTGAACAGAAGAAAAATGGAAACGCCTGGGTAAATGAGGGGCACCAAGCAACGACTTCTACGTAGGTGTCGCCCATGTGTTAATTAAGCAAATAACATCCCAGCATGTTTAGGGTCGTGTATAAAAATGATGCACAGGCCTGGTTGCCTATAATTATGGCTAGCATGGTTGCAAGAGGAGACACCCCAATGCCTTCATCCACAGGCCCGTGTAGCCGCCCAATGGTTTGATGAGCACGACACTGATGTTACCCTTATGTCATGGCCTTCGCAGTCACCATATGTGAACCCAAATCGAGCATTTATGGGATATTCTGGAATGACGCTTGAGACAGCGTTTTCCACCTCAATCAAACAGGTGTAAGTTTATTAACTTTCTCGTTGAAGAATGGTGCCACATCCCTCCTGAAGAATTCCAGACACTGATGGACTCGATGCCAAAACACATACAGGCTGTATTGGCTGCACGTGGGGGGCTCAGCAAACTATTTAAATGACTTTATATTGGCGTATCCATTATTTTTGGTCCACTACCTGCAGCTCCTCTGACCATATGCTTGTGAAAGCATTAATCTCTCCAGTTCAGGAGTCCTCAGTAGCGCAAGTCTCTGGCAATTCACTCAAAGGACTAAAAAAAAATGCCCTCTTGCTAAATTGCTGCTCGTCAGTCTCTTCTGCATCTGAAACTCTGCCTTGGAGTGCTTTTACAAAAGACTGCTCTCTCCAATGTTGAGCTCTATCCCATGTCTTCTCCACCAATCCTTTGCTCCCTTTCAGCACGAGGACCCATTCTTTTCATGAGGCAGTTGCTATCTCACAGCTTATCTTTTCAAATTATAAGGCCAGCCTGACCAATGGCAACCTTAGGTAATTTCTCAAAGCTCACAATAAGTGTGCCCCCATTTTCAGGTGAGCCAGAAAAAAAGATCTCTAATCTTACGGATTAACTCTCCAACCAGTCTTCTTCCTACAACACCTAGTGGAACCTTGCTGTCTCTGGTACATGCACCAACCATTCCTCCATCAGCACAAACAGCTTCACTGCAAACTCAGCTCATGACAAGGAGAATGTCTTACTAAGTTTTTGCCTTGAAAGCTTGTCTACCCAATCCATTCCTTTCTCTCCACTTCCTTGTCCCCTCCCCCACTCCCACTGTTTCCTGCACACTCATCTTTTTCACACGAAAAGGTAGAATTTGTTTTTAAATATACGTGACTCATTTTCTGCAACATTCCCTGATGGCATTGTTGCCAATGTTCTCAAATCATGGGCTGCTCTTCAAATTATCCTTCACATGCAGTTATATCCTATTTCCTTGGAAGACAACCCACATCGGTTTCATACACAAGAATGGTGTAAAACCAGGTAGGCCAACATACAATTTTCAGTTAATATGCCAAGTAATGGAATCCATCATTGCAGGTCACATCAATCATTTCCTCCTCTCAAATGGCCTGATCCGTTATCACCAGTTTTTGATTCTGTCCTCATCACTAAACTTTGGATATGCTACCTCTTCTCTCTCGACAACGAAGAAATGCAATACTGTACCATCATAAACCAGAGGGAGAATTGCTTTGCCATGTACGTCCCCCCCTACCCGTCCCAATGAATGTTCTTGGTCCAAGTGAAATGGTTGTTTTTGGCAAACAACCATAACTCCGTGAAAATTTGGCAAAACCCCACAAAACTCAAACTTGCTCTGGAACTTGATCATAATAAAGCCATGTACCAAGTTTCAGTTCAACATGTTAAAGGGTATGGAAAAAAGTGCAGAAAACCACAGGTGGGACAGACGGCGAGCAAATATATAGTCCCCTCCGGGTAGGAGACTAATAAGAAGCCAGTGCCAGTATGGCAGGACACATCACAAGGCTTTAATATGGCCTTCGCATGTCAAACTTTCTGCCTGTGCAACGAAGGCATACTTTATTCCTGGCTCTCCAACTTCATCAAAGTACACAATTACCGTATAATTCCTAACAGTATTGAAAAGTAGGCTCGGGAATCCTACGGTAAAGGCTAGCTAATACGGAGGATAATAGAGAACAGTGGATCCAGGAAAAGGGCCGTGATCAAACGGTTCGGACAGGACGAGACACTAAACTCCCTTTCGGCACAACATTTAATAAAACAAGGCAAAGATGGCGGCAATCAACTCGCTCACACGAGCCATCAGCAAGAAGCCAGAAGTCTCCTCCCTTTCCGGTGCAAATTAAGAGAAAAAAGTAAGAATTACAGGCTCGCACTACACCAACATGGCATCAACATATTGCAAGAAAACATTCATAAGCGAAGCAGGAAACGTTCACGTATATCGTACGCATAACATCAGAGACTTTCGAACAAGTATCCTTTAACGTCTTGGTCTACTTTGGTTCCGAGCTCAACAGATTCATCCAAGGATTCAATAAACACATAGCACTCGGCAGATTTTTAATGTCCTCCACAGCAGAGACCAGAGTGCACCAAGCATCATGTGTTCAGTTTTATTCCTCACATACAGCTTTTGAACAAACAGTGACATCTCTGAAAAACATATTCTGCTACAAAGTACCTCATTCCCATAACATACAAGGAATATTGGCATCCCCTTCAGCAGATATGGAAAGGATCAGCAAATCGATTGACACGTGGGACATCATTCTATCCAGGCAAGTGTCACATTCTCACCTTGTTTCTTTGGAAGGATCGTCTAGCAAACCAAACCTATCTATGCACATTAGCCACAGCCTCCAAATCGGCCACAGCCTCCAATGCAGATCATACATTAAAGCTGGCCCCCAAAGCCCGGCGCAACAAGGATCTCCCATTGTGCCAAATCCTTCCCCACTAAATCTGAACTTCTCGTAGCTTACAAGGCATATGCACAAGGCTCAATAAAGTACTGCTGTTCCCCACTATGCACGATCTACTCTGAGATGCTGTCGAATCCAAAGTTCTCAACACTATTGGAATCTCCCACAAATAGAACAGAGGCACAGAGTCTGTTGCTCTCCTATCCAGACAGGTTTAGTGGCCTCCGTTTTCGATCAGCTCTGTTCTTGACTTCCTCATGTCTCTGTCTCTCTCCGTGTCTCTGTTTATCTGACTGTCTCTCTCGAACATGCCTGGGACAGCCCCGCACAGCAACCACCAAAGCCTGCAAAGCCTAGCAAGGTGTAGTTGGTGTCTCGTGTCACTGGCCTCGCGCCTAGCGGAGCGCGCTTAACCCAGGGCTGATGGATTGTGTGTAACCTGTATGCAAACAAAAAAAAAATAAACATTTGCTGAACTCACTTGCAAACTCCTTGTCTGTAGCATTTTCTTTAGCCAAAACGACCTGTGGGAAGAGAATATGAGCACAAGTATAAAATGGCAGCCATAAACAAACTCTTCAATCAAAGGAATCAAAGTTCAAAGAAATCATGCATGATGCATAAGAAATGTCAAAAGATAGTGTTCAACTGTGTTTTTGCCATCCAAAACCACCAATCGCGATGGCGCAGCCAAAACGGTGCAGAAAACATTAGCAATCTATACACAAAGAATTAAGTTAAGCACCCCCCCCGTTTTTTTACAACCTCGCACATTACAAGTTTGTAGTCGTCAAAACAGTGTAATATACCCATGATATTGCTATATTTTCTGGAGAAGTGATATTATGGTCACATAAAAACATAACAATCATGCCGTTTTCAATATTTTATTCTGAATAATTTAAGGTGAAATTTTTTGGGAATTTTAGGCATATTTTCACCTCAATTTAAGTATGGAGCTATAGGTCCATCACGGACAGTGTGGATGACGTTTATGTTTTCTAACGTACAGTCATTGTTCTGAGAAGACCTCTAGCGATCTTTGCGTCAATAACGTGTGTAGGACCCACGTGATCGGATCACTGACTCAACCAATCACTTTTTTTCACTTTGATCACTCAATTTCATCAATGGATAATTGCTAATGTCATACCAATCATTATTTGATCTCACATACCTTAGAATATATGCCAATGTATACATATACACAAAGAATATATATTAGGGGGTGCTTACCTTAATTCGTTGTGTAGGGGTGCTTAACTTAATTCTTTGTGTATATAAGATGTCACCAATCATTGAGCAAGTACAAGACTGCTTCCAAATACAAGGTTCAGGTAAAACTTGAACAAGTATACAGTGCCATTTGGGCTCTTCTCACACCAACACCCTCAAAATCAAAGGCCAAAAAAAAAAAAAATCACAGCACTGATTGCACTTTCAGATTAAATGTGAAAATACCAACTACAGCAATGAAGTGCTTAATGTGGAGTACCAACTTCCACTTAACTACTGAACAACAATAAATACATCATGCAACAGTGCAAGAAACCATTAACCCACAACAATAAAACCTTGTGTAGCAAAGAATGTACCGTAGAAAATGAGCCCTCGCCAAGGATTTTGCCAAACTTGAAATCCTCACGACGTTTCTTCCTGGGAGGCGATAAGTGACCATCAGAGATGTGGACAGTCGGAGCAGCAGGGGGCGGGGAACCCGCCCCCAGGTCAGAATTCCTCTGAGCCGTGTTGAGCTCCGGCTCTGGCGAGGGGGGCCGTTCCGTAGCCAAGGCTGCAGAGGGGCAAGAGCCACGCACGCCTGCCGGCTGTATCCCGCACACAACGGGCTGCAAAAGGGAAAGGTCGATGGAGGAAAAAAAAACAAACAACCAACATTAATTTTGCCAATCAGACATGTGCACACAACAACAACAACTTGACTTTTGCATGCACAGAACATAAACACCGATTATAAAGTAAAAGAACAGAACATTAAAATGTGGAGAAATAAATAATAGTAGTTACTAGTTTCATGAACCAAAGGTAAGACATTGAAGAGGCAGTTTTTAAAAAATTAACGAGATCAATGTGCCTCAAAAGCTGCAGAGGTGGAATGGAATGCTCTGTTAAAGGCTCCATGGTAACGATCCAAAGAAAAAGATTAAATGTGAACGAGACTCGAGTTTGTGTTCAACTACCACGATAGCGAGCATCGCGCTTTTCTTGGATGGAACACACTGTCAGCACGAGATAGCAACATATGCATAGCTGGCATTCCAGGTCCATAACTAAAATACGGGACGTTAACTCATCGCGGTCAAATGGAGTGCCAGATGACACAAATAAGTCAAACTGCAAACAGAAATGCCAAAAACAACAACACAAAAACGATGGACTTCCGAGAATTACACCTTGCATTTTATTAGAGCACATGTTCCAGATCACACTCAGCTGCCAAGTTACAATGACCGATACAGAGATGAAAACAGGACGTCCTGAATGGATTTGTCAATGCACACTTAATGATGAATTGAGGCTATCTCCAGCAAACCTGCATGTTCAAACATAATACCACATAAGATCAAAATGAAATTATTATTTTTAGAAAAATTTACAAACTTATTGGAAATGAAAAGCTGAAATGTCTCGAGTCAATAAGTATTCAACTCCTGTGCCATGATACTCCTTTGCCATGTCATAATTTCAGTTCCCCCCAATCACCAAGTGTGATAATTTGCCCCAACCAGGTATATGACATAATATATTAACGTTCCCTAAAAGGTGTTGAAAGAAACACAACTGGCAAATCCAAATGGCATTACATTCTACCTTTCAGAAGCGTAATTGTCGGCTATAAAACTTACCCCATATGTAGGATAAAAATGTGAGGGACATACATGCATACATACATACGGAGATACAAACGCTGTAAACGCAGGAACCAAACATCTACGCCGTAAAAAAAATCGTTTGTTTAATCACGAATTTGCCATTCTAAAAGTGTCTTTGGGAGTTTGAAGATGAGGAAGAAGCGCTAATGTATGGTTTATTCACACAGCAATTTGAACGGAAACATTTATTATTCTACGACAAGGACACAGAAAGAGCATACAAAATGATACATACACTAGTGATATTTTGCGAAGCAATATAAAAATATATAAAACTACACTGAAGGAACCCACAAACAACAATCAAAACAACAATCAAGTGTTATAAAAGATCCTTCTTCTCCCACGTTTTACTTCATGTTTCACTTGTTTGTTTGTGCTTCACATTGAATGAAAAACGTCAAGGTAGAGCATGCAGATTGCGATACATGACAGGCTCAACGATATGTCCGGCCTGAACGGCATAGGAATCAAAATGGAGGTGTGTGGAGTCAGCCGTCGTACCGCCGTACAGACATCACATCACCCCTGTCATGTGACCACATCCTCAGCTCTGATTGGTGTGTTTGAAGGGGCATACATACCAAAAAAAAACAAAAAAACCTTTAGAGGCCATTTTTCCCCGCAAGCGGGGGTTGGCCTTTTTCGGGGACCGTGGTTGTTGTTGTTTTTTGGTCCCCTTTTTGAAGCAATGTTTTCCGGCCGGATGCCCTTCCTGCTGCCAACCCTTTTTGTCGCCTTTTTACGACAAACAGGGAATTACCAGTGAACTGGTACTCAATTAGCCGACCTCGGAAGGATGACAGGCTGAGTCAACCCCCCTGGCGTTAATTCAGCGATCGACCGGGATGCGAATCCAGGATCCTAGGATCCTAAGCTGGCACCCTAGCCGCCAGCCCAACACTAGGCTAGGGCATATATACAAACATACATACATACATATACATACATACATACATACATACGGACAGGCAAACACTGTTCTAGACTGCTTTTCCAATGGGCTACGCCATAAAAATTGATTCGAAAACGGAAACCTATCATGAACCGACGGACAGACCACAGCCCCCCCAAAAATATGCCTCTGGCGACCAGCAAAGCAACATAGAAATGAAGCTTTTGGATACTCTACACAGAAATGAAGGATGGAAGATGCATGAATGATTCACATTGGGAAGGAGAAAAAAAAGAAATACTGAATGCACTGCAGAATAATAACTTTCCAAGGTAATGTTACAGAGGAAGGATAGTCTTACAAATTGCTTAAGAATCACAAAAATAGCATAACCAGAGTGGGAAAAAAATTAACTCCAGACTTTTCATAGTCCCTCGAATGTTTGGCCATTGTGTTCACGGACCGTTCCAATATTAAATCAAGGCTATTTCCAGCTGTTATCCATTGCCCAAATCAAAACTGCCAAGTGGTACCCACATTTGATCTTTTTTTCTTTCTTTCTTTTTTTTAAAAGCATGTTCAATAAAATGACTCATACTAATTGTAGATATGTGGTCTGGCTTTGAAGCCAAAGCAATTGGCTCCAAATGACACCATGTTATAAAACTAGCAAAGGGGGAAATGAGTGGCTCCGACTATGGTGGGTGATGACTAAACTGGGAATGGTCGGAGTATTTTTAAATAAAACAGGAGGAAGTCCCAGAGAGGCACTGCTACCAAACACTACGTCATCAACAGCCATACCTGCCAAAGCCCCAACATTTCCAAAACAAACGTGAACTTTCTGCCTGGACTTTCATTCAGTTAACGCACATTGGCATGAACGAACGTAAAAATGGATGTTGCGATGATAGACGCTGCAAATAAGTTTCACTCCTTGTCAACCACAAGGAACAATGAAATTAAAGCTTTTGAAATGTATGCAACATGGGATACAACTCAAAAAATGTTAAAGGTTTGTGTGTAATTTACTTTATGCAGTCGGACTACATTCCTGCTTTGTAATGGATGCTTTTTTTGTGAGAACAATGCTTGTGCCAACATGAACAAAATGTCAAGCATACCTGGTCTGCGAATACCGCAAGCCTGGCACAGACCTGACGTCACACCGACTAACAGGAGAGCATGGCGGGACCGACAAGAATGCTCAAAGCACAGAACGGCCGTGTCAAAAAGCATGCAGACGTCTCACCGATGTTTGCTCGACGGCTTCCTTTGGCACCGTTTTGCTGGAGGTCTCACCCGAAGGCCCACAAAGCTCTCAGTATACGTGCTGCTTAGTAACACGACTGCGGTCCTGACAAATAATTTGGAAACTAGTTCAGCTGCGGCCCTCCATGAAGTGAGACTTTCACTTCATGGAGGTGAAACTTAACATTAACTTAACTTAACATTAACTTAACTAACTTAACATTCACTTAACATAACAGCGGTAGCCAATTGCTTACAGCAGAAAGACGACGACACTGCCGACGAATCGCCCTGGCCTGGATTAGCACAACCAACTGTCGGAACTCCCTCCGTCCATTCCAAGATCATCCCTGCAATGCTGCCAGGCTAAGAATTGAAGCAATCCTCTGAAAACCCAATGCTACCATCGCTGTTCAAGGCAATAACATTGGTGAAAGGTTAAAACAGGCAAATTCAATTACTGTTGGATGAGGTCTGTTTGTCACTTGCAAAATAGAAGATTTTTCAAGTATATTGCTTGGTCTTGTGTGTTATTCTGTCTGTCTGTCTGTCTGTTGCCTACAGGTCACACTTTTCAACCGATCTTCACGAAACTTCATCAAATCGTAGGGATCGTCACAATTAAGAAGCCTATTGATTGAGGTCAAAGGTCATCTGGAGGTCAAATTTCAAAAAGCCATTTTTCATCTGATTGACTTGAAAATTGAACAGCATTTGTATATTGAGTCACTAAATTGGGAAGCCAACTACTTTTAAGGCCAAAAGGTCAACTCAAGGTCAAACTTCCAAAATCAATTTCCATCTGAAAAACCACCAATTTTCATCCGATTGACTTGAAAATAGAAATTATGTCAAAGGGCACGTGGTGGGGCGCCATCTTGGAAAAACTTTGCACCTCTACATCTCCGAAAGCGCTGCATATAAAAAATTGAGACATGGCTCAATGTAAAGAACTCTCCATGGGGAATAACATGAGTATGTTAATGATGTCATAGGTGCCTCCATTATGACGTCATAATTCGACAAGTACAAAATTTCATCCGATCAAGATGAAATTTCTTGAGCGTCATCTAGGCGGAGAAAAAAATTATAATGATGACGTCAGTCACGTGGTTCTGCCGCCATATTTGTTTTAACACAAAAGCCTTAAAACCACTAAAAACACGTCCTGGCGAGGGTCTGAAATCGCCGATTGCTTTTTCCTGTTTAAATTGAAGTACTGCAAAACTCGAGGTTCTTGGAAGTAAGATGGCGATTTGTGTTCTCGTGTTCAAGTACTGCTACTGTCAGACCCCGACATTCACGGGGGATACGTTCCTGGAAAATGGCACGAATGCCAAATCCACGAATGTCGGGGATATGCTTCAATGGGAAAGGGGGAGGGGTAATCAGTTCCCGACGGTTCTCAAAGTACATAATTCATTTCATTAAAGATACTTACAAATTAAAAAAAAAACATTGCAAACCTTTTCAAAAGGATACTTCCTGTACCTTGAGATCTTTTGCTTTGAGTGTCAGGTTACTTCATCAAAAACGACAACTATTTGCGGGATCAAGACACGCTTTGGGGAACGCACGTTAATCATGTGTGGACTGTAATGTAATGCCATGTTCCTGGTCCATGTTTGTGGTTTCGTTCTGTGTTTTGTGCATGACAATATGCCCTTCCTGCACGAACGGGATCAACTGCGATATCGCGAGAGCACGCGAGAGCACGCGAGAGCCTTAGCCTTACCAATAAAGCAGTAGTGTATATTACATGGACTAAAGGTATTTTAAACAGCATCACAGTATTTTAAACCATTTTCAATGGTTGCTCGGAAACAGGACAGCATGTACAATCCATACTAAAGGAATCACAAGACTTAAAACTAAACAACAGATATATAATCAAATAAGCACTCGTGGGTCCAGATCAAAAACATTTTTTGCGCCCACGAAAAACCGTGTGTGTGGGGCAGAGGGCCGTGAATGTGGAAGCAGATAAAATTGTATAATAAAAATACATATGTTGATTAAATTCTAAATAAAAATATAGATTGTAAAAGTCGTATAAATAAATTCATTCCGGAAATTACCACCATTTTCTCCAGTGGCTATTACTTCCCTGGGATCACCCTGTCCAACACGTTACCTTAGTTGTTCGTGCCTGTTGTTTGTGTCCTTTAAGAAGTCACAAAAAGAAGAGTAAGTTTCTTGTTTGGAATTATTTTTAAAAAATTGGACTGCCAGATAGGCAGACAATTTTTTTTTTTCACTCATCTCAGCGCATGTGCGATCGAGATGAATTCAAAGCCAAAGTACGTTAAAACATCAGACCTGTCTTCCTATTCATGTTCAAAATGTAACATTTGATTTAAACAAGTTTTTCCTCGATCATAAGACAGCGATCATAAACTTTTAAGATGGACGGACAGACAGACTGACATGAACTAATTGTTCAACCCCATTTTTTCACTTCGCGTGCAGGGTAATTACCGTATATACCGGTGTATAAGATGCACTTTTTTATCAGAAAAAAAGTCAAAAGTTGGGGGTGCGTACTATACACGGGGATAGAAAAAAAACTCGGCTTCAAAACAAGTCAATTTTCCAATACATTGACGAAAAAAAGTATTTTACGAAAAGCGATCTCGGTTGCACGTTTTCCCCGTTGCGTCATGCACAATTGCGCCGACATGCAGGGCCGCCATTGCTGCTCGTTCGCCCCGGATGGCAAGCGGGTTTTGTACCATTATGTGCTTTCTATGGATTTGCCGCTCAAAGCAACGCCGCTTCCGGAATGTGAATAGAACGGCTTTTCCCGCTCTGAAAAGCCACATTGGTCTTTTATTGTGAAGGTCTTTTATTTTACGACTGCAATTGCATAGCAATCCGAAATTAAAGGGCAGATTACCGTAAACGTCAGCTCGGACTGAAACGTCTTCATACGTTCTATCCGGTTCCAGAGAAGAGAAGATCAAGATGTCAAGGCGGTTGTACACTTCAGCGTTCAAACTCTCTGTCTGCCAGTCTGCAGAAGAGTTTGGGAACCGAGACGCTGGGAGGAAGCACTGCATGAATGAGTCTGTCATCCGGCGCTGGCGAATAACAAAGGCTTCCATAGAGGATATGCCGAGGAAGAAGGCGAACAGGGGAAAATTGGTGAAGTGGCCTCAGCTGGAGGAGCGTGTCATCGCATGGGTTCGGGAGAAGAGGACAGAGGGTCACGCCATCTCTACACTTGCTCAGGCTGAAGGCAAGGAGTTTCACTTTGGACGAAGACATCGAAGACTTCATGGCCAGCACATCATGGGCCTACAGATTTATGGAACACCATAATCTGTCGGTACGACGCCGCACGCACATCGCACAGCATTTTCCCGAAGATACGGCCGACGAAACGACACGCTTCCAGGCGTTCATAATCAAGCTTCGCTGGGAGCACAACTACCCACTCAGCAGGATCGGAAACGCCGACCAGACCCCTCTAACCTTCGACATTCCAAAAGGGACCAGCATCGGAGTGAAGGGGGAGCGGACCGTCACAGTCAAGACCACTGGCCACAAAAAAGACCGTTTCACCGTTATGCTTGCTTGCACCGATGACGGGGGCAAGCTTCCACCATATGTCGACTTCAAGCGGAAAACTCCACCCAAGATAACATTTCCAGCGGGTGTCATCATTGGAGCCCAACAGAAGGGTTAGATGGATCTGGCCCTGGTCGAGGACTGGCTACGAGTGGTGTGGGGTAGGCGGGATGGCGGCCTTTCTTGACGACGGAGTATGCTGGTCCTGGATGCGTTTCGCTGTCACAAGACAGAAGAAACCAAAGAGCTACTCCGGCGTTCCAACACAGACCTCGTCATCATCCCGGTAGGGATGACTTCCCTACTCCAACCCCTCGACGTGGCCATCAATAAGCCCTTCAAAGAAGGTATGCAGCGATGCTGGGCGAATTAGATGTTGGAGGGGGACAAGAGTTACACAAAGAGCGGGTGAATGAGGAAGGTGGACCTCCCGACGATCTGTGGCTGGATTGTAAAGGTGTGGGAGGAGATGCCGCCAGCGATCATAAAGCGGGCCTTTCTCAAGTGCTGTATTTCTCACATCATGGACGGTACCGAAGATGACATAATCGGGCAGGAGGGAGCTTCCAGTGGAGGCGACAGCGACAACAAGAGCGATGGTGACCTGTACTACCCAGATGAGGACTTGCATGCAGTCTTCGAAGAGAGGAGCGACGATGAGGATTTCCTTGGCTTTAGCTAAGAAGCTCATCAGTCATCACACACCCAAACGGCCCTTTGCAGGGCCACAACAACGAATGTTTTAATAATCTCTCTACTCTCTCCTTTCTTCTATGAAGCAAAGAAGCTCCTGCGATTGCATGCACATCTGGACACCGACGCCTGTGTAACAGAATACTGACTACATATAGCTAAATATTTTGAGGGGTTTTCTTCCTTTCAAAATGTTCATTTTGTGCTACTTAAAGTTTGTGTACAAATGCATAGATTCACGCTACTGTAATCTGAAAAAGAACGATTTTTTTTTTTTGAGGGTGTAAGTTGGGGGTGCGTACCATTTGGGGGTGCGTACTATACATGGGTGCGTATTATACACCGGTATATACGGTAGTCAATTCGACTGAAGCAATGCATGTTCAAAGGAATATCAGACGCAAATTGAAACATGTGACATGCGACATGCGACAGCATAATTATCAAAATCAACTGAGACGGGTGTTCACATTCAATCTTTTATTTACTGTCCTACAATGATATCTTTGAAGAAGTTTTCATGCGTGTTACGCCGAGTCTGTTGACATAACTCACAGCAGGGTTATATGCACTTCCAAGCTAGGAATGAGGAGGTACAGTGACAAATGCAGAACCTTGTAGATACAATGACGTACAAGTAAGAATCACTGCAGCAGAAATAGAAAGCCTCAGCAAGAAAAGTGGGGTTTGAATTATCCCATTCGCTCTCTGCATATGTTTTGGTATAAAGAAAAACAACGATATTTTTCATTAATTACAAACAAGAATCTTCATGTCAGCCAAATTGTGCAACATGCATGACTCCAGTAAACTTCGGTTTGCCAAGTTCTCACTTCACCACAAGATCACAAAAAGATCTTATTTCTTCAAGATCACTTCACCATAACATCTTCAAACATTTATTTTTATAGGTATGAATGATCGTTTTAAGGCCATTTTCCTTGCGGGCCCCATGACAATCATGGTTCCCTGTTTGAGGCAATGGTTTTATGGCGGGATGCCCTTCCTGACGCCAAACCTTGGTCACGCTCTTACGATGCGCAGGGACATGGTGTACCTATTCTAAGCCAGGGTACACACCGGGATCAGTCATCCCAGCAAGCTGGTACTCAATTTGCCGACCTCGGAAGGATGACAGGCTGAGTCAACCCCCCTGGTGTTAATTCAGCGATCGACCGGGATTCGAACCCAGGATCCTAGGATCCCAAGCCGGCACCCTAACCGCTAAGCCAACACCAGGCTAATCACCTTATTTTTATAGGTATCCAAAAGGTATTTTGGTACAGCCATCAAACCAGACTACCAGTAGCAGAATCGATCTGTAATTAAGGAAAACGCAAAAATCAAAATGGTGCATTTCTTCCTGGCAGGATTGTAATGCTATGCCTTGTTTGTGAGCAGGCCCTAAGGCTACACAAAGTAAAGCTTGAAGGAAGTACAGAGAAAACAGGAAATGATAACAATATAGGTCTTATGCTACACTCCAAATCATGAATAAGTGATTTTTCCAGCGTCAACATTTGACGTAGTTAGTCAAAGGTGTGCATTTGTGAGGCTTCCTTTTGGGTTATTTTAATTGCCTGACACACTCCACCTCAATGTCCCCCCTACCTTGAGCCACAAGCCACCTCAATGTCCTTACCACCTTTGAGACACAAGCCACCTCCCCAACACTGCCCCGTTCCGACAAACTTGACACAAACCACATCCATGCACCTACAATGAGCCACAAACGACCTCAATGTCCCTACCTTGAGCCACAAACCACATCAATGCCCCTACCTTGAGCCACAAACCACATCAATGCCCCTACCTTGAGCCACAAACCACCTCAATATCCCTAAAACCATGAGCCACAAAGCACCTCGATGTCCCTACAATCATGAGCCACAAACCATCTCAATGTCCCTCCAACCATGAGCCACAAACCACCTCAATATCCCTACCTGGAAACAAACCACATTAATGCACCTACATTGAGCCCCAACCACCTCAATGGCTCATGATTGTTAAAGACCCACCTCAATGTCCCTACCATGAGCCACAAACCACCTCAATGTCCCTACAACCATGAGCCACAAACCACCTCAATGTCTCGATTTTTAGCCACAAACTACCTCAATGTCACTACCTTGAGCCACAAACCACCTCAATGTCCCCAACCTAAGCCACAAACCACAAACCACCTCAATGTCCCCAACTTAAGCCGCAAACCACCTCAATGTCCCTACCTTGAGCCACAAACCACCTCAATGTCCCTACAACCATTAGCCACAAAACACCTCAATGTCCCCACAACCATGAGCCACAAACCACCTCAATGTCCCTAACCTGAGCCACAAACCACCTCAATGTCCTTACCACCTTAGACACAAACCACCTCAAATGTCCCTACCTTGAGCCACAAACCACCTCAATGTCCCTACCTTGAGCCACAAACCACCTCAATGTCCCTACCTTGAGCCACAAACCACCTCAATGTCCCTACCTTGAGCCACAAACCACCTCAATGTCCCTAACTTGGGTCACAAACCACCTCAATGTCCCTAACTTGAGCCACAAACCACCTCAATGTCCCTAACTTGGGTCACAAACCACCTCAATGTCCCTAACTTGAGCCACAAACCACCTCAATGTCCCTACCTTGAGCCACAAACCACGTCAATGTCCCCAACTTAAGCCACAAACCACCTCAATGTCCCTAACTTGAGCCACAAACCACCTCAATATCCCTAATTTGAGCCACAAACCACCTCAATGTCCTTACCACCTTAGACACAAACCACCTCAATGTCCCTACCTTGAGCCACAAACCACCTCAATGTCCCTACCTTGAGCCAGAAACCACCTCAATGTCCCTAACTTGGGTCACAAACCACCTCAATGTCCATAACTTGAGCCACAAACCACCTCAATATCCCTACCTTGAGGCACAAACCACGTCAATGTCCCCAACTTAAGCCACAACCCACCTCAATGTCCCTAACCTGAGCCACAAACCACCTCAATGTCCAGAATTTGAGCCACAAACCACCTCAATATCCTTACCACCTTTGAGACACAAACCACCTCAATGTCACTCCCTACACCTTTAGTCAAAAACCACCTCATTTTCCTTTCCATCCTAAACATTTTCCTTACCCAAACAGTGCACATGGGAAAAGCTCCATAAAAAATGGTTCTCTTCTCTGGTACCGAATAAACACCAAAATAATTTCATAATTAACAAATAAACAATTTAAACTGCTGAAACTTAAGAGTACAACAAGTTATTTTCTACAAATTCAAATTCCTGTACAAAACAAACATTTTTCAGATGTATTTCACTCTTAGGTACAATTTTGGCAGATACACAAGAGCCAAAAGAGGTCCCAAATGTGTTGTATAAAAACTTAATGTTATCAACATTCAAATTACAAACGCAAATCACACAAAAACAAATGTCCTTAACACACGCAGAATATCATTCTAGTACGTTAGTAACTATAGCTAGGGTACCCGATATTGCCCGGTGCTGTTGTAATCCTGTTGGAATTTTGAAGAAACCAAATTTTGATTTATTTTTTCTATTTTTTGTGGGGGCCAAAAACTTCCCTACACCTACTAAGGAATGGGGCCAGGGGTCATTTGAATGTTACCTTTCACACAGATACAAAGATGTGGGCACTTTTTAGCCTTTATGTTTTTTTCAAAAATTAAAAATAACGGATTTTTCCCCCAAAAGCAATCCCCAACACTCACGGATGAACCACAAAGTTTGACCAAGATCCGTTTTGCCATCTCTGAGAAGTATGGACACACACACACGGACACACACACACACGGACACACACACACACGGACACACACACACACGGACACACACACACACACACACACACACACACACACACACACACACACACACACACACACACACACACACCAATTTTTCTGACCTTCATCTTCAAGTAAAGCAAGGAGTATCAAAACTCATGGATGGTAATTTTCTTACCTATTACATGAAGTAGCTCAGCTACTGTCTCTCCTCCTCATTGCTAAATCTGAACTTTACACCTACTGACACTATATCCCTCCCCTGATCCGCCCCCGCATTTTCACCTGAAACTCTCTTACCTCATGTTATAGTATAATCTGCGAGTTCCTTTTTTTTTCATTTTGATGAAAAGTCTTGTATTATTCTTAGTAGATGTGTTACCAGTTTTGATATTAACTCGTATACCAAACAGTGTCATCCAACATGCGGTATTTTATGTAATCCTTCCCCATGTACTACTGCAGACATTATAAAACGTGGTGACGCCTCGTCAGTAATGAGTGTTATCAACATGAGTTGTATCGATTTGCATGTTGCTCAGAAATGCTCGTGCTAGAGTTCAGTACATGAAAGACCGCGCATCATAAAGTAAACAATTTGACATGCACTCGTATAACCTAGTGCAAATCTCAAGTTAAGAACAATTTATAAGCAAAAAAATTTTTTTTTTAATCAATCTTACACTTGTTAGTTTGGCCTCCCAGTGAAAATTTAGTGAAAGTTTTTTTTTGTTCAGCTCGAGCCACAAAGTCAAATGTTTCCCCTTCTGCCATGCAACCTGGAGCTGCAAGTCAACTTCACCCACATGGTATGCGACACATTGCAGGGGGGGTTAAAGAGCCATTAGGAGTAATAAAAGCTGCTGCATGCATAAATTTACAAATGAAATCAAACTCTGAACTACAACGGCACTGGGTAGAGCGCGCACCTCCACCAGGATGAATAGTTTACGTTTTGGATCCCACTGATGGGCTGTATCTGAATAGATTTTAAAAAACCAAAAAAAAAACCTTTAGAGGCCATTTTTCCCCGCAAAGCGGGGGTTGGCCTTTTTCGGGAACCGTGGTTGTTGTTGTTTTTGGTCCCCTTTTTGAAGCAATGTTTTTCGGCCGGATGCCCTTCCTGACGCCAACCCTTTTTGTCGCCTTTTACGACAAGCAGGGAATTTACCAGTGAACTGGTACTCAATTAGCCGACCTCGGAAGGATGACAGGCTGAGTCAACCCCCCTGGCGTTAATTCAGCGATCGACCGGGATTCGAACCCAGGATCCTAGGATCCTAAGCCGGCACCCTAGCCGCTAGCCCAAAACCAGGCTTTACTAATCTGAATAGATACCTTAACCAAAATCGAATAGTCTTGTTCTTGTTACCTAACACTCATCTGCATAGTTTTGTCATAATTTGTCCATAACTGTTTGAAATATCATGCGAAATTATAGTTTTTTGCCCCATCTCTCAATGGTAAAGAATCGCTTAAAATTTTAAAAATTCTTGCATCCGAATGTTCATCAAATTCGACTCAATGAGTCCTTCTCGCACACCCAACCTGTCCACCAAGTTTCGTACAAATCTGTGCACAACTTTTTGAGATATCTGCTCACAACAAACAGACGAAAACAAGGGTCAAAACATAACCTATACCCACCTTTGGTGTTGGAGGTAATAAGCAGAAGAAGAAGAAGAAGAAGAAAAAAACAAAAAAACCAGACAAAAATCAATAACTTAAAAGATAGTACAAAATAGTTTGTCTTGCACCATAATTAAACTGCGTTTACAGGTGGATTACATTTTTTTTTGATGAAAGGTATGAAAAGCTGCAAGTCTCGTCACGGCATGAAAGCCAGGTGGCACATATCTGTTTGACGACGCAGTATAGTAAACCTCAAAATGACCAATAAGCACTATATTATTGAGAACTAGAATCCCACTCTTATGCCTCCATCCACATTACATCATTGTACATACTTGCACCAAGTTTGATTTAAATCCATTCAGCTGTTCTCAAGAATCACATTTTTATCTGACATGACCTCTGACCCTTGACACCGAAATCTAATCAGTTCATCTTTGCATCATAATATATACTTATACCAAGTTTGGTCAAAATCTCATCACTGGTTCCCAAGTTAGTTCCCAAGTAACAGAATTTTTACCTAACGGAACCTCTGACCTTTGACCTCTACATCCCATAATCTAATCAGTTTATCTTTACATAATTATACAAACCTCTACCAAGTTTGACTTTGTTCCTTCCCTTAAGCCGTTCTCAAGTTATTAAGCCGATTAAGGAAAACCTATCACAGATAGACAGACGCAAGGACGGACAGCCGGAAGGACAACCAAAAACATAATGCTTCTGGCGACTTGGTCGATGCAGGCATAAAAATGTGCAAAAACAAAAAGTAGAATAGAACCCAACTTCTTATATAGGAAACAGGAATGATCATAATTCAGAGCCCAATTATTTATTATATTCCTCAATGATGGTACTTTCCATGGGCTTCACGATCGAAATTTAATTGGCTATTCCAAGGTACTTGGAAAAATATCCAGGTGCTCGAACCTAAAGCTGTCGTCATTGTTTCGATGGAATGATGACGTATATATCTGCAAAAGAAAAAATGAATCATCTGTGAGCATTTCATCAAGACTGATTGTATTGGAAGTATTGATGACAAACCAAAACAAGTCAGGAGACGACGATGGTTCACGAGCGAGCGGTATTCAATGACAAAGGTCAAAACCGAAATTGAAAATATATAAATAGGAATGTATTATCTGTTATGAGACTAGTTAGCTACACAATACCGAAAATTTGGTTCGATTCCAACAACTTTGAAAATTTGACCTTTGTGACCTTGAAATGTCAAAACGAAGGTTACTGACCTTGAAATGATAGAAAATAATGTATAATTAGTTATGAGGTTAGTTAGCTACACAATACCGAAAATTTGGTTTGATTCCAACAACATTGAAAATTTGACCTTTGTGACCTTGAAATGTCAAAACGAAGGTTACTGACCTTGAAATGATAGAAAATAATGTATAATCAGTTATGAGGTTAGTTAGCTACACAATACCGAAAATTTGGTTCGATTCCGACAACTTTGAAAATTTGACCTTTGTGACCTTCAAATGTCAAAACGAAGGTTACTGACCTTGAAATGATAGAAAATAATGTATAATCAGTTATGAGGTTAGTTAGCTACAGAACACCGAAAATTCGGTTTGATTCCGACAACTTTAAAATTTGACCTTTGTGACCTTCAAAGGTCAAAGGTCGAAGATTCTGAAATTTGTTGGAAAACTTGTATTTCATGATGTATGTGATAATATAAGATCATGCACGACATTTCACGCTATCAGGAAGCGAACAATGTAATAAAACCATCAAAAATCGACCTTTCTAAATTTCGTGACCATGTCACCTTGACCTTAGGGCGAAAATGAAAAATCGAGCTCCATGGGGCTAGACACATGACATTGGCCTAACCAAATTCTGAAACCCCTGTCAGATTCCACCAAACCCCTCAGAGAAGATGTAGCTTGAACTCGATTACCCCCTAAAAAGACATCTTTTTCGGGCGTGGCTCCGCCCACCATGGGCGCAATACGCCCACTCTAGGCAGGACACAACTAGATCATGATATCAACCTCCCACCCAAGTTTCATCAAGATCGGATATCATCGAATAGTTATGCTGCAGACAGACAGACAGACAGACACCCATGACGAATATAGTGGTCACTGATTGATAACTCGTGAACCAAAAAGCATGCGCTCAACCTTATTCCTCCATTCGCCTAACACGACCGATTTAGATGAATGTCCCTTTTGGTTCTGGTTGGAGGGTTGACACTTTCCTGCAAACTTTTATGTGAATCGGTCAAACTTTCTCCCAAGTTGTACAATAATTGCTCAATGACCATGAAATTAAAAAAAACTGAAAGCTGTTGCCTCATTTCAATGTACTAGGGCATTGCCCGTACTATATCTATATCTAAAATTATATCCCCCCCCCTCTATTTACATGAAATGGTTTGGTCCAAAGCGAACGGCTTGCGAGTACGGTGACAATCCCCCCCCTCTATTTACATGCAATGGTTTGGTCCAAAGCGAACGGCTTCCGGAGTTTGGTAAAGAAATCGCCATCGCGTGCACAAACGCGCAGGAAAGCGAATGAATCGCAAATTCGGTTTTATTAGTTTTAAAACATAGTTTAACGCCAACATAGTTTGCAAACGTGAAATAAATGAATACGCTCTCAAATGTGCCATCCGAGGCAGAGTGTGTCCTCCACGTTCGGCACACGCGATCGTTCGCTGCTCTCTGATTGGTTGAATCGTTTTTTGGACATAGCTCGGTAAGTAATTGTCCGATTAATATGAAACCTTGAAAAGGCACATCCTCGGGTCCCCAGCAATATACCTGGCAAGTTAAAAGTATATCGGACCCGTGGTTGTCGAGAAACAGCGGTCACAGACAAACAAACGTACAGACGTACAAACGTACAGAGATTACTGGAATTATAGATAGATGTGTGCAGAATAGGGTTAGAAACATTTGCTAAGTTTCATGGATCGTGTTTTTAATGGGATGATCCTCAAATAGAAGTGTCAGATGTGCAGCACATGATCCTAACACCTTAATTAATGAACGGTAGTAACATGGGCTCTTTACCTTTGTCTGCGACGCTTTTTTCAATGACATACTTTGGCTAGTTATTGTTCATCTTCATAATCATCCTCCTCATCCTCCTCATCCTCATTGAACCATATTCTTTCTTTGCAGAGATTCAGTGCTGCCAAAGCATTCTTATAGCAAGAGCTATGCTGGGTGGCTTGCCATTGCCTTCCCAGCAGTCAGTTTGTGCAAGAGTTTGTGATTTGTTCAGGATGCCTTCAATAACTCCCCTACTCTTCACAAAAGACAAGGGATCCTTAACATCCACCAATGACCTCGGCTTAATGTCCTTTCCATTGACGACGCACACATCGATGCGTCACCCTGCATGTGAAACACGAGGGTGACACCTGAAAGCTGGATCATGATTCAAACTCAGGCTCAACAGCTCAAAGATGAGTGCCCACACTGCTAAACTAATCCTACGAGCCCCAAGCAGCTAGTACTGCTACTACTGTTACTTTAGAAGCCCAAATAATTCGCACCTTCTTGTGGGGTCGGGCCAGGGAACGTTTCGGCCTAAGTTTTGCACAAACTGCCTGATCTGGTGTGACCGACTAAAGATGGCATGAATTTATCTCTTCAGGGTGATGGTGATAGCCGCCTACTCTTTGCAAAATACAGCGTGTAATTTAATTTAAGTCAATTACAAAAAGTATTTCCCCATCATTGTTTGTGAGATTACATTTCTACAATAATTGTTTCACCGCAGGTCCTCCGCAGACAGTGGTTAGTAAAGCTCCAACACCAAGTACTAAATACTTTTTGTCAGAAGTAGGAGATAAAATAAAATTAAGGCAGAGGGTTTAACAAATGTTTCTGAACTTATGCAATCCACTGGGATTTTGACAAATATTATTGCATGCAACCATTTTATCATTTTCTCCCTTGATACACAGAGAGTTACTCAAAAGAGAGTTACTCTTCCTCAAAAGACCATCGTATACCAAACTGATGAGCCACTTCAGCCAACTGGGATTGTGTTCCCAACAATCTACCCGATCTGGATTAGAGCAACTCTGACACGAAGTGTCTTTATACAAGAACCACATAAGATCATTAATTCTTCTATGACCTCAAATGTCAAGTTAAAAAACTTAATTGAGATGTCTGCCTGGCTTAACAAAATATGGCACCAGCTATAAAAGAGGAAGAAAGGCACAGAGAGGTTTGCTGCAGGCATTGGGGTGGCATGTGTGTTTCACAAGGGGGTTGCTCGGACCCACCACTTGACCGCCGACCCTGAAGCCGACTAATCACGGACAACTCCACAACCCGCCGGGTTGCTAAGCAATCGCAGATGCTGGTTGAGACAACTAAATCCAGCAGATGCCTTGTGCCCACAATCGCGTTACCTTACTGCCGATTTAGTTATCCCCACAAAGGAACCGCTCTATTGATGTCCCATCTTGTCTACCTATTACGTACAGCCGAGTGAAACCGTAGGTGCGAGATCGGCTACCTAATGGAGCGAATTACTGGGGTACAATTTCACGTCTATTTATTACACACGCTATATGTCTAACCAAAGGAGAAAGGGTTAGTCAAACAGGTTTGGAAAATCTATATTCTTTTTAACGAAAGCACGTATTTACAGGCACAATTCAAGTATTTACATGAATAGTGAGACACAAAAAAGAACGTAGCCCCAAGCAAAGAAGATCCCCTTAAACACCGTTATCTTATCTAAGCACAGGACAGGTGGGGCCTCACACACTCCGAGGAAATTAGAAAGAAAGAGAGAGAAAAAGCTCAGGAGGTGGATCAGCCCCTCACTCATCTGACAAGCAGGTGGGCTTGCGTTTGTCCAGAGGTGGAAGGAAGGGAGAGATTGCGAGTGGTGTGTGGATGCGGGTTGTCAGGAGCGGTGTGTGTCAGTATGAATGGAGCCACTGTGCCCAAGGACTGTATGCTTCCGTTCGCACTCAGACCCATTTGGTCAGCACAACTTAGCTCGTTCTAGTGCAACTCGTCTAGTTTCAGCAAAACTCGTACAGGCAGACAGGAAGGCAGCTTGTTTCGGGCTTGTACTGGTCCGTGATGCATCAGACCATCTTGGCCACTGACTAAACACACTTACTAATGAAATAGCTAACGGAGGTTTCCTCATGTGTTCAGTGTGTCACCTGAGGATCCATTTTCCATAACCGCAACATTATTTACTACTTTTCTTACTGCTTGTTTCCAATCCCATCATCTGCTCGTCTCCTAAAAGGCCCAGTGTTGACAAATTCACATCTCTCATCACTTCACGCATCATGCCAAATTCCGTAGGAATAATTAACCATCTTTCAATTATGCTTTACAGCGTCAGACTAAAATTCAGCAAGTCTTTGTACATGTGCGTATGTATGCCTGAATGTTGTAGACTCGAAAACAGCTTGGCAGACATTCACCAAATTTTGTATCCGTACTAGTGCTACTCAGAATCAGGTCATGTCTGATCGCTTTTAAACATGTTGCTGTGTATTTTGAGAACAGTAGTTCTGTTCCACTTCTTCTGCGAAAGAAAATTCCACTTATGCGAAACGGCCGCACGGTGAAATTAATAGAACGTTCACCTCCGCTTGGGCTTCTTGGGAAATAATTCTCCAATGACTGAATTTTTGTATTTGGCTTAACCTGGATTTGCATCTTGGCCCAGCTATAAGCTGTCACCCTGTTGTTTCCGATGCAGGGGTGATAAATCAATGCGTGCGCCATCCATGGGATTTTTTTTTTTTTTTTTTTGGATACAAGGTCGAGGCTCGTGAAAGAGCTAACATTAATCACACAAAAAGTCAAACCGACACACAAAACACAAAATAAGGGAAGCGGTAGACAAGATGGGGAGAGAGGGGGAAGGACACAAACACAACATTTGAGAGCAGGGACATCAAGAGATCTGTGGGAGGGAGAGGGCTTGGGGGGTAGGTGGGAGAGGTATAAAACACATGGACACTGCAAGGACTTCCAGGAAAGAAGTTGGAATAAAAAAAAAAAGTGGATCTAGGGTGAATTAGCAGGGGTAGAAAAGATCAAGGTTTTGGATGGGGGAAGATAAGAGATGGTGGTGAACAGCTGTTTTAAAGACCTGGAGGGAGGAGAGGGATGGAAGAGAATGTGGAAGTTTGTTCCAGAGGCGGGAGAAAAGAGGAATGAAAGAGTGAAGGTGAGCAGAGAAAACGTTACGTTAAACGTTGGGATGGACGTTAAGCTGAGTTGGGATGGACGCGCAAAGGGGAACGAGCCGGAGGCAGACGCGCAAAGGGGAACGAGCTGGAGGCAGACACGCAAAGGGAAACGAGCTGGAGGCAGACGGGCAAAGGGGAACGAGCTAGAGGCAGATGCGCAAAGGGGAACGAGCTGGAGGCAGACACGCAAAGGGGAACGAGCTGGAGGCAGACGCGCAAAGGGGAACGAGCTGGAGGCAGACGCGCAAAGGGGAACGAGCTGGAGGCAGACGGGCAAAGGGGAACGAGCTGGAGGCAGACACGCAAAGGGGAACAAACTGTAGGCAGAATCGCAAAGGGGAATGAGCTGGAGGCAGAAGCGCAACGGGGAACGAGCTGGAGGCAGACGCGCAAAGGGGAACGAGCTGGAGGCAGACGGGCAAAGGGGAACGAGCTGGAGGCAGACACGCAAAGGGGAACAAACTGTAGGCAGAATCGCAAAGGGGAATGAGCTGGAGGCAGAAGCGCAACGGGGAACGAGCTGGAGGCAGACGCGCAAAGGGGAACGAGCTGGAGGCAGACGGGCAAAGGGGAACGAGCTGGAGGCAGAAGCGCAACGGGGAACGAGCTGGAGGCAGACGCGCAAAGGGGAACGAGCTGGAGGCAGACGCGCAAAGGGGAACGAGCTGGAGGCAGACGCGCAAAGGGGAATGAGCTGGAGGCAGATGCGCAAAGGGGAACGAGCTGGAGGCAGACGCACAAAGGAGAACGAGCTGGAGGCAGACACGCAAAGGGGAACGAGCTGGAGGCAGACGCGCACAGGGGAGCGAGCTGGAGGCAGACGCGCAAAGGGGAACGAGCTGGAGGCAGACGCGCAAAGGGGAGCGAGCTGGAGGCAGACGCGCAAAGGAGAGAGAGCACAGGACTCACCAATGAAAAATATTAAGGAGTGTGATCATAACAAACAATTTGGTTCTTTTTCAAAAGACGAGTGTGTCAAGATAAATCCAACAAAATTTTCATTAAAAAGTGAGTGGGAAGATTACGAAATGTTAAGCATTCATATCTGTCAACAGGTACAATGTGTGTGTGTGTGTGTGTGTGTGTGTGTGTGTGTGTGTGTGTGTGTGTGTGTGTGTGTGTGTGTGTGTGTGTGTGTGTGTGTGTGTGTGTGTTTAAAAGCTTGGTGATGTAACTGATACTCGAACAAAGGTATCTAGACCAACAACCACACACAAGCGTACCGACACATATAAATAGTCATGAGACACGGGGTTTTGGAGCGTCACACGGGGTTTAGGAGCGTCACACGGGGTTTAGGAGCGTCACACGGGGTTTAGGAGCGTCACACGGGGTTTAGGAGCGTCACACGGGGTTTAGGAGCGTCACACGGGGTTTAGGAGCGTCATACGGGGTTCAGGAGCGTCACACGGGGTTCAGGAGCGTCACACGGGGTTCAGGAGCGTCACACGGGGTTCAGGAGCGTCACACGGGGTTCAGGAGCGTCACACGGGGTTCAGGAGCGTCACACGGGGTTCAGGAGCGTCACACGGGGTTCAGTACCATCGCACGGGGTTTAGCGTTAGTAACATCTCATGGGGTTTAGTTAGGATTGGCAACGTCGCATCGAGTTTAGTAACGCCACATGGGGTTTAGTAAGGGTTAATAACGTCTCACGGGTTTAGTTATAGTTAAAAACGTCTCACGAGGTTTACTACCGTCGCATGGGGTTTAGCAACATCGCACGGGGATTAGTAAAGGCTAAAAGTTCGCACGGGGATTAGTAACATCACATTGGGATTAGTACGGGTTAGTAACGTCTAACTGGGTTTAGTAAGAGTTAATAACATCTCACGAGGATACGTAAGGGTTAGTAATGTCGCATGAGGATTTGTAAGGGCTAGTAGCGTTTCATGAGAATTTGTAAGAGTTAGTAATGTCGCAAGGGGTTTAGTTATGGTTAGTAACGTCTCACTGGCATTAGTATGGGTTAGTAACGTCTCACTGGGTTTGGTAAGGGTAAGTAACGTCTCGTGAGGACTTGTAAGGTTAGTAACATCACACAGGACTTGGTAAGGGTTAATAACGTCGCAAGGTGATTTGTAAGGGCTAGTAACGTTGCACAGGAATTAGCAACGTCGCACGTGGTTTAGTTAGGGTTAGTAATATCGCACATGGTTTAGTAAGGTTTAGTAATGTCACACGGGGATTCGTAAGAGTTAGTAACGTCGCACGGGGCTTAGTTAGGATTAGTAACGTGTCACGGGGATTCGTATGGGTTAGTAACTTCGCACGGGGTTTAATATGGTTTAGTAACGTCACACGGGGTTTAATATGGTTTAGTAACGTCACACGGGGATTAGTTGGGGTTAGTAACTTCGCACGGAGTTTAGTATGGTTTAATAACGTCGCATGGGGATTCGTAACATCACACGGGGATTAGTATGGGTTAGTAACGTCTTACTAGGTTTAGTAAGGATTAGTAACGTCTCAGGAGGATTCGTAGTGGTTAGTAACTTCGCACGGGGTTTAGTATGGTTTAGTAACGTCACACGGGGATCTGTAACATCATACAGGGTTTAGTATGGGTTAGCAACGTCTCACTCGGTTTAGTAAGGTTATTAACATCACATGGGGCTTAGCAAAAGTTAGTAATGTCGCACGGGACTTAGTAAGGGTTAGTAATGTCGCGTGGGGGTTGGTAAGGGTTAATAACATCGCAAGGAGATTCGTAAGGACTAGTAACGTCTCACATGGATTAGTAACGTCGCACGGGGTTTAGTTCGGGTTAATAACGTCTCAGGGTTTAGTAACGTCGCACGGGGATTCATAACTTAGTAACGTCGCACGGGGCTTAGTAAGGGTTAGTAATGTCGCAAGGGGATTCGTAAGGACTAGTAACGTCTCACATGGATTCGTAACGTCGCACGTGGTTTAGTTAGGGTTAGTAACGTCGCACGGGGGGTTAGTTAGGGTTAATAAGGTCTCACAGGGTTTAGTAAGATTTAGTAACATCTCACAGAGTTTAATAAGGGTTAGTAACGTCGCACGGGGTTCATGAACACATACGAGTATATTTGACCAAAGTGTCATTGCAAACAAACAGATCCAATGATACGCAGGTACGCAGGTACGCAGGTACGCAGGTACGCAGGTACGCAGTCAGAGAACGGAACATGGACACCTTACCGTTTCGCTAGAGATCCTCGCCATGCGATGCGTAAAAAGCAGAGATGAGGCCTAGGGACAGAACGAGGAGACGACGGCCACGACGTCGAGACAAGCGAAACAGTGTAACCGTGAAAGGCCTGTGTTTCGCTGCTGCTTCAACCACCTCCCACTAGGCCGCGCCGCCGGCCATCATTCCCAGGTCCCGGAACACACACCGCCTTTATCACCTCGGTTACTTTATTATTGTTTTTATATTCACATCCTTCGTCCCACTAGAGCAACACATATTAATTTGAAGGCATATTTATTGGTCTTATTCAAATCCTCGCTACATTTTATTCAGATCTCGCTTTTCCAACGAAAAACGTCCTGTAACGGGTGACAAGTGTATTTATATAATTAGTCATAAATTATGCTTTTTTCGCATCTTGTGTTAACGATTAATAAATCATGTTAATGATTCGGACAAAATTTGGATTAAAATTAATCAACCCGTTTCCATGGCGACACGACGAATATCATGACGCTCGTCGTCGTCGCACGTGTGACGTAATAGGGGGCGTCGTCATATCATTAAAGGAAATGTTTATGAACAAGAACGAATCACGATTTGTTTGATGAAATACTCATCTGGCTCGTAATGTTCTCTTATATGTGAAGAAACGATAATGAGATTTGCTTTAATCGTCGAGAATACCAAGGCGACCTCGTTTCATGAAAAAGGTCATGAATATGCATGAGGTGACGTATGCGGAAGGAAATCACTTGCAACCTCATCACCCTCATGGAACAGCTTGCGTCTCTCAAGGGTACAACAACGTTGTGATGGAGAGGGGGAAGGATTGTTAAGCGCGATTCAAGCAATTGGGTGTCTCGTCTGTTACTTATGCCATCGCAACCAAACTTGACAGGAGGAGTAGTGCTCACATACCGGAGGTTGTCGCGACTTCATTTGACCCCCCCTTCCTAAGAGGTTTTTCCCACCAAGGGGATGCGTGTCGAGGTGTATTCCGTGGTAAGACAGCTTAATGTGGCGTTTTTCCAAGGCATATTTTAATAACAAAAGTAATAACACGAGATAATAGCAAAATATTAATGTTATTTTAAAAACAATATTGATACTAATAATATCCCCCCTACGCAATGGTTTTTCCTTCTTGAACAAACGCCGTGTTCACGTGTTTAAAATTTAAATAGCTTAATATGACGTTTTGTGGGAGAAACGGCCCCTACCAGTACCAGAAGTAAACATTTTATAAACTCAAAACATGTTTGATTACCTTGTGAAACAGTCACTACTGCTTTTTAACACTAAACTGAAAGGGAGGAAACTCGGGGTGTATTCCGTTACCAAGCAGCTAGCTAGCGGGATACAAGTATACAACTTGCGTGACGCGTACTTTCATCTTGAGATGGTGCTGGAGGATCTTCACCTTACTGTCAATACGTGTCAGGGTATGTACCGGTATACCCGTCTTTGTTTCGGGATCGCTTCAGCTCCGGCAATGTGGCAGAAGGTGATGGATCGTCTTTGTACCGATTTATCTGCACAGTGCTACTTGGATGACATCCTCATTGCGGGCGCCACGACCAAAAAACATCTTGAGAACATTGACAAGGTGATGTCTAAGTTAGCTGCTCATGGCCTTCACTTGAACAAGGACAAAGGCTTATTCTTTCAGAAGCGAGTGGAGTACCTGGGGCATATCGAGTACCTGGAATACGAGTACGAGTGGAGTACCTGGAATCTCCACTTCCGGTCCGGTCTGAAGAGGACGCAGGCGTCACATGCTCGCCGCTTCTTCGACTGGGCCACTGTCTGTGGCTTACTTTTTTGGTGGTCGTGCGGAGTTTTTTGGCCATTGAGTCTGCCCTCCGCATAGTCCTGGCTCTGCTCCCTGCTTCGCCTACCCGGCTCCTTCGCCTGCTCGCTGTTTCCTCGGGCACGCTCTCGTGGGTTGTGTCCTTCGCAGCGGTGTGGCGGCGGTTTTCCCGCCATGATCCTGATTTGTAGCGGCGGCGGTTGATTGCCGCTGCATTTCCCGCTTTGCCGTGATCAACCTTGGCCTCGTGATCGTCTCTTTGCTCCTGTCTGCCCTCTGCTTGGTCCCGACTCTGCTCCTGGCTTCACCTACCTGGCTCCTTCGTCTCCTTCGTTTCCTTGGGCCTGCTCCCGTGCGTTGGGACCATTGTTTCACCTCAACCTTGGCCTCGTGCTCGCCTCTCCGCTCCTGCCTGGCATGGCTCTGCGGTACTCCGCCACAAGGCTCCTTCTGCTCAATACCCGCTCCACCCCATCATGCATCTCTGCCATCAAATCAAATGGACTCCTCCGACGACCCAGGTACATTCACCGTGGCTCCGGTCGTAAGTTTGTATATGTACAATCAGGTCACTCCATCCCCGTCCTCTGGTCGGCTCAGCGCACTCCCACTCATTGTCCCAGCGCACCTAGTCACGGCAACGCACAAAATCGCATCTCCTGCCTGCGAACCCTGGCTAAATCACCTGAATTCATCCCCGCTGTTCAAAACAACATCAAGCTCACCCTGTTCAACACCCGGTCCCTCAACAACATATGCCTCATCCTCAACGACTACATCCTGGATAACAAACTGGACTTTCTCTGTCTCACCGAAACCTGGCAACAACCACTAGACTACTACACGCTCAACCTCACCACACCCAATGGATATTCCTACGTCAATAAACCACGCTCGGAGGGCCGAGGTGGTGGAATTGCCGTTATCCACCGTCAAGACACCAGGACCAGCCTCATCCCCATCGCCTCATCCTCATCCTTTGAACACCTGGCTTTTAAACTCTCTGGTCGCACGCAGTCAGTCATGGCTGTCGTCTACCGCCCTCCCAAACCACACCCATTATTCCTGTCTGACTTCTCCTAATTTCTGACCCAGCTATGTTCCCTCTCCCCCTCAATCCTCCTCCTTGGTGATTTCAATATCCACATGGACTCCACTGACTCCACAATAACCACTGACTTCACTGATTTACTCACCTGCTTTAACCTCACTCAACATGTCAACTTTCCTACGCATATCCGTGGTCACATTTTGGACCTTGTCTGCTCCACTGGATTAATTTTGCACCATCTCTCTGGCTCCGACCTCACCCTCTCTGACCACTTAGCCATCACTATGACCATCAACATCCCCACCCCAACACCAAGACATTATCGCACTATCAACTTCCGTAAGCTAAACGCTCTTTCACCTACCTCATTCTCATCCACCCTCTCTGAAAAAATGTCCACTTCTCCCTTCATTGACCTCCACACCCCTTCCGACCTCACTGACTACTACAACCACACTCTCTCCTCCTGCCTTGACCAGCTTGCGCCTTTAAAAACCAAAACAGTTTCTTTCACCCATTCTGCTCCCCGGTTTACCCCTGAACGCCGCCTGATGAAAACTCGTGCTCGCCAACTTGAAAGACTCCGCAATAAAACAGGTCTCACAGTTCACTCCCAAGCCTACAAGGACCACCTACAACACTACAAAGATGCCCTCTCCCACGCCCGCTCCGCCTACTACTCTCAAATTATCCACTCTGGCTCCGGAAACCCAAAAGCACTCTTCTCGACAATAAACAAACTCCTCCGCCCCCTGGACACCACCACCCAGTCATTCACAGTAGACAACTGCATCTCCTTCCTTTCTTTCTTCCAACGCAAAATTGACAACATCTACAACAGCTTGACCACCGCCGCACCCGCTCCCCCTCCAACCACCTGCCCCCCCTTATCCTGCCTTCCCCTGTCTCAATTCTCCCCGGTCTCCCCTACTGACCTCTCTGAACTCCTCATAGGAATGAAAACTGCCACCTGCACTCTTGACCCCATCCCCTCCAGCTTTGTCAAGGCCTCCCTCCCTGCTCTCTCTCCACTTATCATTGCAACAATAAACTCCTCCCTGTCTACAGGCATCGTCCCACCATCCCTCAAAATTGCTGCTGTTACCCCCATTCTAAAAAAACCTGGTCTAAACCCTGACACCCTAAACAACTTTAGACCCATCTCCAACCTACCCTTTCTGTCGAAAGTTTTGGAACGCGCTGTAGCCACTCAACTCAAACATCACCTCTCTGCCACTAACCTGTATGAAACATTCCAATCCGGATTCCGCTCCAACCACAGTACTGAAACTGCTCTCCTCAAAATCACAAACGACCTTCTCCTCTCCTCTGACGCTGGCAACCTCAACATTCTCGTCCTCCTCGACCTCAGCGCTGCCTTTGACACCATCGATCACACCATCCTCCTCACCCGACTTGAATCCACCTTTAACGTTACCGGCACTGCCCTCTCTTGGATTAAATCATACCTCTCTGACAGACGCCAGTTCATCTCCATCAATAACTGCAAATCCCCCACTGCTCCCCTCCCCCAAGGTGTCCCCCAAGGTTCAGTTCTTGGCCCCCTCCTCTTCATCCTTTACCTGTCCCCCCTCGGTCACTTAATCCGCCGTCATGGTCTCCAATTCCACTGCTTCGCTGATGACATCCAGCTTTTCATCTCCACCAAGTCCGTCTCCACCGACACCCACTCTATCCTGACATACTGCATCTCTGAAATAAAATCCTGGCTTCAAATCAACTTCCTCAAACTAAACTGTGATAAATCTGAAATAATCATCATTGGCCCAAAAACGCTCACAAAATCCACCCATAACTTTGCCCTCAACATCGACGGTATCCCAGTATCCACCTCCCCTCTCATCCGGAATCTTGGCGTCATCTTTGACCAAACCCTCTCCTTCGACAAATACACTAAACAGATCACAAAGACAGCCTTCTTTCACCTGAAAAACATCGCCCGTCTCCGCTCATCCCTCTCCTCCACGGCTGCAGAAACCCTCATCCACGCCTTCATCACCTCCCGTCTGGACTACTGCAATAGCCTCCTCTATGGTTCACACTCAACAATCACCAATAAACTCCAATACATTCAGAACTCCGCTGCCCGTCTACTCACCCATTCCCGGACCCGTGACCACATCACCCCCGTCCTTTACAAGCTTCACTGGCTCCCCATCTCCCAGAGAATCCAGTACAAAATCCTCCTCTTGACCTACAAAGCCCTCCATAACCTGGCCCCATCCTACCTGGCTGACCTCCTCTCCAGACACACTCCCACCCGCAACCTCCGCTCTGCTGGTACCAACCTCCTGACCCCCCCCCCCCCCCCCATCCGGACCAAATTCAGATCCTGGGGGGACAGGGCCTTCTCCATCGCTGCTCCCACCCTCTGGAACTCACTACCTCACACCATCAGAGACTCCTCCTCACTCACCACATTCAAAACATCACTCAAGACCCACCTGTTCAGCACTGCATTCAACATTCAACCCACAGCATTTAACCCCTGACTATCACTTCTCCTTCTCCCTCCTTTTGCTTTAAATATTTCCCTATTGATTCTTGTCTTTTTGCAATTGTTGTTTTCATGTTTTGTTATGCATTATGTTTTGCACTCTGTCAAAGCGCCTTTGGGCTTCATGAAAGCGCTATACAAAATAAATGAATTATTATTATTATTATTATTATTATTATTATTATATTACCCCAGAGGAGCTGTCAAAGCCCTTCAGAAAGTCGACGCTATAGCCGACATGCCCATCTCAAGGCACAAAGTTCAGCTTCGTTCCTTCATTGGGCCTGTTCAGTATTACAGCTCGTCGTACAGCATCTGTGCCATCTTGTCTCACCGACTGTGTAGTGTGTAGCGCCACCCTCTGGTGGTGGTAGGGGGTATTACATCTGTGCAACGCTGAGGTTAAAGCACCACTCGCATGGGTAAATGTTTCCTCCTTCCCTTCTCCACACCCCCCCCCCCCTGCCCCTCACTCTCTCTCACTCCCCCTCACCCTGCCCTCCCTTCCTCCTCATCCCCCCTTTCTCCTCTCCCCTACCTTCCTCCTCTCCCCTATCTCTCCCTACCTCCTCATAACCCCTCTCCCCTATCTCTCCCTACCTCCTCATAACCCCTCTCCCCTCGGGGAATTTCCCCGGGCAATGCCGGGTACTTCAGTTCGTATATTATAAACCACAAACACATATGATTACCTTTTTAAACAGTCGCCACTGTGATGGAGCTTATCCACCCGTTGTCAGGTGTTTTCAGTCCTGGCAGGGTGCACAGTCACCCATCCTCCCCACTAGCAAACCAGTGAGGGGTGTCGATTTAAGCACCGACAACCCGACCAAAAGTCGAAGTTTACACAATTTGAAGAGCTATTCAACACCTGGAACATTACCACCGAGTCAACATGGTTCAAATACATTGTTGGCTCCTTGTCACTAGATTATGCAACGGACGTGAGAGATAATTTAATACAACCTCCAACCTCCAACAAACAAAGACCTACACCACTACTGCATCATACACTGCATCATTTCCAGACTGCCATGCCCCCTTCGACCAGTCGCTCATTCGTGAGTTGTTCTTGCAACTTTTACCACCCTACATCCGCATGACACTTGCAGCTAACACAGTGCTAGCACTACCCGCTACTGTAGATCTGGCTGATCATCTCATTGACACCATTACACCGACCGTGGCTAATATGACACCTCCACCACAGTACGTCACACAGCTACATTTTGAAATGGCGGGCCTTAAGATGCTCATCATGGAGCTCCATGTTGTACAATGCCAGTCGTGCATCTTCAGGTACCCCTTGTAGGAACAGAGAGAAACACCGTACATCTAGCTACCTCAAGACTTCACCTTCCCTGAATGCTCCAAATTGGTGTTGATGCCACGTGACCTGCAGTGGTAATGCTCGTTAGTGTAGAGCACTGTGCTTGTACTGGCCACAGGGAAACGACTAGGCCCACAACTAATGGCAACGAGCTCATCTGGGCCAAATGTCAGTCGCCTTCTCTTCCTCGTGGATCGTACTAGCGGACTTCATTTTCTTGTGGATACAGGGGCAGAGGTGAGCATTGTGCTGCTGTCTGCCACTAAACAGAAAAATCGACAAATATTCATTACATGCCACTAACAGTGCTATTCCTGCTTTTGGAGAACATTTCCTCCAGCTTGATTTGGGTTTACTTCGCTCATTTCCATTGGTTTTTTCTATTGTTTACACCAGATATTGTATCCTAGTTGCGAAATGTTTGCATCATTACAGTCTCCTCATAGACATCAAACCTCACCAATTATTAGATGCCTTGACACAGCTTAGTGTTCTCGGTAAAGCATCCACCATTTCATTGCTAAATACTCCACAAGTCTGGCAGTGTATGGTAGGGTGGCAAGATGGAAGCCATTACTCAAAATATCCCACCTTCAGCCCCGTTTGAGGTATGCACAAAACCAGTCGAGAGATTCTGAAGCCATGTGGCAAAAAGTTTTGTGGTCTGACGAAACAAAGATGGAACGTTTTAGCATAAATGCAAAACTGTTATGTTTGGCGCAAACCCAGCACAGCACATCACCCAAAGAACACCATCCCTACTGTGAAGCATGGTCGTGGCAGCATCATGTTATGGGGATGTTTCTCATCAGCAGGGACTAGGGCACTTGTCAGGATAGAAGGGAAAATGTATGGAGCAAAATACAGAAAATCCTAGAGGAAAACCTGTTGCCCTCTGCAGGAAAGCTGAAATTGTGACGGAATTTCACCTTTCAGAATGGCAATGACCCAAAGTACATAGCCAAAGCTACACTGGAGTGGCTAAGGAACAAAAAGATAAATGTCTACGAGTGGCCCAGTCAGAGCTCCGACCTAAATGCAATCAAAAATCTGTGGCAAAACTTGAAGATTGCTTTCCATTAATGCTCCCCACACAACTTGACTGTGCTTGAATAGTTTTGTACAGAAGAGTGGGCAAATATTGCCCAATCAAGGTGTGCAAAGTTAGTAGAGACCTATCCCAACAGACTCACAGCTATAATTGCTGTCAAAGTTTCTTCCACCAAGTATTAACTAAGGGGGGTGGACACTTATCCAACCAGGATATTCTAGTTTTGTATTTTTAATTAATTTTCTGAAATTTGTAGAATTTGTTTTTCACTTGGAGGTTGTGGGTTACGATGTGAAAATAAAGGTGGAAAAAGTCTGATTGAATGCATTTTAATTCCTGGCTGTAAGGCTTTCTGTCGGCACTGTAGATAGCAGGGGTTTTGGATTCGGTGGGAGGATGTGCAGGTGAGGATGTTTAAGTGGCAAGGGATTTGGAGGGTGGACCCAATACTGTTGAATTTCTTGTTGCAGGCAATATATGATGTGCTTCCATTGCCAGCAAACCTGAGGTTGTGGGGGTTGTTGCAGGAGGAGAGCTGCTCTTGGTGTGGAGGTTGGGGAACGATGCGGCATGTGCATGCCATCTTCAGCATTGGCAGCAGGAAGATATGGAGGGCGGCACGATCAAGTGCTGGTGGTGGTAGTGGAGATAGGGCAAAAAGAGGTGATGTGGAGGAGAGGGGAGTGGAGAAGGAGGAAGAGGCTGATGGGAGAGAGGTGTTGTGAAAGAAAGGTCAGGTGGTAATAGGCGGAAGGATGAGAAGGAAGAAGGAAAGAGGTCTGTCACATGCTCGTGATTGCCAGGTGGTGGCAGACCTAAAGCTGCAAATGGTATTCCCGGAGGAGGTCTGTGTGACAAGGTTTCGGCCTGACATTGTCATCTAGTTAGGTACAACAAAGCAGGTCATCTTGGGAGAGTTGTAAGTACCTTGGGAAGAGAACATTGAGGAGGTGCACGCGAGAGGAAAGTATAGTGAGCTGAAGGCGGAGTGTCGGGAGACGGGTCGGCGAGGTTCTTTTCAGCCATTTGAGGTGGGGTGTAGAGGGTATCTTGGCAAATCCTCTTATGCATTTCTTGCTTGACTTGGAGTTTGTGTAGGAGAGTGGCTCCGGTTGTGTTGAACGGCTCACATTGGATTTGAAGGACATTTACGGAGGCAGATCGAACGTTGTAGGTTGAGGTTGATTGGTTGTTTGGTCTTTCAGCCACAAAAGGGGCAATGACAGCATGGAAGAGATATGGGTGTTGTTTTGAGCAGTGTATGTTGTGATGCTAGTTGGTTGGTTGAATGTGTGTTGTTACGGATTCGTCACTTCCGTCGTTGTGGTTTTCATCCACTGTAAGAATTTTTGGTTCCATGTACTATTATTGTTATCGTTTAAGTGAAATGGAGATAACTGTTTTCAAAAGGTAAAAAATTAGTGTTTTAAAAGAAACCGGAAACCGGATCGGGAGGAACCGGAAGAGGAAGAGGAGGAAGCAAGAAAGCGGAGCAAGGAGGTCGGGAAGAAAAGCAGAGCTGCTTTGAGGTCTCGAGGAGATGCTGCCGAACGGGGGTCACGAGCGAACTTTGGGTTTCCTGGGAAAGGGATTCCTGTGACAGAGTGGTTATCGCTGTGACAGATAAACCTGCGTGTCGGGTTTTGCGGTTGATTCCGAAGAGAATCGTTGGAGAGCAGGTACGCCTCCAGTACGGTCCCGCCCGCCATTTCGCCTCGCTCCCGCAATTTCGCATCGCTCCAGCCTTTTCACCTCGCTCCAGCCATTTCACCACACCCAGCCGTTAGCCTGGTTTGCGAGTGTAACGTGGATTTCGATTGGGAATTTGTGGTTCTCCGTTTGGGAGCCGCTGAACATTCATACCCGAAGGTGTGATTTCCCAGTCGCCTTTTGGGTGCACCTTTGCGCCTTTTTGGCAGCGTTGACTGTCAGCTGACTTGGATTCTGGTCTCGATTTGACACTTTTCTTGCGATCACCGGAGCGTGGATCGACTTTGGCTTGGTGCTGGGACAGTGACTTTGGGAATGTTCTTTTCGCTCATTTGGAGCACAGTGAGTTGTTGAATAAGAAACTGATGGTACCATCATAGGAATTATATGGTATTTTTGTGGTGCAATTGAAACATATTGTATTTGTGCTGTTATACTTGTGTGACCTTAATACAATACTTGTTTTTGGTAACAATTGGTTGGTGTGGTTTCACCATTGGTCATTGACACACATTAGAACACATCTTTTTGCCGTGACTCCTTTCGGGGCTCGGAGGTACACCGTGACCGGGGTTTGGGGAGGAGCACGTAACAGTGTGTGTGTATGTTTGTGTTTTGTGTGCGTGTGTGTTTTTTGTGAGTGTTTTGCTGTTGAGTGGTGTAGGTTTTATGAGGTTGACTGATTGGTTAGGTGCTCCGGCATATATTTTCATTGCTATGGATTCTGGGAGTGAAAGCTGTTGCTTTGCTGTTGTTGTTTGTGTTCTCGCTGATCAGGAGTGGGGGTAGGGTGGACATTGTATTGGTTCTTCAAAAGAATGCTGATTCAGATCGATTCAAAAAAGCTTTTATTGAACATCCACAAGGCTCAAGTCGCCATTGGTCCGGTCCAGACGACTCCAAGGGAAACAAGACCAGAAGTCTAACAGCGGCGTAGCCGGGCTTGTAAAATATTATGAACCACAAACACACATGATGAGCTTTTTAAACACTCTCTAATGCTGTTTGAAGCCGGTGTTGTGAAGGAATGCGTACGTATTATGTTGAAAAGTCAGATTTTGCTGAATCCTTTGAGAATTTCGAAGCTTTGATGCACCAAATCGCTCCATGGAGGCCGGCATCTTGCGGATGCGGAAGTATGCATAAAAAATTGCGAAAAAGTTCAATAGGAGTTTGTTTCACCCGTCTTTGTTTGATTCACAATCTTATGCACCTCTAATTTGTAATTAAAATACTTTAAGACCAACCTCGTTCCCCGGGCCCACACGGGCCCTGGTTATCTTCAACGAAAATCGTCACCAATTACCGGAACCAATGAGATTCGAGCATTTGAAAAAATATTTCAAAAAAGCTTTTTACCACATTTCGGACGCTGAAAACGGCGTCAAATATTCTAAAATTGACGAAGAATTATTTTTTAGAAATCTCGCGGCCGTAGGGAATAGTTTATCACGGCCGGAAATATCCGAAGTTGAGACGGAATTCACCGAATTAATCAAGAAGGAAATTTTATAAATTTTAATCTCATCCAGAATGCAAATGGTGTCATTTTGAACTAGGTACGGTACCTACTACTACCAACTACCTAACCTACTGATGCCATAGTGATGGGTAAAATAGTGGCAAGAGGCTTTGGCTTCGCCGGCTCATTGCGGCTTTGCAGTCGGGTACTAGTAACATTAAACAAAGAAATTTGGAGGAATACAGACATCCGTGAGGTAAGTTTTACTTGCAAAACTGAGTGAAGATCTACTGTGATCTATATACCCCACATGGGTTGGGTATGTACCGTTTTGTTGGAAAAGATGTAACGCCGATGCTTTCGATATTTTATGGTCATTTTAACAATCGGTTTGTTTGTGTTTCACACTGAATGAAAAATGTAGAGGTAGAGCATGGCGATTGTGATATATGACAGGTTCGACGATATGTTCAGCATGAACGGCATATAAATCAAAATGGCGGTGCCTGGAAAGTCAGCCGCCGTGCAGCCGTAATGACATCAGATGTAATGACATCACACTTTCATGTGACCAGATTCTAAGCTCTGATTGGTGCACGTTTTTTTTCGGATACAGAATCGAGGCTCGTCATGTAAGAGCGAACATATTGAGCATGAAAACATGCACAAACACATAAAACATGCAATGAAGGGAGCGGGAGACAAGAGGGGGAGAGAGGGAAGCACACAAGCACAACAACAGAAGAGAACATGGACGTCGGTAAATCTGTGGAAGGGGGAAGGCTGGGGGAGGAGGGTGGGGTACATGGGATAAAGCAAATGAACACTTCTAGGAATTTCAGGAAAGAAGTTGGGGATTTAAAGAGGCTGATTTGGGGTGTTTTAACAGAGGTAGAAAATATCAAGGTTTTGGATGGGGGAAGATAAGAGATGGTGGTGAACAGCTGTTTTAAAGACCTGGAGGGAGGAGAGGGATTGAAGAGAGTGTGGGAGTTTGTTCCAAAGGCGGGAGAAAAGAGGAATGAAGGAAAGCAAAGAGTCTTCATTTTGGCAGTTTCACCAGAAGAGGGTTGCTGGCAGATCTTGTGCGCCCTGCAGGAATATTTGGGGGACAAAGCACAGACAGAACAGGGGGGGGGGGCAAGGCCGGAGAGGAGTCTGTAGAAGACAGAAGGACCACCTACCTGCCTGCGGTTTGAGAGACAAAGGCCCGCAGAATAAGATTCATCACGGGAGATTCCAATGATTCTGAATGCTTTGGTTTCAACTGCGTGAAGCTGAGCTAAGTGTGGGGCAGGATCACCAGCCCAGAGGGGAGAGCAGTATTCCATTGAACTGCGGATGAAAGCTTTGTATGTGGTGAGGAGCTCAGAAGTGCCCAGAAAGGACTTCGCATGATGGAGGATGCCCAGTCGGCGACTGGCTTTGGAGGCCAGCTTGGAAATGTGGTTTTCTCAGGAAAGATCATGGCAGATAGTGAGAAGCAAAAGCTTGAGTGACAGAACTTCTTCAAGAGGATTGTTCAGAAAGTAGATGGGAGTGTTGTCCAGATGGTCTTTTCGGAGAGACAAAGTGAGAATGTGAGATCTGCCAGGATTGAAAGACATGTTCCCATTGTTTGACCAGTTTGTGATATTGTCCAGGTCTGCAGAGAGGGAAGAGGCTGCTGCCTGCCGATCTGAGGGATGAGGTATGGAGCGGCAGAGAGTGGTTTCATCAGCAAAGAGGTAGAGAGGATTTTCAACAGAGTCAGAGAGATCATTGATGAAGACCAGAAAAAGCACAGGGCCCAGAACTCTGGCTTGGGGAACTCCAGCCTGGACAGGAACGGGAGAGGAGAGAATTCCATTCAGGGCCACATGTTGACTGCGACCAAAAAGGAAGTCTGCAAGCCATGCGTGGAGGTTTCTATGGATACCATACGAGGAGAGTTTGGTGAGCAGAACGGGGTGCCAGACCGTATCGAAGGCACAAAATATTTCCAGGGGGACACCTCTGATTTAAATGTTGGAAGGGACATAGATACATACAGACAGACAAACACTGTTCTAGACGGCTTTGCCGGATGCGTTACGCTGTAAAAACCAAGGCGAATTCCTTACTTCTGCGGTTACACCGATTATCTTTGATTCATGAACCATACACCGCTTCAATCTATTAAACTTCCATTCACGACATTGGGATTAAAGTGTTATGGTTATATTTACTATAATATTATTATTATTATTACAAAAACGATACTACTGAAACGATACAAGACTGTATTAAGAAACCTGGGCTTAATTTGTATGAAGCGGTCCGAAGGTGAGGCATGAAGCCTAAGGCCTATACGTTAATTATTAATCAATTATTATACGTTAATTAATCAATTATTAATCAATCAAACCGTATTGTTGGAAGAGCCATAACGCCGATGCTTTCGATACTTCATGGTCATTTTAACAATCAGTTTGTTTGTGTTTGACACTGAATGAAAACGTCAAGGTAGGGCATGGCAATTGTGATATATGACAGGTTCGACGATATGTTCGGCCTGAACGAAATTGGAATAAAAATGGCGGAGTGTGCGGAGTCAGCCGCCGTACCGCCGTAATGACATCAGACGTAATCACATCACCCTGGCATGTGATCAGATCCTCAGCTCAGATTGGTATACGTTTGAGGGGACATAGATACATACAGACGGACAAACACTGTTCTAGACGGCTTTGCCCGATGCGTTACGCTGTAAAAACCAAGGCTAATTCCTTACTTCCGTGGTTACACCGCTTATCTTTGATTCATGAACCATACACCGCTTCAATCCATTAACTTTCCATCACGACATTGGGATTAAAGTGTTATGGTTATATTTACTATAATAATATTATTATTATTACGAAAACGATACTACTGAAACGATACACGACTGTATTAAGAAACCTGGGCTTCATTTGTATATTGCGGTCCGAAAGGTGAGGCATGGAGCCTAAGGCCTATACGTTAATTTATTAATCAATTATTATACGTTAATTAATCAATTATTAATCATTCGAACCGTATTGTTGGAAGAGCCGTAACGCCGATGCTTTCGATACTTCATGGTCATTTTAACAATCGGTTTGTTTGTGTTTCACACTGAATGAAAAACGTAAAGGTAGGGCATGGCAATTGTGATATATGACAGGTTCGCCGATATGTTCGGCCTGAACGAAATTGGAATAAAAATGGCGGAGTGTGCGAAGTCAGCCGCCGTACCGCCGTAATGACATCAGACGTAATGACATCACCCTGTCATGTGACCAGATCCTCAGCTCAGATTGGTATACGTTTGAGGGGACATACATACATACTGTTATGAATTTGGTAATGCAACATCTAGAGCTAGGTAGATCTGAATAGGTAGGTATTCGGCTGTCGTGACAGGGACTCTACATGTAATAAGTTATTGATGTTCAGGCGGTTGTCGGGGTAAGATGTATGAGTGTGGATCTACCTGGAGATTCGAGTGTTAAATAGTGAGGGATTAAAGGTAACGCCCCTGTGAGTATCACCTAGTAATCAAACCTTTGTCCTTTATGGCACTGCAAACCACATAAACATTAGTTAGGTCCTTAGTGCAACATTAAATAATTCCCTTTCCCTGACATTGACTTCGTAATAAATGGGCACCACCAGGCCAAGAACACCGCCACAATTGGCCGCCACCGTGTACACCTCAAAAGGCCTACAAACCTGGCCGGCACGTGTTATGCCAGGACCGCGGGGTCACGGACGGGAGATGTCAGGAGTCGCATGCCGCAGAGGGCGTGACCTGGGCGAGTTGGGAGGCTTTGATTGGCTGAGGAGTGCGCCAATGTGACGTCATCGGCCACCAATATAGGCGACGGTCGGACGCCATTTCGACACACGGACACACACGTCGATGAGCGATCAAGTCGGAAGTTCGAGTGGAGTCCAGAGTTGAGAGAGTTGAGTCGCAGAGTTCGTTGTTACAGTTCCGTACCAGAGTTCGTGGCAGTTGGCACAGGACACGGTTCGTTGCACAGTTCGTCGGAGTTGGCACAGGACACGGTTCGTTGAACATTCGTGACCACAGCTCGTTGCAGTTGGCAGTTGGCACTCGGTTTTGGTTGCTTCGTGCAGCCCTGCGGTGGACCGTTGGAGCAAAGGAGCTCGTGGTGTGTGTGGGCCGTTGGACCGACGAGGCCTGGTGGCGCTTGGAGGCGGACGCAGAGGGCCGTGGAACTTGGAGCGAGGTGTGCGATCGGGCCGAAAGGAGCGGTGTTGGACGGCAGCCACAAAGACGACGAAAGACCAGATAAGCCCGAATCCGCGTACATTTTGAACGACGTGACGTGTTCTTTTCGTAATTAATCTCCCTCGTTTTGTGTTTGATATCAGTCGTGTGGGGACGTCCCGATTTAGTTATTAGTATTACCGGCGCGTGTTTTTTTCACTGTTATTACTTTTCAATAATAAATCCTTATATTATTTTCTGTACATATTTGAACGCAGTTTCCTGGGTGTTTCATTTTAATAGATAAGGCTGTGGAGCTCGTTGCGTCTGGCCTCCCGCGCGTTTAACTTTGTGTTGAGCTTGAATCCGCCATTGAGTTTTCGCCTCGGGAGTGTAAAGTCTCGCAATCGGTCATCCGTGTTACCCTACGGTGTTCACCAAGGGTAGTCACGCGACAAGTGGTGTCAGGAGTGGGATTTGAACCCGTCGGACAAATTTTTTGTCCGCGGCGAGACATCGACACGGTCGGACAAATTTTTTTGTCCGCGGGGTGACATCGACACGGTCGGGCGTACATTGCGCCCGACGTTCGAACGCAAAATTGTTATAGTTGAGGCGGAGAAATTTGATAATCAATTGGGCAAACGGAGCGCGATATCGCGTCTTCGTCAAATTTAAATTGTTTCAGGAATTATTAAAATAAATACGCGCGCGGGGAACGACCTTCCGAAAAGCGGATGTCGGAGGTCGACGAAATGGAGGTGCGTAGTGAGGCCTCCGTCAGCGTCGGGAGTGAGACGGAAATAAGGGAAATGGAGGATAGCGTTGGAACTTCCCCCGCCGGAGAGACGGCTCCTATAACTTACCAGACCATATTCAATCTATTGAAGGCCCACTATGAAGGAATGAAGGGAATGAGTGATCGATTGGAGGGACACATTGAAGGAATGGGAAATAAAATTGATGGGTTAAAAGGGGAACTGAATGCCCAGAGTGATAAAATTAAAGGATTGAAAGGGGAATGTTTCCCACATTCTGGCCTGGTTGTTTATCGGGACCGTGTGGATGTCACAACACCCCAACCGGGGGATGAATTTGGAATTGTGCAGCACCAGGGCGGTGGTGCGGAGCAAGAGGGGGTAGAGTTTTTGGGGGTCCGTGCAATGGAGCCGGACCAGGTATTTATTGGGGATATTGATCAAAGCCTGGCGGGGCCAGGAATGATTTGTAATAATGAGGATGATTTGATCCAGCGGCTGGAGACCTGTGACAGTCCCATGGAGGTAGAGCTTGTTCAGGCCCAAAGGAGCCTGGGTGATGAGGTGAGTTGGTCCGAGGAGGTGGTTGGAATGACCGAGGGGACGCTCATTGTACACTGCTATTTGGAAACAGAGGCTCCAAAATTGGACAACCAGTTGGGGGAGTGTGTTGGCTCCGGGCTGGATTTGGATCTTGGAGGATCGGGAGATAGAGCTTCTGGAGATTTGGTCCCTGTAGGGAATTTGGATCAACTGCAGGGAGGGGCAGAACAACCGGTGGTAGAGGTTGTTCCCTGCAGCTGCGGTTTGGCAGTGGGAATGAAAATTTGTAAAAGAAAATTTAAAATAAAATTACAATGGGAAATTGATTTGGAGCAGCCATGGTGGGGATTGGTCCCCGGGCTGCGGGATCTGGACATGGAGAGGTCATGGGTGATGGCCTCGGGCCAAAGTTGCCCCTTTCAAAATTTGGGTATGCCAGCCAGCTGGGGGGCTGTGATGGCGAGATTTGGACGTGGGGTCCAGCCTTGGGTGTCGAGGTACGACCTGGGTCCCACGGGGGGTCTGGTGGAGTGTGGCGTCCCTTGTCCGTCGGGGCGCCGTCCGAGCTGGTGGCTCGGGCCGGCAGGGTCACCGGACCCTGGTGGGGGTTAAGACCTCCAGGGAGGTCCGAGGTGGTTTCTCAAGCCTGGGATGGCAAATATTGAGGACCACTAGGGGAAGGTGTTGTGGGTCGCGCTTTGGTGGTGGCACTGCGGACGGCCAACTTGGGACTGATGTGGTGACCACCCGGGCATGCGGCCTGGCACTCTCCTCCAGGGACTCTGGGACAACCAGCATGTGGTGACCTGGCATGGTGGTTGGTCTATGGACGCGGGTCAAACCGAATGGACAGGGATGGAGATAGCCTGCCGGACAACCATTGGGGCATCTGTGGAACGTGATGGTGTGAGTGACCTTCCACAGATGCTCCGTTGTGATTTATGGACTCTCGGGTTGGGAAGAGAGCCATGGGGATGTGAATCGGGAGATGTGTAACGCGCCGAGCATATGGGCCATGCTCGGCTGGCATGTGTATGGCAAAGCATCCTTCTTTGGTGAGGTGAGTGAAATGTGACAAATGGTTGGCATGGGTAATCTGTGGGTTAGATGGAAATTTAAGGGTGGATTTTGAAATGCCATGGTGGACACTGTATAGTGACGCCATTATTGATCCAGGTGTGTAGACCAAAGTGTTGGAGGCTGTGATGAAATTAATAGGGTAGCAAGACACAGCTTTCAACTGGTTGCGGGGGCAACTGTGCTGATATTTGGGACGCGGGATGATGGGGATGTAGTTGTGTAGCCTGAGGGTCAACGTGGTGCTGTGCGTGTCCGAGGTGTGTGGACCATGTCTTCTGGGTGGGTCTCCTGGTGGAGCATGGCTGTTGACTGGACCTTGGTGTGGTCAAGTGTGGGTGAGCACTGGGGGGCTGCAGTTCTGTAGTCGGACTGGGGGATGATGGGGAGGTGCAGGGGACGTGGCTGTAGGGATGCCACGCACTGCGACCGTGCCCCCCAGGGCCGAGGTTGTGTGTGCGGTAGTGTGTGTTGTGGCAGCAAGTGCTCACCACATTGGCCAGCTGGGGCTGCTGCAGCTGTGTTCCTCGCAGGGGGGCCGAAGGATGGATGGTGGGTCGCACCCTTATGGACACTCATGGGCCATGTTGGCGTTTTGACTGCTCACCTTGTCCCGGTGACCCTTGCACGGTAGAGGTGCAGAGCTGTCGTGGCCACAGGTAGTTGTGTAGTGATGATCACCGTTGGATGCGGATCCACATACCTGCCAGTGTAGTGGGGACAAAAGAGAAATTTGGAAGTATTTGGTAGGCCCAATGTGAAATTTTGGGATTGTGAAGGGTGGATGACGCTCTTGGACCTGACCAACCTGCAACTACCTGCACTTGAGGTGAGTGTTTTGAGGAGTACTGTCCCAGGCTTCAGGATTTGCTTTGGGAAATTGGGGACATGTAATTTGGAGTTGGGAGGTGAGAGCGAGTGATGACATGGCCGGTGAGGGGATGGAATGGGAGCCACAGTGTCTTGTGGGTGGCGTATGTTTTTGTATTGTGGTTAGGTGTGTTGATGTGGTCGTGAGAGTGGAACCTGGAGAGTGAGTGATGATTATTGGAGATAATGAGGGGCGATAAATTGTGCTTTTTGGAAATGTGCTAATGGAAATGTGTAAGGATTCAATGATTCGAACTGTGAATGGGATTTCACATTGGCAGGCCATGGCAAGCCTTGTAACACCTTTTACACCATCTATGAATTGTACTGAATTGTGCTGAGTTGTGTGGAGAATTGAATGGCAGCGGGGGAGGAAGTGTGTTTTGGGGACCATGGGTGGGGAAGGTGTGTGTCCGCAGGTACAGAGCAAGCTCTGAGGAGCGATGCCTGCGGGCCCCCCTCTGCGGCAATTACCCCTGGCAGCCGGTGGTAACTGGAAATTGGAGCTCGTCGGTGGAGGGTCTGGTTGGGCGCCGCGGGGTGAGGAAGTCCCCCGGTGACCCGTGTTGCTGCGTGAAAGCAGGAGGCAAAGGAGCCTGGTGTGTGTGGAGACCCTCACCGGCGAGGTAACGGCGGAAAGGGGCTGTTGGGCTGTCACGGGGCCAAGAGGTAAAGGGGGGGGGGCAATGAACTTGTAAGTCGGTTGACTTGTTTTTGGGACTGCGGGCACCACAGCCTGATGCGCCCCCACCATCTTTTTGTGCGGTACCTCCCCGCTGCCTAGTTGAGGAACGCACACACACGTGAATGACATCAATGCCATGGTCCTGCAGGGGGGTGTATTGAAGAAGAACCTTATTGATTTTTGAAATGCCTTGATGACCTATGGAATGAGAATGAGTGGTTAAGGGGTCTGTGTTGCATGAATGTGGGCGAAATCCACCGAGCCGTGTCACTCACCTGTAACATCTGGACAGGGCCCGTGGAAATTTAGGGGGATGCATTGGGGATGGCCCCGCAGGTAAGGTTGAGTCTTGTGGCATCCACCGGGGGACGCGGTCTGTAGACCGGGGTATGTACAAAGGTTAGAGTTTTGAGTTTTGGAAAGATGGTTAAGTTTTGTGGTTAAGTTAGTGTTGTGTGTTGTTGTTTCCTCCCTCCACAGGAACAACGAAGAAGATGTACATACTTGCATGATGGTTAAGGGGTTCAGCATGTTAAGGAAGTGTAGGTAGGTAGTCCGACTCACTTCCCACAGCCCTTCCTGATTTATTTCATAGGTTAATTAAGTGTGTGACAGTAAGTGTTAAGGCTGGAATGGTAGAGCCTGCGGTGAACCTTGCAGGAGCTACGGTTCCAGGGGGGGGGGGCTGTGTTATGAATTTGGTAATGCAACATCTAGAGCTAGGTAGATCTGAATAGGTAGGTATTCGGCTGTCGTGACAGGGACTCTACATGTAATAAGTTATTGATGTTCAGGCGGTTGTCGGGGTAAGATGTATGAGTGTGGATCTACCTGGAGATTCGAGTGTTAAATAGTGAGGGATTAAAGGTAACGCCCCTGTGAGTATCACCTAGTAATCAAACCTTTGTCCTTTATGGCACTGCAAACCACATAAACATTAGTTAGGTCCTTAGTGCAACATTAAATAATTCCCTTTCCCTGACATTGACTTCGTAATAAATGGGCACCACCAGGCCAAGAACACCGCCACAATTGGCCGCCACCGTGTACACCTCAAAAGGCCTACAAACCTGGCCGGCACGTGTTATGCCAGGACCGCGGGGTCACGGACGGGAGATGTCAGGAGTCGCATGCCGCAGAGGGCGTGACCTGGGCGAGTTGGGAGGCTTTGATTGGCTGAGGAGTGCGCCAATGTGACGTCATCGGCCACCAATATAGGCGACGGTCGGACGCCATTTCGACACACGGACACACACGTCGATGAGCGATCAAGTCGGAAGTTCGAGTGGAGTCCAGAGTTGAGAGAGTTGAGTCGCAGAGTTCGTTGTTACAGTTCCGTACCAGAGTTCGTGGCAGTTGGCACAGGACACGGTTCGTTGCACAGTTCGTCGGAGTTGGCACAGGACACGGTTCGTTGAACATTCGTGACCACAGCTCGTTGCAGTTGGCAGTTGGCACTCGGTTTTGGTTGCTTCGTGCAGCCCTGCGGTGGACCGTTGGAGCAAAGGAGCTCGTGGTGTGTGTGGGCCGTTGGACCGACGAGGCCTGGTGGCGCTTGGAGGCGGACGCAGAGGGCCGTGGAACTTGGAGCGAGGTGTGCGATCGGGCCGAAAGGAGCGGTGTTGGACGGCAGCCACAAAGACGACGAAAGACCAGATAAGCCCGAATCCGCGTACATTTTGAACGACGTGACGTGTTCTTTTCGTAATTAATCTCCCTCGTTTTGTGTTTGATATCAGTCGTGTGGGGACGTCCCGATTTAGTTATTAGTATTACCGGCGCGTGTTTTTTTCACTGTTATTACTTTTCAATAATAAATCCTTATATTATTTTCTGTACATATTTGAACGCAGTTTCCTGGGTGTTTCATTTTAATAGATAAGGCTGTGGAGCTCGTTGCGTCTGGCCTCCCGCGCGTTTAACTTTGTGTTGAGCTTGAATCCGCCATTGAGTTTTCGCCTCGGGAGTGTAAAGTCTCGCAATCGGTCATCCGTGTTACCCTACGGTGTTCACCAAGGGTAGTCACGCGACAATACATATGGACGGAAAAACACTGTTCTGGACGGCTTTGCCCTATGGGCTACGCCGTAAAAAGTGAGGCTGTCAATGTTATTTGACTTTATAGGTCAAAGTTATGGTGATAGTGACAATTTTCATCATACCTGAAAGGCTACTGCCTGACGCCTTCTTGTTACTTTCAAAAATCGAAGATTTTCCAAGTATATTGGTTGGTCTTGTGCGATATTCAGTCTGTTTGTTTTGTCTGTTTGTCTTTTTGTCTGTCTGTCTGTATGTCAATCACCTACAGGTCACAATTTTAAACCAATCTTTACGAAAATTCACCAAATGGTAGAGTAGGCCATAAGGAAGAAGCCTATTGATTTTGAGGTCAAAAGGTCAACATAGGCCAAAGGTCAATAAACTTGTCAATTTTTTTTAATCCTCAATTTTCATCCAATTAACTTGAAATTTGAAGAACATTTGCATATCAGGTCATTTGATTTAACCACCAATTATTATTGAGGCCAACATTGGCCAAAGGTCAACAAATTAAGTGGAATTTTTTAAATTTTCATCCCAATGACTTGGCTGTAAAGGGTGTTTTTGATTAATTGATTATTCGATTAATTATTTAATTATTCGATTAATTACTGAATTTTCAAAAAAGTTACAGATTCGGATGAAACAGTGGTGGTTTAGGTATTCTATTAGCCAACTGATTAAGAAATTAATTATTTTTCGATTATTATTTATTTATTTTAATTACACAATTAATCAATCAATTATTATTTATTGATTCTCTACATTTTCGTCATACCTGACAGGCGACCTACCTCGGTCTAAACTCTGTTTACATCGGATAGGGTATCAGTATCAGTGTCACTCTGCAGAGCCTTGCGAGCGGTGTAAGGCACCCACATGTTGGAACACCTCTTTATACAACGCCATTTGGATCACTGTACGAGAGACATTTTTCCACTGTACGATGACTTGGTTTATATGCCTACTGTACCATAAGCACCCTTGGACCTCGACTTGCAAAATAGGTTTTAAAATTCGTCAAATAAATGGCTCAAACGATACAAAACCTGCCGGAACCTGCGTTTATTTAGCGCGTGGCGTATATAGAGCCTAACAGCCATGCTCAATAGATGAGGAGGAGGAAGAAGAAGAAGAAGAAGTATATAATTACGTGAGGGTTGATGTTGATTTTGTGGCCTAAATTCCATTTCAGTAGCGCTCGATTTTATTAATATGATGAAGTTTTGGTTTGTAGTAAATCGACAAGGACAGACGAGATTGACTCGGTATTTTGAATTTGTGGAGGAGAACAAGCGAGCGGCTTTGGAGAAAGACGTTGTCACTGTGTGCTTGGCTCGGCCTCCCAGGCAGGTAAAAAGCGTTGTTTACCTGTTCGCTGATTCGGTTATTTATTAATTTATTTAAATCACGGTTACTTTATTTTTGTAAAAGGAAACGGTTATTGTATTTGCGTAACTTTTGTCTAACGTAGAACAAGCTTGCGGAATGCTGTCATTGAAAGTACCTGTTTTTGCAGCTCTCGTTACCTTTTATTATTCTTTGCTTCCCTTTCACAACCTGAACGTTTTGTTTGATACACCAAACCAAGACAAACTAGAACGGGCACTCGGTAGAGCGCATACCTTCGCCGCAGCTACTGTTCTGTACTTGGCATGGGAGTGTAGGGAACAGAACAGTGAACAGTTTGGTGCTGATTTCATGCAAATCGGATAAGAATTGACCGAGTTATGACAAAAAACGCACATTTTGCAAGGTCGTGACCCCCCCTGACCTTTGACCCCCAACCGCTAACAAGGGTAATGTCTTCACTGGGTCATGTCGTATATCACAAGATCGGGCATTGAATTCTGAACATTTTGGCATTAGTTGCATGCCAATTGGATAAAAATTGACCGCGCTATGGTAAAAATACGATTTTGACCTTTTCGTGACCTTGACCTTGACCTTTGACCCGATTGCTCCCAAAATCTAATCAAATGTGTCCCGTATAATAACCAATCATCCCACCAAATTTCATGCAATTCGGTTGAATACTTTTTGAGTTATGCGAATAACATACACACACACACACACACACACAGACATACAAATAAATACACAGCGATCAAAACATAACCTTCCGCTTTTGCGAAGGTAACAAGTGAATCCTCTTGGATTGCGCTGAGGTTCGGGCATGGAATTTCGAGCCTCGATCTTGTATACAAAAATAATAATAATAATAATAAGAACCTTGGGCCGAATCTCGCGCTTCACCAGTGCGCGTGCGCGAATTAACGTCACGTCGGCAGCGAGAAGGGGTTCCCCAACACGAACCAATCAGGAACTGCCACGTCACACTTATATGATCTCAGAATTCCTGTGACAGGAATTCGCGTTACACTGGCTGGAAGTCATTCGCTAGAGGCGCTTCCTCAGCGCTAATAATCTCTTCATTCCTCACTTACGTTTCAACACTGCTCCTCTTCCACCCTGCAGCTCTTCCACCCTGCAGCTCTTCCACCCTGCAGCTCTTCCACCCTGCAGCTCTTCCACCCTGCAGCTCTTCCACCCTGCAAATCTCCCACCCTGCAGCTCTTCCACCCTGCAGCTCTTCCACCCTGCAGCTCTTCCACCCTGCAAATCTTCCACCCTGCAAATCTCCCACCCTGCAAATCTTCCACCCTGCAAATCTTCCACCCTGCAGCTCTTCCACCCTGCAGCTCTTCCACCCTGCAGCTCTTCCACCCTGCAGCTCTTCCACCCTGCAAATCTTCCACCCTGCAAATCTTCCACCCTGCAAATCTCCCACCCTGCAAATCTCCCACCCTGCAAATCTTCCACCCTGCAGCTCTTCCACCCTGCAGCTCTTCCACCCTGCAGCTCTTCCACCCTGCAGCTCTTCCACCCTGCAAATCTTCCACCCTGCAAATCTCCCACCCTTTTTTTTTTTTTTTTTTTTTGTATACAAGATCGAGGCTCGTGAAAGAGCGAACATTAATCACACAGAAAGTCAAACCGACACATAAAACATATAACATCGGGAGCGGTAGACAAGATGGGGAGAGAGGGGGAAGGACACAAACACAACATTTGAGAGCAGGGACCGAGAGACATGGAGACATCGAGAGATCTGACAGAGCGCGAGGGCTTTGGGGGGGGGGGGGGGGGCATGGGAAGGGGGCGGTGGGAGAGGTATAAAACATATGGACACTGCCAGGACTTCCAGGAAAGAAGTTGGAATTTCAAACAAGGTGGATCTGGGGTGAATTAGCGGGGGTAGAAAAGATCAAGGTTTTGGATGGGGGAAGATAAGAGATGGTGGTGAACAGCTGTTTTAAAGACCTGGAGGGAGGAGTGGGATTGAAGGGAGTGAGGGAGTTTGTTCCAGAGGCGGGAGAAAAGAGGAATGAAAGAGTGAAGGTGAGCAGAGAGCCGAGATTTCGGCAGTTTAACCATCAGAGGGTTGCTGGCAGATCTTGTGCGACCTGTAGGAATATTTGGGGGACAGAGCACAGAGAGAGCTGGGGGTGCAAGGCCGGAGAGGAGTCGGTAGAAGACAGAAAGACCACCTACCTGCCTGCGGTGAGTGAGTGAAAGGCCCTCAAAGATAGCTTCATCGCGGGAGATTCCAATAATTCTGAAAGCTTTGGTTTCAACAGCGTGAAGCCGAGCTAGGTGTGAGGCAGGAGCACCGGCCCATAGGGGAGAACAGTATTCCATTGAGCTGCGGATGAAAGCCTTGTATGTGGTGAGGAGCTTAGGTGTGCCGAGGAAGGACTTCGCACGACGGAGGATGCCCAGTCGGCGACTGGCTTTGGAGGCCAGCTTGGAAATGTGGTTTTCCCAAGAAAGATCATGGCAGATAGTGAGACCCAAAATCTTGAGCGACAGAACTTCTTGGAGAGGATTGTTGAGAAAGTAGATGGGAGGGTTGTCCAGTCGATCTTTTCGGAGAGACATAGTAAGAGTGTGAGATTTGTCAGGATTGAAAGACATGTTCCACTTGTTTGACCAGTCTGTGATTTTGTCCAGGTCTTCAGAGAGTGAGGAGGCAGCAGACTGCCGATCTGAGGGAAGAGGAATGGAGCGGCAGAGAGTGGAGTCATCAGCAAAGAGATAGAGAGGATTTTCGAGAGAGTCAGAGAGATCATTGATGAAGACCAGAAAAAGCACGGGGCCCAGAACACTGCCTTGGGGAACTCCAGCCTGAACAGGAAGAGGAGATGAGAGAAACCCATTCAGGGCCACACGTTGACGACGACTAGAGAGGAAGTCCGCCAGCCATGCGTGGAGATTTCCATGGATACCAAAGGAGGAGAATTTGGTGAGCAGAGCGGGGTGCCAGACCGTGTCGAAGGCACGTGATATGTCGAGGGAGACAGCTCTAATTTCCTGTTTGGCATTGAGGACCTCCATCCATTGTTGAGACAGCAGAAGCAGCATGTCCAGAGTAGAGTGACCTGGTCTGAAACCAAATTGATGATCAGAGATCAAGCCATTGGAGAAGAGGAAAGATTTCATATCCGAAGCAATGATGGATTCCATGACTTTGCTGATAATTGGGAGAAGGCTGATTGGTCTGTAGTTGCTAGGATCTGTTTTTGCACCTTTTTTGTGCAAAGCGGTGATGTTGGCTGATTTCCAAGCAGATGGCAGTTGACCTTGAGCAAAAGAGAGGGTGAAGAGAACAGAGAGAGGGTGAGATAGAGCAGCAGAGCAGGATTTTAGGACCCGTGGGCTGATGCCGTCGGGTCCAGTTGCAGAATCAGAGTCGAGGGTTGACAGAAACTTTTCCACCTTGTCAGGAGGAAAGGACACGGAGTCCAGGAGCAGCAGGGTACGACTGGGTATGGTGGGTACAGAGAGGGATGGGTTTGGGACACAAGATTTAGAGGCAAACACAGAGTTGAGGCATTCAGCTTTTTCATGTGCGGAGTCAGCTGTGTAGCCGTTTGAGGTAAGGGAGGGGATGGAGGGGGAACAAACACCAGAAACGGATTTGACCAGACGCCACCAGGATTTGGAAGAGGGAGACAGATAAGAGAGTTCGGTCTTGAGAACGGAGAGATATTGTTTCCTGGCTCTCCTGAGGGTGGACACACACTTGTTTCGGGCTTTGTGAAAGGAAATGAGATTTCCTTCCGTTGGATTTGCTTTCCAGGAGACGAAGGCAAGTTGTTTCTGGGCAACAGCCTCACCACAAGATTCCGTGTACCATGGACGGGAGGAAGGGTATGACAACTGAAGACGAGATGGGATAAATCTGTGCATGAGAGAGAGCAATTTACTTTGGAAGAATTCCCAGGATGAGTTGATGTCAGAGGTGGTAGAGATGGGAGACCAGTCCAGATGATTGATGGCTGCTTGAAGACCGTGCCAGTTGGCCTGAGTGAAATGCCAGACTCGTCGACGCTGAGCAGGCTCCCTGAGGATGGTCAGAGAGATGTCCACTTTAACAAGGACATGATCAGATGATCCGATCAGAGCAGAAGAAGAGCAGCAGACATTTTCAGGGAAGTTAGTCATAACCAAGTCCAGAAGAGAAGATGTTCCGTTGACTGAGATCCGGGTCGGGAAATTGACAGATTGTGTCAGTCCCAGTGAGTCGCAGAAGTCCTTTGCTGAAGAGCCATGGCTGGTGAGAGAGGTACCCACACCCAGCCAACTGGCATGGTGACAATTGAAATCACCACATATGAGGAAGAGAGAGTTGGGATGAGTAGATAGAAGTTGGTCCATATCATCAGACAGCGAGATGTAGATGGAGTCATCACTGTTTGGTGGACGGTACAACACACATATGAACAAGAGGTGGGAGCGAAGGGGAAGCCGTAGCCAGAGGTATTCCTGGGGGTGAGGTGGAGAGAGTGCAGTGCAGGGCGAGTGAGGAAGAGAGTTTTTGATAAAGATAGCAACCCCGCCTCCAGGACGAGGCTCAGGTCTATCATACCGGAGGAGGGAGTAGCCCGGGAGAGATACTATGGAATCAGAGACATCATAAAGGAGGAAAGTTTCTGTTAAGCAGATCACGTCTGGTTTGACAGAAGCAACCTGTATGGAGAGATCAGTTAAGTTAAGAGATCACCCTGCAAATCTTCCACCCTGCAAATCTTCCACCCTGCAAATCTTCCACCCTGCAGTTCTTCCACCCTGCAAATCTTCCACCCTGCAGCTCTTCCACCCTGCAAATCTTCCACCCTGCAAATCTTCCACCCTGCAAATCTCCCACCCTGCAAATCTCCCACCCTGCAAATCTCCCACCCTGCAAATCTCCCACCCTGCAAATCTTCCACCCTGCAGCTCTTCCACCCTGCAGCTCTTCCACCCTGCAGCTCTTCCACCCTGCAGCTCTTCCACCCTGCAGCTCTTCCACCCTGCAAATCTTCCACCCTGCAAATCTCCCACCCTGCAAATCTTCCACCCTGCAAATCTTCCACCCTGCAAACCTTCCACCCTGCAGTTCTTCCACCCTGCAAATCTTCCACCCTGCAGCTCTTCCACCCTGCAGCTCTTCCACCCTGCAGCTCTTCCACCCTGCAGCTCTTCCACCCTGCAGCTCTTCCACCCTGCAGCTCTTCCACCCTGCAGCTCTTCCACCCTGCAAATCTTCCACCCTGCAAATCTTCCACCCTGCAAATCTTCCACCCTGCAAATCTTTCATCCTGCAAATCTTTCATCCTGCAAATCTTTCATCCTGCAAATCTTTCATCCTGCAAATCTTCCACCCTGCAGCTCTGATGGAAATACCAATATTTGCTGCGATGGCTAATCTATGGGGGAAGAAAAAAAAATGGATTTTTGGGAGAACCTGCTCTCCGTGCAGGGATAACCACGTCGCGTGTTTGCATTTGCAGTTTTCACACATGTATCTATGTACCCATAAAAAAACAAAAAACAAATAAAAACACTTTTTTGGGGCCCACAAACACTCCCGGGAGTTGCCCGAATCCACCGTAGTGAATATATTAGCCAATTTTTTTTTCGATATCCTCTCCACCTCTTTTCTCCTTCCTTTCCATGCCTAATTTTCTGATTTAATGTGTTAAATTGCTCCTTGTGTTTATTATTATTTTTGGCCAATTATGATGCCTGCCTGTTTTTCGTGCAATTTTTGGTGGGACCGTGAAATGATTTTGTTTTTCACATCTTCTCTTTCAGTGTTCGTTTGTGGAATACAAAGATTTTCGTCTAATTTTTCGCTGCTACGCCTCTGTTGTTTGCATTGTTGGCATCGATGAAGACGAGGTCTGACCACACACAGGACTAACATTTGTTGCAATATTCACGTCGGGCTTCTTCAGTTTGTTATCAGTCACATGTTTTCGGCCTGCTCTCTCAATGGGATGAATCACTTTAAAATTCTAGTATCCAGTATCTTCAACAAGATATAAAACCAACTTGTCTGTGATGACAGTGATAGTCCCATAGACTCAGTTTATCATGGGAGATTGAAATTAACTTGAATGCCTTTGTTTCCATGGCAACAATCTGAGCAAAGTATGAGGCAGGGGCACCAGCCCAGAGTGGAGAGTAGTAGCCCATCATGCTGCGGATGAAGGATTTATAGGTGGATAAGAGTTCAGGTGTGCCAAGGATGGATGGCAGAGGATGCCCAGTCAGCAGCTGGCTTTGGAGACCAACTTGTAAATGTGGCTTACCCAAGAAGGATCATGGCTGATAGTGAGACCCAGGAGTTTGAGTGATTGAACTTCTTCAATAGGATTATTTATGAAGTATAACGGAGGTTTTTTGCCAGACGATCCTTGGAGAAAGAGAAATATTTATCAGGATTGAAAGATCCTGGTGTTGGGCTAGCGGCTAGGGTGCCGGCTTAGGATCCTAGGATCCTGGGTTCGAATCCCGGTCGATCGCTGAATTAACGCCAGGGGGGTTGACTCAGCCTGTCATCCTTCCGAGGTCGGCTAATTGAGTACCAGTTCACTGGTAATTCCCTGTTTGTCGTTAAAGGCGGCAAAAAGGGTTGGCGTCAGGAAGGGCATCCGGCCGTAAAACATTGCTTCAAATAGGGGACCGAAAAACAACAACAACCATGGTTCCCGAAAAAGGCCAACCCCCGCTTTGCGGGGAAAAATGGCCTCTAAAGGTGGTTTTTTTTATTTTTATTGAAAGACCTATTCCAAGTGTTTGACCAGCTTATGATTCTATCAAGGTCTGAAGAGAGGGAAGAGGCTTCTGCCTGCCTATCTGAAGAATGGGGCATGTTGTGACAAAGGGTGAAGTCATCAGTAAATAGATAGAAGATTATTTTGTTACAATTCTGAGTTATTCAGTTTCATTTTTGGAAACAAATTTGGCCAAAAATTTCTGAAATCCAGTTTTCCTTTCACCAAATGGGAATTGATGCTTTCAGTTGTATGTTGTACGTTGATGTTTCAGTTGTAATTAAAGGAAGATGGAAAAGATATATGGAAATGCTGTTGAATACAGAGAATGAATGGGATGGCAACATAGAGAGTAACCCAGTTTTAGCACTAGCAGAGAAGATAACTGAGAAGGAAGTTGAGGAAGCGATAAAAGCAATAAAATAAAATAAAAACACCTTTAGAGGCCATTTTTCCCCGCAAGCGGGGGTTGGCCTTTTTCGGGAACCGTGGTTGTTGTTGTTTTTCGGTCCCCTTTTTGAAGCAATGTTTTACGGCCGGATGCCCTTCCTGACGCCAACCCTTTTTGCCGCCTTTAACGACAAACAGGGAATTACCAGTGAACTGGTCCTCAATTAGCCGACCTCCGAAGGATGACAGGCTGAGTCAACCCCCCTGGCGTTAATTCAGCGATCGACCGGGATTCAAACCCAGGATCCTAGGATCCTAAGCCGGCACCCTAGCCGCTAGCCCAACACCAGGGTTTGGGAACCAAGCGATAAAAGCAATGAAGAGTAGAAAAGCGGGAGGGCTGACGGGAGTTGTGGGAGATATGTTGAAGGCAGCAGGAAGTTGGGGTGTGAAGAGAATGACAGAGATCTGTAATCTGGTGGTGAAAGAAGGCCGCATTCCAGTGGATTGGGAACTGAGTACCCTCGTCCCTCTATACAAGGGGAAAGATGACCCTCTGGAGTGTGGCTCGTACCGAGCGATAAAGTTATTGGAGCATGGAATGAAGGTATTTGGAAAGGGTGTTGGAGAGGAGGATAAGGAAGAAGGTGAAGATCGTCGAAATGCAGTTTGGATTTATGCCAGGAAGAGGAACGACAGATGCGCTCTTTATTGTGAGGCAGTTGCAGGAGAAGTACATGGAGAGGAGGAGGAAGAAGTTGTTTCTTGGGTTTGTTGATCTGGAGAAAGCATTCGATAGGGTTCCACGCAAAGTATTGACATGGGCATTGAGGAAGTTAGGAGTGGAGGAATGGTTGATCAGAGTAGTGATGGCAATGTACAAAAGAGCGCGCACAGCTGTAAGGGCGAAGGACGGGAACAGTGGTGAGTTTGAGGTGAAGGAGGGAATGCATCAGGGGTCGGTACTAAGTCCACTACTATTTGTAGCTGTGATGGAGGTGCTGGCTCAGAACGTAAAGGAGGGTTTACCGTGGGAGTTGTTGAATGCAGATGATCTGGTGTTGATTGCAGAAAGTATGGATGGACTGAAAGAAAATATGAACAAGTGGAAGGAATGTATGGAGACAAAAGGTCTGAACGTGAATATCAGAAAGACGAAGGTGATGGCAAGTGGTAAAGCATGTGGTGAGGTGGAAAGAACTGGGAAGTGGCCATGTGCTGTATGCAGGAAGGGTGTCGGAGTGAACTCCATTCAATGTACAATGTGCGCTGAGTGGGTTCATCAAAAATGTAGTGGTCTGAGAGGGTCATGAACCAGTGTGGCAGCTACATTCAAATGTAAGGTGTGCACAGAGGGAGCTGCAGATGGAGGAAATGTTGAGTTGGATCTTGGAGACGGCGTGAAGCTGGAAGGTGTGAAAACATTTTGCTACCTCGGAGACATGCTGAATGGAGAAGGTGGATCAGACTCGGCAACGGTTGCTCGAGTGAGCTGTGCATGGAAGAAGTTTGGGGAACTGAGTGGCGTGCTGATGATGAGGGGAGTGTCGTTGAAGCTGAAGGGAAAGGTGTATGCTGCATGTGTGAGAAGTGTTGTGATTTATGGGAGCGAGCCATGGGTAATGAACGTAGAGCAGCAACGAAGGCTGGAAAGGGTGGAAATGCGAATGGTTCGGTGGATGTGCGGAGTATCGTTGAGAGAGAGGAAGACAAATGATGAATTGCGAAAGATGATGGGAATAGAGCCTGTGATTGATGCTGTGAAGAGGAACAGGTTGAGATGGTTTGGTCATGTGTTGAGGAAGGATGAAAGTGACTGGTTGAGAAGAGTGATGGAAATGAATATAGAAGGCAGTAGAGGACGGGGAAGACCGAGAAAGACTTGGCTAAAGATGGTGGAAGAAGAAATGCGGGCAAGGAGGTTAACAAGGAGAGATGCAGAAAATAGGGCAAAATGGAGAAGATTGTCATGGGGACCGCAAGGCTAACCCCCCCTCTAGCAGGGAAAATGGCCTTTAAAATGCATGTTGTGTTGTGTTGTAGTTGTACGAATTCATAAATCTGCTAACAGTGAATTGCAGTCATATAAATGTGGCATTATAAGAACATTAACCGAGTTTTAGTATTCCTTTGAGTTAAGCATTAGAGGATTTGTGTAATAATATCCAGATGGAAAGAAATAGATTTTCAGCTGTTTTATAATACCGTATCGAATATACAAAGAAGAATGTTTGTTTGTTCGTTTATGCATTTGGACCCAAAGGAAGCAGTGAAACCTAACTTTGCATGGCCTCCTCTTTCATCCAGAGAAATGTCGAGCACTATATTCTGATTTAAAAAGATTGATCCCAGATAAAACTAGATTATTGGCCTTTAAGCCTTGATCGGGTGTTGTGCTTGTACACTGCCTGGGTTTTTCTCTGGGAGCGATCAAGTAATATGTATTGTGAAGATCTTATGTTGAGGTTTTTGTCATTTGTTGTCATCAACACAAATTTAATTGTTATAGTGTTTATACGTGTGCCTGTTGTGAAAAAGATTTCTTGACAGGTTTATTATAACACCTTCGTGGTCAGGCCTCGAGTGAGTATGTTGTTTATGCACTTCCTGGCTTTTTCCTGGGAGCGATCTATTAATATGTTTTATGAAGATCGTATGTTGAAGTTGTGATTTTTATTTTATTTTATTTTTTTAAATAAAATTAACAAAAAGAAGGGAAAGTGGTCCAATAGCATTTTGGAACGCCCACGATCAGTAATTCGTATGAAACCATAAAGCCAACATTCCCCAATTTATCATGCTGGAAATATTTAAAATACATATTTCATTGAATTGCTCAGGCAATGCCAGGTACTTCAGCTAGTATGGAATAAAGGAAAATTTTGGAAATAAAGGGACTACTAAATTTGAAGTAAGTGGAAGCAGAGGTCAGGTGCCAATCCAAAGTTTCACTGTTTGGGCGTTGAGGCCTTTTAACGCCTATTTCTAATGTTGACATGAGAATTAAGTTGGTAGTGGAATTGTCTTGACAAAAGAATACACAAGACACCCCTTGGTGCTGTCATAAATAAACCTGGTTTTCCTTGTTGTGAAGGTGTTCTTTAGAAATAAACTACTGTGAGTGGGGATGTATTTTAGGATAGTAGCACAAGAAAATTAGTAAGAGTAGGCCATTGGAAACTGCGCTGCAGCCTCCTGATTGTGTCCAGTAAGTGGTATATGTGTACTGTACTGTTTCCATAGTGTTGGCATCTGGTTGTTTCCCTAAACCTGCTGAGTAACACAGTGCTGGCTGGTTTTGCTATGTTAAAGAGAAGAAGAAAAAAGATATTTAGACTTTCATATGCATTTTAAAAAATGAATTGCAAAGCAGGTCCTTGATTTTTTTTCTCCCCGCCCCCACTCCCCTTCCCAGAGAAAACTTTTGACCCATTAGATTTATAATTGGAATCCTGTCGGCTTAAAAATTGCAGATCCGACTGTGCAGCAGATTTCAGCATTTTTTCTTTTTTGTGCTGAAACTTAATTGATCCAAATTTTAAGTGGTAGAAAGATAAAGCGAGCCAGATAAGTGAGTTTTTGCGGATGTTTTCTCAACAAATATAAAGCTTGTAAAAACTGGAACGGCACCTGGAGAGCACAGTCTCGCCTTGCGTGTTCATGCTGAACAAAAATACTATCGTTAACTGAGCACGCTACTATTATGGGCCACTGCTATTGTGGCCCGTATACCCGTATCAACTATTATGTCAGTTTCTTGGCATTGGTTATGAACGTCATAAATATAATTCTTCACTCACATCTTCTTCTTCACTCACTTCACGCTAACCCCCGCTCTAGCAGGGAAAATGGCCTTAAAATGCATGTTGTTGTTGTGTTGTGTACTCACATCGGGTCATAGATCAGATATATGACGTTTCCGATTTTTCGGATAAAGATTTGAATTCAACCAATTTTGGCTGTAATATCACTTCACTGATGACATCATCGTCGTCACCCTATGTATCCCATGGGGAGTTGATGACATTAGAAAATGTCCAATTTTTTCCCTTTAATCCAATATGGAATTTTTTATTTTTTATTTTCCTTTAATCCATACCATGTGACCTATGATGTCAGAGTTAGCAATAAAATATTCTCCATGGGGAGTCCCTCCTATGTTTAAAGTTTTCATATGATGCTGTTTTTGTATTATACAATATGGAGATTTTTGTAACAAATCTATTTTAGATTTTAACAAGTGTACAGAATCTAGATATATGTTATAGACTGGCTATTCTTTTGTACGTGCATCTTGTCCTCCAATACTCATTCATTGTGTGACACCCCCTACTCTGATATGTCTTTTATTTAATTTTTTTTGCTATGCTCCTTCATTCAGTTACTTGACTCCCTCTACTGGATTGTAAACACATGCGCACATTTCTTTCTTTACCAATGTGCAGGTACTTTTCAAAAGTGTAGAGAGACCCTGTGTCCTTGGCTTCAATGGGTTATATTACGACATTAACTTATTGCTACCGCCCACCGATGTTGGACAGAGGTTATGTTTTTCACCTCTGTCTGTTTGTCTTTGTGTGCAGGATATCTCAAAACGTTGTGGACGGATTCGGACGATACTTGGTGGACACGTTGGTTGTGTCACAAAGACGAATTGATTCAATTTTGGTGAAGATCCGAATTCGGATCCAGAAACTATAATTTTTTAAGTGATAGGACTAAAAACGATATCTAGCACGATATCTCAAAAAGTTTATGGATGGATTCGGACGAAACTTGGTGGACAGATTGGGTGTGTGACAAGGAGGAATTGATTTGATTTTGGTGAAGATCCGAAACTGGATCCGGCCTATCAGTGATATACAAATTGTAAACTAATCGGCCTGGTGGAGGTGTGCGCTCTACCGAGTGTTGTTCTAGTTGGTCATATCATGACAGGCGGCTCACAGTTGGTGTAATTGCAGAAGTGTTAATGTTTTAGCACTTTAACAATGACAACTATTGAGTTAACCAATTCTTCAGATGTCATTGATTTGCATGTATTAATTATTTGTAATGCAAACTTTTCTTTACTTCTGATGCATTTTTGTTTTTCAGAATGAACTGGCAATTTATGAACTGATTCAAAACTTTGTTGAAACGCTGGACAAGTACTTCAACCGTGTGGTGAGTGCTTTGATGTTGTGGCATTGCCTTGTTTGTTATGATACTGTTATGAATTTGGTAATGCAACATCTAGAGCTAGGTAGATCTGAATAGGTAGGTATTCGGCTGTCGTGACAGGGACTCTACATGTAATAAGTTATTGATGTTCAGGCGGTTGTCGGGGTAAGATGTATGAGTGTGGATCTACCTGGAGGTCCGAGTGTTAAATAGTGAGGGATTAAAGGTAACGCCCCTGTGAGTATCACCTAGTAATCAAACCTTTGTCCTTTATGGCACTGCAAACCACATAAACATTAGTTAGGTCCTTAGCGCAACATTAAATAATCCCCTTTCCCTGACAAGGACTTCGTATTAAATTGACAGGAAACCAGGTCAAAAACACCGCCACGGCTGGCCGCCACCGTGTACACCTCCAAAGGCCTACAAACCTGGCCGGCACGTGTTATGCCAGGACCGCAGGGTCGCGTAACGGGGGAGATGTCAGGAGTCGCGGGAGGCTTTGATTGGCTGAGGAGTGCGCAATGTGACGTCATCGGCCACCAATATAGGCGACGGTCGGACGCCATTTCAGTTGTTGAGTTGAGTTCGTGGCAGGCACTGGGAGACGCAGGCAGGCACCAGAGAGTTGAGCGGTGGTGGAGAGTTGGAGAGGACACGCCATTCCAGTCGCAGTTCGAGTGCAGTTCGGGTTGTAGGGAGTCGCAGGAGACACACGAGAGCACACCCAGTTGGCACTGAGCAGTTCGTTGGCACTTGGCTGCCAGCACTCCCGCGTCGAGTCGAGTGGAGTTGAAAGGAGTCCTTCCTGTCCCTGGTCAAGTGGAGCCGCTGGCCTGCGTCGGACGCGTGGTGCTTGGAGCGAGGGGCCTCGTGGTGTGCGATCGGGCCGGAAGGAGCGGTGCTGGACACCAACAATACAAGACGACAAAGACAGATAAGCCCGATCTCCGCGTATATTTTGAACGACGGGACGTGTTATTTTCGTGATTAATCTCCCTCGTTTGTGTTTGCTGTCAGTCGTGTGGGGACGTCCCGATTTAGGTTTATTAGAATTATTAGATTTACCGGCGGGCTTTTTCACTGGCTTTACTTTTCCTAATAAACCCTTATATTACTTTTTGTACATAATATCTGAACGCAGTTTTCCTGGGTGTTTGATTTTAATAGATAAGGTTGCGGAGCCTTCGCTGCGCCCCGCCATTCCGCGCGTTGGTGTTGAACTTGAGTCCGCCATTGAGTGTTCGCCTCGGGAGTTAAAGTCTCGCAAATCGGTCATCCGTAACTGTGGTGTTAATCACGGTTACGCGACAAGTGGTGTCAGGAGTGTAGGATTTGAACCCGTCGGACAAATTTTTTGTCCGCGGCGAGACATCGACACGGTCGGACAAATTTTTTTGTCCGCGGGGAGACATCGACACGGTCGGGCGTACATTGCGCCCGACGTTCGAACGCAAAATTTTTATAGTCGAGGCGGAGAAATTTAATAATCAATCGGGCAAACGGAGCGCGATATCGCGTCTTCGTCAAATTTAAATTGTTTCAGGAATTATTAAAATAAATACGCGCGCGGGAAACAATCTTCCGGAAAGCGGATGTCGGAAATTGATGAGATGGAAGTACGCAGCGAGGCCTCCGTCAGCGTCGGGAGTGAGCCGGAAATAGGGGAATTAGATGCAGAGGTGAGCCTTGGAACCTCCCTCGTCCCGAGCACCAACTTATCCCCCTCCCCCACCGGGGAGTCGGGAGCAGTAGGAACGGCCCCGACAACCGACCAGATGTTGGGTCAATTGCTTCGAAAAATTGACGGGCTGGAAAATAAAATGAGTAAGGAATGTAGGGAAGGAATGAAGGGAATGAGTGATCGATTGGAGGAACAAATGGGACAAATGAAAAGTGGGTTGGGAAATAAAATTGATGGGTTAAAAGGGGAACTGAATGCCCAGAGTGATAAAATTGAAGGATTAAAGGAGGGATTGAAAGAACAAATCAAAGGGATGGTCAGCAAAATCGATGGATTGGAGGGAAAAATGGAGGTGATGAATGAACAAATGAATGAACAAGGGAATGAAATAAAGGAAAGGAATGAACAATTGGAAGGAAAAATTGGGGAAATGGCACAGCAGCTGGGGGAACGAATTGATGGCATAGAAGGGAGAGTGCAAAACCAAATTACGGACAGACTGGGGAAATTTGAGGGTAAAGTAGAAACTCAAATGGGGGCACAGGAGAAGCCAAAGGTGGCAAAAATTGAATCGGAACGGGGGGAAGCTAGATTGGGAACAGGAGAGAGTACGGCCCATGCAGATGTGCACGGGGCTCAGGAGCCGGGAATGGCAAAATTGGGAATTGCACAGGGAATGGCAATTGAAGTAAATGGGGAGACCGCAGGTCCACAGGTGGATGGGGAATGTCCACAGGTGGATGGGGAATGTCCACAGGTGGATGGGGAATGTGTACAGGTAGAGGGGGAATGCCTGCAGGTAAACGTGGAGAGTCCACAGGTGAGCGGGGAAGGAAATTTGGAATGTGAGAGTTGTAATGGGGAATGTTTCCCACATTCTGGCCTGGTTGTTTATCGGGACCGTGTGGATGTCACAACACCCCAACCGGGGGATGAATTTGGAATTGTGCAGCACCAGGGCGGTGGTGCGGAGCAAGAGGGGGTAGAGTTTTTGGGGGTCCATGCGATAGAGCCGGACCGGGTATTTATTGGGGATATTGATCAAAGCCTGGCGGGGCCAGGAATGATTTCTAATGATGAGGATGATTTGATCCAGCGGCTGGAGACCTGTGACAGTCCCATGGAGGTAGAGCTTGTTCAGGCCCAAAGGAGTCTGGGGGAAGAGGTGAGTTGGTCCGAGGAGGTGGTTGGAATGACCGAGGGGACGCTCACTGTACACTGCTATTTGGAAACAGAGGCTCCAAAATTGGACAACCAGTTGGGGGAGTGTGTTGGCTCCGGGCTGGATTTGGATCTTGGAGGATCGGGAGATAGAGCTTCTGGAGATTTGGTCCCTGTAGGGAATTTGGATCAACTGCAGGGAGGGGCAGAACAACCGGTGGTAGAGGTTGTTCCCTGCAGCTGCGGAATGGCAGTGGGAATGAAAATTTGTAAAATAAAATTACAATGGGAAATTGATTTGGAGCAGCCATGGTTTGGATTGGTCCCCGGGCTGCGGGATCTGGATATGGAGAGGTCATGGGTGATGGCCTCGGGCAAAAGTTGCCCCTTTCAAAATTTGGGTATGCCAGCCAGCTGGGGGGCTGTGATGGCGAGATTTGGACGTGGGGTCCAGCCTTGGGTGTCGAGGTACGACCTGGGTCCCACGGGGGTCTGGTGGAGTGTGGCGTCCCTTGTCCGTCGGGGCGCCGTCCGAGCTGGTGGCTCGGGCCGGCAGGGTCACCGGACCCTGGTGGGGGTTAAGACCTCCAGAGGGGTCCGAGGTGGTTTCTCAAGTCTGGGTTGGCATTTATTGAGGACCACTAGGGGGAGGTGTTGTGGGTCGCGCTTTGGTGGTGGCACTGCGGACGGCCAACTTGGGACTGATGTGGTGACCACCCGGGCATGCGGCCTGGCACTCTCCTCCAGGGACTCTGGGACAACCAGCATGTGGTGACCTGGCATGGTGGTTGGTCTATGGACGCGGGTCAAACCGAATGGACAGGGATGGAGATAGCCTGCCGGACAACCATTGGGGCATCTGTGGAACGTGATGGTGTGAGTGACCTTCCACAGATGCTCCGTTGTGATTTATGGACTCTCGGGTTGGGAAGAGAGCCATGGGGATGTGAATCGGGAGATGTGTAACGCGCCGAGCATATGGGCCATGCTCGGCTGGCATGTGTATGGCAAAGCATCCTTCTTTGGTGAGGTGAGTGAAATGTGACAAATGGTTGGCATGGGTAATCTGTGGGTTAGATGCAAATTTAAGGGTGGATTTTGAAATGCCATGGTGGACACTGTACAGTGACGCCATTATTGATCCAGGTGTGTAGACCAAAGTGTTGGAGGCTGTGATTAAATTAATAGGGTAGCAAGACACAGCTTTCAACTGGTTGCGGGGGCAACTGTGCTGATATTTGGGACGCGGGATGATGGGGATGTAGTTGTGTAGCCTGAGGGTCAACGTGGTGCTGTGCGTGTCCGAGGTGTGTGGACCATGTCTTCTGGGTGGGTCTCCTGGTGGAGCATGGCTGTTGACTGGACCTTGGTGTGGTCAAGTGTGGGTGAGCACTGGGGGGGCTGCAGTTCTGTAGTCGGACTGGGGGATGATGGGGAGGTGCAGGGGACGTGGCTGTAGGGATGCCACGCACTGCGACCGTGCCCCCCAGGGCCGAGGTTGTGTGTGCGGTAGTGTGTGTTGTGGCAGCAAGTGCTCACCACATTGGCCAGCTGGGGCTGCTGCAGCTGTGTTCCTCGCAGGGGGGCCGAAGGATGGATGGTGGGTCGCACCCTTATGGACGCTCATGGGCCATGTTGGCGTTTTGACTGCTCACCTTGTCCCGGTGACCCTTGCACGGTAGAGGTGCAGAGCTGTCATGGCCACAGGTAGTTGTGTAGTGATGATCACCGTTGGATGCGGATCCACATACCTGCCAGTGTAGTGGGGACAAAAGAGAAATTTGGAAGTATTTGGTAGGCCCAATGTGAAATTTTGGGAATTGTATGGGTGGATGGCACCTTTGAACCTGACCAACCTGCAACTACCTGCACTTGAGGTGAGTGTTTTAAGGAGTACTGTCCCAGGCTTCAGGACTTGCTTTGGAAATTGGGGACATGTAAATTGGAGTTGGGAGGCGGGTGAGAGTGATGACATGGCCGGTGAGGGGATGGAATGGGAGCCACAGTGTCTTGTGGGTGGCGTATGTTTTTGTATTGTGGTTACGTGTTTTGATGTGGTCGTGAGAGTGGAACCTGGAGAGTGTGTGATGATTATTGGAGATAATGAGGGGCGATACTTGTGCTTTTGGAAATGTGTGATGGTTTAAATGTGAACTGGGGAGGGGGATTTCACATGTGGCAGGCCATGGCAAGCCTCGTAACACCTTTTACACCATCTATGGAATTGTACTGAATTGTGCTGAGTTGTGTGGAGAATTGAATGGCAGCGGGGGAGGAAGTGTGTTTTGGGGACCATGGGTGGGGAAGGTGTGTGTGTCCGCAGGTACAGAGCAAGCTCTGAGGAGCGATGCCTGCGGGCCCCCCTCTGCGGCAATTACCCCTGGCAGCCGGTGGTAACTGGAAATTGGAGCTCGTCGGTGGAGGGTCTGGTTGGGCGCCGCGGGGTGAGGAAGTCCCCCGGTGACCCGTGTTGCTGCGCGAAAGCAGGAGGCAAAGGAGCCTGGTGTGTGTGGAGACCCTCACCGGCGAGGTAACGGCGGAAAGGGGCTGTTGGGCTGTCATGGGGCCAAGAGGTAAAGGGGGGGGGGCAATGAACTTGTAAGTCGGTTGACTTGTTTTTGGGACTGCGGGCACCACAGCCTGATGCGCCCCCACCATCTTTTTGTGCGGTACCTCCCCGCTGCCTAGTTGAGGAATGCACACACACGTGAATGACATCAATGCCATGGTCCTGCAGGGGGGTGTATTGAAGAAGAACCTTATTGATTTTTGAAATGCCTTGATGACCTATGGAATGAGAATGAGTGGTTAAGGGGTCGGTGTTGCATGAATGTGGGCGAAATCCACCGAGCCGTGTCACTCACCTGTAACATCTGGACAGGGCCCGTGGAAATTTAGTGGGATGCATTGGGGATGGCCCCGCAGGTAAGGTTGTGTCTTGTGGCATCCACCGGGGGACGCGGTCTGTAGACCGGGGTATGTACAAAGGTTAGAGTTTTGAGTTCGGAAAGATGGTTAAGTTTTGTGGTTAAGTTAGTGTTGTGTGTTGTTGTTTCCTCCCTCCACAGGAACAACGAAGAAGATGTACATACTTGCATGATGGTTAAGGGGTTCAGCATGTTAAGGAAGTGTAGGTAGGTAGTCCGACTCACTTCCCACAGCCCTTCCTGATTTATTTCGTAGGTTAATTAAGTGTGTGACAGTAAGTGTTAAGGCTGGAATGGTAGCCCTGCGGTGAACCTTGCAGGAGCTACGGTTCCAGGGGGGGGGCTGTGTTATGAATTTGGTAATGCAACATCTAGAGCTAGGTAGATCTGAATAGGTAGGTATTCGGCTGTCGTGACAGGGACTCTACATGTAATAAGTTATTGATGTTCAGGCGGTTGTCGGGGTAAGATGTATGAGTGTGGATCTACCTGGAGGTCCGAGTGTTAAATAGTGAGGGATTAAAGGTAACGCCCCTGTGAGTATCACCTAGTAATCAAACCTTTGTCCTTTATGGCACTGCAAACCACATAAACATTAGTTAGGTCCTTAGCGCAACATTAAATAATCCCCTTTCCCTGACAAGGACTTCGTATTAAATTGACAGGAAACCAGGTCAAAAACACCGCCACGGCTGGCCGCCACCGTGTACACCTCCAAAGGCCTACAAACCTGGCCGGCACGTGTTATGCCAGGACCGCAGGGTCGCGTAACGGGGGAGATGTCAGGAGTCGCGGGAGGCTTTGATTGGCTGAGGAGTGCGCAATGTGACGTCATCGGCCACCAATATAGGCGACGGTCGGACGCCATTTCAGTTGTTGAGTTGAGTTCGTGGCAGGCACTGGGAGACGCAGGCAGGCACCAGAGAGTTGAGCGGTGGTGGAGAGTTGGAGAGGACACGCCATTCCAGTCGCAGTTCGAGTGCAGTTCGGGTTGTAGGGAGTCGCAGGAGACACACGAGAGCACACCCAGTTGGCACTGAGCAGTTCGTTGGCACTTGGCTGCCAGCACTCCCGCGTCGAGTCGAGTGGAGTTGAAAGGAGTCCTTCCTGTCCCTGGTCAAGTGGAGCCGCTGGCCTGCGTCGGACGCGTGGTGCTTGGAGCGAGGGGCCTCGTGGTGTGCGATCGGGCCGGAAGGAGCGGTGCTGGACACCAACAATACAAGACGACAAAGACAGATAAGCCCGATCTCCGCGTATATTTTGAACGACGGGACGTGTTATTTTCGTGATTAATCTCCCTCGTTTGTGTTTGCTGTCAGTCGTGTGGGGACGTCCCGATTTAGGTTTATTAGAATTATTAGATTTACCGGCGGGCTTTTTCACTGGCTTTACTTTTCCTAATAAACCCTTATATTACTTTTTGTACATAATATCTGAACGCAGTTTTCCTGGGTGTTTGATTTTAATAGATAAGGTTGCGGAGCCTTCGCTGCGCCCCGCCATTCCGCGCGTTGGTGTTGAACTTGAGTCCGCCATTGAGTGTTCGCCTCGGGAGTTAAAGTCTCGCAAATCGGTCATCCGTAACTGTGGTGTTAATCACGGTTACGCGACAATACCTTCCAGTTGATTTGAAATTGGACATGCTGAATGATTAATTTGCGTACTTTTCTTGTTATCCTTGATTATGTAGTGTGTGTTGTGAATGATTAATTTGCGTACTTTTCTTGTTATCCTTGATTATGTAGTGTATGTTGTGAATGATTAATTTGCGTACTTTTCTTGTTATCCTTGATTATGTAGTGTGTGTTGTGAATGATTAATTTGCGTACTTTTCTTGTTATCCTTGATTATGTAGTGTATGCTGTGAATGATTAATTTGCGTACTTTTCTTGTTATCCTTGATTATGTAGTGTGTGTTGTGAATGATTTATTTGCGTACTTTTCTTGTTATCCTTGATTATGTAGTGTGTGTTGTGAATGATTTATTTGCGTACTTTTCTTGTTATCCTTGATTATGTAGTGTATGCTGTGAATGATTAATTTGCGTACTTTTCTTGTTATCCTTGATTATGTAGTGTATGCTGTGAATGATTAATTTGCGTACTTTTCTTGTTATCCTTGATTATGTAGTGTGTGTTGTGAATGATTTATTTGCGTACTTTTCTTGTTATCCTTGATTATGTAGTGTGTGTTGTGAATGATTAATTTGCGTACTTTTCTTGTTATCCTTGATTATGTAGTGTGTGTTGTGAATGATTGATTTGCGTACTTTTCTTGTTATCCTTGATTATGTAGTGTATGTTGTGAATGATTAATTTGCGTACTTTTCTTGTTATCCTTGATTATGTAGTGTATGTTGTGAATGATTAATTTGCGTACTTTTCTTGTTATCCTTGATTATGTAGTGTATGTTGTGAATGATTGATTTGCGTACTTTTCTTGTTATCCTTGATTATGTCGTGTGTGTTGTGAATGATTAATTTGCATACTTTTCTTGTTATCCTTGATTATGTAGTGTATGTTGTGAATGATTAATTTGCCTGCTTTTCTTGTTATCCTTGATTATGTAGTGTATGTTGTGAATGATAAATTTGCATACTTTTCTTGTTATCCTTGATTATGTAGTGTATGTTGTGAATGATGAATTTGCGTACTTTTCTTGTTATCCTTGATTATGTAGTGTGTGTTGTGAATGATTAATTTGCGTACTTTTCTTGTTATCCTTGATTATGTAGTGTATGCTGTGAATGATTAATTTTGCCTGCTTTTCTTGTTATCCTTGATTATGTAGTGTGTGTGTTGTGATTGATTAAGTTTGCCTGCTTTTCTTGTTATCCTTGATTATGTAGTGTGTGTTGTGATTGATTTTGCCTGCTTTTCTTGTTATCCTTGATTATGTAGTGTGTGTTGTGATTGATTGATTTTGCCTGCTTTTCTTGTTATCCTTGATTATGTAGTGTGTGTTGTGATTGATTGATTTTGCCTGCTTTTATTGTTATCCTTGATTAATGATTATGTAGTGTGTGTTGTGATTGATTTTGCCTGCTTTTCTTGTTATCCTTGATTAATGATTATGTCATGTGTGTTGTGATTGATCGATTTTGCCTGCTTTTCTTGTTATCCTTGATTAATGATTATGTCATGTGTGTTGTGATTGATCGATTTTGCCTGCTTTTCTTGTTATCCTTGATTATGTAGTGTGTGTTGTGATTGATTGATTTTGCCTGCTTTTCTTGTTATCCTTGATTATGTAGTGTGTGTTGTGATTGATTAAGTTTGCCTGCTTTTCTTGTTATCCTTGATTATGTAGTGTGTGTTGTGATTGATTTTGCCTGCTTTTCTTGTTATCCTTGATTATGTAGTGTGTGTTGTGATTGATTGATTTTGCCTGCTTTTCTTGTTATCCTTGATTATGTAGTGTGTGTTGTGATTGATTGATTTTGCCTGCTTTTCTTGTTATCCTTGATTATGTAGTGTGTGTTGTGATTGATTGATTTTGCCTGCTTTTCTTGTTATCCTTGATTAATGATTATGTAGTGTGTGTTGTGATTGATTGATTTTGCCTGCTTTTCTTGTTATCCTTGATTATGTAGTGTGTGTTGTGATTGATTTTGCCTGCTTTTCTTGTTATCCTTGATTATGTAGTGTGTGTTGTGATTGATTGATTTTGCCTGCTTTTCTTGTTATCCTTGATTATGTAGTGTGTGTTGTGATTGATTGATTTTGCCTGCTTTTCTTGTTATCCTTGATTATGTAGTGTGTGTTGTGATTGATTGATTTTGCCTGCTTTTCTTGTTATCCTTGATTAATGATTATGTAGTGTGTGTTGTGATTGATTGATTTTGCCTGCTTTTCTTGTCAACCAAAATTACTCCCCTCCCGCAGTGCGAACTTGATGTATCCTTCATCGAGATAATCTGGTCTGGAGAAACTAGAGGGTCTGGCAGCTTATGTGTTTCAGGACTGACTGGTGTTTTTGAAATGGATTGATAGAACAATGCTAACTAAGAGAGATACATTTATGAGACATTTAATTATAAGTCAAGTGAGGGAAGAGGTGTTGGTAAAATTGTAAATAAGAATGGGAGGAGGAGAGCACATTATGGGAAAGTAAGGGAGTGATGAAGTGTAAGGGAAGGAAGGAATTAATTTAATTAAGTAATTTGAATGAATGAATGATCGTTTTAAGGCCATTTTCCCCGCTAGAGTGGGGGTTAGCCTTGCGGGCCCCATGACAGTCATGGTTCCCTGTTTGAGGCAATGTTTTTATGACCGGATGCCCTTCCTGACGCCAACCCTTAGGCGCCTCTTACGATGCGCAGGGATACGGTGTACCTATTCTAAACCGGGTTACACACCGTGATCATTCATCCCAGCAAGCTGGTACTCAATTTGCCGACCTCGGAAGGATGACAGGCTGAGTCAACTCCCCTGGCGTTAATTTAATTAATTTAATTAAGTAAATTAAGTAATTTAATAAATTAAGTAAGGGAAGGAAAGTTAGGGAAGGAAAGTAAGGGAAGGAATTCTTTTTGAAAGAGAGAGCTTTGAGGGGATAGAAGAGAAGAGACTTGCATAAGCATATAACGGACAGGAAGTGGGGGGGGGTTGGGGGGGGGGGAAGGGGAGGGCAGGGGCAGAGCGAGCAATCCATATTTTTTGCGTAATTAACAGTTGCTTCTGAAGGACATTATAGCTTAAGTTATTTACAAGCTGAGGTATAATGGATACCTAGATAGCAGACAACATTCTGATTGGTGTTTAGTATTCTTCTGTTTCTTGAGTTTTCAGGGTAATGTAAAGTTTTCGTACCAAGGTCACTGCAGTATAATGTGTTACGCTGTGGGCTGTAGTGAGCAACAGGACCTGCTCTGTCTACCTGTGAATGGCTCGCAGAGTTTGTCTTTTAATGCCATTTGTAATACTTTATTTGATAGTGTGTGCGTGTGAAGGAGCGGTGCTCCCACGTCGATCGGAAGAATGGATGCGAGAGGGGGCATGCCCGGGCGTCCCGGACGCGGCCTGGCAGGGCGTGGCCGGGCGTGCCCGGGCTTCCCGGCCGAGGCCTGGCAAGTTGAGCGCGGGCCTGCCCGGGCATACTGGACGAGCCCGGCATGGTGATCGCTCCACGTCCTTGGTAGGTGCAAGGCGATTGTGAAAACCCAGCGGTAGCCGCTACACACGTCCCCCCAGAATCGACTTGCACCGGCAGGGTCAATTTGAGGGGGGTCCTGATGACCCGGCCGAAGCGACCCCTGGCGGGTCGTGGGGGGGGGGGGGGGTCCGGTGTGGTGGTGGGCGGTCGAGTGGGGGGCACCGTGGACGGGGGGCGGCCTCGCCGCGGCGGAAGGGCCAACCGTGGCGGTTGGTCGATGTCCACGTGCGCCGGCTTGAGGCGGTCCACCACAATCCGGTCCGACCTGCCGCCGATGTCGATGACGAACGACTTGTCGTCCCGTCGCAGGACCCGGAAGGGCCCGTCGTACGGCGGCCGAAGTGGCCCCCGATGTGCGTCATGACGCACAAAAACATACTCCGCTGTGCGAAGTGCTGGGGGGACGTAGGACTGGGGGTCACCGTGGTGGGATGTTGGCACGGGGGCAAACCGTCGGGTGGCCTCCTGGAGGTCCGAGCGCTGGCGAGCTGCGGACCAGGGACTGGTAGCGTCGGGCACGAACTCGCCCGGGACGCGTAGCGCCTGGCCGTAGACAAGCTCGACGGTGGATGCCCGGAGGTCCTCCTTGGGGGCCGTGCAGAGGCCCAAAAGGACCCACGGCAGCCGGTCGGCCCAACCGCCGCCCTGAAGGCCGGCCATGAGCGCGGCCTTCATGGAGCGGTGGAATCGCTCGCACAACCCGTTGGCTTGGGGGTGGTAGGCCGTAGTACGGTGGAGCTTGACCCCCAGGTTGCGGGCGACCGCGCCCCACAGCTCGGAGGTGAACTGTGGTCCGCGGTCTGACAAGATGTCCGCCGGTGCGCCGAAGCGGGCGACCCAGGTGGCGATGAAAGCCTGCGCCACGTCGGCGGTGGTGGTGGAGACGAGGGGAACGGCCTCCGGCCACCTGGTGGTCCTGTCCACCATGGTGAGCAGGTGTGTGAACCCCCGTGACGGGGGGAGGGGGCCCACCAGATACACGTTGACGTGGTCGAAACGTCGTTCGGGCATGGTGAAAGGTGCCAGCGGGGCCTGGGTGTGTCGGTGGACCTTGGCCTGTTGGCAGGCTGTGCAGGTGCTGGTCCAATCGCGGACGTCCTGTCGAAGGCCGTGCCAGACGAATCGCGCCGACACCAGCTTCTGGGAAGCTTTCCGGCCCGGGTGGGAAAGGCCGTGGAGGGAGGCGAAGATGCGGCGTTGCCAGGTAACGGGCACGATGGGGCGAGGCTGGCCTTGGGAGACGTCGCAGAGCAGGACAGTGTCCGCGAAGGGGATGTCGGCCAGGCGGAGGCCCGTGTCCGCCGCCCGGAGGGCTTGCACCGTGGTGTCGGTGGTTTGGTCCGCCCCCATAAGCGCGAAGTCCACGCCGAGGTGGACCGCGTTCGCGCTGGCCCGAGAAAGACAGTCGGCCACGGCGTTGTTTTTGCCGGCGACGTGCCGGATGTCCGTGGTAAACTCCGACACGGCGGAGAGGTGGCGCTGTTGGCGGGCCGACCACGGCTCCGTGACCCTGGCCATTGCGTAAACCAACAGCTTGTGGTTGACGAACGCCGTGAAGGGTCGGCCCTCCAGGAGGTGGCGGAAATGGCGAACGGCCAGGTGTAGACCGAGGAGCTCACGGTCAAACGTACTGTATTTGAGCTCGTTCGGCCGGAGGTGCCGGCTGAAAAAAGCGAGTGGCTGCCAAACCCCGTTCACCCATTGCTCATGTACGGCGCCCACCGCGTAGTCGGAGGCATCCGTGGTGAGGGCGATGGGAGCGTTGAGCACCGGGTGAGCGAGCAGTGTTGCGTCGGCGAGGGCCCGCTTTGAGCTTTGGAAGGCCGCGTCCATTGCTGTGGACCAGACGATGTCGTGCTTGGCCGGCTTGCCCCGGAGGGCTTCGTAGAGGGGCCGCATGAGTTGAGCATCGCGGGGCACGAAGCGGTGATAGAAATTCACCATTCCCAGGAATTCCTGCAGGGCCTTTATGGAGCGGGGATGCGGAAACGTGGTGATGGCCTCGACCTTGGTTGGCAGCGGCACGGCCCCGTTCTTGGTGATGTGGTGGCCCAAAAAATCAACGGCCGTCGTGCCGAAGTGGCATTTGGCCGGGTTGATGATGAGGCCGTGCTCGCTGAGGCGCCCGAACAGTGTTCGGAGGTGGAGGAGGTGCTCGGCCCGGGACGTGCTGGTGACGAGGATGTCGTCCAGGTAAACGAAGAGGAACGGCAGGTCACGCAGCACGCCGTCCATCAAGCGCTGGAACGCCTGAGCCGCGTTCTTGAGACCAAACGGCATCCGTAGGAATTCGAATAAGCCGTACGGCGTGATGACTGCCGTTTTAGGGACGTCGGCCGCCCTGACAGGTACCTGGTGATATCCCCGTATGAGGTCGATTTTTGAAAAAATGACCCGTCCCGCCAGACGGGCGGAGAAGTCTTGGATGTGCGGGATCGGATACCTGTCGGGGGTGGTAGCGTCGTTAAGACGGCGGTAGTCGCCACATGGGCGCCAGCCGCCCCCTGGCTTTGGGACGATGTGTAGTGGCGAAGCCCACGCGCTATCGGAGCGCCGCACGATGCCGAGGTGTTCTAAAGTGTCGAACTCGGCTTTGGCCATGGCGAGCTTGGCTGGGTCGAGGCGGCGGGCTCTGGCGTAGACCGGCGGGCCCGTGGTTGGTATGTGGTGCTCCATCCCATGTCGTACTGCGACGGCCGAAAACGTCGGCCGCGTGAGGGCCGGGAACTCCGTGAGCAGGCGAGCAAACTCGTTCGCCGCCGGGAGGGCGCATGCCAGCTCGGTCGGAGCGGAGCTGCTCAATGTGCATACCAGGGAGCTGAAGGTTTCGGCGTTGATTAGGTGATGCCGTTGGACGTCCACCAGCAGTCCGTGTGCGCAGAGGAAGTCGGCGCCTAGCAGAGCCATGGGCACGTTTGCGGTTACAAACGTCCAAGTAAAGCGTTGGCCGCCGAAGCAGAGGGTGACGTTGCGCGGGCCGAAGGTGCGGATGGCCGCTCCGTTGGCCGCAACCAAGGAGGGGCCGCAAACTGTGGACTGCCTGTCCTGGTCAGGCGGGAATGACGCTCAGTTGGGCGCCGGTGTCGCACAGGAAGCGCCGTCCGGACGCTTTGTCCGTGATGAACAGTAAGTTGCCCGTGTGGCCAGCGCTCATCGCTGGTAATGAACGCCGGCCCGGCCGTTTCCCGGCCTGCCGAAGGTGCACGGGGGTCGGCATGTCCGGGCCTTCTGTCCGAACCTGGCATGATAGTAACACCACGCTTGGTCAGGTGGAGGCCCCGGTCGTCGTGCTGGAGGTGGTCGGCTCGGCGTAGCGGTCGCCGATTGCGTCGGCAGTTCGGTCGTCGACCGTGCCGGGTGCTCGGGCGCCATGGGTGTTGCGTCGGACGGCGGTGGGCCCCAGGTCGCTGCTGCAATGCGTTGGCCTGCCGCGGAGATCTTGTCGGCTTCCCTGGCGAGGGCACGGGGATCCGTGATCGTCATGCTTGCCAGGGCGAGGCGTACCGGGCTAGGCAGCTGATGGAGGAACAGCTCCCGGAACAGGCATGCCGGAGAAGCGAAAGTGCTCGCCGAGCAGCGAAAGCATGTTGTCCATTCGCTCGGACGGGCGCGTGTCGCCGAGCTCGGGCAGGTCGAGCAGGCGCCGTGCGCGTTCCGCCGATGGGAGGGCGAAAGCGTCGAGGAGGAGCTTTTTAATCGCGCCGTATTTGTCAGCGGCTGGCGGGCTCTCGAGGAGGCTCAGGGCGCGGGCCGCGGTGGCTGAACCGAGCGCTGCTACCACATGGTGGAAGCGGGTGTCGTCGGCCGTGATGCCTCACAGGGCGAACAGGGAGTCCGCCCGGGCGAACCAAACCGCCGCGTGAGCCTCCCAGAAGGTAGGCAGTTTAAGGGCAACTGCCGTGTCCATGTCGGTAGGTCACCAATGAAGGAGCGGTGCTCCCACGTCGATCGGAAGAATGGACGCGAGAGGGGGCGTGGCCCGGCGTCCCGGACGCGGCCTGGCAAGTCGAGAGCGGGCGTGCCCGGGCGTCCTGGACGAGCCCGGCATGGTGATCTCTCCGCGTCCTTGGTAGGTGCAAGGCGATTGTGAAAACCCAGCGGTAGCCGCTACACGTGACACTTTTGAACATCTGTGGGCAATTTTACATTTAAGATTTGCTTTCTTCGTGGTAGAGATTTGAAGTTTTCTTCTTTTGCAAGATGACAGTTTTATATGATAATTTGTTACATTGAAAACAAAGTCTTTATTGTGAAGTAATATAGTGTAGCGACCCATGGGTCCCCCAAGCAAGACCGGCATCAGAATCTCCTTGCTCCAGCCAGTGACGTCACCGGCGGGGATCCCCGGCGCCAGAGTGGCTGGTCACGTGACCGCCAAAGCGTGCCGCGCGTGCGGGTATAATGAGCTACACCTGTGGATCACGTGACCACCGAAGCACGCCTCGCTTGAGAGGCGTGGCTTTCGGTTTCGGTTTGGGTTTTTGGTTTTGCTTTATAAGGCAGCCCGATAAACAGGCTTTTTAGTGTTCCCGAGTTGGTTTTACGAATAAACATCTTCTCGGACGAGTTTGTGCCTTGCCATCCTTTTATCCGTATTCTGCTGGAGTCCGGACTCCTTCACTGGTGACCCCGAATTTGCAACACGGCAATGGACACCGCAGTGTCCCTCAAGCTGCCCACCTTCTGGGAAGCACATGCCGCCGTTTGGTTCGTGCAGGCGGACTCCCAGTTCGCCCTGCGTGGCATCACGTAGGACGCCACCCGCTACCATTACGTGGTCGCCGCGCTCGGCTCCGCGACCGCCGCCCGCTGCCTGAGCTTCCTCCAGTACCCGCCCGCTGACGGCAAGTACGACGCCATCAAGGCACTTCTGCTGGGCGCGTTCGCCCTTTCCCCGGCTGAGCGCGCACGACGCCTGCTCGACCTACCGGAGCTCGGCGATACGCGCCCGTCCGAGCACATGGACTACATGCTCGCGTTGCTCGGCGAGCACCCCTTGGATTTCCTGTTTCAGGAGCTCTTTCTTCGCCAGCTCCCGGCCCCGGTACGGGTCGCCCTGGCAGGTACGACCATCGTAAACCCCCGCGACCTCGCCAAGGAGGCCGACAAGATCGCTTCGGCAAGCCAGCTCGCCGAAGCGGCGAGCCAGCTCGTCGGGGTGGCGGCCGGGAGCCTTCCCGCCCGACGCCCGCGACGCAGTCTCCTTCCCGGAGACCGCCGGGCCGGCACGACTGGCAGCGGCGACGCCGCGTCGCCCGGTCCCAACGCGTCGACCGGAGCCCCCGCCGGACCCGGCCTGGTGCTATTTCCATGCCAGGTTTGGGCGGCAGGCCCGATCATGCCGACCCCCGTGCACGTTCGACCCCGGGAAACGGGCGAGCCGGCGATCCCTCCCAGCAATGAACGCCGGCCGTTCCGGAAACCTGCTGTTCATCGCGGACCGAGCGTCGGGGCGGCGCTTCCTCTGCGACACCGGCGCCCAGCTGAGCGTCATTCCCGCTTCGGCGGAGGACAGGCGGGCCGCCGTCTGCGGCCCCCCCATTGGTCGCGGCCAACGGCTCCGCCATCCGTACTTTTGGCCCACGCACCGTCGCCCGCCGCTTCGGCAGCCAGCTCTTTCACTGGGAGTTCGTGACGGCGGACATCCCCATGGCTTTGCTCGGGGCCGATTTCTTGTGCGCCCACGGGCTGCTGGTAGACGTGAAACGCCGGCGTCTCGTCAACGCCGAGACTTTCAGCTCCCTGGCGTGCGCCTTGAGCCGGGCCGCACCCACCGAGTTTTCCTGCGCCCTCCCATTGGCGGACGACTTCGCACGTCTCCTCGCGGAGTTCCCGGCCCTCACGCGGCCGACGTTTTCGGCCATCGCGGTGAGGCACGGCATCGAGCATCACATCCCCACTACGGGCCCGCCGGTGTACGCCCGGGCTCGCCGTCTCGACCCCGCTAAACTCGCCGTCGCCAAGGCCGAGTTCACGGCGCTGGAGCGCCTCGGCATCGTACGGCGCTCCGGCAGCGCCTGGGCCTCGCCGTTGCACATCGTCCCGAAGCCGGGGGGCGGATGGCGGCCATGCGGCGACTACCGCCGCCTCAACGATGCCACTACCCCCGACAGGTACCCCGTCCCGCACATCCAGGATTTTTCCGCCCGGTTGGCGGGGCGGACCATTTTTTCTAAAGTGGACCTGATTCGGGGGTACCAACAGGTGCCAGTCTGCCCGGCCGACATCCCAAAGACGGCCGTGATCACACCTTTCGGCCGCTTTGAGTTCCTCTGGATGCCCTTCGGCCTCAAAAACGCGGCGCAGGCGTTCCAGCGCCTGATGGACGGCGTGCTGCGCGACCTGCCGTTCCTCTTCACCTACCTGGACGACATCCTCGTCGCCAGCACGTCCAGAGCCGAGCACCTCCTCCACCTCCGGACGCTCTTCGGCCGCCTCAGCGAGCACGGCTTGATTGTCAACCCGGCCAAATGTCACTTTGGTGCGGCGACGATCGACTTTTTGGGCCACCGCATCACCCGGCACGGCGCTGTGCCGCTGCCGGCCAAAGTCGAGGCCATCGCCGCTTTCCCGCGCCCCCGCTCCGTCAAGGCGCTGCAGGAGTTCCTCGGGATGGTGAACTTCTACCACCGCTTCGTGCCCCGAGCGGCGCAACTCATGCGGCCCTTGTACGCCGCCCTCCGAGGCCAGCCGGCGAAGCACGACGTCGTCTGGTCCACGGACATGGACGCGGCTTTTGCGGGCGCGAAACGGGCCTTCGCCAACGCCACGCTGCTGGCCCACCCGGTACCCCATGACCCCATCGCCCTCACCACGGACGCCTCCGACTACGCCGTGGGCGCGGTCCATGAGCAATGGGTGAACGGGGCCTGGCAGCCGCTCGCGTTCTTCAGCCGGCAACTCCTGCCCAACGAGCTGAAGTACAGCATGTTCGACCGCGAGCTCCTCGGGCTGTACCTGGCCGTCCGCCATTTTCACCACCTCCTGGAGGGCCGCCCATTCACGGCCTTTGTCGACCACAAGCCATTGATTTTCGCAATGGCCAAGGTCACGGAGCCGTGGTCGGCCCGCCAGCAGCGCCACCTCTCCGCCGTGTCGGAATACACCACGGACATCCGGCACGTCGCCGGGAAAGACAACACCGTGGCCGACTGCCTTTCTCGGGCCAGCTCCAACGCCGTCCACCTCGGCGTGGATTTCGCCCTGATGGCGACGGACCAGACCACCGACGGCACGGTGCAGGCGCTCAAGGTGGCAGACACGGGCCTCCGCTTGGCTGACGTCCCCTTCGCGGGCACTGTCCTGCTTTGCGACGTCTCCCAGGGCCGACCGCGCCCCGTCGTGCCTGTCTCTTGGCGGCGCCGCATTTTCGCTTCCCTCCACGACCTCTCGCACCCAGGCCGGAAGGCGTCCCAGAAGCTGGTGTCGGCACGCTTCGTCTGGCACGGGTTGCGACGGGACGTCCGCGACTCGGCCAACGCCTGCACAGCCTGCCAGCGGGCCAAGGTCCACCGTCACACCCTCCCGAGTGGCGTTTCGACCACGTCCACGTGAACCTGGTGGGTCCCCTGCCCCCATCGCGGGGGTTCACCCACCTGCTCACCATGGTGGACAGGACCACCAGGTGGCCGGAGGCCGTGCCCCTCACCTCCACCACCACCGCCGACGTGGCGCAGGCGTTCATCGCCACCTGGGTCGCGCGCTTCGGCGCACTGGCGGACATCTCGTCCGACCGCGGCCCACAGTTCACGTCCGAACTTTGGGGCGCGGTCGCCCGCTCGTTGGGAGTCACTCTGCACCGCACCACGGCCTACCACCCCCAAGCCAACGGGTTGTGTGAGCGGTTTCACCGCTCCATGAAGGCCGCACTCATGGCCGGCCTCCAGGACGACGGGTGGGCCGACCGGCTCCCGTGGGTCCTTTTGGGCCTCCGCACGGCCCCCAAGGAGGACCTCCAGGCGTCCACCGCCGAGCTGGTGTACGGCCAGACTCTCCACGTCCCTGGCGAGTTCGTGCCCGACGCCACCAGCCCCTGGTCTGCCGCGCGCCAGTGCACGGACTTCCAGGAGGCTGCCCAACGTTTCGCCCCGGTGCCAACGTCCCCCCAGCACTCCGCACGGCGGAGTACGTCTTTGTGCGCCACGATGCGCACCGGGGGCCGCTCCGGCCACCTTACGACGGACCCTGCCGTGTCCTACGCCGGGACAACAAGTCCTTCATCGTCAGCATCGGCGGCCGGGCGGACCGGATCTCACTGGACCGCCTCAAACCGGCCCATATGGACGTCGGCCAGCCGTCACGGCTGGCTCTGCCACCGCGGCGTGGCCGCCCCCCGTCCACTACACCCCCCGTCCGACCATCCACCACCACACCGGACCCCCCCCCCCCCCCGCGACTGGCCAGGGGTCGTTTCGGTCGGGTCATCCGGACCCCCCTCAGGTTGACCTCCCTGGACCAAGTCCATTCTGGGGGGGCATGTGTAGCGACCCATGGGTCCCCCAAGCAAGACAGGCATCAGAATCTCTTTGCTTCAGCCGGTGACGTCACCGGCGGGGATTGCCGGCGCCAGAGTGGCTGGTCACGTGACCGCCAAAGCGTGCCGCGCGTGCGGGTATAATGAGCTACACCTGTGGATCACGTGACCACCGAAGCACGCCTCGCTTGAGAGCTTGAGGCTTTCGGTTTCGGTTTGGGTTTTTGGTTTTGCTTTATAAGGCAGCCCGATAAACAGGCTTTTTAGTGTTCCCGAGTTGGTTTTACGAATAAACATCTTCTCGGACGAGTTTGTGCCTTGCCATCCTTTTATCCGTATTCTGCTGGAGTCCGGACTCCTTCAATAGTAAGCTTACACGTGTATCCAGTGATCAGGAAGTTCTAAGCTACATCACTTCATGCAGTTTATTACCTCCGTCACCGAAGGCGGATGGAGGTTGTGTTTTCACCCCTGTCCAGTAGCGGACTGGGTCTTAAAACCGGCCCGGGCATCCTTCACCTAGGTCGGCCCATTATTCATTTATATGGTGCTTATCTGAGAAAATAGACGAAATGCTTGAAAAAAACAAAAACAAATAAAATCCACTAAAAATTACATTTATTTTCAGTAACACAAGCACATGTCATGTCTAAGAGAGTAGGTGCCTGCGCAGTTTGCTGCTTCTGGCAGCCACACCATCAATGACATCCTTAGTTTCAAGTTTGGCCAGGATCCCTTTTTCCACAGACGTCAACATGAACGCCTCAAGATGTTCTTGTGTCATTGTACTTCGCAGACGGCTTTTGATTCTCTTCAAAGCAGAGAAAGACCATTCACATGCCACTTGACACAAGCAGCGTTAGCAGCAGCTTGTAGGCAAGCCCAATGCTCTTGTAGGCATCAGTGAAGAGGTTCAACTTGAGGAGCACCTTGTAGCAGCAGAGAGGACAGGCTTTACATGACTTACATGTACTTGGCAGAGTCTTCCTGTCCTGTTCAGACTCACTGTTCTCCTGCACTGTATAAGCATCTGCTGCTGATAGTTTCAGTGTTGACCCTTGTTCTCCAAGGCTTTGCAGTTCTATTCGTAGTTGTTCCGCAGTGACACCATCATCAAATCTCAGCAAATGTTTATGCAGCTCTTCCATAGCTCCCGATGGCACTTGATCAAAGTTCCTTGGGTGGAGAAGTGAGAGATCAGCATACAATGTTGATGTTGCTGATCTGTCAAACCGCTGCTCAATGCTGCTCACAATAGTGTCCACTATTCGGTTGTTCACTTCAATGCGATACTTCTTTACTGGGTCAGAAGCTGATGTAGCCTCATCTATGAACAGTTCGTCATCAATGCGTTTGTGCCGTCTTTGCCGTTTTATAGGAAGGGACTCTTCCATAACAAGATTTACATCCATTTCATCCAGCTGGTCATTAGCCCATTGAACAAACTTTGCAGCTGCATCATGACAAGCTTGGAAGTCATCCCATAGCATCTGCATATTCTCTAGCAATTCATCCACCATGCGGTGCACAGTCAGCAGATCCAATTGCACAGTTTGTAGATACTTGGAGAGCGCTGTAGTGCAGGAGAATACTTGCAGATATACTTGTGCAGTCAGAATTGTTTCAAACTGCAGGAGACTGGCAATGTATCCCTGCACCTTGGCCTTAACAGCTGCTTGGATCTGGTCAGCAACTAGTATGGCATTAAGAGTGGTGATAACTTCCATGAAAAACGCTCCAGTTGGGTTGTTGAATGAACCAAAAACCTTCTTCAAGGCGGCATCCATTGACCACCATCTAGTTTCTCCGATAGTTCCCATTCGTTTCACAGTAGTGGAGTGTCGACTCCAGATGTTCATTCGCTGATAAGATTCCCGAAAGAACACTGCAATGTCATTCATTAGTGAGAACAGTGATGCGCTAGTGACCACAACACTTGTAGCTTCGGTCACAACGAGATTTAACACATGTGCGTGGCACCAAACATGGATCTGCATTGGAGCTTCCTTTGATAGCAGAGTACTGAAACCTTTGTAGCGCCCCTGCATGTTTGCTGGACCATCAGTTGAGTTTCCAACACAGTTCTTGAGGCCAAGATTCAGTCCTAACAAGACTTCAGAAACAAGTTGCACAAAAGCTCCACCAGTAGATTCCTCACATTTCACCACACTCACTAATCTTTCTTGGATAGTGCCAGTGCTATCAACATATCGAAGAACAACAGAGCACTGGTCTTGTGTTGAGATGTCTTGAGTGGTATCAATTTCCACAGCAAACATGTCTGTTACTTCTTCAGAAATCCACTGACTTATCTTATCCCGGATAACTGTGATAACATAATTCACTGTAGTTTTAGACAGCAAAGTTACCAAGGAGCCTCGACCTCGTGAACTCTTTGCCTTCTCATGTTGCTTCTTGCTGTTCTGGACAACGTGAAAGAGATGATCGGCTGTGCAGGAATCGTACTTCCGAAGTAGTTTTACAACTTCCAGAAATGTACCATGGTCGATCTCCTCATTGTCAAGTGTGTATGCTGCTTCTTCATTACTTCCTCTGTAGCTCAGTCCCCTCTTACCAATGAGTTTGACCACATCCACAACTCTTTCCATCACTCGTCGTCTCTTTCTAACCTCATCATGATGGCTACGTGTGAGCAGGTGAGAAACGCTGGACTGTTGTCGATCTACCAGGTATGCTGCAGAGCATCTCAAATGAAAAGAAGAGCGTTCATGTTCTTCAACACGTGTATGTACATGTCGCCAGTCAGTCATTCCCTCGATGAACGTGGACCAGTCTGAGGTGCTGGAAAACGCCAAGCACACTGAACAGTGAAGAGAATGATTGTCCTTGTTGTATGACAACCACCATCTGTTTGTACCATCTTTTCACATGAAACACCTCTTGACCACTCGGTTGTCAGTTTTTTGATTAGGGTGGTAATTCCAAAACAGCAAACAATCTTCATCTCTACATGGTTTATTAAAGTAGTTAATCGAGGGGTATCCCTCCTCTGCAAGTGTAGCAGCTGCAGCAGGTACATCTCTCTCAGCTGACCGCACCTGTTCGTGTTCACGAATTTGCACAAATTCTGCCGATTCAGCTGCCAATTGGTCATCTACTGATTCAGCTGCCAATTGATCATCGACCAATTCAGCTGCTGATGGTCCAGCTACCGATTCAGTATCCTTATCCCCGTGTTCACTGACTTCACCAGGCCCAGTATTAGTACTCTTGAACAGATCCAAACGGTTTGTGCACTTTGAAGCACTATCTGACAGTTTCTTTTTCTTTCGATCACACTCCTTCTCAGCACCTCCTTTTCTTCTCTTCTGGTTTGCTTTATCCATTGTTGGTTACAGATGCAGATGCTGGAAAAAAAATTTTTTGCATCGCAAGTCAGTTCGTGACATTGTTATCAATACTAGATCAGTAGTCAGTAGACCTATCTAAACTTACTTGGCCTATCGGCTCAAAATCCTTTTTACTGTTGATTTGGTAGTTTTTACAATGAAGGAAACATGTATCGGGAGTACATACGACATAGCGATTGTGAATGTAACAGCTCTGAGGCGTCTTTCGCTTCGCATCGCAGTGACAGTGAGCACCAACATGGCGGCTGTAAGACTAAAATCTGGCTTCAAACCCCTCACCTCACAGCCCACAGCCTTCAACCAGACATATTAACACGCTCCTCCCCCTTCATTCCCGTTCTTTAAAGCAAAGCGGTATAAATTGTTGTGTCGCCCTTATATATGACGAGCAACGGTACCCGCCCTAAGGGCGGGGCTTCAATTAGGAGGCGCGATTTATTTTAACATCAGTTAAATATCACACGCAAATCATCAAAATCTAAACAGTGTTTTTAGAATTTCAATAAAAAAACCACATCACTGTTCATATCGGTAAATATTATTCCATTGTAGCGGTTACCGGAAGCATACACAATCACCTTGCACCGGCCGATGACGCAACCGGCGAGCGGTTACTTGTCCGGACTCGCCCGGGCGTGTCCAGACTTGCCTTTCCCGGGCGAACACTTGACTTGCATACCATGCCCCATTGAGAGGCGTGGCTTACCTATTTGCATACCCCGCCTGAGAGGCGTAGCTTTTGTGTGTTGAACTTTACTTATAAATTGCCGCCCGTTCGATCGGCTGATTCAGTGCTTTGGAGTTCGTTTGAGTGAGCTGGGAATAAATAGCTCAGTGAAACTTCATTCCTGGCGTCGTCCATTTTGTCCGGTTTTATCGTGCGAGCACAGCTGCCACACCATCGTGTTTCAAATCGTGATTAGTGATATCAACTGTACGCTTTTCTTTAGGAAAAAAAATGGAATGATTTTGTACGGTACCTCTTCTTCAGCTTAGAACTTCAGGATACACGACATTGCTGATAAAAGTTCCTTTTCTCTCTTTGAAGTTCTTGGCAAACATTTTGATATTGTCACTGCTGCCAACGCGACGCCATGGCATTATTCATAACATTCATTCATCGAATGATTATTAAACATTATTCTTACGTTCATTAAACGTTCATTAAACGTTCATTAAACGATTACGAAAATAAAAACGAAAAAGCATTACGAAATTACGTTCACACTGTCACATCAAACACTACCGTGAACACAAAAGTCACAAACATCGTCACAAACGTTACGTTACGTAATTCAAACCGTGAACACATCGAATATTGGAGAGCCCATTGCGCAAACGATTTGTTTTCTCTGGTACGTGTTACTGGGCGGGTACGTTGCTAGTAATTATAATGAGGCGTCAGGGGCGACCTTTTGAACTTTTCATATTTAGCGGGGAACCCCCGGGGATGGAGGCAGAGCCAGAAGTTTTCCGTGACAAATTTTTTTTCAGCAGTTTTTTTATCCAGCCCAGCGGCCCATTTTTTACCCAGCGGTCCCAGCCCACCGGGCATTGCCCAAATGCCCTATGGCCAGTCCGCCCATGCCCCTGTCTGTGTCTGTTGTTTATCTGTGAGCTGGGTATCTCAAAAAAGTTGTGGACGGATTCAGATGAAATTTGGTGGACAGGTTGGGTGTGTAACAAGGACGAAATGATTAGATTTTGGTGAAGAGGCAAATCTGGATGTAGATATAGATACGATAAATTGAATAGACCTGTGTAATATGAAATGTAGATATAGATATGAGAATTCATCATTGAGAGAAGGGGAGGGAGTGGAGGGGGGTGGGGGAATTGGAGGAGAGACAGAGGGGTAGGGAAGAGGGAGAGGGGTAGGGAAGAGGGAGAGGGGTTATAGAGAGAGAGGGGCAACGGTGGGGAGAGGGGCAACGGTGGGGAGAGGGGGAAGGGTGGGGAGAGGGGGTAGGGGTGGGGGGAGGGGCAGGGTTGGAGAGGGGGAGGGGTGGGGAAAGGGAGAGGGGTGGGGAGAGGGAGAGGGGCAACGGTGGGGAGGGAGGGGCAGGGGTGGGGAGAGAGAGAGGGGCAACGGTGGGGAGAGGGGGAAGGGCAGGGTTGGAGAGGGGGAGGGGTGGGGAGAGAGAGAAGGGCAGGGTTGGAGAGGGGGAGGGGTGGGGAGAGAGAGAGGGGCAGGGTTGGAGAGGGGGAGGGGTGGGGAGAGGGAGAGGGGTGGGGAGAGGGAGAGGGGCAACGGTGGGGAGGGAGGGGCAGGGGTGGGGAGAGAGAGAGGGGCAACGGTGGGAGAGGGGGAAGGGTGGGGAGAGGGGGTAGGGGTGGGGGGAGGGGCAGGGTTGGAGAGGGGGAGGGGTGGGGAGGGAGGGGCAGGGGTGGGGAGAGGGAGAGGGGCAGGGGTGGGGAGAGGGGCAGGGGTGGGGAGAGGGGCAGGGGTGGGGGGAGAGGGACAGGGGTGGGGAGAGAGGGGCAGGGGTGGGGAGAGAGGGGCAGGGGTGGGGAGAGAGGGGCAGGGGTGGGGAGAGAGGGAGAGGGGTGGGGAGAGAGGGAGAGGGGTGAGGAGAGAGGGAGAGGGGTGAGGGAGAAAGAGGTGGGGGAAAGAGAAAGAGAGAGAGCAAGGATGGTTAGGGGGTGGGTTAGCAAAGAGAACGTGTTGAAAGTGTATAAAGTTTCACTTATGGGATGTGGGTGTGTAGGGGATGCCTAACGTGAAATGACCACTACTTTGCAGGATTTGGATGCTAATTTGGAAATGCTATCAAGCCACAAAACCCTTGGAGAAGCATATTTAAACAGGCAGAGAGAGATAGGGCAACATAGGTCAAGTTTCTTTTGTTTTTTTTCCTTTTCTATTTATGCCTTTTAACATGCTGACACACTTTAGTTGTCACACAAATCCTTTTGGAAACTAGGTCGCACTGACCTATCCTGATCCGATTTTCCTTAGTATTTTCATCCCTGTTCTTACCTTCAAATGTGTTCTGTTCTAGAAGAATAAAAATTTTAAAAAACCACCTTTAGAGGCCATTTTTCCCCGCCAAGCGGGGGTTGGCCTTTTTCGGGGACCGTGGTTGTTGTTGTTTTTCGGTCCCCTTTTTGAAGCAATGTTTTACGGCCGGATGCCCTTCCTGCCGCCAACCGTTTTTGTCGCCTTTTACGACAAACAGGGAATTACCAGTGAACTGGTACTCAATTAGCCGACCTCGGAAGGATGACAGGCTGAGTCAACCCCCCTGGCGTTAATTCAGCGATCGACCGGGATTCGAACCCAGGATCCTAGGATCCTATGCCGGCACCCTAGCCGCCAGCCCAACACCAGGGCTTGTTCTAGAAGTGTTCTAGAAGAATGAATGAGTGAATGATCGTTTTAAGGCCATTTTCCCCGCTAGAGCAGGGGTTACCCATCACCCATTCCAATCTGTTCTAGAAGCCTTTGTGCAAACTAGATCACACTGACCTAAGTAAAGCTGGATCTATTTGACCCATTTCCTTAATTAGGTCACTGACGTCATTTGACCTACTTAGCCCTATTATTGTCTGCTCCTTTAACGTGTTGATACAACTTGGTGTTTGTCGGAATGAATTAGTCATTGTCCCCTGCCCCTCCAACAAGGTCGGTCATTCAACAAGATCCAAGGGTCATTGAAATGAGCTCGGTCAGACTGACCGATCATTCGTCCATGTACTTTGCACGCGATATTTCAAAAAGCATTGAACATTTAGCTTTTGTATTGCAGATATCTATTCCTCATGACATTATCTCAACCTGATTAGATCACAGCTGTGATTGGTTGAATTATGTTGCCAGGGCAACCATCTTGGTAACTTGGCTTGTATTTGTGATATTTCAAAACCCATTCAAGATTTAGCTTTCATATTACACAGGTCTATTAATGCCACCCAAAAGGCGGGGGGCGTAGAGTATCAGCTCATTGTACTTCAAATAGAAACACCTTGTAGATACTGTATTAATAATATGTTGTTGTCGTTGTCATCACCCATTCCAATTAGTATGCTTTGCAAGTTGGCCAGAAATTGGTACTTCGTTCTAGTACTAGGAGGTGGTATGTAAAAAAAAAAAATACATTCATGGTGTCTGGTGCAGTTCTTGACATGATCCAAAGATATTATTCCACTTGGATAAAGTGCACGTGATCCTGGAGGAAACGGTGATGGGTGGCCAAGTGCTGGAAACGAACAATGCACGCATCCTCTCATTATTGCACCAGATGGATCAAACCTCGAGAGAGAAGTGACATGCGTAAAACACACCAACATCTGACATTCTGCACATGCGTCAGAAATGCCTAAATTACTATCAGTTGAAAGTTAAAAATACAAATTATTATCCTGTGCTATAAAAATTGGACACGATGTCCAGTGAAATCTACAAAGTGAGTCAAGATCTCTAATTTCTTGACATTTGAAAGTCTTACTTTCTCCATCGCAGTATAATATCTCAATTTTCTTTCATACGTTATTGTGCGATCGTCTCAACACCGTTAAGTAGTGAAGGAATTGTGCTCGTAATGTTATATTCCACATGACTCTTCCCCAATTTTTTTTCTGCTATAAAGGTCAATCCTTGAAGAAATGTTTTTTGTTTTTTTTAAATTGGTATGCTCTGAGAAAGTGGTGATTTCTGGAGTGGCCTGAGACTATTACAAGCGTGAGGCTGTCCAGATTGCAATGGATTCTGTTCATTGCCATTGCTGTAAACCTTGCTGTAATGTATTCTATAAGTGGAAAGCACAATAAGGATGGCCATGCTGGAACTCTAGGTGCATGGTTTCCATACTGCGGCCCATCTAAGACTGTTATTGGAACTACTCTTGTGTTGCGTGAATTTGAAGACTTTGCCAATGGTGTACCAGACACTGCGGCTTCCTTCCTTCGTGCTCGTCCTGGAGGCTCTGTGCTTGTGGTCTCGGATAAACTTCCGTACCCACCTTTGCGACTTCCCCAGCCTGGCACTTCTCTTTCATGTCTAGATGGCTTACCTGGCACGTCTAGCTGCCAATCATGGCCAGAACTGCTGTTGACCTCTGCATTTGTGCTGCTAGCTCCAGATGGAGTGCACGTCACCGCAGCTGCACAGCTGGAATAGATGGAGCAGATGCTACAACACTTAGGTGGAAGAGTGTTTGCTGTGGCTGCTCCTGTCTTATCTGAGCGGCCAGGACACTGCATACACCTTAAGGTCAGTCCTCGTATTTTTGGCTTTGCTTTGGCAATCTCATGATTTCCCCTCTCCCCCCACCCCCCCCCCCCCCCCCACTCCACCCCACCCATGCCACTTTGCCAGTAGGCCCCTATGTCTCCCATACATCTTTTGTCACCTCTCTTCTTTATTTTTTACTTGTACACCGTCCCTTTCCTTCTGTGATGCTCTTGTCCCTGTCATCCTTCCTTGCTGATACATTGACCCCTCCCTGCCCCCCCCCCCTCATTTTGCTTGCTTATGAACCTCAACTCTCACTTTTTTTTTTGGTAATATGCCTCTGTAATTCTTCCTTGTTTATCCATTGTCTGAATTTTTCCTTCCTTATAGCCGGTGAAGCTGGTGTTGTGAATGAACGCGTACGTATTATGTTGAAAAGCCAGATTTTGCTGAATCCTTTGAGAATTTCGAAGCTTTGACGCACCAAATCGCTCCATGGAGGCCGGCATCTTGCGGATGCGGAAGTATGCATAAAAAATTGCGAAAAAGTTCAATCGGGTGTTTGTTTCACCCGTCTTTTTTTGATTCACAATCTTATGCACCTCTAATTTGTAATTAAAATACTTTAAGACCAACCTCGTTCCCGGGCCCGCACGGGCGGGTCCTGGTTATCTTCAGCGAAAATCGTCACCCAACACCGGAACCAATGAGATTCGAGCATTTGAAAGCATATTTCAAAAAAGCTTATCACACGTTTCAGAGGCTGAAAACGGCATCAAATATTCTAAAATTGACGAAGAATTATTTTTTAGAAATCTCTGGCCGTAGGGGATAGTTTTTCACAGCCGGAAATATCCGAAGTTGAGACGGAATTCACCGAATTAATCAAGAAGGAAATTTTATGAATTTTAATCTCATCCAGAATGCAAATGATGTCATTTTGAACGAGGTACGGTACCTACTACACCTACCTACTACCAACTACCTAACCTACTGATGCCATAGTGATGGGTAAAATAGTGGCAAGAGGCTTTGGCTTCACCGGCTCATTGCGGCTTTGCAGTAGGGTACAAGTATATACTCCCTTTATCTATTTCTAGATCTACCCCCAATAATCCAATATTTCTTATATACACAAAGAATTAAGTTAAGCACCCCCCCCCGTTTTTTTACAACCTCGCACATTACAAGTTTGTTGTCGTCAAAACAGTGTAATATACCCATGATATTGCTATATTTTCTGGAGAAGTGATATTATGGTCACATAAAAACATAACAATCATGCCGTTTTCAATATTTTATTCTGAATAATTTAAGGTGAAATTTTTTGGGAATTTTAGGCATATTTTCACCTCAATTTAAGTATGGAGCTATAGGTCCATCACGGACAGTGTGGATGACGTTTATGTTTTCTAACGTACAGTCATTGTTCTGAGAAGACCTCTAGCGATCTTTGCGTCAATAACGTGTGTAGGACCCACGTGATCGGATCACTGACTCAACCCTACGTCTCATAGACCCTGTAAGCCGTCGTATGCGTTGCTGTGGCAGGTTGAACCCCCTCGAGCACGTTTGGGACATGTTGGGACGACAAATTGCGAAGATGGTCCCTCCAATAGCCAATCTGGATGAATTGGAACGTGCATTACATCGGGAATGGAACAACCTGCCACAGCAACGCATACGACGGCTTACAGGGTCTATGAGACGTAGGGTTGAGTCAGTGATCCGATCACGTGGGTCCTACACACGTTATTGACGCAAAGATCGCTAGAGGTCTTCTCAGAACAATGACTGTACGTTAGAAAACATAAACGTCATCCACACTGTCCGTGATGGACCTATAGCTCCATACTTAAATTGAGGTGAAAATATGCCTAAAATTCCCAAAAAATTTCACCTTAAATTATTCAGAATAAAATATTGAAAACGGCATGGTTGTTATGTTTTTATGTGACCATAATATCACTTCTCCAGAAAATATAGCAATATCATGGGTATATTACACTGTTTTGACGACAACAAACTTGTAATGTGCGAGGTTGTAAAAAAACGGGGGGGGGTGCTTAACTTAATTCTTTGTGTATATATGCACCCTTTTCACCTTAATTTTTACGGCGTATCCCATCGGGCAGAGCCGTCTAGAACCGTGTTTGTCCGTATGTACTATGTATGTATGTATGTATGTATGCATGTATGTCCCCTCAAACGTATACCAATCAGAGCTGAGAATATGGTCACATGACAGGGTGATGTGATTACGTCTGATGTCATTACGGTGGTGCTGCAGCTGACTCTCCATGCACCGCCATTTTGATTTATATGCCGAACATATCGTCGAACCTGTCATATATCACAATCTCCATGCTCTACCTTACGTTTTTCATTCAGTGAAACACAAACAAACCGATTGTTAAAATGACCATCAAATATCGAAAGCATCGGTGTTACGGCTCTTCCAACGACACGTATGTATAGGCCTTAGGCGTTATGACTCACCGTCCGCTTCGGACAAATTAAATCCAAGTTTCTTCATACAGTGGTATCGTTTCGGTAGTATCGTTTTCGTAATAATAATAATATTATAGTAAATATAACCATAACACTTTAATCCCAATGTCATGAATGGAAAGTTAATGGATTGAAGTAAGGAATTCACCTTGGTTTTTAAACAATAATATAATTTTCGTAATAATAACATAACGTTCTTATTATAGTAAATCTAATCATAACACTAATCCCTTAGTAGTGACTGCAACGATACTGGAGGTTAAATATTTATCCTATATATATATTAAAGTAGCGGAAGTTTTGTGTCCGGCCTTCATGCTACGTCATAATACCTATATGATGTCATTACGGCCGACGTAAACACCCGCTCACTTTGAGAGTGGCAGGAAAGGTCATTCCTCTTTGGGGTAGATAGATTACAGTCTCTCTGTGATCGGGTCTCAAGAACATTGGGTGTGTGTTCATTTACCAAGGTTCTTGTGGAGAGATCGGCAAGTGGCTTAAGCATTTGAGCAAGCACTCCATTCAAAACCCTTAAGGAACGGCTGGCTTGGCAAGCACTAGCTAGCTGCTTGGTAAATGAGCACACCCTCCTACCCTTGTGGGGTATATAAATTACAGTAGATCTTTGCTCAGTTCTGTAAGTAGAACATACCTCATGGATGTCGGGATTCCTCCAAATTTATTTATTTAATGTTATAAACAGCATTAGTGACTGTTTGAAAAGCTAATCATGTGTGTTTGTGGTTTATAATATTTTACAAGCCCGGCTACGCCACTGTTAGATTTTTGGTCTTGTTGTTTTAAAAACAGAGTTTATGTTCATGAACGAGTGAGGTGACAGGGAAAACAGGCAGCATACTGACAGTGGGGCAGTGAAATATTAGGTGGGTGATACAAGCAATGGAATAAACAAGAAGACGTCATGCGTAGCACGATACTTGCAAAATACGCCCCCCCCCCTCCCTCCACAAGAAAAAAAATTCCATTGATACAGCAAATTGTCCATTTCATCAAGAATTCAGTGACCAGATATGCAAGTCCTTTTAAAATTTCAAGTCAATTGGATGAGAATTGAGGATTTTAGAAATTTGGCCTATGTTGACCTCAAAGATACTTAGTGGTTGAATTCAGTGACCAGATATGCAAGTCTTCTTCAAATTTCAAGTCAATTGGATGAAAATTGAGGATTTTAGAAATTTGGCCTATGTTGACCATTTGGCCTATGTTGACCTCAAAGATACTTAGTGGTTGAATTCAGTGACCAGATATGCAAGTCTTCTTCAAATTTCAAGTCAATTGGATGAAAATTGAGGATTTTAGAAATTTGGCCTATGTTGACCATTTGGCCTATGTTGACCTCAAAGATACTTAGTGGTTGAATTCAGTGACCAGATATGCAAGTCTTCTTCAAATTTCAAGTCAATTGGATGAGAATTGAGGATTTTAGAAATTTGGCCTATGTTGACCATTTGGCCTATGTTGACCTCAAAGATACTTAGTGGTTGAATTCAGTGACCAGATATGCAAGTCTTCTTCAAATTTCAAGTCAATTGGATGAAAATTGAGGATTTTAGAAATTTGGCCTATGTTGACCATTTAGCCTATGTTGACCTCAAAAATACTTGGTGGTTGAATTCAGTGACCAGATATGCAAGTGGTCTTCAAATTTCAAGTCAATCGGATGAAAATTGAGGATTTTAGAAATTTAGCAATGTTGGTGACCTTTGGCCTATGTTGACCTTTTGACCTATTGACCCCAAAAACAATAGGCTTCTGGCATTTGACCAACTCTACCATTTGGTGAAGTTTGGTTGAAAATTGTGACCTGTAGGCCGGTGACAAACAAACAGACAAGCAAACAAACAAACAGACAGAACCACAAACACAACCGACCAATATACTTGAAAAATCTTCGATTTTGCAGGTAATAAACAGAAAACGAGGTGAGGAGTGGATGAAACTCAGCAATCTGCAAGTAAGTAAGAAGGATGGTGCTGTAATACTTGCTTAAAGCCCTGGAGGGAAGGTTAGGATTGAACCATTTCTGGTTTGCAAACGGGAGAAAAGATGAACAGATGAGTGGAGGTGGGCCCGGGTTTTGTGAGATAACCAGGAAGAGATTGCTGGTAGAGCTGGGGATAATTGAGAGCTGAGACTGAAGAGGGTGCAAGACCAGTGGAGAGGTGCTCGAAAAAGAGGCCTACAACCTCTCCCTATAAGGGGGGAGGTGTGATGGAGGAGCTTGTGTTGTGCTTGTGCTTTAATGCAGGAGATGCCCACATTGTCGAGAGCTTTAATTCCACAGAATCCTTCCTCAAGAGGCAGTTGTGACGGGGGAGCATCAGCCCATAGGGAGGAACATTATTCCAATGAGCTATGGACAAAGGCTTTGTACGATGTTGAATAGTTCTGTTTTTTGTTTTTTTTCCCCAAGGATTGACTTGGAACAACAGACAGTGCCTAATCTGTGACTGGCTTTGGAGGCCAACTTTGCTAGAGGGTCAGAACAGGAAATGGCTTAGCTGATGTTTCAAGCGTAAAAGTTCACGATGCTTCACCAGCTCCAGTGGTTAACCTCTTCCAGTGGCTTGCTGTGGAAACGGATGGATAAATTTGATGATTCTTCTGGAGCAACAGTGTGAGACCGAGTGATTTGCCAAGGTTGAAAGACGCGTTCCATTTGTCAGAACAGCATCTAATTTCATTCCAAATGAGCAGAGTGCCGCAGTGAATTTGTCACACTCGTATCGAGATGAATCCCCATCTTTGAGATAGGTAGATAGTGGGGATTCAGCTGTTTGGAACATGGAAACCACGACGGTGTTGGTGCTGATAAAATCTAAAATAATAAAAGGCAATGTGTGTCGGTGTATCAGTGCGTCTCCTCCATAACTCCAAAACCATGAAAACTAGTGGTCCCAAACTTTGCATTTACATTAAGGGAACACGAAGGAAGTGCATGAATGAAAACTGGATGTTTGGGTAAATGATTGTACTCACTCATTTTTTGAAGATGATTAATGGGAGTGCACTCTACATGCTGCTTTTGCAAGCCAAGGCGATACAGGAGACCGCGCTTTGTTTATATTTTTTACGTACATTACCCGATGGCCTCACACCCTCATTTTAACTCACCTTTTCCTCCCTCCTTTCTCTCCCCCTCCCCTTCTCTGTCTCCCCCTCTGTTAATATTCCTGTCAACGAAGCGACGTTGCCTTGCCCAGCAATGCCGGGTACCTTTGCTCGTTACAAATAAGACAGTTATGCATTAAGATGAATACAGAAAAGAAGTTCAAAAGATACAAAATGGACCTTTGCATAGCTAGGAGAAGCAGGAAGGAAGGAGAGGGGAGGTTCGCAACTACAAGAAAGCAACGGAAGGGCAGGCATAAGTCGGGACGGAGCATGGGCGAATGATGTTTGATGGATCTGCTTTTTTGTCGAGTGCTGCAGTAAACGGTTATCATGAGCGTGATTGCACTCACAGCTGACACTCACAACTAGTGGAGGAAAGGCAGGATAGGTGCCACAGCCAAGCCAAGTGCCAAGATACAAGGTGCCACAGCCAAGCCAAGTGCCAAGTGCCAAGATTTGTTCTTGGCCAAGACAGCCAAGTGCCAAGATATACCTCAAGAGATCATTTTACCCTTTGGAAAAAGGCTTATGGGTGGTCACTGAAGCAAATTTGGTTTTCAATGTTCCAGAGTTTGAATCAAGTGTGCATAAAGCTTCAGATGGTGGGAATTGACTGTTATGAAACATTGTTTTTGCAGCCATAAAAATAAGTTGCCAGAAGTCTCCACCTGTTTGTTTTTTAGGCGTTTTGTTTTCCTCAAGAGCAAAGCATGGTTAAATTGACAGTTTTAGTAGGAAGGGCATGGTTAAATTGACAGTTTTAGTAGGAAGGGCATGGTTAAATTGACAGTTTTAGTAGGAAGGGCATGGTTAAATTGACAGTTTTAGTAGGAAGGGCATGGTTAAATTGACAGTTTTAATAGGAAGGGCATGGTTAAATTGACAGTTTTAGTAGGATGGGCATGGTTAAATTGACAGTTTTAGTAGGAAGGGCATGGTTAAATTGACAGTTTTAGTAGGAAGGGCATGGTTAAATTGACAGTTTTAGTAGGAAGGGCATGGTTAAATTGACAGTTTTAGTAGGAAGGGCATGGTTAAATTGACAGTTTTAGTAGGAAGGGCATGGTTAAATTGACAGTTTTAGTAGGAAGGGCATGGTTAAATTGACAGTTTTAGTAGGAAGGGCATGGTTAAATTGACAGTTTTAGTAGGAAGGGCATGGTTAAATTGACAGTCTGGCAGCAGGCCAGCAATTGAAATCACCAGTAAGAGAATAAATACAGAGAGACCAGAGAGAGGATATATATATATTGTTGCGGAACCCAACGTCGGCCTCTGTACCCCTTATCGAGGGGGGATTAATCCCCTCGTCTATAACTGACCGACGTGGTCCCGAAGTTGCACAGCTACCCCCGAAGAGGCAGGTGCACAACCTCGTTCGTACCGCGGACAGATGTTAATTGCCGAGCGGTTTAGCAACCGCGGCACGAACCATTAACAAGCGACTAGACCCGATTCCTAAACGTTGGCCAAATCGTGCCACAGGTATTCAATGAGGGAAAAGACAAGGACGAAACGGATGTAAAGGAAAGAAGAACAAAGGTAGGAAATACAAATATGATTTATTACTAATATGTACACAATTAAAGAAACCAAGGAGAAGGAAGGATAATAAAATAAATACAGAAGGATGGAAGAACCAGAAGGACACAGTGCAAATATTAGCTTACCTACTGCAGTCTTACTTAAACCCAGGGATGAGACAAAAGACAGACTACAAGCACACTTACACGGGGGATGATGACAGGAATGGCAGGAGGTGGATGGCTGGAGGGAGAGGAAGGTTCAGCTGGAACCGGAGCACGGTCGGGCCGGGAGTGAGCAGCCGCCGCTCTTTCTCGATCGGCGCGTTCAGCAGCCGCCGTTCCTTCGTGGCCACGGTCGAAACTGCCGTCAAAGCCCCGAAGCTGCGGTCGTTCAAAGCTGCGATGGTTCCAAGGCTGCGTGGTGGATTCAAAGCTGCGTGGTGGAGTCAAAGCTCATCTCTCTTGTGGGGGGCGTTGCGTGACGGGTTCTCTCTCTGACGCATCTCTCGCAATCCTTCCCCACCCCCTTTTATAAGGCCCGTCGCGATCAAGCCGTGCCACGCCCGTGATGGTGTCTCACCAGCCCTGATTGGCTGATGGGGGCTTGCTGGGCTCCACCTTCTCATGACGAGTGGAGGGCAACGCCCTTCTTCCCCGAGACGGAGCACATGGCCAATGGCGGCAAATGCTGAAAACCGCCCAATGCAGTTGGCAACGGAGGCTTTGGGAATGGGGGCTTTGGGAATGGAAGGGAGCTACCTTATGTCATTTGGTGCAATGCAGTGTCAACTAGTGGGAACAGAGCCTTCAACTACATAGAATAAGGAGATAACTACTTAAGAGGGAAATCTATGATTTGCTACGTGATTGTATATGGAGTAACTAAGGAGGACGACCTTTGACCTTTACACACAACACGGAGGGTGATATTTACACACAAAAAAACACAATTTTCAAATCCACAACAATATATATATATATATATATATATATATATATATATATATATATACAGACTTGGCATTTAATATGGAATATTTTTTTTGTGGGGGTGAACTTACCTTTCAAGATGACTTAGAACCAAAAGTTCATTGAAATTATGTTGAAATTTTTCTAGATTTTGTTAATGTGACCTTTAAAAGAAACAAAAACCACATTTGACATTTCGAAGCAAATAAATTGATCCTTGAAAGTGATGTAAACTGATATCGAACTCAATTCACGGACAGTACTGTGTTAAACTTCTGTGCGTTTTCCTTAAGTATCTCTTTATTTTGCACATTAGCCCAATTTTTTTTAACAAAAACAAAAGTTAAATCACGACTGGGATTACGGACAGTAAAATTACAGTTCAGTACTTCGTGTAACCCCCACGAGCATTCAGGAGAGCATGTACACGTCGAGGCATGCTGTTCACGAGATTTGCCAAGGTTTGGACAGGAATCGCTTGCCATGCAGTGACAATAGCCTGCTGCAATTCACGCACAGAGGCAGGCTGCTGGTCCAAGTTGTCGATTTGACGCGTTAATTCTGCCCACAAGTTCTCCATCGGATTCATATCCGGGGACATGGCAGGCCACTCCATATGCTCTACACCACGGTCAACAAGAAAGTGTTGGATCATGCGAGCACGATGAGGCCGTGAATTGTCATCTTGGAAGACATAGTTTCCTCGAAAGGCTGCACGAACAAATGGAAGCAATGTTTCTTCCAGAATGGCCCTGTGCTTGAACTGGTTCAGGTTTCCATTCAGAACAACCAGGTCAGTTTTGCCCGCTGCATGAAAAGCAGCCCAAACGGTCACCCCACCACCTCCAGCTTGGACTCTTGGCACTCTACAATCTTCGTTGTAGGCTTCATGCACTTGTCTGCGCACTCGGACGTGGCCATATTGATGATAGACCAGAAATCTAGACTTGTCACTGAAGATCACGTGATTCCAGTGTCCTGGCTGCCATTGACGGTGCTCTCTGGCCCACTGCAATTGGCGCTGGCGGTGTTGTCTGGTCAGACGTGGCTTTCTCAGGGGACGCCTGGCACGATAGCCTGCTTGAACCAGTCGTTGGTTGACTAGCCTTCTGGACACAGGCACATTTGTCAGTTGCTGCCACTCTGCCCTAAGGCGATTAGCTGACTTGGTACGGCCATTGCGGACTAACCGGTGCAGCTGGCGATCATCCCTCCTTGTGGTTCTGCGGGGACGTCCTGACCTCGGTATTGGAGTAGGGACACCCCTCTGAGCATTTCGTTTCAGGATCTTTGACACCTGACCTTGAGTGATGCCATACTGCCGAGCAATAGCACACTGTTTCATGCCGGAATTTCGTAAAGCCACCACTAAATGACAAACAGCATTGTCGAGTTGACGGACCATCTCCAGGGGAAGCGGCAATAACTTTTGTAGACGTGCAGCAGTTGTTTTCCACTAATACAGAACGCAACAACCCTTATATACCCGATTGTGAAGCCAATCGTCAAATGTACCTGACCGTACATTTTGTCACGCCACCTGTGATATAATCCTGTTATTGACTTCTTGCTGCGACAGACAATCGGTGACATGGTTCTTTTGACAAAGAAATCACCAAAGCGTAAAAGAAACTCACCAGATTGATATACTGAGTTCAGAAAGTAAACCCAAGTCAAGAAAAAAAAAAAAGCCATATTAAATGCCAAGTCTGTGTATATATATATATATATATATATATATATATATATATATATATATATATATATATATATATATATATATATTGTTGCGGATCTCTCGAAGCCCGTCGACGTTCGGGGGGGAGGGGGGGGGGTTAAACCCCCTTTCCCCCTCGTGTCCACGAGGCCGAGCCGCCACTCCCATAGCGGGCGTGGGAAAGGATATCGGGTCGATTCCACACGTACCTTTGGTACCCACGCTGCCACGAGAACGGGGACTGAACATCGAATACGCCGAGCAGTTTGCGTATCACGTGACTCGTGCCATTACTTTTATTGAACCCAATTCGAGCGGTTTTATTCGTGCGATGCTAGGCCAATAGATGGAAAGGACGGGAACGATCAAATAGGAGAAAGAACACAGGTTTATTTATAAATGTACAATGATCCGGATAAAAGGGAAGGGACATAGAGCAGATGCTCAACAGTCTTAACTAAATCCCAGACACGGGCCCACTCACTCATGCTGGGGGAAAAGGAGGAAGAACAGTTCGCTCTCCAAACGCGCCTTGACGCCGGTCGCTCCCGGACAGCTCACCCGGCGTGGTCCTCCGATGTTCACGGCATGTATGCTGGAAGCGCAGGCAAGGAGGTCGCGCGTCTGTGGCCCGGAATGGATCGTCTCCACAAGCGCGATTAATACAGCCGCAGAGCGCAGGGCACGGGGAGAGTTCGTGTGCAGCGACTATAACAAGCAAGGCACTTTACTCGTGCTGCGACAATGTCTCTTTCTCACTGCGCTCACAACGGTGTCAAACCACGAACTCGGGCATGAACAAGCTCTGTCTCTCTCTCGCTCTTGTCTGACACTCCGACTCTTACCTCTGCTGCGGGGGCTCGGGGCAGGGTCTTATATGGCCCCTCCCTAGCCTTACCCGAATGTTCCAAGCCCCTCCCCTCGCTGCCGTTGTGAGCCACTCCCCTTGGGCTCCGATTGGCTGCTCGCGGCTTACCGGCCACTCCCCCCTGCAGCTCCTCCCTTCGGGCCTTGCCAGACTTGTTCCAGGCCTAGCACTTGGTATTTCAGCTCAAAGAACACCTAACTCACTGGCCTGCTCAACGCAAACTACGAGGGGGGTTATCTTTATTCACAAAACCGTAACAATATATATATATATATATATATGCACTAGTGGGGTCACCCGTGGAGGATGGGGGAATCATTGGTAAGGTAAGGATGGGGGAAGATCATCGGTAAGGATGGGGGAATGACACGAGCATGGGGCACTGCCTGCTTGAAGCCCTGGAGGTAAGTGTAGTGGAAGATCAATCAATTCCACAACTTTGTCCCGTAGGTAGGTTTAATGACAATCTGATCTCTGGCAACATCCTGTAGAATACAATCATGCATTACATATATGAGGATCATGGCATCATATAGGAAGGATCAATAATGTCAGTCAATGCAAGCGAGCCTAGATTATCTGCATATACGCACCATCCGAGTCTACATGTCATCTATCTATAATTCCAGTAATCTCTGTATGTGTGTTTGTTTGTTTGTTTGTTTGTTTGTCTGTGACCGCTGTTTCTCGACAACCACGGGTCCGATATACTTTAAACTTGCCAGGTATATTGCTGGGGACCCGAGGATGTGCCTTTTCAAGGTTTCATATTAATCGGACAATTACTTACCGAGCTATGTCCAAAAAACGATTCAACCAATCAGAGAGCAGCGAGCTATCGCGTGTGCCGAACGTGGCGAACACACTCTGCCTCGGACGGCACATTTGAGAGCGTATTCATTTATTTCACGTTGGCAAACTATGTTGGCGTTAAACTATGTTTTAAAACTAATTAAAACTACTATCTATAATTCCACGGGTCCGATAAAAAACACCGTACTCGCAAGCCGTTCGCTTTGGACCAAACCATTTCATGTAAATAGAGGGGGGGGGATTGTCACCGTACTCGCAAGCCGTTCGCTTTGGACCAAACCATTTCATGTAAATAGAGGGGGGGGGATATAATTTTATATATATATATAGTACGGGCATGCCCTAGTAGATTAAATGTCACAGGAGTGGCCCGGAGCCACAGTCGTCCGAGTTCCTAGAGACGCCTCTCAGTGGTTCAAGCGAGCATCACACCTGGGTTCAACTTGGATACATTTTCATTACATTCTCCCCGCCGTTAGAACTACACTGCCTCTAGGCAGGAATCAAGCATGCGACAGCATTAGCAGAGTAGCGATGTCAGTCTATGTCAGTCGGTCCATCCGTAGCGGTCAGGGTGGCGAATTGCCCTGCCAGCACGGGTCCGGAAACTACCGGGTACTACATCCCCAAGCCCGGAGTCCCCCGCATCGGAGTAGCCGCTGGAGGCAGGCGTCGGAGGGGGCACCACAGTGCCTTCAGGCAGGGGTGTATTTGGCGACGGGAGGGACGGCAGATGCTCCATAGGCGGAGCCCCGGGAGAGTCCATAGACTCGTAAATCGGTTCGTCGATGTCCCCGTAAGGGTCGATGGCCCCGCAAGGGGCAAGATGGCGTACGGAGACAGTAGACTCGCGTCCATCTCCCATCATCACGCGAGCATGCTCGGGATTAGCCTGGAGTACCTGCACCTTATCCACTAGGGGTTCGTACTTGCTCGTGCGAACTGCGCATTTGAGGTAGGCCGGCCCCGGCTCAGCGAGCCAACTAGGTAAAGATCGGATACTACCCGAGCTCCTTGGGTGATGAAACATCCGTTCGTGAGGAGTCTGGTTGGTGGCCATACATAGTAAAGCCCTGATTGAGTTCAGCGCCGCAGGTAATGACCAAGCCCATTTATCGAGGCCCCGGCCGAGGGTCCTAAGGCTTAGCGTGACGGCCCTCCATATAATCCCATTAAAGCGTTCGACCTGCCCATTCGCCTGTGGTCTATACGGGGTGGTATAGCTAGAAGCGACATTATGCTGAAGTAAGAAGCTCCTCACTTCCTGGGACAGGAACACCGCACTTCGATCAGTATGCACGTAGGCCGGATTCCCAAACATTGAAAACAAGTTCTGCAGGCACCGTATAACTGTGGCGGCCGTCATATCTGCGCACGTGAAAGCGAAAGGGAAGCGCGAGTACTCATCAACGATAGTGAGCAGATAACGAGAGTTACTCGACACCGGCAGCGACCCTTTGAAATCCATCGCCAATCGCTCCCACGGTCTAGTAGCCCTGACCAGCGTCCCCATGGGAGGGTTGAAAAACGCGGTTTGAGTTCCGCACATACAGCACAGTCGCGACAGACCCGGCGAACGTCCTCAACCGAGTACGGCAGATTACGACTACACACAAAATGAGCGAAACGCGCCACCCCAGGATGACACATAGTGTCGTGCAAAGCGCGCAGACCCTCCAAAGATATGAGACCCGCACACGTAGCCGGCCGCAATAAGGCGTCGGCAACCAGGTTATCCCTCCCCGGGCGATATTTGATGGTGTAGCAGAAGTCGGCGAGTTCGATACGCCAGCGAGTGATTTTCTCATTCTTAATGCGTTGAGCATGTAAGGTGTCGTACATAAACACAACGCTCTGTTGGTCCGTGATGATTTGGAAGCATCGTCCGAGCAAGTAGGGACGCCGAATCGACTCGACGATCGCGTACGCCTCCTTTTCGACAGACGAATGCCTCCGCTCCGCGGAGGTGAGAGTCCACGAAAAGAAAGCCACAGGGCGCCCCCCCCTGGGAGAGAGTCGCTGCTATCGCATGATCCGAGGCATCACTTTCCAAAACGAAAGATTTGTTCTCGTCAATCGTCGCCACAGCAGCCCCAGCGATGTCGGACTGAAGGCCCCGAAAAGCAGCCATGGCGGCAGGGCTCATGGGGAACGCTTCGCAGGCCACAAGTGGGCAGAGTTTCGCGGAGAAATTTTGCACCCACTTAGAATAATGGGCGAACAGCCCGAGAGCACGCTTCAGCGAAGCTCGATCGCAGGGCGGGGCCATATCGAGAAAGGGTCGCAGACGCTCCTTATCTGGAGCAACAGAGCCATGGGTCACGGTGTACCCCAGAAGATCTATCGTGCGCACGGAGTAACGACACTTTGCCTCATTCATGGTTCGGCGATACCTCTGCGCGACCTCGAGGAAGAGTTTCAGATTTGCATCATGATGCCCCTGGTCATGCCCGCAAACCGTAAGATTGTCCAGATATACAAAGATGTCGGTCAAGTTCTCCTTAGCGATGAGGTCGTCCATAGCCCTCTGAAAACAAGAGACCCCGTTCGTGACCCCAAAAGGTAGCCGGGTGAACTGGTATAGCCTTTGACACGATTCAAACGCGGTATAGATGTGGTCGGCCCCGGAGATGGGGATTTGATGATACGCACTACGCAGATCGAGAGTGCTATAGACCGAGTACTGGGCCACCTGTTGAACCAGGGCGTCCATCCCCGGAAGGGGGTAGGCGTCCAGCTGTGTAAATCGATTAATCGTCTGCGAATAGTCGATTACCATGCGTTTGCGATGCGCCTCACTTCGTACCACCAAGACCTGGGCCCGCCACGGCGACCGACTCGGTTCTATGATACCTTCCTTTAAGAGCTGGGCCGTTTCTTCCGCAATGAATTGCGCGTCAGCTCGTGAGTAGCGCCGCAATTTTACCGCTACAGGTGTGCAGTCCGTGGTCATATTGGGGAACAGCGACAGCGGCTCAATTTCCATCCCTGCAAGAGCGCACACAGCAAGCGTATCAGTACCACCAAATTCCATTTCCAACCGTCCATGTCGCTTAAGAAAATCATGTCCTCGCAAAATATCGGCACATAATGCTGGTAAGACCATGAGATGCACATCTGGAAATATTCGTCCCTTTATCACAAGCTTCAATCGACATTCCCCTTTTGTGCTGAGCCTAAGCCCTTGAGAGGCCATAAAGATCCGACGTCTTGTCCCAAGGATCGGCCATCCATGTTTTTGCACCAGTCGATGATCGACATAACTATCTGTAGACCCCGTATTGATTAAAGCCCGAGCAAAAATTCCCTCGATCATAAGTGGGATAATGGCCTGAGCCAGGCCAGGTGTTCTGCAGGTATCGGGCCATCCGGGCGAGACGTTCGCGCCTCGCGTGTAGATCCAACACCAGCTAAAGTTCTCTGTTCGTTCGAGCAGCCTCCGGATGGCGCTCGTGTCACGCGCGGAGTCTCAAAGCCATCATGAGACGTTCGGATACCGGCCAAGGACGGTCGCTCCGCGTTCGGTCGTGCTTGCGCCATTTGTTTTGTCGGCCCGATGTATCTCACCAAGGTCGAGCGCGCAGCCAGGGGCCCACGAGGAGGTGCGACTCTCATCAAAGTTGGGTGAGGCGCCCCGCTCTGTGCTCGGCCCTTTTGCTCGGCGATAAGCACATTCATCGTCGAGCGAGTTCGTTTGCCCCGCGCAGCTTTTCGGCAAACTTTTGCAAAGTTCCCCTTGGTCGAACACAAATGACATATCGCTTAACAAGCCGAGCACACTGACCTGGGATGTTGTCGATTCCCGCAGAAGTAACACGTAGCGTTTCGTCCGGGCTTTGGTCCCGCAGCTGCGGCTGCCATCAAGCCTGGATCTGGGTCCTCCTTGGAAGAGGCCAGGCATTCCGGCAGTGATATCGAGTCTGCTCCCGTGTCCTCGGCGGTAGCTCTCTCTGGTCGGGCTTGACGAGACGTCCCCGCAGTGACGCGCGTGTGGTCATACGCGTCAGATTGTTCCCGAGCCTGAGTGTCGACGTGAGCTAGCCGTAAAGCTTCCGTGAGCATCAAGTCCTCAGCTTCAAGAAGCCTTTGTCTAACGGTTGAGGAGCTGAGCCCCGAGACAAAAGAATCGCGTACAAGGTCATCTTGTACTTGCTCATGTGTGCGTACCTCCGGAGCACTATCGGCGAGCAGACGTCGCAGCTCTTGTGCGAAATGATCCAGCGTCTCCGTGGGCTGTTGGTTCTGCGTTGCGAGCAGATGCCGGGAATAAACCACACTTCGTTTCTTGATGTAAATTCGTTTCAGCTCTGTCACAGCTGCATCGAATGTCATACACTGTTCGATTCCCCGGTAAATGCTATGATGTACTTTCGTCTGGAGTACTTCTAATTTCGTTTCATCAGTGACAGCGGTGTCCTGGGCTTTGAATTGATTGTCCAAAATCTTTAGCCAATGCGTCAGCTCCGAGCCCGAATCCGCTGCTTGCAGGTCGGCTGCAAATAGCGGCACCTGAATCATCCTGTGTCCTGCCATGTCGTCCTCGTTCGCCTCTTGTTCTCGAGTGGACAGCGAGATAGATTGTCATTAATTGTAGTAGAAAATCAATCAATTCCACAACTTTGTCCCGTAGGTAGGTTTAATGACAATCTGATCTCTGGCAACATCCTGTTGAATACAATCATGCAATATATATATATATCAGGATCATGGCATCATATAGGAAGGATCAATAATGTCAGTCAATGCAAGCGAGCCTAGATTATCTGCTTATACGCACCATCCGTGTCTACATGTCATAGATTAAATGTCGCAGGAGTGGCCCGGAGCCACAGTCGTCCAAGTTCTTATAGACGCCTCTCAATGGTTCAAGCGAGCATCACACCTGGGTTCAACTTGGATACATTTTCATTACATTAAGAGTGGGAAAGAATGGTTTCTGGTTGGTGTTTCCAACGACAGGAAAATAAAGGCACAAAGGTGGGAGGTTACCTTGGTCTGAATTTTGCAAGATTAACCAGGAGGGTGTTACTGGAATAACTCATCCACTGTGTTGTTGCTGGGTCGGGTCGGGGGACCACCAACCTTTCTGCGATTTGAAAGCAACAGGCTCTGTTCTTCGGCCTCATCTTCGGAGATTCCAAAAATGCTGAGAGCTTTAGTTGCCACAACTCTGGCTTGAGGTAGGAAAGTTTCTAAAATTCCAAACTCCCTCAATGATGAAATCTTGGAAAATCTCTCCTTACCGAGGACAACAATTCATTGTGTTAGTTTCACAAAATAGTTGCTGCAATCTGCTGACAATAGTTCAATTAATTATCACAACTAGAACGGCACTCAGTAGAGTGCATACCTCTGCCTGGTGAACAGTTTACGTTTTCTATCCCACTGATAGGCCGGATCTGGATTCGGACCTGAACCAAAATCTAATCGGTTTGTTCTTGTCACCGAACTAACTGCTCCACCAAGTTTATTCACAACTCGTCCATAACGTTTTTAAACATCATATTATATATCGCTTTTCATCCGATCTCTCAATGGTGAAGAATCACTTAAAAATTAAATAATTATTGGAGCCGAATCCATATTCAGATCTTCACCAAAATCGAAACGATTAGTTCTGGTCACACACCCAAGCAGTCCAACAGGTTTCGTCCAAATCCGTCCACAACTTTTTGAGATATCCTGCTATATATCATTTTTGGGCATATCACTCAATGGTGAAGAAACACAAAAAATTCCAGTAGCCGGATCCGAATCTGGATCTTCACCAAAATCTAACCATTTCGTCCTTGTCACTTACGCTACATCTCTGCCAAATTTCGTCTGAATCCGTCCACAACTTTTTGAGATATCTTGTTCACAAACGACAAACAAACAAACAAACAAACAGACAGACAGGGGTGAAAACCAAAATATTCCTACAGGTCGCACAAGATCTGCCTGCAACCCTCTTATGGTTAAACTGCCAAAATCAAGACTCTCTGCTCACCTTCACTCCTTCATTCCTCTTTTCTCCCACCTCTGGAACAAACTCCCTCACTCTCTTCAATCCCACTCTTCCCTCCAGGTCTTTAAAGCAGCTGTTCACCACCATCTCTTATCTTCCCCCATCCAAAACCTTGATCTTTTCTACCCCTGCTAATTTCACCCCAAATCCACTTTGAAATACCAACTTCTTTCCTGGAAGTCCTTGCAGTGTCCTTGTGTTTTATCCTTCTCCCACCCCCCACCCCATTCCACGCCCCTCCCCCCAAGCCCTCTTTCTCCCACAGATCTCCCGATGTCCCTGCTCTCAAATGTTGTGTTTGTGCTTCCCCTTCTCTCCCCCATCTTGTCTACCGCTACCCTTATTATATGTTTTGTGTGTCTGATTTTTTTTGTGTGATAAATGTTAGCTCTTTCACGAGCCTCGATGCTGTATACAAAAAAATACAAAAAAACAACCTCCATCCACCTTTGGTGGAGGTAATTAGATTCGGACAATGGAGGTAATTAGATTGGTCTTGTCCTCGCACATTGATCTTATCCATTTGGTCCCCCACATCACACTGCAGGACTTTATCATTTGAGGAATACATGTTGTTACATTGTGAATCTTAATAGCTCGTTTTCTACTTGTATCCGAATTTTGTTTTACCAAAACTCTGTGTTTCAGTTGTGTGATTTTTTTCCCTTTCCCATCATGAAAGTGTTTTAGGATGATGCTGAACTTCACCTACCCCCTTTCACTTTTCTAGAAGCCCTACATTTTAAACTCTGAATTTGATTATTAATTTGTCTGCAAGGTAAAGGTGCGAGAGTTGACAACCGAATACAGAGAGGCTGCTGGAGTCTTGGATTGTGAGGCTATAGATGGTGACGCTGTAGTCCTCCTACGAACTCAGGTACTGCTTGAAAAAATCTGAAGAGAAGTAGAGCATATAACGACGGGCTCACTCACGAAACATCGCTTCACCTTCATCCTCACAGCAGTTAGCACACACCTGTTAACATTTGGTTGAGCAAGTTTGTCAGCATAGAATATGAATCTGTGCATTTGACTCTGTTTCGTTCTGGGTTTTTCCTACTGACACATTTCCAAGTCCGTTTCTCATGCTATTGCAATTTGTGCCATTGCAATGGAATCGATGTAAATGGTTTCATAATACTTTACATGTATCTTCTAGTAGGGTGGCTTAGCAAAATTACCGTTACACGGTGGACAAAATCACCAAATTTGGCATGAACACTCCTAATGACCTATTAATCAATATTAGCCGAGGAGCCCTCGCGAATTTTTACGCGTATTCGTGTAAAACCAAAAAATCCAAAATGGCCGCCATCCAGTAATTAAAAACATTTTCCGGGTTATATAAGTCATGGATAGCAAAAATTGGTATCAAAATATAAATTTTTAGGACACTGAATGTGTATTTTGATATTACAATATCACCAGTAAATTTAAAGGGACATTCAGTGATTTCATGTGAAGGGCGCCCTCAATGTTAGGGGGGGGGGAAAGCTTTTGGCTTGAATACATTGCTTATAACTCCAGGTCATCAATTATTGCGAATGATAAGCTGTAAACATTGTACCCTGGAAATACAACATTATCATTAGGAGTGCAAAATATCGAGCCCAAGAATTGGGCGTGTCGCTTATTGGATGTCACGCCTACCATTACAATCAGTATCCACTATAAACCAATGAGAGGTTTAGATTAAGACTTAATTAAGATTAAGTCTCTGGTACTGCATATTGATATAGCTTTATATATTACAATACTCCTGGTCTAAAAAAAACCTCCCAGTCCCACTTGGGATGAGGGGAATTTGTAGCCACACAATCATGAAACTTATAACCACTATATCATAGTCTATGTCTATATCTATAATTATATCATATATAATTGACCTCAGTCATCAACTTTTAAAGAAAATAATTTTAAAAAATTGAGTGTACAAGTACTTTGGTCATTCAGTAGTGAGCATGGGGGATTTCTGTTGAACAAAAGTATATTATAATGTTCAGTGTGCAATGTGCAAATCCTTACTTTCTCAGTAATCTAGACATCTGCAATGTTCTTATTTACTTGTCTATTTAATACATGGGCAAACACAACGTTTTGAGCAGACAAGATTGGCATTGCCACATTTGCATGTGGTACAGTCTCCTTTGCAACCACATTTGATTAGTTCTCTGCATGCTCTGGAAACCTCTGGCATTGATATCCAAACTGGTACCCATACATCTGACACCTTGGTCCATGCAAATGTCTGTGGAGAAGGAACCACTTGCTGTGTCTGTGTGCTGGTTGTCCAGATTCCGGCTTGGTACAATGCCCGCCGGGCATGTTGAAGAAGAGCATCCTGTGTGGGTGGTATTCTGTCCATTGATCGATTCTTCTGGCAGAAGAGTTCCTGTCTTGCTTCATTGACGGAGCTCAAGGGACTTGTTCTATCATACAAGATGATGATTAGTCTCTCGATCTTCTGGAAGTGATCAGCGTCTGTATAAAGAAGCTCAAAGGGGTGACGAGCCAGATACACAAATGTTTCTGTGATGTCTTCATAGGCTTGCCAAGCCTGCCAGGCTGACTTCTTGCCCTTACCTTGGAAGGCTGATGTGGTATCACATCCAGAAAGGGCATGAAATACTGGTAGAGCTTGTGATCTTGTTTCCCCAAGTCTGTCACATATGGCATTGATACTGTAAAATCTGTAATTCTTACCCATTCCAAAGGCAACCCAGATGTCTACCAATGGCTGAGTGACCATGAGATCATAAAATGTACCAATAAGTATGACTACAACGTCTGTGTCAACAGTGCGCACTTTAATAGTCTTCATATCTTGCTCTAGTGCATGCACGATGTGCACTATGACCCTCGTATCTGCTTCCTCATGGTTGCAGTTCAGCATGGCGTTGATGGTGCCTGTGGATACTACAGATTCACCTGATGTGATGTACACGGATTTGCCTGATGGAAAGGTAAACTCGGCAACCTTGGACGTCAGAAAGGCAAATAGGCTTCCTTCAACATATTTCGCATTCCTTCTTTGAAAACAATAACCGTGTTTCTACCATCGTTCTGTTCCTGTGCCTCTGGGAAGTGTTCCAGCAGTTGACGCTTCAGCCTAGTCTTGTTGACTTCTTTGTGGATACCCATGTCCTGAAGACGATTCACATAGAGTGAATGAATCTCTGAAAGCTTAAAGAGGAAAGTCCCAGAGTCTACAGCTATCTCAATGTAGCTTGTCAGCTCTACAAACACTCTAGACTCATTCACTTTTTCATTTACATTTGGTGATTCCCGACTCGACTTTCTGACGAGACTGCGGTAACGATTTCGCAGATGGGTCAGGCATTTTAAATGATACTTTGCTTCCATCGCAATCAAATCTCCTCCAACAATTCGAGCAAGAAGCTGTGTGTCATGTAGCTCTGTGATCATACATCGTATATTGGTATCAGCATCATATGTTAAAACTTGAGAGAGCTCACCGTCCTCGTGTCCTTTGTCACAGAAGATGCACTTTGCTGTGTTTATCGTTTGGCGCTTACTTGATCTCCTTTGAGACTCGACAGTGTTGGGGACACCCCTTTTCTTTGCTTGCGTCCTTGTCAACTTGGAATTGTTATATTTCAAATGGCAAGATTTATGCCAAGATGCATGGTGGGTTACAAAATCTGCAGCAGTAACATCACTGCCAAAGTAGATGTTAGTTGGAAGTGCATCAATGTCTCTGAACTGTTCTACATTTGTCAAAAATGATGTATAAGCATCTGTCATGTCACGACTTGCTATAGGATTCTGCAAAGGGCATTTCAAAGGTTCAGATGTGTGTTGCTGACAAATGATACAACAATTCCAATCTAGATCCATCTTGTATACGGGCTCGTCTCTCTTGGCACGATGTCTGAATCCAATCCGTACCAGCAGTTTCCTTGGCTTTCAATCGGTGCTCTGAAATTGAGAAAAAAGTATATATTATTCACATTAAAATAATATCAATATAAATAACTTAAGTTGAGTTTGGCAAAAATATAAATTTTACTCACAAGTAATATTAATCCAGCTTTAATTTAGCATTCACAATGGATGTCCTATAATACTTTCCATATGGAAAATTTATTGTGATAACAAAGAGAAAAAAAACACATAATCAATCACATTTATTTTCAAGTCAAGATAGGACATCTGATTTTTTGTTTTCACTAATGATGTCCTATAATGTCTTCCGTAGTTTTAAAAATGGCCTGGGCAACAGCATTGTTTAACAGTTGCTTTTTATTATATTTGATTTATACGTATTAACCATTATCATGGGTAAAGTTAATAAGTGCTATATAATGCAGTATAAAAATATCTAATTAGCCAGAATTTTCTAAATTCCTGATATAGTGCACATTGTGTTGATTATTTTGCATAGGCCATTATTTATAGGAGTGTTTAAGCTTGTCTAATTATGCTGATTGTTACCAAATGTACATAAACACATACTTCTGTTTAGCTAAAAAAAACCTGACTTGATCACTGAAGTTCTGTAATTAAAGATAATAACTTGAAAAGTTGCTTACTTACCATAAAATATGTAGATTGTTAACAAAGGATCGTCGAGATCTCGCGAGATCACGGCGAGGTCACGTCTTTTCGAAGCTGCTCCATGCGCTCACGCTTTCGAAGCTAAGTGATATTTCTCAATCGTGTTTTTGTCGAGACTGTATCTTTCCTTCGGTGTATGTACCTATAGCGTATCTTTTGGAAAATTTTCGGTGCTAATTTTTCGTACATGTATACACAATCGTCGGTTAATGGTATCGAGTATTCTGCGGCCTAGTACTCGTAGGCTTGGACTACCGTACCGTCTCCGACCTTGTGGTTTGTTTTCCTCTCAGCGATTCGTCGAATGCGCTGAAATTATTTTCGTTCACTGTTTCGTCCCAGTCGTTCACCCCGTACCTCCTTGTTTAATATCTGTACTCACAAAAAAAAAAAAAAAACCCCCCAAAAAACTATTTCCTTCCCAGGTCTTATTCGTTTATTTGTTCTTTTTGTTAGTTCGTTCTTCGTTCGCGATCACGCGGTTAGAAATGTATAATCTCTCCCCTGAACAACTATTTTCTCTCATATATTATAACACCCTTTTCTTCTTTTCCTACAAAAGGATGCTTTCGTCTTGCTCACCAAATCTATTCATTCCAAAAAATATATATAATACCATCTCTTACAGTTCCTCCTTTCTACATTCCCTCAACTATCCAGAACTCCATCCCTCCTCCAGTGTCCTCAAACGTATTTTTGACTCGAAGGTCTCAAACTCATTTTGCAAAAAATGTTCGTTTCCCATGAATCGTACACTTTTCAAAATCCAATCTCACCCCTCCCCTCCAAATCCTCCCCATCACCCATCCCTTTCAAATCTCCCCCCTTGCCCCTTCCCTCCCCTCCCTCCTAAACTCCCCCCACACCCCTCCCCTCCGAGACTCTCCCTCGCTCCTCCCCTCCTAGACTCCCCTCACACCCCTCCTCCTCAAAGCATCCTCCCTGCTTCTTCCTCCTTCCAACTTTCACCTTCATGTCCCCAAACCTTCTGCCTTGCTCTCCCCCCTCCTCAAATAACACCTCACTGTGCCTCACCCAATCTCCATCAAACCTTTTGTCCGCCCCATTCTTCCCTTTCTCCAAGCTATTCTGAAATCTCTGACACACCTTCAACAGCTCTCCCTACCTCTTCCTCCTCTTCCACATCTTACCCTACCCCTCCCCCCCCCCTGTTCTGGACCCGATGCTCCCCCTTCCTCTTCATTAACGGTATGGACCTCAAACATCCGGGGCCTTCGCTCAAACTTGACTGACCTCTCCATACAGGTTACTTCTGACAAACCAGATGTGATCTGCTTAACAGAAACTTTCCTCCTTCATGATGTCTCTGATGCCTTGGTATCTCTCCCAGGTTACTCCCTCCTCCGGTATGATAGACCTGAGCCTCGTCCTGGAGGTGGGGTTGCTATCTTTATAAAAAACTCTCTTCCTCACTCGCCCTCCACTGCCCTCTCTCCACCTCACCCCCAGGAATACCTTTGGCTACGGCTTCCCCTTCGCTCCCACCTTTTGTTCATATGTGTGTTGTACCGTCCACCAACCAGCGATGACTCCATCTACATCTCACTGTCTGATAATATGGACCAACTTCTATCTACCCATCCCAACTCTCTCTTCCTCATATGTGGTGATTTCAATTGTCACCATGCCAGTTGGCTGGGTGTGGGTACCTCTCTCACCAGCCATGGCTCTTCAGCAAAGGAATTCTGCGACTCACTGGGACTGACACAATCTGTCAATTTCCCGACCCGGATCTCAGTCAACGGAGCATCTTCTCTTCTGGATTTGGTTATGACAAACTTCCCTGAAAATGTCTGCTGCTCTTCTTCTGCTCCAATCGGCTCATCTGATCATGTGCTTGTCAAAGTGGACATCTCTCTGACCATTCTCAGAGAGCCTCCTCAGCGTCGACGAGTCTGGCATTTCACTCAGGCCAACTGGCACGGTCTTCAAGCAGCCATCAATCATCTGGACTGGTCTCCCATCTCTACCGCCTCTGACATCAACTCATCCTGGGAATTCTTTCAAAGTAAATTGCTCTCTCTCATGCACAGATTTATACCATCTCGTCTTCAGTTGTCATACCCTTCCTCCCGTCCATGGTACACGGAATCTTGTGGTGAGGCTGTTGCCCTGAAACAACTTGCTTTCGTCTCCTGGAAAGCAAATCCAACGGAAGGAAATCTCATTTCCTTTCACAAAGCCCGAAACAAGTGTGTGTCCACCCTCAGGAGAGCCAGGAAACAATATCTCACCATTCTCAAGACCGAACTCTCTTATCTGTCTCCCTCTTCCAAATCCTGGTGGCGTCTGGTCAAATCTGTTTCTGGTGTTTGTTCCCCCTCCATCCCCTCCCTCACCTCAAACGGCTTAACGGCTGACTCCGCACGTGAAAAAGCTGAATGCCTCAACTCTGTGTTTGCCTCTAAATCTTGTGTCCCAAACCCATCCCTCTCTGTACCCACCGTACCCAGTCGTACCCAGCTGCTCCTGGACTCTGTGTCCTTTCCTCCTGACAAGGTGGAAAAGTTTCTGGCAACCCTCGACTCTGATTCTGCAACTGGTCCTGACGGCATCAGCCCACGGGTCCTAAAATCATGTTCTTCTGCACTTTCACTCTCTCTTTCTGTTCTCTTCACCCTCTCTTTTGCTCAAGGTCATCTGCCATCTGCTTGGAAATCAGCCAACATCACCGCTTTGCACAAAAAAGGTGCAAAAACAGATCCCAGCAACTACAGACCAATCAGCCTTCTCCCAATTATCAGCAAAGTCATGGAATCCATCATTGCTTCAGATATTAAATCTTTCCTCTTCTCCAATGGCTTGATCTCTGATCATCAATTTGGTTTCAGACCTGGTCACTCTACTCTGGACATGCTGCTTCTGCTTTCTCAACAATGGATGGAGGTCCTCAACGCCAAACAGGAAATTAGAGCTGTCTCCCTTGACATTTCACGTGCCTTCGATACGGTCTGGCACCCTGCTCTGCTCTCCAAACTCTCCTCCTTTGGTATCCATGGAAATCTCCACGCATGGCTGGCGGACTTCCTCTCTGGTCGTAGTCAACGTGTGGCCCTGAATGGGTTTCTCTCATCTCCTCTTCCTGTTCAGGCTGGAGTTCCCCAAGGTAGTGTTCTGGGCCCTGTGCTTTTTCTGGTCTTCATCAATGATCTCTCTGACTCTCTTGAAAATCCTCTCTATCTCTTTGCTGACGACTCTACTCTCTGTCGCTCCATTCCTCATCCCTCAGATCGGCAGTCTGCAGCCTCCTCACTCTCTGCAGACCTGGACAAAATCACAGACTGGTCAAACAAGTGGAACATGTCTTTCAATCCTGACAAATCTCACACTCTTACAATGTCTCTCCGAAAGGACCGACTGGACAACCCTCCCATCTACTTTCTCAACAATCCTCTCCAAGAAGTTCTGTCGCTCAAGCTTTTGGGTCTCACTATCTGCCATGATCTTTCTTGGGAAAACCACATTTCCAAGCTGGCCTCCAAAGCCAGTCGCCGACTGGGCATCCTCCGTCGTGCGAAGTCCTTCCTTGGCACACCTGAGCTCCTCACCACATACAAGGCTTTCATCCGCAGCTCAATGGAATACTGTTCCCCCCTCTGGGCTGGTGCTCCTGCCTCACACCTTGCTCGGCTTCACGCTGTTGAGGCCAAAGCTTTCAGAATCATTGGAATCTCCTGCGATGTAGTCAACGCCGAGGGCCTTTCACTCACTCACCGCAGGCAGGTTGGTGGTCTTTCTGTCTTCTACCGACTCCTCTCCGGCCTTGCTCCCCCAGCTCTCTCTGTGCTCTGTCCCCCCAATATTCCTTCAGGTCGCACAAGATCTGCCTGCAACCCTCTTCTGGTTAAACTGCCAAAGTCTAGGCTCTCTGCTCACCTTCACTCTTTCATTCCCCTTTTCTCCCGCCTCTGGAACAAACTCCCCCACTCCCTTCAATCCCACTCCTCCCTCCAGGTCTTTAAAACAGCTGTTCACCACCATCTCTTATCTTCCCCCATCGAAAACCTTGATCTTTTCTACCCCCGGTAATTCACCCCAGAGTCCTTGCAGTGTTCATATGTTTTAATCCTCTCCCACCTCCCCCCAAGTCCTCCCGATGTCCCTGTTCTCAAATGTTGTGTTTGTGTCCTTCCCCCTCTCTTTTGTGTCCTTCCCCCTCTCTCACCATCTTGTCTACCGCTCCCCTTGTTTTTTTGTGTTTTGTGTGTCGGTTTGTCTTTTTGTGTGATTAATGTTAGCTCTTTCACGAGCCTCGATCTTGTATACAAAAGGAGGCCAGAAAACTTTCCACCAATACATGTGCTTAGCAGTATAGTAAAGACAGCCTGTAGTCACAATGTCGCCCTCTAAATTAGGTATATAACTACGGATACCCACAAGGGTCACATTAAGGTTAGGATAAAAGCATAATTAAAGCATTCACATTATTTCCATGTTCAAACCCTTGTCTCAAGAATGCACTATCTTGAGAAAAAATAGTTTAGATCACTTTTAAATTCAATTAGTTTGGATGTTGCAGTCAATATTATGTAGTTTGATTTCTTTGATCTTTAGACCTACGGGAAATAAACAACCATGTTGTCCATATGTGGTAGGTTATTTGTGTATCTTTTTTAAAAATAGGGCTTCAATAAAAATATTCTGGTATAATATAATCATACTTTGGTACAATTTAGCCATCGTATGACCGCTAAAAACCAAGGAAATTGCTATTTCAGCATAAATGGCGGCCATTTTGGATTTTTATGTTTTACTTTAATATTTCAGGAGGGTGACCGAACATGTTGAGGACATGGTTCTGATATTTAAGTAATATTTTGATACAATTTGGCTTTCCTCTAACAACTACAACCCAAGAAAATTGGTATTTTATCATGAATGGCAGCCATCTTGGATTTGTTTGTGTTACCATGGTTACGTACATATTTCGAGAGGGCTCCTCGGCTAAAATCAACTGATATACCCTAAGGAAGCCTCACACCAAAAATGGCGCTTTTGTCCGCCCGGTAACGGTAATCTTGAAAATTGACCCCAAGCCACCCCGCTATTCATTGATTTCCATAAACGGATAAAAAGTCATGGGTTCATGTTACGTATCCTTTATGTTGAAGCTATCAGGGTTGTTTATTATTATTATTATTATTATTATTATTTTTTGTATACAAGATCGAGGCTCTTGTAAGAGCAAACATCAAAAAAAAAAAAAAATAGCACCGCAAAGCCGGCATAACCCCTCAGCCCATGCATGGTGGAGACAAATTTCAAGATGGCTGCCGTGGCGGCCATATTAAAAATCGCAGCGTGCCCATTTTCAAAAGGAACCTTCCTCTACTCAACCCCAACACACACTGTAAAAATGGATTTAATCGGACAAGCCGTTCTGCTTGAAATTGACGGAAACCAATTTCAAGATGGCTGCCGTGGCGGCCATATTGAAAATCGCAGCACGCCCATGAACCTTCCTCTACTCAACCCCAACACACACTGCAAAAATGGATTTAATCGGACAAGCCGTTCTCCTCAAAATTGACGGAAACCAATTTCAAGATGGCTGCCGTGGCGGCCATATTGAAAATCGCCGCGCGCCCATTTTCGTAAGGCACCTTCCTCTACCCAACCCCAACACACACTGCAAAAATGAATTTAATCGGACGAGCCATTCTGCTCGAAATTGACGGAAACCAATTTCAAGATGGCTGCCGTGGCGGCCATATTGAAAATCGCAGCACGCCCATGAACCTTCCTCTACTCAACCCCAACACACACTGTAAAAATGGATTTAATCGAACAAGCCGTTCTGCTCGAAATTGACGGAAACCAAAAGTTGACGGACACCCGGATGGCTGCCGTGGCGGCCATATTGAAAATCGCAGCGCGCCCATTTTGGAAAGGAACCTTCCTCTACTCAACCCCAACACACACTGCATAAATGGATTTAATCGGACAAGCCGTTCTCCTTGAAATTGACGGAAACCAAAAGTTGACGGACGCCCGGATGACGCCCATGACGAGAATACCCCTTAGCCCAATTTGGGCTGAGGGGTGAAAAAGCACACACAAACCATACAATGCAGGGAGTGGGAGACAAGACGGGGAGAGAGAGGGAAGCACACAAGTACAACAGCAGAGAATCAGGGACAACGGAAGATCTGTGGGAGGGAGAGGGCTTGGGAGGAGGAGGCAAGGGGAAGGGAGGGGGGGGGGGGGGGGAGGGGTGGGAGAGGTATAAAACACATGGACACTGGACAAATTTACATTTGTATTTTGTAATTATCTCAGCTTTAAATAAAAGGATGTCATTCTTTTTTGCCTTCCCTTTCCCAGGATTTGTTGAACCTGACTCAACCTTGGCCTCACTCTTCGGCACTATTTCTGCAGACAGCGATGCGTGGAATGCGTGTGCGCCTCCTTCCAGACGTGATTTTTGCTGAACACTGTGCCACATTTTCGTTTCAAAGCAGAGGCCCTGCATCGAGAACGCTTGCACAAGATGCATCAGAGCCTTGGCATTCACCTGGTATGAAGGGTGGCTGATAACATCTCGAGCACAAATAGGATGCAAATATTTATAATGCAAATTGTGCAATATGATGTCATAAAGGAATGCTCTACCAAATCTGTGTGGTGTTCGGCAGATGTGCCTGACCTGTGCTAGTTTTCAGATTTCTGCTTTCTTTCCTCAAAATTGCTTTGATCGAAATATATTTTTCAGTTAATACAAAAAGCAACATCAACTAGAGTTTAAAACCTAACGGAGTTCATGGATCATAAATAAATGTTGCCCGAGGCTAATATGCTCTTTCCTGTTTGATTTGGAATCGATGTGATAGGGCTCAGGATGAGATATCCACCCAGAAGTTTGTAACCACAATCCAGGTGATTACCGCCAACACAAACCAACAGTTGTGCTATTAAACCACGTGGTGACCTTTACTCTCGTACTGGCAGCAAGCGGTGAGGTCAGTCAGTGTTTGGCATAGTCTTGAACTACACTGGTTATTACCCTGCGCTCGCGAAGCGAAAAGCAGGGTTAGGCATTTGGCTGTGTCCCGTACTGCATGCGTGTCCATTTTAAAAATTCATTTTTTCGGCAAACATTGCCCCGATTGACACAAAATTTGTACCATAGGAGCGCCTCCTCTTGTAGAATGTTTTTTTCTTTTTTTGTATACAAGATCGAGGCTCGTGTAGGAGCTAACATTAATCACAAAAACACAAACTGACACATAAAACATATGACAAGGGTGTGGGAGACAAGATGGGGGGAGAGAGGGAGGACACACAAGTACAACATTTGAGAGCAGGGACATCGGGAGATCTGTGGGAGGGAGAGGGCTTGGGGGGGAGGAGGCATGGGAATGGGGGAGGGGTGGGAGAGGTATAAAACACATGGACACTGCTAGGACTTCCAGGAAAGAAGTCGGTATTTCAAAAAAGTGGATCTGGGGTGATTTAACGTGGGTAGAAAATATCAAGGTTTTGGATGGGAGAAGATAAGAGATGGTGGTGAACAGCTGTTTTAAAGATCTGGAGGGAGGAGTTGGATTGAAGAAAGTGGGGGAGTTTGTTCCAGAGGTGGGAGAAAAGAGGAATGAAAGAGTGGAGGTGAATAGAGAGTCTTGATTTTGGCAGTTTAACTATAAGAGGGTTGCAGGCAGATCTTGTGTGACCTGTAGGACTATTTGGGGGACAGAGCACAGACGTAGCTGGGGGAGATAGGCCGAAGAGGAGTCGGTAGAAGACATAAAGACCACCAACCTGCCTGCGATGACTGAGTGAGAGGCCCTTGGAGTTAGCTTCATCGCGGGAGATTCCAATGATTCTGAAAGCCTTTGTTTCAACAGCGTGAAGACGAGCTAGGTGTGAGGCAGGAGCACCAGCCCAGAGGGGAGAACAGTATTCCATTGAGAACAGTATTCCTTTGAGAACAGTATTCCTTTGAGAACAGTATTCCTTTGAGAACAGTATTCCAGCTTGGAAATGTGGTTTTCCCAGGAAAGATCATGGCAGATAGTGAGACCCAAAAGCTTGAGTGACAGAACTTCTTGGAGAGGATTGTTGAGAAAGTAGATGGGAGGGTTGTCCAGTCGGTCTTTTCGGAGAGACATAGTAAGAGTGTGAGATTTGTCAGGATTGAAAGACATGTTCCACTCGTTTGACCAGTCTGTGATTTTGTCCAGGGCTGCAGAGAGTGAGGAGGCTGCAGACTGCCGATCTGAGGGTTGAGGAATGGAGCGGCAGAGGGTTTCTGGACCAATCACTGTTGATTCTTGCTGAAATACTCGTTACCTCCACCACCGAAGGTTATGTTTTCACCCCTGTCTGTCTGTGATCAAGATATCTCAAAAAGTTGTAGACGGTTTCGGACGGAATTTGGCAGAGAGGTTGGGTGTGTGACAAGGAAGAATTGATTCAATTTTGGTGAAGATCCGAATGCCATCTGGATGCGAGTTTTTAAGTTTCTCAAAGTGATTATTCACCATTGGGTGATATTTCACAAAGTTGTGGACGGATTATGACAAAACAAGGTGAATGAGTTGGTTAGGTGACAACAAGCCAATTCGATGTTTGTCACGTCCGGATCCAAATCCGCCCTATCACTGGGATACAAAACGTAAACTGTTCAGCCTGGCAGAGGTGTGTGCTCTACCGAGTGCCGTTCTAGTTGTATCTGTATGAAGTGTTTTTCCATGGTTAAATATATTCAGTCAGGCTTCAATAACTGCTTCCTTTGTCCTTCCTATTCAGGTCTTCCTAGTCTTTTTGGGCAGTTTTTAATCGGGCGAATGTCTGACCGAATTGTTGTGGTTGGCTTGAACAGCCACGTACCTCCTCATGATGTTTTGACTCGGTCATACACCCATTGGTTGCTTCAGCTACATGTGTCCAATTGGTTTTAAATGCTTATCTGCAGCTGGAACCCAATAACCTTTGAACTTGAAATTCTTCGATGTGCGGTGACCAATGAGAAAGAGGGATGACCATGCAGTGACGTTTTAATTGTACAGCTCTGATTGGCCAACGTTTAGTTCAGCTGGGCATTCTCTGGAGTAAGAGCTCCGTGTGCTGTGTTGTTGTGGGCAACTTTGAGAAGCAAAGAGCTAAGTGTCAATTGTGGGTCCCTACTTTGTTCAATTGGGTGCAGATCTCCCCACAATTGGGTGCAGATCTCCCCAGAATTGGGTGCATATCACCCACGAAGTGCCGATCTCCGCACTGCTCGGCATGAGTCCGGGAATAACGGATTTGTGCTGTGCGACAGCAAAGCTCTGGAGAGTCATGCCCATCTGAGTTCTGCCCAAGAATTCATCTGTATCCATCCTGAATTACTTTTCCTTTCCCTTCACCCTCTTGTCCCTGTATGTAACAATTTGTCTGATCAGGCATAGAGTGAAGATAGGCGAAAGTTTGTGCGAAGGGCGTTAGATGGGCACGCTTGCTTTTCGGATCTTGTGATTTTGTTTTATGACCTCTACCCTGATAAATGTGTTTCTGTATTTTCAATTATTTGTTTCATCTAGCTCACTTCTGTTCGTCCATGCATGGGTAAATTGAGGTTAGTCTGATGGACATGAGCATCGATATTGCCTTCACACAGCTGGCGTGCCAAACTCCCATTGGCCCGATTGTTTCACATCAACGAATGCCGTAATTATTAAATTAAAGTGTAAATCTTCACTTCCAGAATCGCTTAGTTTATTCCTGGGAATAACAATTATGGTGTGACAGAGGTTCTCATAAAATCTTTATTTTATTGTTTTTCTTTACAGTCGTGAGGCTCATGGAAAAGCAAGGTAAAACTGACAATGGGACAAACGTCGAGGGGATGAACAAACAAAAAGAAGATGGGGAATAGGGGAGAAAACACTAAAACTAGCAAGTAAGGTAGTCGAGTGAGAAAATGTTAATGGGTGTATAATAAAGGTCATGGGACAGAATCTGGGATGACCAGAGCTGGCGGTGTACTGCCTGCTTAGAGCTCTGGAGTGAAGAATGAGACGGAACAGCCTCAGGAAGCGAGGAATATAAGTCGAGGTTTGCATAATCATCATCATTACTCCGAATCCAGCACAGGGACATCGAGCCACCCACTCCATCCTGTCAAATGCATACTGCCACAACTGTTGTGCATGTGTCTTGTGGTCTATCTCAAGATGATGTACCCAGTTGCTGCCGAGGCGGCCTCTGATCCATTTCAAGTCTGGACCGGGGTTGGTTTCTCCGCCGACGTCGATGCTTAATTTGAGGGCAATTTGTGCAGATGTGTTGTCTAGCAGTCTCCGAGGGTGCCCAAAAAGGGAGTGGCGCCTATGCGGAATGGTGTTGTGGAATGTCATCGAGACCGGTGCTGTGTGATATTGTCGTGTTGGTGACAAAGTCAAACCATTGGACTCCAAGGATGACACTTGCACCTCATGTGGAGGGCCTGGAGCTTTTGTCCATTCTCTATGATCAACGGCCAGGTTTCAGACACATACAGGAGCATTTGCAATATACAGGTAGTGTCTACTCTGAGATTTGTTGATAGACTAAGTCGTGTATTTTGCCACACATGGTTCAGCTGACCAAAAGTTGATGAGGCAGAGCCCATACATCAGTGAATGACAGGTGAGGAATAGCCCGTAGAGTCTACATCACATCCACGGTATCTGGACCACTCCGCTGCTGCAATGGTCTGGCCCGCGACGATGACTGGTGTCGGAGGTGGGCCGGGACCTATGTTTTCAACCTTGGTTTTTCGCCAGGAAATGTGCATTCCCATTTTCCCCACCTCTTCCTCAAACCTCTAACGACGTTGGCCATTGGTCGGGCATTCCTAGGAACAACGCCGCATCATCATCATAGTCAAGATCCGTAAAGAGTGCACCGCCAAAAGTTATTCCAAGGTCTCCTTTACACTGGCTCAGTATCCAGTCGATGGCACAACAAAATAGAGCTGGAGCGAGGATGCAGCCTTGGCGGCCACCCAAAGTGGTGAGGAAAAGATCCGGAGACGTCACTTCCGATGTGTACCCTTGATGGAGTGCTCTCGTGCAGCTGCCAGATGAGATGGAGCAAAAATGAAAGAATTCCAAGGCCTTCCACAGAGTGCTCCGATCCATTGGGTCAAAGGCGGCCTTGATATAGATGCATGGGTGAAACTCCTTCCATGTGGCATGGAACTCCGTATTTTTGTACGACCCATACGGAGGTTTCTTTATTTTCGTGCTGATTAACTCTGTAAATTTGTGTCAGTTTTCTGGGTACAAAAGTTTGCAATGTATGTGATCAGATGTCCGTCAGGCAGAAGAATGTCTGTCTACGTCAGTAAATTTCAGAAATAACGTCCATTGTTAGAGTTTCATGTCACCATTCCCTCTTATGAACTCCAAGGGAAATACCAAAGTGCCGTCTTTACATTACACAAAGTAAAGATGTAATTCTGCTGTACACAAATACAAAATCAGATAATGTCTGTTGGTTTGTGAGCACATCGATACGAGACCAATACATTTTAACTCAAGGGGAAGAAGGAGATGGAGGCATGTTGTTGTTGGTTTTTTTTTGGGGGGGGGGGGGGGGGTTGGTGGAGTTCCATTGGAGATATCTGATGTGGAATATGATACACCAAAATGAAATGATCGTCATGATCTCCTGAGTTCATTAGGATAATTAATTACAAATATTCCGGAAGAATTCCCATGTTTCTAAACCCACGCCATGTTAAGGTGTATAGAGCACAGCATGGCTTTATGATTACAAAACAAAACAAAAATGAGAACATTGTGACAAATAATTTTTTCATTGATACAAATAATATGAACAATAATATAATAGTAGTATCATTTGGCAATAATAATAACAAACGTATAATCCTCCAACCATGGCCCAAGAATATCTGGATTTGGTGAAAGGTGAGCTAATGCTCAAGCACTGCAGCAGGTAGGCATGTTACAAGGCCGTGAAGACCAATGAAAATTTGGACCAAGGGGTCCTCTAGTGTATCAAAAGTCCTAGAAAGGTATGTGGTATTCAGTATTCATTTCATTTATTATAATAAAATGCTGTACTAACTGAAAATAATTTTCCCAACAATGCATGCTCAGGTGAAATAAAAAATTAACTTTTTTTATTTGCATAGTTTATTTGTTACAATTTGGACAAGATCACCCCCAAAATGCATATTTTGACAATTTATAAAAAAAATTTCCAGGGGAAAATACCTCCGGACATCCCTACAAAGAAAGTTTTTTTTTGTTTTTTTTTGAAAGGTTCTGCAGTTTCAGCCATGCAGGTAAAGGCAACGCAAAGCGGTCTTGCAAAGTCACGATAGAGTTCAGACAAAAGCCTGAGGATGAGCACAGCATCCACAAGTAGACCTTCGTGAAGCCGGACTGTTGTGGGTGGCGTCGACGTAAAGGTTCCAGGTGAACAAGTTTGACTAAACACATTTCCAGGGACTGACAACAGTGAAATGGGTCGATAACTGCTGCATTGATTGCAGGGTCTCTTCCTTTTGTACAATGAAAAAAGGAGTCCATCCCTCAGCTGTTAGGGTTGTTAGGGTTGTGGACTGTACCTGAGGCCCATACCTTATGGAAGGGTTCATGGAAATCGCTGGCCAGGCTGATCAGGACCTCTGCACACTTGAGTAGCTCTGGGGGAATGCTGTCCAACCCCTAGGCACGGCCATTCCCTAGTCAAAATATGATCGATCTGAGGTTTGCAGCCAGCCTGAATTTTCGAAATTTAACCAGGAGTGGGGTACTGGAAGAAGGCATGATTTATGGGGGTATATATGGGGGGTCTGAGTACTGAGGGAGTAGAGGCAGCAGTATTGAAGAAAGGTCCCCAGAATGGGCGGTAGAAAACAGAGACCACTGCCCTGTCTTCGATGTGAGAGTGACGGACCTTGTGCTTCAGTTTCATTGTGGGAAAATCCAATAATTCTGTCAGCTTTATATTCAACATAATCCAGGAGAGACGGATGTGATGCTGAGGTACCAGCCCATAGTGGAAACTGCTCCATTGAGCTCAGGTGTAACCCTTTGCCAGTAACTTTCTTCTTCTTGTTAATCTCTCAAAATCCAGACTCACCTTAACGTCTGTGGAACCAACTTCCCGAGTCTATTCAGTCCCATTCTTTATCCAGAACTTCAGGACAACTGTTGACCATTATCTCGGGTCATCTCCCATCCATACTCATGATTTGTTCTCCACCAAATGACCCCATTCCCAAGTACTCCTTTTCCAGGTTATTGTGCTTTCCCCATTCTCCCTCACTTGTTTTGTTTGTGAGTTGTTCCTTTTTTTTGTTCCTTTTCCTGCTTCATCCCCCTTTCTCCTTCCTCTTGCTATGTTTCATTCAGCTTATGTGCAGCCTGTTCACCCTATGTATCCTTCTTTCCCTTCCTTTGATCTCGCTCTCACTTTTATTCTGCTTGAGCTCTTCCATTGGCCTTGATCACGTATCCGCAAAAAAAGGGCAAAGGCATGACATTTTAAAAGTTACGTGCATACTGCACAACAAGAAGTGTGTGTTTGTGTGTTTGTTTGTGTTTTCATTTTTTGCTTCAAGACTCGGTATAAATGCACGTCGTAGGTGTGTCCAGGAGGATGAAGATTGAAGATAGCAGTGAACTTCTGTCTTTCTTACAGGTGAATGGAGCAGATGGACGTGAACATTGGTATGGTTGTTCAAAGGTGACGGCACGCTGTTTTGGTACCGTGCTGGATGACATGCCATCGTATTTGTATGCTGGGCGATGGACCCCGCCATGTTGCCTGCATGCACTCCGTAGCACGACGCATCATGTGATTGCACAGCTTGAAGCAGCTGGTGTACATTATTGGCTTGAAGGTGGCAGCCTTCTGGGTGCTGCACGACATGGTGACATCATACCTTGGGACTATGATGTTGATGTAGGCATCTACCTTGAGGATGTGAAGAAGCATTTACTATTGCAGCGTGCAGGTATGCATTCTTTAACTACTTTCTTTGTGGTTATAGTCCTGGCAGTAAATGAAAAGTATTGTCATTGTTGTGGAGGGATGATTATAGATAAGCATGCAGAAAGAAATGAAATTCAGCGCTGTCCTGAAATACTTCTTAAAATACTTTTCTTACTTCCAAAAAAAAAGGAACTATATATATATATATATATATATATATATATATATATATATATATATATATATATATATATGTATATATATATATATATATAATATATATATATATATATATATATGTATATAATTATGTATATACAGACTTGGCATTTAATATGGAATATTTTTTTTGTGGGGGTGAACTTACTTTTCAAGATGTCTTAGAACCAAAAGTTCATTGGAATTATGTTGAAATTATTCTAGATTTTGTTAATGTGACCTTTAAAAGAAACAAAAACCACATTTGACATTTCGAAACAAATAAATTGATCCTTGAAAGTGATGTAAACTGATATCGAACTCAATTCATGGACAGTACTGTGTTAAACTTCTGTGCGTTTTCCAGAAGTATCTCTTTATTTTGCACATTAGCCAAAATTATTTTTTAACAAAAACAAAAGTTAAATTACGACTGGGATTACGGACAGTAAAATTACAGTTCAGTACTTCGTGTAACCCCCACGAGCATTCAGGAGAGCACGTACACGTTGAGGCATGCTGTTCATGAGATTTGCCAAGGTTTGGACAGGAATCGCTTGCCATGCAGTGACAATAGCCTGCTGCAATTCACGCACAGAGGTTGGCTGCTGGTCCAAGTGGTCGATTTGACGCGTTAATTCTGCCCACAAGTTCTCTATCGGATTCATATCCGGGGACATGGCAGGCCACTCCATATGCTCTACACCACGGTCAGCAAGAAAGTGTTGGATCATGCGAGCACGATGAGGCCGTGCATTGTCATCTCGGAAGACAAAGTTTCCTCGAAAGGCTGCACGAGCAAATGGAAGCAATGTTTCTTCCAGAATGGCCCTGTACTTGAACTGGTTCAGGTTTCCATTCAGAACAACCAGGTCAGTTTTGCCCTCTGCATGAAAAGCAGCCCAAACGGTCACCCCACCACCTCCAGCTTGGACTCTTGGCACTATACAATCTTCGTTGTAGGCTTCATGCACTTGTCTGCACACTTGGACGTGGCCATCCTGACGATAGACCAGAAATCTCGACTCGTCACTGAAGATCACATGATTCGAGTGTCCTGGCTGCCATTGACGGTGCTCTCTGGCCCACTGCAATCGGCGCTGGCTGTGTTGTCTGGTCAGGCGTGGCTTTCTCAGGGGACGCCTGGCACGATAGCCTGCTTGAACCAGTCGTTGGTTGACTCGCCTTCTGGATACAGGCACATTTGTCAGTTGCTGCCACTCAGCCCTAAGCCGATTAGCTGACTTGGTATGGCCATTGCGGACTAACCGGTGCAGCTGGCGATCATCCCTCCTTGTGGTTCTGTGGGGACGTCCTTGCCTCGGTATTGGAGTAGGGACACCCCTCTGAGCATTTCGTTTCAGGATCTTTGACACCTGACCTTGAGTGATGCCATACTGCCGAGCAATAGCACGCTCTTTCATGCCGTAATTTCGTAAAGCCACCACTCCATGACAAACAGCATTGTCGAGTTGACGGACCATCTCCAGAGGAAGCGGCGATAACTTTTGGAGACGTGCAGCAGTTGTTTTCCACTAATACAGAACGCAACAACCCTTGTATACCCGACTGTGAAGCCAATCGTCAAATGCACCTGTCCGTACATTTTGCCACGCCACCTGTGATATAATCCTGTTGTTGACTTCTTGCTGCGACAGACAATCAGTGACATGGTTCTTTTAACAAATAAATCACCAAAGTGTGAAAGAAACTCACCAGATTGATATACTGAGTTAAGAAAATAAACCCAAGTCAAGAAAAAAAAATATATTCCATATTAAATGCCAAGTCTGTATATAATATATGTATGTATATATAATATATTGTTACAGAAACGGAGTACGGCTCTCCCCCTTAGCAAGAGGTGGTTAGCCCCTTGTCTTGTTAAGCTGACCGTCTCCGCTCCTGAAGCTACCCCGCTCCCTCGTGGGGTGGGATTGCCCGAAGCGATTGGTCAAGGGATTGCCGTATGCCTCTGGCAATCCCTCCACAAGGCAGGTGGGCAACTTCGTTCGAGACCACGGGCAAGATGTGATTTGCCGAGCGGTTTTTAGCAGCCCGCGGTTCGAACCATTAGCAAAGACTAACCCGATCCTAAACGTTGGCCAAATCGTGCCACAGGTGTTCAATGTGGAAACCTCTAAAGCGACCGAATGTGAAGAAGCAAAAGGGGTAAAGAAAGAACACAGGGATTTATTAATTATTTACACACAACCAAAGCAAGAGAAGAAAAGAAATGTAATTTACAGGGAAAAATAGAAGACACAGTGCAGTTATTAACTTATACAAGCTTACTTATACCCAGGACAATACAGACAGAACGAACTCACTCACACGAATAGGGAATTGCAGATTGGATTGGCTGGAGGGAGAGGAAGATGGGACCACAGGGCTGGAAGGTTTGGCAGGGCGGCACAGCAAGCAGGTCCTCTCCGGGCTGGAAGCGAGCAAGGCGGCGGCAGGCACACGTATTTTCGTTGCACGCGGCAGGGGCTGGTTGTCGCTGCATGCCTCTGGCTCCCTCGGTCATCTCCTGGGTGGGGCTTCCCTCTACGGGTTATATAGCCACGCCCTACCAAGCCGTGCCCACCGAGTCCTGGTTGGGCACAAGGGCTTCCTGGCTCCACCTCCTGAAGACGATGGGCCGGCCACGCCCTTCTCCCCCGAGTTGACCGCGTGCGTAATGGAGTTTTGGGGTGAAGAAAACAGCCCAATGCAACGGTGGCGAACGCCGCAGAAAACAGCCCAATGCAACGGTGGTGAACGCTGCAGAAAACAGCCCAATGCAACGGTGGTGAACGCCGCAGAAAACAGCCCAATGTTACTGGCACTTTGAAGAGATGATTTGGGGGAAACTTAAAAAAGGGAACTATCTTATTTCATTTGGTGCAATGCAAGGTCAATTAATGGGAAACAGAGCCTTAAACTAACATAGAATAAGAAATAACTACAGAGAGGTTATATGGTTCTCCACGTGTGTGCGATGGACTAACTAAAAGGTCGACCTTTGATCTTTACACAATTGGAGGTGTTTACAAGGATTACTATTACAATTTACAGAGGGTGATATTCCCTTGACCCTTGACGGGAATCCCTTGACCAATCGCTTCGGGCAATCCCACCCCACGAGGGAGCGGGGTAGCTTCAGGAGCGGAGACGGTCAGCTTAACAAGACAAGGGGCTAACCACCTCTTGCTAAGGGGGAGAGCCGTACTCCGTTTCCGTAACAATATATTATATATACATACATATATTATATACAGACTTGGCATTTAATATGGAAATTTTTTTTTTTCTTGCCTTGGGTTTACTTTCTGAACTCAGTATATCAATCTGGTGAGTTTCCTTTACCCTTCGGTGATGTCTTTGTTGAAAGAACCATGTCACTGATTGTCTTTCGCAGCAAGAAGTCAATAACAGGATTATATTTAGGATTTCCGTTTCCGGTCCGATCGTGAGAGGACGCTGGCGTCACTTGCTCGCCGCTTCTCTGACTGGACCATTGTCCGTATCTTGCTTTCCTGGTGGTCGTGGCGGATTTTTGGCCATTGAGTCTGCCCTCTGCACGGTCCCGGCTCTGCTCTGCTGCTCCTGGCTTCACCTGCTCGGCTCCTTCGCTGTTTCCTCGGGCTCACTCTCGTGGGTTGTGCCCCTTGTTTGCAGCGGCGGTGGTGGCGGTTTGCCGCCGTGATCTTGATTAGCGGCGGCGGTCGTTTGCCGCTGCATTTGCCGCTTTGCCTCCTCAACCTTGGCCTCGTGCTCGTCTCTTCGCTCCTGTCTGCCCTCTGCATGGTCCCGGCTCTGCTCCTGGCTTCACCTGCTCGGCTCCTTCGCTGTTTCCTCGGGCCCACTCCCGTGGGTTGTGACGATTGTTTCGCCTCCTCACCCTTGGCCTCGTGCTCGTCCCTTCGCTCCTGCTGGCATGGCTCTGCGGTACTCCGCCACAAGGCTTCTCCTGCTTAAAACCCGCTCCACCCCATCATGCATCTCTGCAATCAAATCGAATGGACTCCTGTGTCGACCCAGGTACATTCACCGTGGCTCCGGTCGTAAGTTTGTTTATTTACAATCAGGTCACTCCATCCCCATCCTCTGGTCGGCTCAGCGCACTCCCACTCATCGTCCCAACACACCTGGTCACAACAACGCACAAAATCGCACCTCCTGCCTGCGAACCCTGGCCAAATCACCTGGATTCATACCCGCCGTACAAAACAACATCAAGCTCACCCTGTTCAATACCCGGTCCCTCAACAACAAATGCCTCATCCTGAACGACTACATCCTGGAAAATAAACTGGACTTTCTCTGTCTCACTGAGACCTGGCAACAACCACTGGACTACGACACGCTCAACCTCACCACACCCAATGGATATTCTTACATCAATAAACCACGCTCGGAGGGCCGAGGTGGTGGAATTGCCGTTATTCACCGACAAGACATCAAGACCAACCTCATCTCCATCTCATCTGCTCCATCATTTGAACACCTGGCTTTTAAACTCTCTGGTCACACACAGTCAGTCATGGCTGTTGTCTACCGCCCTCCCAAACCACACCCATCATTCCTGTCTGACTTCTCCTACTTTCTGACCCAGCTATGTTCCCTCTCCCCCTCAATCTTCCTCCTTGGTGATTTCAATATCCACATGGACTTCACTGACTCCACGCTAACCACTGACTTCACTGATTTACTCACCTGCTTTAACCTCACTCAACATGTCAACTTTCCTACCCATAACCGTGGTCACATTTTGGACCTTGTCTGCTCTACTGGACTAATTTTGCACCATCTCTCTGGCTCCGACCTCACTCTCTCTGACCACCTAGCCATCACTCTGACCATCAACATCCCCACCCCAGCACCAAGGCATTATCGCACTATCAACTTCCGTAAGCTAAACGCTCTTTCACCTACCTCATTCTCATCGACCCTCTGAAAAAATGTCCACTTCTCCCTTCGTTGACCTCCACACCCCTTCTGACCTCACTGACTACTACAACCACACTCTCTCCTCCTGCCTTGACCAACTTGCGCCTATAAAAACCAAAACAGTTTCTTTCACCCATTCTGCTCCCTGGTTTACCCCTGAACTCCGCCTGATGAAAACTCGTGCTCGCCAACTTGAAAGACTCCGCAATAAAACAGGTCTCACAGTTCACTCCCAGGCCTACAAGGACCACATACAACACTATAAAGATGCCCTCTCCCGCGCCCGCTCCGCCTACTACTCTCAAATTATCCACTCTGGCTCCGGAAACCCAAAAGCACTCTTCTCTACAATAAACAAACTCCTCAGCCCCCTGAACACCACCACCCAGTCATTCACAATAGACAACTGCATCTCCTTCCTTTCATTTCATTCCAACGCAAAATTGAAAACATCTACAACAGCTTGACCACCGCCACACCCGCTCCCCCTCAAACCACCTGCCCCCCCTTATCCTGCCATCCCCTGTCTCAATTCTACCCAGTCTCCCCTACTGACCTCTCTGAACTCCTCATCGGAATGAAAACTGCCACCTGCACTCTTGACCCCATCCCCTCCAGCTTTGTCAAGGCCTCCCTTCCTGCTCTCTCTCCACTTATCATTGCAACAATAAACTCCTCCCTGTCTACAGGCATCGTCCCACCATCCCTCAAAATTGCTGCTGTTACCCCCATTCTGAAAAAACCTGGACTAAACCCTGACACCCTAAATAACTTCAGACCCATCTCCAACCTACCCTTTCTGTCAAAGGTTTTGGAACGCGCTGTAGCCACTCAACTCAAACATCACCTCTCTGCCAATAACCTGTATAGTGGGGCAGATATGTAACAAAAATTGCACGAGATGTTCACATCCGGCAGAAAGTTTGAAATTTTGCATACAGGGGTATTTTGACATGCTGAGTTCAAAAATTGGCGGATCCAAGAGGTCTGACCAATGGACAGGCCGCCATCTTGAATTCCAATATGGCTGCCAAGACGAAATGTTGATAATCCCTATCTTGGGTTCTAAATGACCTGTGGTGCTCAAATTTTGTACACAAGGGTATGTTGACATGCTGAGTTCAATAAGGCAATAATTTGAAATGTCTGACAAATGGTATGGCCGCCATTTTGAATTCCAATATGGCCGCCAAGACGAAATGTTGAAAATCCCGGGTTCTTTGCAAAAGCAATACCAATTCAATGGATCCCTAGTTGACAAATCATATAACAAGTCAAAGAGCTCATTTCAAAGTATATTTCGTACCAGTTGGCAGCCGTAACATGCTGCAAGCTTTTTTCCATCCGTTTTACTTCTCCTACTGCTCATCTCGGAAGCATTGTCCAGAGCAGAAACATAGTTCTGTGCATGGTAGATTAGCAGCAGCACATTTGCAATTTCCAGCACACCGTTTTTTACACTTGCACTTGATCAGCTCTCGGCACCCTTTTGACGCCTCTGGCATTACTGTCCAAAATGGATGCCAGACATCATCTGCATTTTTAGCCCATCCCCAATCTGCAGGTGAAGGCAGCTCTGGGTTAGCAATTTGGGACTGTCCCCAGATGTGACCGGCCTGAAAGACTGCCCTCTTCACATGTTGACGCAGTGCCTCTTTTGTCGGTGGAATATTTTCCGATTGCCGATTTCCCTGAGCAAACAGCTGCTTGCGTGCTTCATTCACTTTCTTCAGAGGGGAAGTTCTACTGTACAGAACAACGAAGAACCTCTCTATGTTGTCCATGTCATCATCTGTTACTTCCGCTGGTGCATGTGAGAGATGATTGAAGACCTCCCCCAAGTTTGGCATGGAATTCCATATGCTCCACACAGTCTTTTTGCCAATCCCACATATGGCAGAAACAGTATCGCATCCGGAAACAGTATGCAGGAATAGAAGCCCCCATGAGCGTTCAGGGCCAATGTGAGTCGCAATAGTGTGAGCAGCAATGTGCCTGAAATAGTTTCCATGTCCAAATGCCAACCACATTGCACAACCGTCCATAATGCTTGCCATTGCGATAGCCAACACAACCACATCCGTGTCTGTTGCATGAATGACGATACTTCTGTACCCCTGCTGATATGCATGCCAAGCATGTAGCATCATTCGTGAATCAGCCTCTTCATGCGTACATGGTTGAATTTGAGAAACATCAGAAGGGGGCTTTGATTTAACCTCTTCTTCTAAGGTTGTAAGAAGTGTTTTTCCCTCTGGAATAGGCATCGTTTGCAGGGAATCAGCAAGGAAACTGAATAATGTCTTTTTGTTGGAATCTACACGAAGGAAGCTGCTCCAGTTTCGTGGCACGGATGTCTGTTCAGTCACATGGAGTGGTATGCCAGTGCCACGACCAAGCCTGGTGCCTGGAGGACACACTTGGAGTGGATGGACCTTTTGGTTTTCTTGGAATGGGATTATTAGTTGGAAATGTTTCAGGAGGCACATCACTGTAAGATGCAGGAAGGGCGGCTATGGTTTTGGAGCGCTGTTTGTTCTCATTCTCAGTGACATTCTCATGATTTCGAATGCTGCCACTTTTGTCATGTGAAACATGTTGTGTCAGTGATAACGTGGTTCCATGAAATGAACTTTGTGCTGATGCTGATGATGGGTTGTGATCTATGTTGTCTAGGTTGCCTGTTGTGAATATTCCACTTCGCAATTTTGTTGGACACACAACGCCGTCATGTTTGTATATTTCTATGACTCTGTTGGCCTCATCTGTGGATACCTCCAGTACGCGATCATAGGAAACACACAAACCATGTTGAAAAAGAACGTCAACGAGATCCCGTTTCCTTGTTTTGCTATGAATGAGAAGACCCAGGTAAAGTGGCAGTGATGTTTCACGTTTCAAATTGTGACGTACTGCTGTAGTTTCCAACCTTCCTCGTTTCATAGTGTTGAATGTTACAAGTTGAGTTAAGGATTGCACAGAGACGCCTCCCTTGTTGTTTGCGTTTTGTTTTTGTATGTTTGTACCAGCAAGAATCATTTCCATCAACGCTGCCAATGATGGTGGTGAGTTGTTATATGATTCGTTAACTAGGGATCCATTGAATTGGTATTGCTTTTGCAAAATATCTTTGCGCACAATCTGGGCAGCTCTCATGAGAATGACCGCGTCGTTGTCAGAGCTTTGTCTACAAGCATGCAATAAAGCTTCACCAATGTCCTCTTTGAATGACAGTGCCACTTCATGGTTGCTCTTATGTGCCTCAAGTTGCGGAAGGTGTCTGAGAAGCTTGTCCTTAAGGTGAGTTGAATTAATCCTCTTTGAGATATCACCTCCCAGTTGTGCCAGACGTTCTGTATAAAGCTTTGTGAGATCGGCTAACTTGAAAGTGTAACTGTCATCTGTACACTTCATTTCTTCCAAATAGGCTATCAATTCGGCCAAAGCTACTGATTCTGGTGGCATATTTTCACTTGAACTGGCTTCCTCATTCTTTCTTACAAATGATCTGTATCGAGTGTGGAGAACAGTCATGCACTTCTTGTGATAAACAGCATCTGATGCCGTCATATCACCTACAGACAATCTAGCCAGGAGTTTTGTATCCCTCAATTCTGTTGCCATCAATCGAACATTGGAATCTACATTTTTTGTTGCCGCTCTGTGGACTATTTCTTCATTACTGATAATGCTATCACAAAAGAAACATGTGCTAGCAGTACTCTGTTCAACGGATGGAGATTTGAAACTTGTTCTGAGTCTTTTCTTAACAGGCGAGTAAGTTTCTTCACCAAGTTTAAGGTCTGAACTTTGCTTTCTTTCCCTTGATTCAGCCCTGGCCACACGAGAGCTGCTGCACTGCACATAACAGTTTTTGTGCCATTTGGCAGCATGCGCAGCTAGGGTTTCTGCAATACCGCAACCATCATCTAGTCGGGAAATGTTTATCCCGCAAGGCAAGGCACCTAAATCATTCAATGCCTTGAGATTTTGAGCAAGATTCTCGTAGACGTCTAGACACGACTGATTGCTGCCCTTACGTGCATCTCTTAGTGGTTCATTTTCAGAACATTTCTGGCAAAGAGCGCAAATGTTCCAGTCTGTTGGCATTGGAATTGTTGACGATGTTTTCTTTGATTTCGACATTGGATCTGAAAGAGAAAAAACATAAAAAAAATAAATTATTGGAATGTCATGTGAATGTTCAGTTCCGGCAGAAAGTGTTAAATTTCACATACAGGGGTATTTTGGGGCGCTGAATTTCCCAAATTTCTACTGCCTTCGACAAAATTACAAACCCATCAGTAGATTTGAGATGCAACAATTTTCCAGTTATCATAATAATGCTCAAATGATTTAACATTATGACATTACCGTACACTGTGCTATTAAAGCAATGAAAACATCGATGTTTGTCTTGGCGGCCATATTGGAATTTAAAATGGCGGCCATACCGTTTGTCAGACATTTCAAATTATTGCATTATTGAACTCAGCATGTCAACATACCCTTGTGTACCAAATTTCAGCACCACAGGTCATTTAGAACCCAAGATAGGGAATTTCAACATTTCGTCTTGGCGGCCATATTGGAATTCAAGATGGCGGCCGGTCCATTGGTTAGATCTCTTGGATCCGCCAATTTTTGAAATCAGCGCCCCAAAATACCCCTGTATGTGAAATTTCACACTTTCTGCCGGAAATGAACATCTTTTTCACATATCTGCCCCACTAGTATGAAACATTCCAATCCGGATTCCGCTCCAACCACAGTACTGAAACTGCTCTCCTCAAAATCACCAACGACCTTCTCCTCTCCTCTGACGCTGGCAACCTCAACATTCTCATCCTCCTCGACCTCAGCGCCGCCTTTGACACCATCGATCACACCATCCTCCTCACCCGACTTGAAACCACCTTTAACATTACCGGCACTGCCCTCTCTTGGATTAAATCATACCTCTCTGACAGACGTCAGTTCATCTCCATCAATAACTGCAAATCCCCCACTGCTCCCCTCCCCCAAGGTGTCCCCCAAGGTTCAGTTCTTGGCCCCCTCCTCTTCATCCTTTACCTGTCCCCCCTCGGTCACTTAAACCGCCGTCATGGTCTCCAATTCCACTGCTTCGCTGATGACATCCAGCTTTTCATCTCCACCAAGTCCATCTCCACCGCCACCCACTCTACCCTGATAAACTGCATCACTGAAATAAAATCCTGGCTTCAAATCCACTTCCTCAAACTTAACTGTGATAAATCTGAAATAATCATCATTGGCCCAAAAACGCTCACCAAGTCCACCCATAACTTTGTCCTCAACATCGACGGTTTCCCAGTATCCACCTCCCCTCACATCCGGAATCTTGGCATCATCTTTGACCAAACCCTCTCCTTCGACAAATACACCAAACAGATCACAAAGACAGCCTTCTTTCACCTGAAAAACATCGCCCGTCTCCGTCCATCCCTCTCCTCCGTGGCTGCAGAAACCCTCATCCACGCCTTCATCACTTTCCGTCTGGACTACTGCAATAGCCTCCTTTATGGTTCACCCTCAACAATCACCAATAAACTCCAATACATTCAGAACTCCGCTGCCCGTCTACTCACCCATTCCCGGACCCGTGACCACATCACCCCCGTCCTTTACAAGCTTCACTGGCTCCCCATCTCCCAGAGAATCCAGTACAAAATCCTCCTCTTGACCTACAAAGCCCTCCATAACCTGGCCCCATCCTACCTGGCTGACCTCATCTCCAGACACACTCCCACCCGCAACCTCCGCTCTGCTGGTACCAACCTCCTGACCCCCCCCATCCGGACCAAATTTAGATCCTGGGGGGACAGGGCCTTCTCCATCGCTGCTCCCACCCTCTGGAACTCGCTACCTCACACCATCAGAGACTCCTCCTCACTCACCACATTCAAAACTTCACTCAAGACCCACCTGTTCAACACTGCATTCAACATTTAACCCACAGCATCTAACCCCTGACTATCTCCTCTCCTTCTCCCTCCTTTGTGCTTTGAATATTTCCCTATTGATTCTTCTTTTTTTGCAATTGTTTTTATGTTTTGCTATGCATTATGTTTTGCACTCTGTCAAAGCGTCTTTGGGCTTCCTGAAAAGCGCTATATAAAATAAATGCATTATTATTATTATTATTATTATATCACAGGTGGCGTGACAAAATGTAAGGACAGATACAGTTGACGATTGGCTTCACAATCGGGTATATAAGGGTTGTTGCGTTCTGTATTAGTGGAAAACAACTGCTGCACGCCTACAAAAGTTATTGCCGCTTTCTCTGGAGATGGTCCGTCAACTTGACAATGCTGTTTGTCATGGAGTGGTGGCTTTACGAAATTCTGGCATGAAACAGCGTGCTATTGCTCGGCAGTATGGCATCACTCAAGGTCAGGTGTCAAAGATCCTGAAACGAAATTCTCAGAGGGGTGTCCCTACTCCAATACCGAGGCCAGGACGTCCACGCAGAACTACAAGGAGAGATGATCGCCAGCTGCACCGGTTAGTCTGCAATGGCCGTACCAAGTCAGCTAATCGGCTTAGGGCTGAGTGTCAGCAACTGACAAATGTTCCTGTATCCAGAAGGCTAATCAACCAACGACTGGTTCAAGCAGGCTATCGTGCCAGGCGTCCCCTGAGAAAGCCACGCCTGACCAGACAACACAGCCAGCGCTGATTGCAGTGGGCCAGAGAGCACCGTCAATGGCAGCCAGGACACTGGAATCACGTGACTTTCAGTGACGAGTCGAGATTTCTGGTCTATCGTCAAGATTGCCGCGTCCGAGTGCGCAGACAAGTGCATGAAGCCCACAACGAAGATTGTATAGTGCCAAGAGTCCAAGCTGGAGGTGGTGGGGTGACCGTTTGGGCTGCTTTTCATGCAGGGGGCAAAACTGACCTGGTTGTTCTGAATGGAAACCTGAACCAGTTCAAGTACAGGGTCATTCTGGAAGAAACATTGCTTCCATTTGCTCGTGCAGCCTTTCGAGGAAACTTTGTCTTCCAAGATGACAATGCACGGCCTCATCGTGCTCACATGATCCAACACTTTCTTGCTGACCGTGGTGTAGAGCATACGGAGTGGCCTGCCATGTCCCCGGATATGAATCTGATCGAGAACTTGTGGGCAGAATTAACGCGTCAAATCGACAACTTGGACCAGCAGCCTACCTCTGTGCGTGAATTACAGCAGACTATTGTCACTGCATGGCAAGCGATTCCTGTCCAAACCTTGGCAAATCTCGTGAACAGCATGCCTCGACGTGGACGTGCTCTCCTGAATGCTCGTGGGGGTTACACGAAGTACTGAACTGTAATTTTACTGTCCGTAATCCCAGTCATAATTTAGCTTTTGTTTTTGTTGAAATTTTTTTTGGCTAATGTGCAAAATAAAGAGATACTTCTGGAAAACGTACAGAAGTTTAACACAGTACTGTCCGTGATTTGAGTTCGATATAAGTTTACATCACTTTCAAGGATCAATTTATTTGCTTCGAAATGTCAAATGTGGTTTTTGTTTCTTTTAAAGGTCACATTAACAAAATATAGAATAATTTCAACATAATTCCAATGGACTTTTGGTTCTAAGTCATCTTGAAAAGTAAGTTCACCCCCACAAAAAAAATATTCCATATTAAATGCCAAGTCTATATATATGTATATGTGTGTATATGAAAGATTTGTGCAAGAGATGCGGCATATCGGATATGGAAAAACTCTTCTTCCTGACTCGCATTCAACATTCATATCCACCAGAAATCATTGCAAATATGTTATTCGTGAGGCGAGGCATTCCTTTATCCAAAATAAATGTGACAACCTCTCATCTTCCACTAAGATCTTTCTGGTCCTCAGCTAAAAGTATCTCCAACAACTTCTGTCACTCTACCTTTCCTTTACTGTCTGGTAATGCTATAGCTGCCTCTCCGACTGATAAAGCAACTCTTTTTGGTTCTCTTTTCTCCTCTAATTCCACACTGGATGACTCTAACATTCCATCTCCCTCTGAAGCACCCCTTACCAATCCTATGCCCCTCCCTATAATCTCTTTCCATGCAGTCACAAAAGTACTCCCCTCTCGGGACACAAGCAAGGCGTACGGACAATATGGCATTCCTCCTCATGTCTTGAAGGAGTGTGCTTCAGAACTTGTACCTGTGCTTGCTTGTTTGTTTATTGTTTGTTTATTTTTTGTTTATAAACCCAAACTTTTCCTCTTTCCTGGAAACATGCCTTAGTACAGCCTATTTTAAAGAAGGGTGATCGTTCAAACGCTTCCAACTACCATCCTATTACTCTGACTTCTCCTCTTTCCAAAGTCTTTAAATGTCTTCTCATTTCCCATTTCCTCAAGCATCTTGAATCTCACAGTCTTCTATCTGACCATCAAGATGGCTTTCGCAAGGTAAGATCTACAGGTGATATCCTTTCTTACATTACGAATGGCTGGGCCTCTTCTCTGAGAGACTTTGGGGAATACTTTGTTGTCGGCCTTGATATCTCAAAAGCCTTTGCCCCCATTACTGTAGACCCTATTACTGTAGTCATGTAATGGGTACCAGGAAGTAAGCACCACACCAACTATTGACCAACAGGAAATACCTACCACACTTTAACCTGCCTGTGGTGCACAAAACAGTTCTGGGAACAGCCATTTAAAAAAGGCTCTTCTTGCTAAACAGTTGCATCAGCAGCTCCACTTAGTCATGAGCTTAGGAGAGCGACAGCTCCCTACGTCTCCATAGGATTGTACTGTAGCCAATTCCAGGACGACAATTTAGATCAGTCCACCGCATTTAGACCAGACCAGAGGGAACATCTACAAGACACATTTTTGGGCTTGTTGGCCTTCCTCATGAACACACACATCAAACACAAACATCTTAACCCCAAAGGGCCAGATTGTATGGTCATGCAATAGGACCTCCTCAGTAGGAGTAGGTTCCCTTGTGAAGATGCCTTTTTTAATATAAAAAGGTAAAACAAATGTTAAAACAGAACTTGGGACGTGTACTTCAACCCCATGGCCAAAGTACACAGTCCAACAAGTCTGTTCCATGAGCATACACATACACCCCAGCCCAAAGGCTGAAGTACATTGTCAATGAAACACAATCCTAACTCCCAAAGGTCAGAATGCATGGTCATACAATTAGACCACTCCTCAATTGGAGTAGGTCCTCATGACTTGAGTAAAGAGTTGAAGCTCCTCCCTGGAGTGAACTAGTCCAGCCCAACAAGACATTAAGTCGACATTGACATTTATCAGACCCCAATACTGTAGTGGGCAGTTATTAATTACCTCCTCCACCAAAGGTGGGTGGAAATTCTGTTTTCACCGCTGTCTGTCTGTCTGTTTGTGAACATGATATCTCAAAAGGTTGTGAATGGATTTGGACGAAATTTGGTGGAGAGGTTGAGTGTGTAACAAGGGCGAAATGATTAGATTTTGGTGAAGATCCAGATCTGGATACTCTAATTTTAAGTGATTCTTCAGCATTGAGTAACAGGGCCAAAAATGATACAAAGCAGGATATCTCAAAGTTGTGGATTTATTTGGTCAAAACTTGGTGGACAGGCTGGATATCTGACGAGGACAAATTGATTCTATTTTGGGGAAGATCTGAATACAGATCCAGATACGATAAAAAATTTTTTTACCTCCGGGCTGTGCTGTCTGGAACAGCGTTTGGCTGTCTGGAACAGCGTTTGGCTGTCTGGAACAGCGTTTGGCTGTCTGTGTATGATGTACATAGAGTCACGTGAAAAAGTAAGTACACCCTATGTCAGGTTTTGACTTTTTCAACATATTTCAACATACAGCTATTTGATCTTCATTTCAACAATATTGATAGATAAAGGTGATATAATATAACAAATATCATGAAACATTTACATTTTGTAGTCCATTGTATAATTTAAATAAACATAAATGCAAATTTCGCATGTGTAAAAAGCAAGTACACCCTTGGCTCTAATAGGTGGTATTGCCCCCTTTGGCAGAAACAACCTCAAGTAGGCGTTTCTTATAACTGTCTTCCAGTCTCTGACATCGACTGGGAGAAATTTTTGCCCACTCCTCCATGCAGAATTATTTCAGCTGTGCGATGTTTGAGGGGTTTCTTGCATGCATAGCTCGTTTCAAATCCCCCCACAACATCTCGATGGGATTTAGATCCGGGCTTTGACTTGGCCATTCCAGAACCCTCCATTTCTTTCTTTTCAGCCATTCCTTGGTGGATTTACTGGTATGTTTAGGGTCATTGTTATGTTGCAAGGTCCATCTTCGGTTGAGCTTCAACTTTCCGACAGATGGTCTCACATTATCCTCAAGCACCCTCTGGTACAATGAAGAATTCATAGTGGATTCTCTGATGGTGAGCTGCCCAGGCCCTGATGCAGCAAAGCTGCCCCAAACCATAATATTTCCACCACCATGTTTTACAGTTGGTATCAGGTTCTTGTAGTCAAATGCTGTCTTTGGTTTTCGCCAAACATGTCTTCTGGTACTGTGGCCAAATAGCTCTACCTTTGACTCATCTGTCCAGAGCACATTGTTCCAGAAGTGCTGGTCTTTGCCGAGGTGTTCATTGGCAAACTTTCGTCTTGCCCTGATGTTCTTTCTGGACAGCAAAGGTTTCCTCCTGGCACACCTCCCATGTAGATCAAATTTGTGCAGCCTCTTTCTAATGGCAGACTCGTGCACTTTGTCATCAACAGTGGCAAGAGCTACCTGTAGGTCCCGTGATGACATTCTGGGGTTCTTAGAGACTTCTTTCAGCATCTTGCGGTCTGCTCTCGGGCTGAACTTGCTGGGGCGGCCTGGCCTGAACAAGATAGCAGTTGTTTGGAATCTTCTCCACTTGTAGGTGATCTTCCGGACAGTCGAATGATTGATTTCAAATTGTTTGGAGATCTTTTTAAATCCCTTCCCAGACTCGTAGGCATCTATAACCTTCTTTCTGAAGGCCCCAGAGAGCTATTTTGATCTAGGCATGGTGACGCCGCACACTTCAACAACAAAGAGCAAACCAAACTAAATGTCTGAGGTTTAAATAAGACAGGTTCCTCCAAGATCCTCTCTAACGATGTTCTAATCATTTGCACCTGAGCTGGTGCACCTGATTCTAATTTTAGGTATTTGAAGTAGTGATAAATGTAGGGGTGTACTTACTTTTTGCACATGCGAAATTTGCATTTATGTTTATTTAAATTATACAATGGACTACAAAATGTAAATGTTTCATGATATTTGTTATATTATATCACCTTTATCTATCAATATTGTTGAAATGAAGATCAAATAGCTGTATGTTGAAATATGTTGAAAAAGTCAAAACTTGACACGGGGTGTACTTACTTTTTCACGTGACTGTATGTATGTATGTATGTATGTATGTATGTATGTATGTATGTATGTATGTATGTATGTCCCTTCCACTGGCATTTTGTGGGTTTATTCCCTTTAAAATTCACTTTATCTGCAACCATTGGTCTAATTGACACAAAGTTTCACCAGAGGAGCACTTCCTCCTGTAGAAAATTTTAATCATAATTATGATGACATAGGTCACGTGGTACGGCGCCATCTTGGAAAAACCGAAAAACTTTGCAACTCTATCTTCAAAATTGCTCCATGGAAAAATTGAAAGGTGGCTCATTTTAAAGTACCCTTTTAAAGTACATGGGGAACGATGTATGTTAATGATGTCAGAGGTGCCTTCATTATGACATCATAAATCGACAAGTACAAAACCTGATCCGATCAGTATGAAATTTCTTGAGCATTATCTAGGGATAAATTTGTTGAGAAAAAAAATTGGATGTCATCGGTCACGTGGATCGGCAGCCATGTTTTTACGGCATAGCCCATAGGGCAATGCCATTTGGTCTGGAACAGTGTTTGTCTGTCCGTCCGGTGTATGTATGTCCCTCACAAACATCCACCAATCAGAGATGAGGATCCGCTCACATGACAGGGTGACAGCAGATCCAAGCCTGGCTAAGCCGTTGTTAGAGTACATCGGTCTTGTTAATTTTTAAGTGATTCTTCACCATTGAATGATAGGACTAAAAACTATATATATATATCATGATATTTCACACAGTTGTGGACAGATTATAACAAAACTAGGTGGTTGAGTTGGTTAGGCGACAATAACAAGCCGATTATATTTTGGTTCAAGTCCGAATATAGATCTGGCCTATCGGTGTAGGATACAAAACGTAAACTGTTCAGCCTGGCGGAAGGATGTGCTCTATCGAGTGCTGTTCTAGTTTATGTTGTGTTGCTGAGGGTGCAATAATTTCCTGTTTGCTTTGTACCATTTTGCCTTTTACTGGATTACTGGATTTTGAGACGTAAAGCGTAGCTTATGTGCCCCTCATGTCTTAAACTTAACAGTGTCTTAAACTCTAATATCGGGGTTAAACTTCAAGGGATGGTCAAATCAATGCTTCTCAAGGGCAGACTTAAACTGATTTAACGTGCCAGACTCGATCACATGACTAGGAAGAGAATTTCAATTATTTATACAAAGGACAGAAAAGGCACACTCTCTGATTTAAGTCTTAAAATAAAACTCATTCAGCTTGAGTGAATGCCCTCTTGTCCTGGTCGACTCCTCTATTGTGAAAAACTTCTTATAGTCCACATTATCCAATTCTCTGAAAATTAAAAAAATATCTTTGCTCTACTTCATCTTTATGCAAGAGTGGTTAGACCAAGTGCCCTCATCTTTTTTTTTTATGTTGGAGGCTCCAGGCACGGATTGTATAGCCCTCATCAAGGCCTTAATTAAATAAAAGAGAAGAAAAGTGTATGATGAAAAGTATATGATGTTTGTTTGTGAGAGAGACTGAATCTGGCCCGGTAGATGTAGTCTGTGTGAGACAGAAAGTAAGACCAGCAATCCTGATACGGAGAGTGTAAGATGGTTCCGGGCACCACTTTAACGCTCCTAAGTCAGGATGGCAGTACCACCCTGGGCGGGTGCTGTCTACAACCTACTACCTAGAAAAGGTCTATCTGGATACTCCATTCTACGAAGTTCTGGTAACCATCTAGTAGTTCTTTGTTGCACCTTCTCGAGGCAATCTTCATCTTTCTTGTAAAAAGGTGAGCAAACTATATTGCAGTACTCCAGTGTTGGTCATACAATGGCTTTGGATAATAGTACAAGCCCCTTTATATCTAATGCCGAAAAAGATCTCCTAATGATTCCGAGCCTACAATTGGCTTTCTCAGCAGCATCTGCAATATGGCAACTAAAAGATTAGCTTGAGTGAAGAGCACCCCTAAGTCCTTCTCCTTCCTTTCTGACTTGATTTATCTGCTTTCACTCACCTTGCCCATGGTCTCTTTTCTCTGTCTCTTTTCCTCTGTGGGTTTAATTAAATGATCATGTGTAACTTTATTAAGTTGTGGGTGCAAAGGGCTTTAAACATTTTTGATCAGTGGTGCAGCTGAGCATGATCCAAAGTCAATGCCCTCTGTTTTGCCTTCTGTCCCTTAGCATCGAATGCAGTGGAAGATGAGCAAGGCTTTCTGTGGGAGAAGGCAAGAGAGGGTGATTTTTACAGTGTTCACTACAGCCACACAAATCGTCTCCATGTTGACCTCTGGCCATTCTACCCCCACAATGGCCTAATGATCCGAGAGTCCTGGATGAAAGGCCATCCCCAAGATCGAGCCTTTCCCAAGAGTTTCCTGGTGCCCCTTGACAAGCTCGGATTCGCTGGCATTCAAGCGAACGTGCCCAACAACCATCGCCAGTTCCTTGAGCTGAAGTTTGGACGGGGTGTTATTGAGAATCCCCAGTTTCCCAACCCTGCCAAACTGCGATTTTTCTGACAGTTTTATGATTTTTTTAGTTAAAAGATTTGCAGGTTGAGGAAATATTTTCGGTATTTTTCCATTTGGTTCCCCTCGTGTGAGCAAGCTAAAAGTGTTCAAAATGATGAAGGAACTATAAAGATTGCTTCATACCTCTTTGTCTCTCTCTCTCTCTCTCTCTCTCTCTCTCTCTCTCTCTCTCTCTCTCTCTCTCTCTCTCTCTCTCTCTCTATCTCTATCTCTATCTCTATCTCTATCTCTATATCTCTCTATCTCTATCTCTATATCTCTATATCTCTATATCTCTCTATCTCTATCTCTATCTCTATCTCTATCTCTATATCTCTCTATCTATCTCTATCTCTATCTCTATCTCTATCTCTATATCTCTATATCTCTCTATCTCTCTCTCTATAATCTCTCTATCTCTCTATCTCTCTATCTCTCTCTCTATAATCTCTCTATCTCTCTATCTCTTTATCTCTCTATCTCTATCTCCATCTCTATCTCTCTCTATCTCTCTCTCTATCTCTCTATCTCTATATCTCTCTATCTGATAATATGGACCAACTTCTATCTACTCATCCCAACTCTCTCTTCCTCATATGTGGTGATTTCAACTGTCATCATGCCAGTTGGCTGGGTGTGGGTACCTCTCTCACCAGCCATGGCTCCTCAGCAAAGGACTTCTGCGACTCACTGGGACTGACACAATCTGTCAATTTCCCTGACCCGGATCTCAGTCAACGGAACATCTTCTCTTCTGGACTTGGTTATGACTAACTTCCCTGAAAATGTCTGCTGCTCTTCTTCTGCTCCAATCGGATCATCTGATCATGTCCTTGTTAAAGTGGACATCTCTCTGACCATCCTCAGGGAGCCTGCTCAGCGTCGACGAGTCTGGCATTTCACTCAGGCCAACTGGCACGGTCTTCAAGCAGCCATCAATCATCTGGACTGGTCTCCCATCTCTACCACCTCTGACATCAACTCATCCTGGGAATTCTTCCAAAGTACATTGCTCTCTCTCATGCACAGATTTATCCCATCTCGTCTTCAGTTGTCATACCCTTCCTCCCGTCCATGGTACACGGAATCTTGGGGTGAGGCTGTTGCCCAGAAACAACTTGCCTTCGTCTCCTGGAAAGCAAATCCAACGGAAGGAAATCTCATTTCCTTTCACAAAGCCCGAAACAAGTGTGTGTCCACCCTCAGGAGAGCCAGGAAACAATATCTCTCCGTTCTCAAGACCGAACTCTCTTATCTGTCTCCCTCTTCCAAATCCTGGTGGCGTCTGGTCAAATCCGTTTCTGGTGTTTGTTCCCCCTCCATCCCCTCCCTTACCTCAAACGGCTACACAGCTGACTCCGCACGTGAAAAAGCTGAATGCCTCAACTCTGTGTTTGCCTCTAAATCTTGTGTCCCAAACCCATCCCTCTCTGTACCCACCATACCCAGTCGTACCCTGCTGCTCCTGGACTCCGTGTCCTTTCCTCCTGACAAGGTGGAAAAGTTTCTGTCAACCCTCGACTCTGATTCTGCAACTGGACCCGACGGCATCAGTCCACGGGTCCTAAAATCCTGCTCTGCCGCTCTATCTCACCCTCTCTCTGTTCTCTTCACCCTCTCTTTTGCTCAAGGTCAACTGCCATCTGCTTGGAAATCAGCCAACATCACCGCTTTGCACAAAAAAGGTGCAAAAACAGATCCTAGCAACTACAGACCAATCAGCCTTCTCCCAATTATCAGCAAAGTCATGGAATCCATCATTGCTTCGGATATGAAATCTTTCCTCTTCTCCAATGGCTTGATCTCTGATCATCAATTTGGTTTCAGACCAGGTCACTCTACTCTGGACATGCTGCTTCTGCTGTCTCAACAATGGATGGAGGTCCTCAATGCCAAACAGGAAATTAGAGCTGTCTCCCTCGACATATCACGTGCCTTCGACACGGTCTGGCACCCCGCTCTGCTCACCAAACTCTCCTCCTTTGGTATCCATGGAAATCTCCATGCATGGCTGGCGGACTTCCTCTCTAGTCGTCGTCAACGTGTGGCCCTGAATGGGTTTCTCTCATCTCCTCTTCCTGTTCAGGCTGGAGTTCCCCAAGGCAGTGTTCTGGGCCCCGTGCTTTTTCTGGTCTTCATCAATGATCTCTCTGACTCTCTTGAAAATCCTCTCTATCTCTTTGCTGATGACTCCACTCTCTGCCGCTCCATTCCTCTTCCCTCAGATCGGCAGTCTGCAGCCTCCTCACTCTCTGAAGACTTGGACAAAATCACAGACTGGTCAAACAAGTGGAACATGTCTTTCAATCCTGACAAATCTCACACTCTTACTATGTCTCTCCGAAAAGATCGACTGGACAACCCTCCCATCTACTTTCTCAACAATCCTCTCCAAGAAGTTCTGTCGCTCAAGCTTTTGGGTCTCACTATCTGCCATGATCTTTCTTGGGAAAACCACATTTCCAAGCTGGCCTCCAAAGGCAGTCGCCGACTGGGCATCCTCCGTCGTGCGAAGTCCTTCCTCGGCACACCTGAGCTCCTCACCACATACAAGGCTTTCATCCGCAGCTCAGTGGAATACTGTTCTCCCCTATGGGCCCGGTGCTCCTGCCTCACACCTAGCTCGGCTTCACGCTGTTGAAACCAAAGCTTTCAGAATTATTGGAATCTCCCGCGATGAAGCTATCTCTGAGGGCCTTTCACTCACTCACCGCAGGCAGGTAGGTGGTCTTTCTGTCTTCTACCGACTCCTCTCCGGCCTTGCACCCCCAGCTCTCTCTGTGCTCTGTCCCCCAAATATTCCTGCAGGTCGCACAAGATCTGCCAGCAACCCTCTGATGGTTAAACTGCCGAAATCTCGGCTCTCTGCTCACCTTCACTCTTTCATTCCTCTTTTCTCCCGCCTCTGGAACAAACTCCCTCACTCCCTTCAATCCCACCCCTCCCTCCAGGTCTTTAAAACAGCTGTTCACCACCATCTCTTATCTTCCCCCATCCAAAACCTTGATCTTTTCTACCCCCGCTAATTCACCCCAGATCCACCTTGTTTGAAATTCCAACTTCTTTCCTGGAAGTCCTGGCAGTGTCCATATGTTTTATACCTCTCCCACCGCCCCCTTCCCATGCGCCCCCCCCCCCCCAAAGCCCTCGCCCTCTCTCAGATCTCTCGATGTCTCCATGTCTCTCGGTCCCTGCTCTCAAATGTTGTGTTTGTGTCCTTCCCCCTCTCTCCCCATCTTGTCTACCGCTCCCGATGTTATATGTTTTATGTGTCGGTTTGTCTTTCTGTGTGATTAATGTTCGCTCTTTCACGAGCCTCGATCTTGTATACAAAAAAAAAAAAAAAAAAGTCTCGCTATCTCTCTATCTCTCTATCTCTCTATCTCTCTATCTCTATCTGTATGTATGTCTGTCTGTCTCTTTGTATGTCTGTCTTTATTTCTTTGTCTCTTTATTTCTCGGTCTCTTTATTTCTCCGTCTCTTTATTTCTCTGTCTCTTTATTTGTCTGTCTCTATATTTGTCTGTCTCTATATTTGTCTGTCTCTATATTTGTCTGTCTCTATATTTGTCTGTCTCTATATTTGTATGTCTGTCTCTTTATATCTATGTCTGTCTCTTTATATCTATGTCTGTCTCTTTATATCTATGTCTGTCTCTTTATATCTATGTCTGTCTCTTTATATCTATGTCTGTCTCTTTATATCTATGTCTGTCTCTTTATATCTATGTCTGTCTCTTTATATCTATGTCTGTCTCTTTATATCTATGTCTGTCTCTTTATATCTATGTCTGTCTCTTTATATCTATGTCTGTCTCTTTATATCTATGTCTGTCTCTTTATATCTATGTCTGTCTCTTTATATCTATGTCTGTCTCTTTATATCTATGTCTGTCTCTTTATATCTATGTCTGTCTCTTTATATCTATGTCTGTCTCTTTATATCTATGTCTGTCTCTTTATATCTATGTCTGTCTCTTTATATCTATGTCTGTCTCTTTATATCTATGTCTGTCTCTTTATATCTATGCCTGTCTTTTTATATCTATGTCTGTCTCTTTATATCTCTGTCTCTTTTTCTCTGTCTCTTTTGCTCTGTCTGTCCCTTTTGCTCTGTCTGTCCCTTTTGCTCTGTCTGTCCCTTTTGCTCTGTCTGTCCCTTTTGCTCTGTCTGTCCCTTTGTCTCTGTCTGTCCCTTTGTCTCTGTCTGTCCCTTTGTCTCTGTCTGTCCCTTTGTCTCTGTCTGTCCCTTTGTCTCTTTCTGTCCCTTTGTCTCTGTCTGTCTCGTTGTCGCTGTCTGTCTCGTTGTCGCTGTCTGTCTCGTTGTCGCTGTCTGTCTCGTTGTCGCTGTCTGTTTCGTTGGCGCTGTCTGTCTCGTTGTCGCTGTCTGTCTCGTTGTCGCTGTCTGTCTCGTTGTCGCTGTCTGTCTCGTTGTCGCTGTCTGTCTCGTTGTCGCTGTCTGTCTCGTTGTCGCTGTCTGTCTCGTTGTCGCTGTCTGTCTCGTTGTCGCTGTCTGTCTCGTTGTCGCTGTCTGTCTCGTTGTCGCTGTCTGTCTCGTTGTCGCTGTCTGTCTCGTTGTCGCTGTCTGTCTGGTTGTCGCTGTCTGTCTCGTTGTCGCTGTCTGTCTCGTCGCTGTCTGTCTCGTCGCTGTCTCTTTATCTCTGTGTCTCTATCTCTGTCTGTCTCTATCTCTGTCTGTCTCTATCTCTGTCTGTCTCTATCTCTGTCTGTCTCTATCTCTGTCTGTCTCTATCTCTGTCTGTCTCTATCTCTGTCTGTCTCTATCTCTGTCTGTCTCTATCTCTGTCTGTCTCTATCTCTGTCTGTCTTGTTGTTTCTGTCTTTCTCTTTATCTCTGTCTCATTGTCTCTGTCTTTTTGTCTCTGTATGTCTCTTTATCTTTGTCTGTCTCTTTGTCTTTGTCTCTCTCTCCCCCCCCCCCCCCCCCACTCCCCACTCCCCACTCTCCCCCCTCTCTATGTTTAACTCTCTATCTTTGACAGATACTCTCTGTATGTTTTGACATTTCTGACAGACAGGTACTTGGGAGGGAGACAGCACGGTTGCATTAGCCGACTCTTTTCTCTCTTATTGGTCTTGATCTTTTATTGTTGTTGTTTTGTTTTTTTTTCAAATAAACTTGCACTTTTCGCCTTTGTTGAACCTTATTTTTGGTTTTTAGTTTTGCACAAGATGGTAATTGAATACAGTCAAAGCATTGCGTTGAGGCATTCCTATGTAAGCACAGTCTGTCCTGCATCCCACCAGAAGCCATTCAAACGGACGAATTTATCTTCACGATTGGGGGGTGAATATTCGTGCTGCATCCCTGGTGGGGGTTAACAACATTGTGGTGTTCGTGCGGCAGGTACACTTTGTAGATATCGCTGTGGAAAATGGGATATTTTATGGAGCTGACCATTTTGTTCCGGTTTCATCAATGGACACCGGCTGTTAAGATACATTTAACCAATGCTGTCCTTGTGTTTTCCTGTGTTGAACAATTTTTTTACAAGTTAACCAAGTTGGTACCATTGTATCTCATATCATTACGGTTCCTCTATGTAATACCAGAAATGACAAGCTTAAACATCTAGTTGTTTAGGCGTTTGTGTTTATATGGTGTTAAAGCCTGGTGTTACCTAGCTTGTTGCATACCTCATTCAGTGGCTGATCATGAGTATAATTTTTTGTGCTCCCCTTATCCCTGCTCTTGGTTTTTTCTATTGTTTTTATCCTGTTTATTCTATTTTTTCTGATATTGCAGAAAATTATGTGTGCGTCTCCGATCATGCAGAGGGTTAGAACGGAACACCATGGTGCGGTTAACAATGGTTGTGATGTTAGTACAGCCTCCAAATGTGTAATTAGTGACGAAAATGATATTGGAGAGAGACTGCGATCTCCCAAAGGAATGATCTGTGATGAAGAAGAGTTTGTGTGTGTTCTCTTAAAAACAATGTGAAACGGTCTTTTTTTAAATGCTGAAGAGTTGGTACCTTCAGCTGTTGGTCAGGTGTTGGTAGTGCAGCGAGATGGGACTTCAAATCACTTGGATGGCCTTTTTGCAACGTGAGCAAAGTGATGAGATGTATTAGTTGAATGCAAGTCCTCACCACTTGCTCACGTTGAATATCAAAATTTTATGGATTCGGACGAGCCAAGGCATCATTTGAGATCAAATAACAGATCATCTTGGTGGATGCAAGCTTATCAGTAAGACACAACATATATCTATATTATAAAAGGAGACGTGACGGTCTGTCTGTCTGTCTGTCTGTCTGTTTGTCATGTTATAACTTTAGAACGGATTAACGGATTTCAATAAATCCAACACTGATGGATTCGGGTAACTCCCGGGAGTGTTTGTGATACAATTTTTATTTAAAAAAAATAAATCTTTATGGGTACATGGACACGCGTGTCAAAACTGCAAATGCCAACACGTGACGTTGGTTATCCCTGCACGGAAAGTAGAATCTCCCAGGAATCTTTTTTTTTTTCTTCCCCCATAGATTAACCATCGCAGCAAAGATTGATATTTACATGAGCGAAGCAAAGGGTCTTATATTCTAGTGGCTTTACAAAAGGGAAACCATGCACCACAAATCTCTTGGAAGATCGAGAAACTATTACCAAACAAATTGACGAATGTATCCCAGTTGATGTGGTATATATGGGCATGGCAAAGCTTTTCATAGTTGCAAACGGCTCATTGCCAAAATTGCAGTGCGTGGAGTGGGTGGCAAAATTATACAGTCGATGAAGGCATGATTATCAGGTTGGAGACAGAGTAATGAATTACTCATGATGCCAAATCAAGATGGTCATATGCTACAAGCTCAGATAGTACAAGGATCAGTGCTTGGGCTGCTATGCTTCCTGATCTAGAGGAAAATTTGCTTGAGAAGACTGGGATCATCAAATTTGGGATGACACCAAAGTATCACGCAAGGTATGGGATGAAGGAAGAATTTCAAACCTATAAAAAAGACATCAACTGCCTCCAGACATGGGCTGCGAAATGGCAAATTAAATTAAACTTGCACAAATGTGGATTAATGCACGTTCGAAGCCACATCCCAGACCACGTACACAAGATAAGGAATTCTCAACTCCATTGATGGAAAAGGAGAAATATCGGAATATTGATTCACAAGTCTCAAAACCTCGTCTCGATTTGTCTCAGCAGCCAAGAAGGTCAACGGTCCTTAGTATGATACTGTTGCGGGGAAGTGAATACGTGGTAATGGATGTAAAGCAGACTTCTTATATCATTAGTACACGCTCATTGTGAAATGTCAGTTTCTGAGCAATGGTTTCTGTGTAAAATGATAGAACACGTGTCGAAGTTTATTCAGGAGATTATAATTGTGACTCCTTCCCACCGTAATGTGTCTACAAGCTTCTGCACCATTCTCGGTCATTACGTCTAAATCATTCCCTTTGTAATGTCTATTTGTTTTCTTTTAAAGCGAATTGCCAATAACCAGCTCCGTGAGCCCAGCAAATCCTCCCTAAAGGACGACGAGTACACCGAGTACTGTACTCGAGATGAAGTACTCAAGGTGAAGTACTCGAGATGAAGTACTCAAGATGACGAGTACTCAAGACCAAAGCAAACGGGTGTATGATAAGGACGAATTTATTCGATTTTGGTGAAGATCTGGATATGAGGATTTTTTTAAGTGATAGGGCCAAAGTGATGTACAGCAGGCCATCTCAAGTAATGGATGGGTTGTAACAAAACTTGATGGATGAATTAGTTAAGTGACAAGAAGAGGCAGATTCGTTTTTGGTCGAAGATCAAGATCTGGCCTATCAGTGGGATACAAAACATAAACTGTTCAGACTGGTGGAGGTATGCGCTCTACCGAGTGATGTTGTAGTTATCTCCGCCACCAAAGGTGTATGCAGGTTGTTTTCACCCCTGTCTGTCTGTCTGTTTGTTTTTCTGTCCGTTTGTGAACAAGATATCTCAAAAAGTTGTGGACGGATTCAGACGAAATGTGGCAGAGATGTAGCGTATGTGACAAGGACGAAATGATTAGATTTTGGTGAAGATCCGGATCCGGATCCAGCTATTAGAATTCTGAAAGTGAATCTTCACCGTTGGTCGATAGGGGCAAAAACGATACAAAGCAGGACATCTCAAAAAGTTGTGGACAGATGATTTTGATTAAATGTGATTCTGTATTGTGATTTTCTGGTCTAATCTAGGATACAAAACGGAAACTGTTCACCTGGCGTAGGTATGCTCTCTACTGAGTGCCGTTCTAGTTTTACCTTTTAATTAGTGCAATTTTAACTTTTTGCCTCCTATTTAATGAGTAATTTTTAACCTTTTACCTCTTATTTAATGTCATTTGGAAACTTTTTTTAAACCTTGTATTCAATGTGTAATTTTATGTAACTAGGGCATGCCCGTACTATATATATATCTAAAATTATATCCCCCCCCCCTCTATTTACATGAAATGGTTTGGTCCATTCGCAAAGCCAAAGCGAACGGCTTGCGAGTACGGTAGAACCCCCCCCCCCCTCTATTTACATGAAATGGTTTGGTCCATTCGCAAAGCCAAAGCGAACGGCGAACGGCTAAATCGCCATAGCTCGGTAGCTCGCTGCTCTCTGATTGGTCGAATCGTTTTTTGGACATAGCTCGGTAACTACTTGTCCGATTAATATGAAACCTTGAAAAGGCACATCCTCGGGTCCCCAGCAATATACCTGGCAAGTTTCAAGTATATCGGACCGGTAGTTGTCGAGAAACAGCGGTCGCATACACACAGAGATTACTGGAATTATAGATAGATGTGTAAATGTGTGTGTGTAATGTGTAAATTCAATGTGTAAATTAATGTAATGATGGAAAACGTGAAAGATGAGGAAGTTGTTGTGGTAGGAGGAGACCTAAATGGACATGTGGGAAGGAGTATGGATGGTTTTGAGGGAGTTCATGGGGGTTACGGATATGGTGTGAGAAATGGAGAAGGTGAAAGGATTTTGGAGTTTGCTGATGGAGCTGATTTGTAATACTCATTTCCAGAAAGAGGATAATAAGCTTGTTACATACACATCAGGTGGGTCGACGACAACCGTTGACTACCTGATGGTGCGTAGGCGAGATGGGGGGCACCTCCGGGACACAAAGGTGATCCTGGGGGAGGAGGCTGTTTCACAGCACCACTTGGTTGTCTGCGACATAAGGGTGAAAGTGCGAGGAGAGCTCGGCGGGTGAAGTACCAACCGAGAATGAAGGTCTGGAGGTTGAAAGAGGTGACAGTGAGGGAGGCATTAAAAGAGACACCGAGTAGTGTAGAGGATGATGTGGTTGAGCTTGAAAGTGGTTGGATGTCAATGAAAGCTAGTCTGTTGGGAGCCGTTGGTGAGGTATGTGGATGGACAAAAGGACCACCGAGGCACTCGGAAACACGGTGGTGGGATGATGAAGTTGGAAAGAAGATTGATGAGAAGAGGAAGAAGTTCAAGGAGTGGCAGAAGGCCAAGGGTATGGGGGCAGAAAAGGCAGAGCATGAAAGTTATAAGGCAGCCAAGAAGGCTGCAAAGAAAGAGGTAGCAAAGGCACAGGAGGCATGCAGGAAAATGTTCGGAGAACGCTTGGATTTGGAAGAGGGTCAGAGGGCGGTATTCAGGATTGCAAAGCAGATAGCGAAAGAGAGGTGTGATGTGATGGGGGTGAGTTACTTGAAGGATAAAGTGAGACAAATCGTTGTGGACCCAGATGGAATTAAAGGAAGATGGAAGAGATATATGGAAATACTGTTGAATGCAGAGAATGAATGGGATGGCAACACAGAGAGTAACCCCGTTTTAGGACCGGCAGAGAAGATAACCGAGAAGGAAGTTGAGGAAGCGATAAAAGCAATGAAGAGTAGAAAAGCGGGAGGGCCAACGGGAGTTGTGGGGGATATGTTGAAGGCACCGGGAAATTGGGGTGTGAAGAGAATGACAGATCTGCAATCTGGTGGTGAAAGAAGGCCGCATTCCAGTGGATTGGGAACTAAGTACCCTCGTCCCTCTATACAAGGGGAAAGGTGACCCTCTGGAGTGTGGCTCGTATCGAGCGAGAACGTTATTGGAGCATGGAATGAAGGTATTGGAAAGGGTGGAGGAGAGGAGGATAAGGAAGAAAGTGAAGATTGACGAAATGCAGTTTGGATTTATGCCAGGAAGAGGAATGACAGATGTGCTTTTTATTGTGAGGCAGTTGCAGGAGAAGTACATGGAGAAGAGGAAGAAGTTGTTTCTTGGGTTTGTTGATCTGGAGAAAGCATTTGATCGGGTTCCACGTGAAGTAGTGACATGGGCATTGAGGAAGTTAGGAGTGGAGGAATGGTTGATCAGAGTCGTGATGGCTATGCACAAAAGAGCGCGCACAGCCGTAAGGACGAAGGGCGGGAACAGTGGTGAGTTTGAGGTGAAGGTGGGAGTGCATCAGGGGTTGGTAATAAGTCCACTACTATTTGTAGCTGTGATGGAGGTGCTGGCTCGGAACGTAAAGGAGGGTTTACCGTTGGAGTTGTATGCAGATGATCTGGTGTTGATTGCAAAAAGTATGGATGGACTGAAGGAGAAGATGAACAAGTGGAAGGAATGTATGGAGACAAAAGGTCTGAAGGTGAATATCGGAAAGATGAAGGTGATGGCAAGTGGTAAAGCATGTGGTGAGGTGGAAAGAACTGGGAAGTTGCCGTGTGCTGTGTGCAGGAGGGGTGTCGGAGTTAATTCCATTCGATGTACAATGTGCGCTGAGTGGGTTCTGTTGTAAAAATCAGATCTACAACATTGTCCCAATAGTGAGTTTAATTCAGAATCTATCTCGAGCAACACCTGCAAGAAATCAACAAGCATCATATCAGTATTCAGTAATCATAGAAGTAATGATGGATTTGCAATTAGCACAAGCAAGCCTGGAACATCTAGTAATACGCACCATCTGAGTATGCACTACACCACACAGAATAAATGTCACAGGAATGATCGGAGTGCTGCCCGTCCGAGTTCTTATGGGAGCCTCTCAGTGGTCAGAGGCAGCATAGCACCTGGGTTCAACTTAGACACAATTTCATTACTTTCTCCCCTATGTTAAAACTTCACCACCTCTAGGCGGAAATCAAGCTAGCAAAGCATAGCAGCAGAGTAATCAGTTAGCAACTGTCCATGTCAGTCAGTCCAACCACAGCGGTCGGGGCGGCGAATTTCTCTCCCGGCGCGTGTCCGATAGACACCGGATACGACATCCCCAAGGCCGGAATCCTCCGCATCGGAATGTCCGCCTAAATTGGGTGACGGCGGTGGCCCCACAAAGCCATCCAGATCAGGTGCATGTGGCGATGGGGTAGCCGGTAGATTATCCATTGTCGGATCAACTGTACTGTAAGCCGGCTCGTCAATATCCCCGCATCGGGCCAGATGGCGCACCGAGACTGTAGACGCCCGTCCGTTGGGCAACAGTACACGAGCGTGCTCGGGGTTGGTTTGGAGAATACGCACCTCGTCAACGAGCGGGTCATATTTACTTGAGCGAACCGCGCGTTTGAGGAAGGCCGGTCCGGGCTCAGCAAGCCGGCCCGGCAGAGGACATGTACCGCCCGAACGACGCGAGTAACAAAACATACAGTGGTGGGGAGTTTGATTAGTATCAGTGCACAATAAAGTCCTGATTGTACTTAACGCCCCTGGTAGCGACCAAGCCTATCGGTCCAGTCCGAGTCCGTGGGACTTAAGGCTCAGAGTAACGGCTCTCCATATGATGCCATTAAATCGTTCCACCTGTTCGTTCGCCTGTGGCCTTTACGGAGTAGTATAGCTAGAAGTTTCTCACATCCTGGGACAAGAACACCGCGCCTCGATCGGTGTGCACATCGGCCGGATTCCCAAACATAGAAAACAAGTTCTGCAAACACCGGATAACCGTAGCAGCAGACATATCGCCACACGGGAAAGCAAAAGGGAATCTAGAGAACTCGTCAACTATCGTGATTAGATAACGAGAACTACTCGAAGCCGGCAGTGGCCCTTTGAAGTCCATTGCCAACCTCTCCCATGGCTGAGTGGCCTGGACCAGCGAACCCATCCGAAGGTTGTCGAAGCGAGGTTTGAGTTCAGCGCAAACAGAACAAGTGCGACAGAGCCGACGAATATCCTCAATGGAATAGGGCAAGTTACAACTGCGCACATAATGAGCTAAACGCGTCACGCCGGGATGGCACAAGGTGTCATGAAGGATGCGCAGATCCTCAAAGGAGGTGAGACTCGCACACACTGCAGGCCGTGATAAAGCATCTGCAACGAGGTTATCCCTTCCCGGGCGATATTTGATAGTGTAACAGAAATCGGCTAGCTCAGTCCACCAGCGAGTGATTTTCTCATTCTTAATGCGTTGAGCATGTTGCGTGTCGTATATGAAGGCAACACTGTTGATCCGTGATGATTCAAAAACATCGACCAAGCAAATATGGACGCCAACGCCTGATCGACTCGATGATGGCATACGCCTCCTTTTCGACAGACGAGTGTCTTCGTTCCGCAGAGGAGAGAGTCCTTGAAAAGGCGGCCACTGGTCACCCCCTTTGAGAGTGTAGCAGATATCGCATGGTCTGACGCATCGCTTTCCAAAACAAAGGACTTGTTTTCGTCAATCGTCGACACAACGGCGCCAGCTATGTCGGACTTCAGGCCATGGAAAGCGGCCTCAGCAGCGTGAGTCATGGGGAACGCATTGCAATCCACAAGTGGACGAAGCTTCTCGGAAAAATTTTGAACCCACTTAGAGTAATGAGCAAACAGCCCAAGAGCGCGCTTCAAAGAAGCACGATCGTGGGGTGGGGCCATGTTCAGCAAGAGTCGCAGACACTCCTTATCTGGAGCGATAGAGCCGTGGGTCACGGTGTACCCCAGGAGATCTATCGTTCAAGCAAAATAGCGACATTTAGCCTCGTTCATAATCAGTCGATACTTGTGCGCAACCTCGAGGAAGCACTTCAGATTAGCATCATGACGTTCTTTGTCGTACCCACAAACCGTGAGATTATCTAGATAAACAAAGACATCGGTTAAATTCTCCTTAGCAATGAAGTCATCCATGGCCCTTTGGAAGCACGAACCCCATTTGTGACCCCGAAAGGCAGCCGGGTGAACTGGTACAACCTCTGTCTGGATTCAAACCCAGTGTAGATGCGATCTGCCTCGGAGATTGGAATCTCATGATACGCGCTACATATATCTCGATTGCTATATACCGAGTACTGTGCCACCTGTCGTACCAGAGAATCCATTCCCGGGAGTGAGTCGGCGTCAAATCGATCCGCCTATTCCATTGAGGATATTCGTCGGCTCTGTCACACTTGTTCCGTTTGCGCTGAACTCAAACCTCGCTTCCACAACCCGCAGGCCGTTAAGTTCGATCAGGACTTTATTGTGCACCACTACTAATCAAACTCCCCACGACCGTATGTTTCGTTTTTTTTTGGTATACTGAATCGAGGGTCATCAAAGAGCTAACATTTACTTCACAAACAAATCAACCAGACGAACAAAATATATAAAAAGAGGGAGCGGAAGCCAAGATGGGTAGAGAAGAGGAAGCACACAAACACAACATTTGAGAGCAGGGAGATGTGTGGGAGGGGAGAGGGCTTGGGGCGAGGAGGCGTGGGAAGGGGGGTGGGGGGGTGGGAGAAGTATAAAACACAAGGACACCAAGGACTTCCAGGACAGAAGTTTGTATTTCAAAAAAGTGGAATTAGGGTGAAATTAGCGGGGGTAGAAAAGATCAAGGTTTTGGATGGGGGAAGATAAGAGATGGTGGTGAACAGCTGTTTTAAAGACCTGGAGGGTGGAGTGGGATTGAAGAGAGTGAGGGAGTTTGTTCCAGAGGTGGGAGAAAAGAGGAATGAAGGAGTGAAGGTGAGCAGAGAGTCTTGATTTTGGCAGTTTAACCATAAGAGGGATGCAGGCAGATCTTGTGCGACCTGCACTTCCTTCTACATTCTTCCTTCTACGACTTCCTTCTTCATTCATTTCCATCACTTCTCAACCAGTCACTTTCATCCTTTCTCAACACATGACCAAACAATCTCAAACTGACGTCGTTTGGACGGTACCCGTCCTCTGCCGGGCTGGCTTTCTGAGCCCGGACCGGCCTTCCTCAAACGCACGGTTCGCTCAAGTAAATATGACCCGCTCGTTGACAAGGTGCGTAGTCTCCAAACCAATCCTGAGCACGCTCGTGTAGTTTTGCCCAACGGAACGGGAGTCTACAGTCCCGGTGCGCCATCTTGCCCCATGCGGGGATATTGACGAGCCGGCTTGTGGTACAGTTGATCCGACAATGGAGAATCTACCGGCTACCCCATCACCACATGCACCCGATCTGGATGGCTTTGTGGGGCCACCGCCGTCACCCGATTTAGGCGGACATTCCGGCCTCGGGGATGTGGTATCCGGTATCTATCGGACACGCGCCGGGAGAGAAATTTGCCGCCCCGACCGCTATGGTTGGACTGACTGACATGGACCATTGCTAACTGATTACTCTGCTGCTATGCTTTGCTAGCTTGATTTCCACCTAGAGGTGGTGAAGTTTTAACGTAGGGGAGAATATAATGAAAGTGTCTAAGTTGAACCCAGGTGCTATGCTGCCTCTGACCACTGAGAGGCTCCCATAAGAACTCGGACAGACAGCGCTCCGATCATTCCTGTGACATTTAAACTGTGTGGTGTAGTGCATACTCAGATGGTGCGTATTACTAGATGTTCCAGGCTTGCTTGTACGAATTGCAAATCCATCATTACTTCTATGATTACTGAAAACTGATAGGATGCTTGTTGATTTCTTGCAGGTGGTGCTAGAGATCGATTCTGAATTAAACTCACTATTGGGACAATGTTGTCGATGTGATTTTTACAACAATTAATTCAAAATCGATTTCATTACAGGTTCATGAAAAATGTAGTGGTCTGAGAGGGTCATTAACCAGTGTGGCAGCTACATTAAAATGTAAGGTGTGCACAGAGGGAGCTGCAGATGGAGGAAATGTTGAGTTGGATCTTGGAGACGGCGTGAAGCTGGAAGGTGTGAAAACATTTTGCTACCTCGGAGACATGCTGAATGGAGAAGGTGGATCAGACTCGGCAACGGTTGCTCGAGTGAGATGTGCATGGAAGAAGTTTCGGGAACTGAGTGGCGTGCTGATGAGGAGGAGAGTGTCGCTGAAGCTGAAGGGAAAGGTGTATGCTGCATGTGTGAGAAGTGTTATGATTTATGGGAGCGAGACATGGGTAATGAACGTAGAGCAGCAACGAAGGCTGGAAAGGGTGGAAATGCGAATGGTTCGATGGATGTGCGGAGTATCGTTGAGAGAGAGGAAGACAAATGATGAATTGCGAAAGATGATGGGAATATTGCCTGTGATTGATGCTGTGAAGAGGAACAGGTTGAGATGGTTTGGTCATGTATTGAGAAAGGATGAAAGTGACTGGTTGAGAAGAGTGATGGAAGTTAATGTAGAAGGAAGTAGAGGACGGGGAAGACCGAGAAAGACTTGGCTAAAGATGGTGGAAGAAGAAATGCGGGCAAGGGGGTTAACAAGGAGAGATGCAGAAAATAGGGCAAAATGGAGATGATTGTCATGGGGACCGCAAGTCTAACCCCCGCTCTAGCAGGGAACATGGCCTTAAAATGCATGTTGTTGTTGTTTGTTGGGTCATACTAATCGGAAAAATGTCGCCATTTTTTTCTGTGGACCTTTAGTGACCTTGACTCAAGGTCAAAGTTCAAACATCATTACTGTGACCATACTTCATTCAAAGTATATCGACCTTGGTACCAAAATGGGGCAAATTTCACAAGGAACATTGATTATGACATTTGTTTTGTCATTTGCCCTCTCAGATGTTTGCAATATGCAAATTAATAAGCAAATGCCCTAATTAGAGAAAAAATATATGCATAATCAACATATAGTCTTCACCATACACGTAAATCCCATCACTTCGCATTATTATTGAATGCCAATCATTAGTTACCATTTCAAATGTGTTCTGCTGGATCCTAAACTGGAAAAATATGTTGCTTATTGTTTTCTGTTGACATGTTCTTGATATTAACTGACCTTTGACATGTACTTGACTTTACTTTACTTACCTTGACCCAAGGTGAAATGTCAAACGTCATTTTAACCATGTGATGCGATCAAGCAAAATAAGTCGGATGTCTGGAATATTGATTTTTGGATTCAAGTTTCCAATGCTTTTTCTAATACTGTTAATTCATCATGCTCATTTGCTCATGTTGGTTGGGTTTTCAGCCATTGTTAGTATTTTTAACATTTAATTTGTTGCCTAAAAACACAAAATTGATTCTGGCAGATGTCCAAATCACTTTGCTTGTTCGCGAGCGAGCTCTTTCGCGAGCAATTCAGTTCGCGAGCGATTCATCCCCTCACGATTCGGCTCCAAAGGTCGAATTTCAGACTACACAGTTGACAAAAAGACAACCTAAGATTTTTCTAGGTCTTTCTTTCATTGTCTAAGTCGAGCACATTTGAACTTAGAAGAACAAATTTTCTCAGACAGCAACAAAGGCATCCTTAAATTTTTATTATTTAAAAATGATGAATATCTGATGAAAAGAGAAGATAGAAAGACATTGAAACTAAATAATGATTTGACTTTATAGTCAGTTGTTAGCATTTAAGAACCAGATACATTGGTATATTTACATAACTACAATAAAGTCTTGCCATTGACACAATACCATCATATCATATGCATCACGTACATTAACCTGAATGCGGATGTTGTAATCTCCTACATCGTTCCTAATGACACAGGACTGTTTCTGTCATCTCAGTGGTTCATTGTACAGTTTAAATAACTGGCCATGCAAATAAACACAGTCAAGTCCAACCCTTTTTTTAATCACAATGTTGGGGGGAGGGAGGTGGATACTTTCCAAATGATCCCTTGCTTGGAGCATACACATTAAAATAATCTCTTGTGTATTGCAAAATCCCATTCTTCCCTCCAGGTCTTCAAGACAGATGTTGACAACCACCTCGGATCATCTCCAATCCGAAACCATGATCTTTTCTACCCTCGGTAACCCCTCTACCCTCAAGCCCTCCTCCTTCCAAATTTCCAGTTTTCCCTCCTGAGTGTATATAAATCATAATCATAGTTTGACACCATGATACAGACTCGGTGGCATAATAGAGTGCCCAATCTGATGAGTCTGGGAGGTCGAAGGTTCAAAACTCGGCCGAGTCGTACAGAGCCCTGAAAGAAGGAAAAAGGCCTGCTCAGCTGTTGTATGCTGTGTATTGTGTAATGTAAGATCAGTTCTTTATAGTCAAGTTTTTCCTCCAATAAGTAATAAATCTCTTGCAACCTGTGGTAAATGTCTTTAGACTCTGCTTGGTCAAGCACATAGATATTCACCTTCAACAGTTTCCTTCTGTTTCCATTTTGTCCACCGTATACATCCTCTCCTGCCCTCATTCCTCCCCACACATTGTTTGTCCAAGTCTGCCTATATTGTGTCCTTCAACTCTGCTGTTGGTGTCCCCCCTCTCTCAACTGTTCCTTTTGTTTTGTTGCATCCTGATCCGTTTCGTGTTCTAGCTCTTCCATGAGCCTTGACTGCATTAGATATCCTTTGCAGAGCTTTTTTAAAACTCTGCACATGAATCAATGACTCAAAACAAAGGTAAAACTGGCTTTTGGGGTGTAAAACCAAGTTCTTTCCTCATTCTTTTTATAAGTGTACATTCTGTAGAATGGGGCTGTTGTAAAAGAACATCAGCTTTCACTGTTAATGTTTCCTGAATTACTACAATTGTTACGGTCTGAAGCACACCAAGCCAAGCCTTCAATCACACTGTCTTTATTTATTATCACACGAAAATCTCTTCCGACACATAAAACCAAGAAGGGAGAAAAGAGGGAAAAACCCGAATAGGCCAGTCCAAGAGTAGGCCGGTCCAAGAGTAGGCCGGTCCAAGAGTAGGCCGGTCCAAGAGTAGGCCCCAGGGCAGGCCCAGCTCGAGAGGGTAGGAGTAGGCATGTCCACAAGTTCGATCAACGTCACCCTTCAGGTGGAGAGATTGCAGCTGGATACTCCACAAACCCCGAAAAAGCACTGCCATAAGCCCTCCTCCAAAATGGCCACACTCCTCTGAATCACCTTCCTGGCCACTCCCCTGCCCCACAGCCAATCATAGGCTTTATACACATGGACCAAACCACTTGGTCTAACTCACAGGGGGGTGTGGGGGAAGGAAGAAGAAAAAGGTCACAAACCGTAACACAATTCTCTTTTAGGGGCCACCGCCCTCATTTATATTTCAATTGGCAATACACAATTCCATTGATTACGATTTATATACAGGGTTAGTCAAAAAAGAAGTATACACATTCTAAAATTTATTTTATACATACGATTGAACATATGACGATGTGCTTTATATACAGTGCCTTCAGAAAGTATTCACTCTTTGACTTTTGAAAATGAAAAGCTGAAATGTCTTGTCAATAGGTATTGTTACGTTTGTGGGGGTAGGTGAAGAAATACCTAAGGAAAGTCAGGAATGTGTAGGTTTTAGTGTGGATCGTGTGACGCTAAGAAGAAGCCATCTCAATGTACATAAGCAGGGTAAATGTTCAGGTTAAGAGTGTTTGCATGTCGCCATAAGAAAGGTGGTTTGAGCTAATTAATTATAGGGCTTATGGTTAATAATCCCCAGTATGAATTGCCTCCCTGTGATTTTTCCCAAATGTTCTTATAAAACTCAGCCGGCCAGGAGATGGGCTCCATTAGCCAACCACGCCGCCAGGTCTGACAGAAACAGCATTTGCCAATCGGCAAGTATATCCCGACGTCATCCAAACATTCCCGAACAGAGATTAGACCCCCCCCCCTCCCCCCCCAATGACTCATGGTGGGGAGGCCACGCCCCGAGCTTCATGAATGGTTAAGAAGCCATGGAGTGATGAACAGAGCTCGGTGATTGGACAGAGTGCAACGTCAGCGGTGGAACATTCAAGAGCTGAAGGAAAAAGACGCCGTCTCGCCATCTTGGTTTCTCTTTGCCCTGGCGTTCGTTGGAGGCGGTCACATTCTTCTCTTTGTCCTGGCGATCGTTGGAGATGGTCGCATTCTTCTCTTCCGATCCTGGCGTTCGTTTGAAGCGGTCGCATTCGTCTCTTCTGGTCATGGCGTTTGTTGGAGGCAGTCACATTCGTCTCTTCTGGTCATGGTGTTCATTGGAGGCGGTCACGTTCTTCTTTGTCCTGGCGTTCGTTTGTGGCGGTCGCATTCTTGTCTTTGTCCTGGCATTCGTTGGAGGCGGTCACATTCCTCTCTTCTGGTCCTGGTGTTCGTTGGAGGCGGTCGCATTTTCTCTTGTTCTGGCTCTCTGCTTGAGTGGCCGCTGTTGTCTCGAGTGCGCTGGTGAGGCGATGTGTCGGAGCTTTGGAAGTTTTGCAGTGTTGGGGGAGGGTGTGTTGTTAACTGTGGTGCTTTTCGGGGGAGGAGAGAGCCGCGTCTCGCTTGGCGGTTGAAGTGAGGAAGGGCTGGTTGGCTGCTTGTTCACGTCTGGGTGTTTTCGGCGTCATTTGTTGGTGCGCTTCCCGCGCGGTGGTTTGGAGGCGACGAACGCCAACCCCCCTTGTTGAGACCAGAGTTAAGTGCCGGCCGGCAGGAACATCATTTATTTTTACTTAATCTTTCCCCTTGTTTGTATACGAGTCTGAGTGGAGACGTCTCAAATTAGGAAATAGGTTTTTTACCTCACCTTCATTTTAATTGCTTTGCATTTATTTTCATTAAATCATTATTTGTTGAATTTTACTTTTCTTGTCTTGTTTCGTTTCTTTGTTTGTGGGTTCGGATTAACCCAGTATCGGCCGTCCGATCAGGTAAGGCTTCGGTCCCAGCCCCGCATGCACCAGAAATAATCCCGCCAAGTTTGGGCATACGCCTCAGTTAAATCTCCTTTCGATCATCCGTCACCCAGGGTTCTTAACCCCGAGGACACGATAGTATTCACCCCTTTGCTATGACACTCCAAATTGAGCTAATATAAAAAAGGAATGATGGTTTTAAGGCCGTTTTCCCCGCTAGAGCGGGGGTTAGCCTTGCGGGCCCCATGACAATCATGGTTCCCTGTTTGAGGCAATGTTTTTATGGCCAGATGCCCTTCCTGACGCCAACCCTTGGTCACGCTCTTACGATGCGCAGGGACACAGTGTACCTATTCTAAACCGGGGTACACACCAGGATCATTCATCCCAGCAAGCTGGTACTCAAATTTGCCGACCTCGGAAGGATGACAGGCTGAGTCAACCCCCCTGGCGTTAATTCAACGATCGACCAGGATTCGAACTCAGGATCCTCGGATTCCAAGCCGGCACCCTAACCGCTAAGCCAACACCAGCTAATGTGCATCCAATTTCCTTTGAACATCCTTGAGACGTTTATACAACTTGGTTGGAGTCCACCTGTGGCCAATTCAATTGATTGGACATGATTTAGAAAGAATCACCTTGCTATATGAGGTCACACAGTTGACAGCGCATGCCAGAGCAGAAACTCGACCATAAAATCCAAGGAACTGTCCATAGAACTCCGAGATAGAATTGTGAGGAGGCCTAGATATAGGGAAGGGCATAAAACAATTTCAAGAATGTTGAAAGTTCCCAAGAGCACAGTGAGCTCTATCATTAGGAATTGGAAAAATATGGAACTACCCAGATTGTTCCGAGAGCTGGCTGTCCGACTAAACTGAGCAACCGGGCAAGAAGGACCTTGGTCAAGAAGGTCACCAAAAACCCAGTGACCACTCTGACAGAACTACAGAGTTCCTTGGCTGAGATGGGAGAACCTGCCAGAAGGACAACAGTCTCTGCAGCACTTCACAAATCTAGGCTTTATGCGAGAGTGGCCAGATGGAAGTCACTCATGAGAAAAAGCTACATGGCAGCATGCTTGGAGTTTGCAAAAAGACATGTGAAAGACTCAGAGCATGAGGCAAAAGATTCTGTGGTCTGAGACGAAAATTGAACTCTCTGGCCTGAATGCAAAGCTTTACGTCTAGTGGAAACCGAGCACAGCTCATCACCCATCTGACACCCTCCCTACCATGAAGCATGGTGTTGGTAGCATCATGCTATGGGAATGCTTTTCAGTGGCAAGGACTGGGAGCCTTGTTAGAGGGAACAATGAATGGAGCCAAATACATGCAAATCCTTGAGGAGAACCTGCTTCAGAGTGCAAAAGACCTTAGACTGCGGCAAAGATTTACATTCCAACAGTACAATGACCCCAAGCATACAACCAAAGCAACATTAGAATGGCTTCAGAACAAGAACGTGAAAGTCCTTGAGTGGCCCAGTCAAAGCCCAGACTTGAATCCCATTGAGAATCTGTAGAAAGACTTGAAGCTTGCTGTTTAATGATGCTCCCCATTCAACTTGACAGAGCTTGAGCAAATCTGCAAGGAAGAATGGGAGAAACTCCCCAAATCCAGATGTGGGTAAAGCTGATACAAGACATACCCAAGAAGAATCGAAGCTGTAATTGCTGCCAAAGGCACTTATACGAAGTATTGACTCAGGGGGTTGAATACTTATGTAAATTAGATATTCCTGTAGTTGGTTTTAAATTATTTTGTAAAGATTTCTAAAAAAAAAATAATTCCACTGACATCATGGGGTCATCAGTGACAAAACAAATCTAAATTTAATCAATTTTAAATCCCCAAGATTTACATTCCAAACAACAAAATGTGAAAAACTCAAGGGGTGTGAATACTTTCTGAATGCACTGCAGACTAAATGGAGATATTTTAAAATTGTTTTCACAACTTACAGGCTCTCAATATGAGACACATCGAGGCAATAATCCAGTTATTCCCATACTTGGAAATGGTGCAAAACACTAACTTTAGGTGAAGCCCATTAAAGGTCGATGACAACGTGGATTTTGAGAGCCCCACACGGATTTTGTGGTGGTTGATCTTCCCACCTAAGTGGAAAGTTGCTTCTTCGAAGAAAATTAACCTTTTTGCAAACCCTTCATCCTCAAGTCACTCTTGCATTTTGCAGCAGATATCGTAACAAATGACTGTCACTGGTCTTCAAGGCTTGCCATAACTCCAACTTCCACAGTTCATGCCAAACTGTGACCTGTGTAATATGTAGCAGTAGCTCGCTCACGTCTTGCTTTGTTTACCGAATTCACTGCACAGCCTTCTCCGAAGTCTGAAGGTGTCTGGTGCTCTTTCTCTTGCAGAGACAACCTGTACCTTTGAACTGTTTGTAGCAGTCATAGATGGACTTCCTGTTTGTGAGGTTCTTTTCATAACATGTCCGAAAATGTCGTTGTGCACTTGTCTCTGAATTTGTCAAACAAAAGGTCAAAAGGACAAGGTCACCTAAAATCGTAAGTTTTTTGTACTTTCCTGTTCGCTATTTTCATCGTATTTAGCATACGGAAGAAGAGGTCTGAATACAAAGCGGATGCGGATGGCCTTTGTATTTTCAAAAGCTTTCTAGTTTCTATTGTTGTCAGGTTTAATATTCTCAGTCCAACCTCATATGGAAGTCCTCTGATACTTTGGATGAGTTAGGTGACCTCACTTGTACTTTTTCCACGACACATTTATCCTTCTCCAGGTGGGCACTCCAAACAAGATACAATGGTGAAGGTTTGAACGACCAAGGGATTGAAAATTTTGGTGCATCACAAAATTTTCATTTCTGTATGAAAAATGTAACAGTGATGTAACGGATGACTGTCGGTGGACCCGAGGTCAAATCCTCCACCCAAAAGCTCACCAATTTAGCGGCATCTTGTCTATAGAGTCCTACAACATCCGCTGGGAGGAAATGTGAACAAAAACGTGAAACAGAAACTCGAATGAGATGTGTCACCTACGGCAATTTCCACAATAATTAGGATTTGGGGTCGAGCAAACACCGAGGGAAAGTAAATACGAGGTAAAAAGTTAAAATTACACATGACATACAAGGTTAAACGTTAAATTACACATTAAAAACAAGCTTAAAAAGATAAAATTACACATTAAATAGGAGGTAAAAAGTTAAAATAACACATTAAATATGAGGTTACACGTTAAAATTACACATTAAAAACAAGCTTAAAAAGATAAAATTACACATTAAATAGGAGGTAAAAAGTTAAAATAACACATTAAATACGAGGTTACACGTTAAAATTACACATTAAATACGAGGTTAAAAAGATAAAATTACACATTAAATAGGAGGTAAAAAGTTAAAATTGCACATTAAATACGAGGTTACACGTTAAAATTACACATTAAATACGAGGTTAAAAGGATAAAATTGCACATTAAATAGGAGGTAAAAAGTTAAAATTGCACATTAAATACGAGGTTACACGTTAAATTACACATTAAATAGGAGGTAAAAAGTTAAAATAACACATTAAATACGAGGTTACATGTTAAATTACACATTAAAAACAAGCTTAAAAAGATAAAATTACACATTAAATAGGAGGTAAAAAGTTAAAATAACACATTAAATACGAGGTTACACGATAAAATTACACATTAAATACGAGGTTAAAAGGATAAAATTACACATTAAATAGGAGGTAAAAAGTTAAAATAACACATTAAATACGAGGTTACACGTCAAATTACACATTAAAAACAAGCTTAAAAAGATAAAATTACACATTAAATAGGAGGTAAAAAGTTAAAATAACACATTAAATACGAGGTTACACGTTAAAATTACACATTAAATACGAGGTTAAAAGGATATAATTACACATTAAATACGAGGTTAAAAGGATATAATTACACATTAAATAGGAGGTAAAAAGTTAAAATTGCACATTAAATACGAGGTAAAAAGTTAAAATTACACATTAAATAGGAGGTAAAAAGTTAAAATTGCACATTAAATAGGAGGTAAAAAGTTAAAATAACACATTAAATACGAGGTTACACGTTAAAATTACACATTAAATACGAGGTTAAAAGGATAAAATTACACATTAAATAGGAGGTAAAAAGTTAAAATAACACATTAAATACGAGGTTACACGTTAAAATTACACATTAAATACGAGGTTAAAAGGATAAAATTACACATTAAATAGGAGGTAAAAAGTTAAAATAACACATTAAATACGAGGTTACACGTTAAAATTACACATTAAATACGAGGTTAAAAGGATATAATTACACATTAAATAGGAGGTAAAAAGTTAAAATTGCACATTAAATACGAGGTAAAAAGTTAAAATTACACATTAAATAGGAGGTAAAAAGTTAAAATTGCACATTAAATAGGAGGTAAAAAGTTAAAATAACACATTAAATACGAGGTTACACGTTAAAATTACACATTAAATACGAGGTTAAAAGGATAAAATTACACATTAAATAGGAGGTAAAAAGTTAAAATAACACATTAAATACGAGGTTACACGTTAAAATTACACATTAAATACGAGGTTAAAAGGATAAAATTACACATTAAATAGGAGGTAAAAAGTTAAAATAACACATTAAATACGAGGTTACACGTTAAAATTACAGATTAAATACGAGGTAAAAAGGATAAAATTACACATTAAATAGGAGGTTAAAAGGATAAAATTACACATTAAATACGAGGTTAAAAGGATAAAATTGCACATTAAATACGAGGTTAAAAGGATAAAATTACACATTAAATACGAGGTTAAAAGGATAAAATTGCACATTAAATACGAGGTTAAAAGGATAAAATTACACATTAAATAGGAGGTTAAAAGGATAAAATTGCACATTAAATAGGAGGTAAAAAGATAAAATTGCACATGAAATAGGAGGTAAAAAGTTAAAATTGCACATTAAATAGGAGGTAAAAAGTTAAAATTACACATGAAATAGGAGGTAAAAAGATAAAATTACACATGAAATAGGAGGTAAAAAGATAAAATTTCACATGAAATAGGAGGTAAAAAGTTAAAATTGCACATTAAATAGGAGGTAAAAAGTTAAAATTACACATGAAATAGGAGGTAAAAAGATAAAATTTCACATTCAATGCAAGGTTTAAAAAGTTAATATTACACATTAAATACAAGGTTAAAAAGATAAAATTGCACATTAAATAGGAGGTAAAAAGTTAAAATAACACATTAAATACGAGGTTACACATTAAAATTACACGTTAAATACGAGGTTAAAAAGTTAAAATGACACATTAAATAGGAGGTAAAAAGTTAAAATTGCACATTAAATAGGAGGTAAAAAGTTAAAATTGCACATTAAATGGGAGGTAAAAAGTTAAAATAACACATTAAATACGAGGTTACACGTTAAAATAACACATTAAATACGAGGTTAAAAGGATAAAATTACACATTAAATAGGAGGTAAAAAGTTAAAATTGCACATTAAATAGGAGGTAAAAAGTTTAAATTGCACATTAAATAGGAGGTAAAAAGTTAAAATTACACATGAAATAGGAGGTAAAAAGATAAAATTACACATGAAATAGGAGGTAAAAAGATAAAATTTCACATGAAATAGGAGGTAAAAAGTTAAAATTGCACATTAAATAGGAGGTAAAAATTTAAAATTACACATGAAATAGGAGGTAAAAAGGTAAAATTTCACATTCAATGCAAGGTTACACATTAAAATTACACATTAAATACGAGGTTAAAAGGATAAAATTACACATTAAATAGGAGGTAAAAAGTTAAAATTGCACATTAAATAGGAGGTAAAAAGTTAAAATTACACATTAAATAGGAGGTAAAAAGTTAAAATAACACATTAAATACGAGGTTACACGTTAAAATTACACATTAAATACGAGGTTAAAAGGATAAAATGACACATTAAATAGGAGGTAAAAAGTTAAAATTGCACATTAAATAGGAGGTAAAAAGTTAAAATTGCACATTAAATAGGAGGTAAAAAGTTAAAATAACACATTAAATACGAGGTTACACGTTAAAATAACACATTAAATACGAGGTTAAAAGGATAAAATTACACATTAAATAGGAGGTAAAAAGTTAAAATAACACATTAAATACGAGGTTACACGTTAAAATTACACATTAAATACGAGGTAAAAAGTTAAAATTGCACATTAAATACGAGGTTAAAAGGATAAAATTACACATTAAATAGGAGGTAAAAAGTTAAAATTGCACATTAAATACGAGGTAAAAAGATAAAATTGCACATTAAATAGGAGGTAAAAAGTTAAAATTGCACATTAAATAGGAGGTAAAAAGTTAAAATTGCAAATTAAATAGGAGGTAAAAAGATAAAATTTCACATTCAATGCAAGGTTAAAAAAGTTAATATTACACATTAAATACAAGGTTAAAAAGATAAAATTGCACATTAAATAGGAGGTAAAAAAGTTAAAATAACACATTAAATACGAGGTTACACGTTAAAATTACACATTAAATACGAGGTAAAAAGTTAAAATTGCACATTAAATACGAGGTTAAAAGGATAAAATTACACATTAAATAGGAGGTAAAAAGTTAAAATTGCACATTAAATAGGAGGTAAAAAGATAAAATTGCACATGAAATAGGAGGTAAAAAGTTAAAATTGCACATTAAATAGGAGGTAAAAAGATAAAATTTCACATTCAATGCAAGGTTAAAAAAGTTAATATTACACATTAAATACAAGGTTAAAAAGATAAAATTGCACATTAAATAGGAGGTAAAAAGTTAAAATAACACATTAAATACGAGGTTACACGTTAAAATTACACGTTAAATACGAGGTTAAAAAGATAAAATTACACATGAAATAGGAGGTAAAAAGATAAAATTACACATTAAATACGAGGTTACACGTTAAAATTACACATTAAATACGAGGTTAAAAGGATATAATTACACATTAAATAGGAGGTAAAAAGTTAAAATTGCACATTAAATACGAGGTAAAAAGTTAAAATTACACATTAAATAGGAGGTAAAAAGTTAAAATTGCACATTAAATAGGAGGTAAAAAGTTAAAATAACACATTAAATAGGAGGTTACACGTTAAAATTACACATTAAATACGAGGTTAAAAGGATAAAATTACACATTAAATAGGAGGTAAAAAGTTAAAATAACACATTAAATACGAGGTTACACGTTAAAATTACACATTAAATACGAGGTTAAAAGGATAAAATTACACATTAAATAGGAGGTAAAAAGTTAAAATAACACATTAAATACGAGGTTACACGTTAAAATTACACATTAAATACGAGGTAAAAAGGATAAAATTACACATTAAATAGGAGGTTAAAAGGATAAAATTACACATTAAATACGAGGTTAAAAGGATAAAATTGCACATTAAATACGAGGTTAAAAGGATAAAATTACACATTAAATACGAGGTTAAAAGGATAAAATTGCACATTAAATACGAGGTTAAAAGGATAAAATTACACATTAAATAGGAGGTTAAAAGGATAAAATTGCACATTAAATAGAAGGTAAAAAGATAAAATTGCACATGAAATAGGAGGTAAAAAGTTAAAATTGCACATTAAATAGGAGGTAAAAAGTTAAAATTACACATGAAATAGGAGGTAAAAAGATAAAATTACACATGAAATAGGAGGTAAAAAGATAAAATTTCACATGAAATAGGAGGTAAAAAGTTAAAATTGCACATTAAATAGGAGGTAAAAAGTTAAAATTACACATGAAATAGGAGGTAAAAAGATAAAATTTCACATTCAATGCAAGGTTTAAAAAGTTAATATTACACATTAAATACAAGGTTAAAAAGATAAAATTGCACATTAAATAGGAGGTAAAAAGTTAAAATAACACATTAAATACGAGGTTACACGTTAAAATTACACGTTAAATACGAGGTTAAAAAGTTAAAATGACACATTAAATAGGAGGTAAAAAGTTAAAATTGCACATTAAATAGGAGGTAAAAAGTTAAAATTGCACATTAAATGGGAGGTAAAAAGTTAAAATAACACATTAAATACGAGGTTACACGTTAAAATAACACATTAAATACGAGGTTAAAAGGATAAAATTACACATTAAATAGGAGGTAAAAAGTTAAAATTGCACATTAAATAGGAGGTAAAAAGTTTAAATTGCACATTAAATAGGAGGTAAAAAGTTAAAATTACACATGAAATAGGAGGTAAAAAGATAAAATTACACATGAAATAGGAGGTAAAAAGATAAAATTTCACATGAAATAGGAGGTAAAAAGTTAAAATTGCACATTAAATAGGAGGTAAAAATTTAAAATTACACATGAAATAGGAGGTAAAAAGGTAAAATTTCACATTCAATGCAAGGTTAAAAAAGTTAATATTACACATTAAATACAAGGTTAAAAAGATAAAATTGCACATTAAATAGGAGGTAAAAAGTTAAAATAACACATTAAATACGAGGTTACACGTTAAAATTACACGTTAAATACGAGGTTAAAAGGATAAAATTACACATTAAATAGGAGGTAAAAAGTTAAAATTGCACATTAAATAGGAGGTAAAAAGTTAAAATTACACATTAAATAGGAGCTAAAAAGTTAAAATAACACATTAAATACGAGGTTACACGTTAAAATTACACATTAAATACGAGGTTAAAAGGATAAAATGACACATTAAATAGGAGGTAAAAAGTTAAAATTGCACATTAAATAGGAGGTAAAAAGTTAAAATTGCACATTAAATAGGAGGTAAAAAGTTAAAATAACACATTAAATACGAGGTTACACGTTAAAATAACACATTAAATACGAGGTTAAAAGGATAAAATTACACATTAAATAGGAGGTAAAAAGTTAAAATAACACATTAAATACGAGGTTACACGTTAAAATTACACATTAAATACGAGGTAAAAAGTTAAAATTGCACATTAAATACGAGGTTAAAAGGATAAAATTACACATTAAATAGGAGGTAAAAAGTTAAAATTGCACATTAAATACGAGGTAAAAAGATAAAATTGCACATTAAATAGGAGGTAAAAAGTTAAAATTGCACATTAAATAGGAGGTAAAAAGTTAAAATTGCAAATTAAATAGGAGGTAAAAAGATAAAATTTCACATTCAATGCAAGGTTAAAAAAGTTAATATTACACATTAAATACAAGGTTAAAAAGATAAAATTGCACATTAAATAGGAGGTAAAAAAGTTAAAATAACACATTAAATACGAGGTTACACGTTAAAATTACACATTAAATACGAGGTAAAAAGTTAAAATTGCACATTAAATACGAGGTTAAAAGGATAAAATTACACATTAAATAGGAGGTAAAAAGTTAAAATTGCACATTAAATAGGAGGTAAAAAGATAAAATTGCACATGAAATAGGAGGTAAAAAGTTAAAATTGCACATTAAATAGGAGGTAAAAAGATAAAATTTCACATTCAATGCAAGGTTAAAAAAGTTAATATTACACATTAAATACAAGGTTAAAAAGATAAAATTGCACATTAAATAGGAGGTAAAAAGTTAAAATAACACATTAAATACGAGGTTACACGTTAAAATTACACGTTAAATACGAGGTTAAAAAGATAAAATTACACATGAAATAGGAGGTAAAAAGATAAAATTACACATGAAATAGGAGGTAAAAAGATAAAATTTCACATGAAATAGGAGGTAAAAAGTTAAAATTGCACATTAAATAGGAGGTAAAAATTTAAAATTACACATGAAATAGGAGGTAAAAAGGTAAAATTTCACATTCAATGCAAGGTTAAAAAAGTTAATATTACACATTAAATACAAGGTTAAAAAGATAAAATTGCACATTAAATAGGAGGTAAAAAGTTAAAATAACACATTAAATACGAGGTTACACGTTAAAATTACACGTTAAATACGAGGTTAAAAAGTTAAAATTACACATTAAATAGGAGGTAAAAAGTTAAAATAACATATTAAATACGAGGTTACACATTAAAATTACACATTAAATACGAGGTTAAAAGGATAAAATTACACATTAAATAGGAGGTAAAAAGTTAAAATTGCACATTAAATAGGAGGTAAAAAGTTAAAATTACACATTAAATAGGAGGTAAAAAGTTAAAATAACACATTAAATACGAGGTTACACTTTAAAATTACACATTAAATACGAGGTTAAAAGGATAAAATACCACATTAAATAGGAGGTAAAAAGTTAAAATTGCACATTAAATAGGAGGTAAAAAGTTAAAATTGCACATTAAATAGGAGGTAAAAAGTTAAAATTGCACATTAAATAGGAGGTAAAAAGATAAAATTGCACATTAAATACGAGGTTAAAAAGATAAAATTACACATTAAATAGGAGGTAAAAAGTTAATATTACACATTAAATTCAAGGTTAAAAAGACAAATTACACATTAAATAGGAGGTAAAAAGTTAAAATAACACATTAAATACGAGGTTATACGTTAAAATTACACATAAAATACGAGGTAAAAAAGATAAAATTACACATTAAATAGGAGGTAAAAAGTTAAAATAACACATTAAATACGAGGTTACATGTTAAAATTGCACATAAAATACGAGGTAAAAAAGATAAAATTCCACATTAAATAGGAGGTAAAAAGTTAAAATTGCACATTAAATAGGAGGTAAAAAGATAAAATTGCACATTAAATGCAAGGTTAAAAAAGTTAATATTACACATTAAATACAAGGTTAAAAAGATAAATTTACACATTAAATAGGAGGTAAAATCTTAAAATCGCACATGAAATAGGAGGTAAAAAGTTAAAATTGCACATTAAATACAAGCTTAAAAAGATAAAATTCCACATTAAATAGGAAGTAAAAAGTTAAAATTGCACATTAAATAGGAGGTAAAAAGATAAAATTGCACATTAAATGCAAGGTTAAAAAAGTGATCATGACACATTAAATACAAGGTTAAAAAGATAACATTCCACATTAAACAGGAGGTAAAAAGTTAAAATTGCACATTAAATAGGAGGTAAAAAGATAAAATTGCACATTAAATACAAGGTTAAAAAGATAAAATTCCACATTAAACAGGAGGTAAAAAGTTAAAATCGCACATGAAATAGGAGGTAAAAAGTTAAAATTGCACATTAGATACAAGCTTAAAAAGATAAAATTCCACATTAAATAGGAAGTAAAAAGTTAAAATTGCACATTAAATAGGAGGTAAAAAGATAAAATTGCACATTAAATGCAAGGTTAAAAAAGTTAATATGACACATTAAATACAAGGTTAAAAAGATAAAATTCCACATTAAACAGGAGGTAAAAAGTTAAAATTGCACATTAAATAGGAGGTAAAAAGATAAAATTGCACATTAAATACAAGCTTAAAAAGATAAAATTCCACATTAAATAGGAGTGAAAAAGTTAAAATTGCACATTAAATAGGAGGAAAAAAGATAAAATTACACATTAAATAGGAGGTAAAGGGTTAAAATTCCACATTAAATAGGAGGTAAAAAGTTAAAATTGCACATTAAATACAAGGTTCAAAAAGTTAATATTACACATTAAATACAAGGTTAAAAAAGTTAATATTGTCACACATCTCCAATTAACACCAGAGTTGCGGAGGCCGATTATGAGGCTTTAACTCCGGAGGGGAAAACTCAATAGCGGATTTCAAAACCAAAGCGCGCAGGATGGAGGGGAACGACAAGAGCCCTGCGGCCTTATCTATTAAAATCAAACAGGAAACTGCGTTCAGGTATATACAGAAAATAATACAACGATTTATTAAATGAAAAGCAAGGACAGGGAAATACGCGCCGGTAATGAACTATTCTAAATCGGGATCCCGCACTCCAGACCTCAAATACAAAACCGGGGATTATAAATTACGAAAGAAACACGTCTTTTGGTGCAAAATGTACGCGGAACTCCGGCTTATCTGTCTTTGTCATCTTCTTGTAACACGGCCCCGCTCGACCGCCACTAGGCCTTCTCCGACCCCCTCTGAGCACTACAGCAACGCAAAGGCCTGAGCCAACGCCCACTCCGTTCGCACACGAGGCTCCAAAGCAGGACAGCAAGCTCCCCTCGCGCTCTGAACTCGTCTTCAGGATCTCCGATCTTGAACTGCCTGAACTTTGTTATGGTGCTCGTCACCCAACTTCCAACTGCTCCGTTCCGAACTGCCTGTGCACCCGAACTGCTGACTCAATGGCGCTCGGCAACTGCTCGTACGAACTGCACTAATATCAACTCTCACTCCGGACTCCACTCAATTCAACTCCTCCGGCACACGTACACACGAATCTCCTGGTACAGTCAACTGAAGTGAACTCTCTACTCAGGTCGGGGCTCTGCTCTCATCTCTCCAGGCTCATCCGAACTCCACTGCTGAAAATGGCGTCCGACCCTCAATAATATCTCCGGCCGATGACGTCACATTGGCGCACTGCTCTGCCAATCAGAGCCTCCCACGACTCGCCGGCTCGTCCAGGTCACGCCCATTGCGTCGCTCCAACTCTCCCCACTCCTGCTCCTCGGTCATAGCACGTGCTATGCGAGGTGGGTAGGCCTTTCGGAGGTGTAAATGGTGGCGGCCAATTGTGGCGGTGTTACAGCCCGATTTCTTCCTAAGTCATGTCAGGGGGGGGGGGGGGGGGTGGAAAGGCGTCATTTAGTGTTGTACTAAAGGTCCTAACTAATGTTTATGTGGTCTGCAGTGCCATAGTGGACAAAGGTTTGACTACTAGGTGAGACATACAAGGGCTATACTCATTATTCCCTAACTAACTATCACACGAATCTCCTGGTAGATTCACAATTATACACCTTAACCGACAAAACGCCTAAACATGGACTTATTACAGGGAGTGTTCCTTATCGCGACATCTCGAAGCATGTTACCTACTCAGATCTACCTGGCTCTAGATATTGCTTTACCCACCAGACATAACAATATTACACATTAAATACAATAGTGGGGCAACTTAGCATAACAATTGTGCATTTTGTGAGGAAAGCACCAAATTTGGCACACTAGTAGACTATCCTATTATGAACAGATTTGGATATTGGGCCATCTCAAATTCAGCCCCTGATGGCTGTGGCAGCCATTTTCCAAAATGACACCTTCAGCTTGTTCCGACGAATTGCATCATCAATTGGCTTGGTCCTTTCCACCAGGCATTCTCTGGTGAAAGCCTGGAACTGCTCTTGGCCAACTTCTTCACATTCCTGACAGTCTCAACTGCAGCAGGACCTGCAATTTCCTTTGTGTCAAGGACAACCAGATCCATGCTCTCTTCCTCAAAGGGGTTGCCAAGCTCTTCTATGACGCTGACAAGGGCACGGACATCCTTGGTGAAAGAGGTCTGCACACTTGGTGTCTGGTCGTGATGACGTGTGTCCTCTCGCCTCCCCCAGTGTTGATGGCCATCTTGGAACTCTTCTATGGCCCTGGCAACTTCTGGCCCGGCAATCATCCAACGCCGCAGGGCACTTGGGTTGTCAGTGAGGCCGACTGCTCCATCATCTCCTTTGATGCAGGCGTTATTCTGTTCATGCGCCTGGTCGATTGGGATCGAAGAGAACACCTTCTTCGTCTTCTGTACAGTGAAGTTGCCAGCCCTGAATTCTCTGGCTACATCTGGGTGCTTCATTGGGAGTGCAACCATGTCCCTCAGGTGAACAGGGACCCACCTGGCATAGCGTCTGTGGTCTAAGGCATGGAACCATGGGACCAGTTCCGTCAGGGCATCAAGGTACATCGTGAATGAAGCCTGCCGCAGAGAACGCACGTAGACCAGTACCAACATCTCTAGTTCCAGCACAGTTGCCCAGTACTGAAAGTTGGGAATGTCTTCTCCTCTCTGGTGACACCAGTCTTCGAACTCAGGCAGGTCTTCTGCAGCATCAGCATATGTCATACAGTGGCGTTCATACGCACGGTGTTGCAGGATGTGCAGTGCCGCTGCAGTGATTTGATGAGCTCTTCTTGTGCGGGTGACGTGGGCAGCTCGCAGGAAGGAGTCGGCCGTCCCTGGCGTTGCAATCTCAGCTTGCAAATCGGCAAATCTTGCAAAAATCAAATCTCTGAATCTGAGATGGCCCAATATCCAGATCTTTTCATAATATGATAGTCTACTAGTGTGCCAAATTTGGTGCTTTCCTCACAAAATGCACAATTGTTATGCTATATTTAGCTTAGCTGCCGGACTACAAGATAAAAAGTTTTGAAAAAAACTGTACATTAAATAAATACAATGTAAGAAAGTTTAAATTAAAGAATTTTTTTTAAAGAATGGCAGACGTTCAAAACAGGTTGATGGATTTTGTGGGAAGATTAAATAATGTATTAATGAAACGTAGCTGGGAGCAACGGAGGGAATATTCAATATTGTCACCACCATGAGTCATGACTCTGTATATGTCTCCTTGGGAGACCGGACAGGATCGCATAAATCTCCTCTGGTCATCACCTTTGCTCGGTATACATATTCTTGGGAGACCTGGACAGGATCGGATAAATCGCTTTTTCTTTTGAGACAACTGTGTTGACTTGGAGCTTCCAGGTAAGATCCCTGGGAATGGCCGAGCCCAGATATTTGTAATGGTCAGTGATTTCGAGAGTTTCAGAACCCATCGTGTCTGGTTTGGGGGGTTGGGGGGGGGGGGGGGGTGGGGAATCTAGAACCAGTTAGGGTCATCAATTTACAATTATTAACATTGAGGTTCATCTTATTAATTACGGTTATAAGAGGGCATGACATGGTCTCCCGAGTAAGGTGATGACAGCAGAAGAGATAGACAGGTTAATTTTTTTGGAATTAGATCAGTACCTAGAACCTAGAAGCATTGGAGATAGAGGGGTGCAGGGATATTGGAAGAACTTGTTAGCAGCTTCACCCTGTGTGTGGATGGGTGATGGTTTCTGGGGTTGGTGTAGCACTGGCAGGATGGGCCAAATGGCCTTCTGCACCAAAGGGGTGTGTGTGTGTGTGTGTGTGTGTGTGTGTGTGTGTGTGTGTGTGTGTGTGTGTGTGTGTGTGTGTGTGTCTCTCCTTGATGTCTCAACATCTTTCCGATGACTTCATATTCGCGTACGTGATTAATAAAATAACTTGGAACTCATAAAATGGGATTAACAAACCGTCATCCCGGGATTGGCTCAACGTCTCCAAAAAGATTTAAACTTCAAAAGAAACCACATCACGTGATTCACGCCTCCAGCTCGCAGGGGCCTTGGAATGTTTTGATTGGATAAATGAGATAAACGGAGGTGTCAAGTGAACCAAATTTAGGGTCGTCCACAAAATACATACGCTTTTGGGGTGATTGGTCGTTTTCCTATGCGTCACGGGAGGGGAGGATGCTACGGTCACGTGACACCATCGAGCTATATTATCCAATAGGGAACTCCTCATCTACACTTTAAAAGATCGAGGAGCATTCTGGGAAAGGAGGGGTCATGCGAAGCATCATCGGGACGTATTTTGTGTACGGCCCCTTAAAAAAAAACCCTTATGGTGAAATTAAATACTGTATTAATATAAATGTCTGATCTGAAGACAGAATAAAATTTGGGAGAAAGAAGAATCTCTGCAGTAGGAGGAGCAAGAGGATGTTGCAGTTGCCCTGGCAACGGCCGCCGGTTTGTTTCCTGGCGTGTGAGGATCGAGCAGGTGTGCGATTAAAGGTGAGATGATTATAATGGCGATTTGTATGATGGCGATACACATCATGGGGTGAAGGATTCGAATACTTATGATATTTAAATCTGATCTTTACCACGTGTGAGCGTTAATAAATTAAGAATGCAATCACATTGTGTTTTATTGTTGTGTTTAAATGCATGTACAATGTTAAAGCGCGGCGTTACGCGCGCTGCTTGCGAGCAAGGAGGAAGCGGACAAGCGGTATTACTTATAAGCGTCTTTATTTCAGGAGCTCACTGTAACACTGGCGCGCTCCGGGCTGCGCGCCCGGTATATATCATGAGGCCACGCCTACCCCTCGGGCGTGGCCACCGCCCACTTGGTGCGCGGAATGATGTCACCACGCCAGTGGGCTTTTGTGTCCGCCACACGCGCCCCCCCAGAATTCCCACGCACCTGGAGGGCCAGTTTGCGGGGCAGACGAATGACCCGGCCGAAGCGCCCCCTGGCGATCGGCGGCGTCCGGGGTGCAGGGATGCCAGGTGGGATGCCCCTGGCTGCCCCTGGGATGGGTGTAGGACCGGGGGGCGGCGTGGCGGCGGGGCTGGGCGGTGCCGGGGGTGCGCCCGCAGGGGGGCGGCCCCGACGTGGGGGTCGGGCCACTGGCGGTGGATGGTCCACGTCGAGGTGGGCCGGCTTGAGGCGGTCTACCGAAACGCGATCAGGAGTACCGCCGATGTCCAGGGTGAAGTGCTTCGCCCCGGTCTCCAGCACGCGGAAAGGCCCGTCGTACGGGGGCCGCAGTGGTGTCCGGTGGGCATCGTGGCGGACAAAGACGTACTCCGCCGTGCGAAGCCCCGGGGCGACGTGCGTCGGTGGGTGCCCGTGGCATGCCGTTGGCACCGGGGCGAACCTCTGGGCGGTCTCTTGCAGAGCGGAGCGCTGCTGTGCCGCGGACCATGGTGCCGTGGAGTCGGGGAGGAACTCGCCCGGCACCCGCAGCGGTTGCCCGAAGACCAACTCCGCCGCGGATGCGCGCAGGTCCTCCTTGGGCGCCGTCCGGAGGCCCAGCAGGACCCAGGGGAGCCTGTCGACCCAGCCGCCATCACGGAGGGTGGCCGGAGCGCGGCCTTCAATGAGCGGTGAAATCGCTCACACAGGCCGTTAGCCTGGGGGTGGTAGGCCGTGGTTCGGTGCAGCCGGACCCCGAGCCCCTGCGCGACCGCCCCCCAGAGCTCCGAGGTGAACTGGGGGCCGCGGTCGGACGAGATGTCTGAGGGGGCGCCGAACCGGGCGACCCAGGTGGCGATGAAAGCCTGCGCGACATCGGCCGCCGTTGTCGACGCCAAGGGCACGGCCTCCGGCCACCGGGTGGTGCGGTCCACCATGGTGAGGACGTAGGTGAAACCCCGCGAGGGGGGCAGAGGTCCCACCAGGTCCACGTGGACGTGGTCAAACCGGCGTTCCGGCACCGTGAACGGGGCCAACGGGGCCTGGGTGTGCCGGTGCACCTTGGCGCGCTGGCACGCGAGGCACGTCCTGGCCCAGCCGCGGACGGCCTTCCGGAGGCCATGCCAGACGAACTTGTCGGCGATCAGCCTTTGGGAGGCCCTCGCGCCCGGGTGGGACAGGCCGTGGATGGCGTCAAACACCTGGCGCTGCCAGCCCACGGGCACGATGGGGCGAGGACGCCCGAGGGAGACGTCGCACAAGAGGGCCGCGCCCGCGCCGTCGAACGCCACCTCAGTGACGCGGAGGCCCGTGACGGCGGTCCACAAGGCCTGGACGTCGGGGTCAGCGGCCTGGTCCGCTGCCATCTGGGCATAGTCGATGCCGAGGTGGACTGCGTGGGCGACGGCCCGGGAAAGGCAATCCGCCACCGGGTTGTCCTTCCCCGCGACGTGCTGGATGTCCGTCGTGTACTCGGACACGGCCGAGAGGTGACGCTGCTGCCGGGCCGACCATGGCTCGGCGACCTTGCCCATCGCGAAGATCAGCGGCTTGTGGTCGACGAAGGCAGTGAACGCACGGCCCTCGAGCAGATGGCGGAAGTGCCTGACCGCCAAGTGAAGCACGAGCAACTCGCGGTCGAAGGTACTGTAACGGCGTTCGGGTGGGCGAAGCTGCCGGCTAAAGAACGCCAGCGGTTGCCAAGCTCCACTCACCCATTGCTCGTGCACCGCGCCCACCGCGTAGTCCGAGGCATCGGTGGTGAGGGCGATCGGTGCATCGGGCGCCGGGTGCGCGAGCATGGTGGCGTTAGCCAAGGCGAGCTTCGCGCCCGTGAACGCCGTGTCCATCTGCTCGGTCCAGGTAACGTCGCCTTTGCCCGGCTTACCTCGGAGAGCTTCGTGCAGGGGGCGCAGGAGCTGGGCGATACGGGGCAGGAACCGATGGTAAAAGTTCACCATGCCCAGGAACTCCTGCAGCCCTCTGATCGTGCGGGGGCGCGGAAACCCCTTCACCGCCTCCACCTTGGCCGGCAGGGGGACGGCTCCGTGCCTGGTGACACGGTGCCCCAGAAAATCGATTATGGTGGCGCCGAACCGGCACTTTGCGGGGTTCACAATCAGGCCATGCTGGCCCAGGCGTTCGAAGAGCGTGCGGAGGTGGCGTAGGTGCTCTTCGCGGGACGCGCTGGCGACGAGGATATCGTCCAGGTAGACGTAGACAAAATCCAAGTCACGCAGGACGCTGTCCATCAGTCGCTGGAACGCCTGAGCCGCATTCTTCAGACCGAAGGGCATGCGCAGGAACTCGAAGAGTCCGAATGGCGTGATGACCGCCGTCTTCGGGACGTCCTCCGGCCTGACGGGGACCTGATGGTAGCCGCGTATGAGGTCCACCTTCGAGAAGAAGGACATGCCCGCCAAACGGGCGGAAAAGTCCTGAATGTGGGGGACGGGGTAGCGGTCGGGAGTCGTGGCGTCATTGAGACGGCGATAGTCCCCGCACGGTCGCCATCCCCCGCCGGGCTTCGGCACGATGTGCAGCGGCGACGCCCAAGCGCTCTCTGAGCGCCGAACGATGCCGAGTCGCTCCAGGGTAGCAAACACCGCTTTTGCCACCGCCAGCTTCGTCGGCTCGAGGCGGCGTGCCTGGGCGTAGACCGGTGGCCCGACGGTGGGGATGTGATGGGCCACCCCGTGCTTGACGGCCCCCGCCGAGAAGGTGGGCCGCGTGAGGGCCGGGAAGCCGGCGAGGAGGCGGGTGAATGCGTCCGCTGCCGGAAGCGTACAGACCAACGTGGCAGGAACCGAACCGTTCGGCAAGCCGCTTGGCAAGCCGCTCGTTGAGCTGGGCAACGCACAAGCGAGCGAGCTGAACATCTCGGCCTGGACAAGACGTCTGCGCTTGACGTCGACCAGGAGCCCATTAGCGCACAGGAAGTCCGCGCCAAGCAGTGCCATGGGCACGTCGGCGGTGACGAACGTCCATCGGAAAACCTGCCCTCCGAACCGCAGAGAGAGGCAGCGTTTTCCGTACGTACGGATGGGCGTCCCGTTCGCGGCAAGCAGCGCGGGGTCCCCACCCGCGGCGTGCTTGTCTGACGTGCCGGCGGGAACGACACTCACCTGCGCTCCCGTGTCGCACAGGTAACGGCGCCCGGAGAAGGTGTCCGTTATGAACAGCAGGCTGCTTGAACGGCCGGCGCTCATCGCCACTATTGAGCGCCGGCCCAGGCGTTTCCCGACCTGTTGAAGGAGCATGGCGGATGACACTGCCGAGCTTCGTGGCCGAACTTGGCGTGGAACCAGCACCAGGTGGTGGAGCTGGAGGAGTGCGGCTGGCTCCGCCAGGCCGGTGGAGTTGGCGGGTTTCCCCGCGGTGGCGGTTTTCGCCGCGGCGGTGGGCGGGGCGTGGCGGCGGTCACGAGGTGCGTATCAGCATGCTGCGTATGCTGTATAAGCTGATGCTGTGGATCAGCAGCATCAGCAGCAGCATCAGCAGCATCAGCCACGAGGGCCGTGACGGCCACGCCGACTCTCGCCCGCGTGTCCGAAGCGGCGAAGTACTTGTCCGCCTCAGCTGCCAATGCTCGGGGTTCCGTTAGCCCGGTCCCGGCCAACACGAGGCGAACCTGCGCTGGAAGTTGGCGACGGAAAAGTGCCCGGAATAGAGAACCGGGGGCTTCGTCGCCCAACAGTGACAGCATATGGTCCATTCGGACCGACGGGCGCGTGTCACCAAGCTCGGGGAGATCCAGGAGGCAGTCGGCCCGTGCATCGTCCGTGAGGCCGAACGTGGCTAGGAGTAGCCGCTTGAGTGCCTCGTACTTGTGGCCGTCCGGTGGGTGGCGAAGGACGGACACAACTCGAGCGGCCGTGCCGGGCCCGAGGGAGGCGACGACGTGGCAATAGCGCGTGTCATCGCCGGTGAGGCGCCGAAGCTGAAATTGGGCTTCGGCCTGGACGAACCAGACTTCGGCCTGAGCCTCCCAAAATTCGGGAAGTTTGATGAAGTTGGCCATGGCAATGGCGTCGCATGTGGAAGGATCGCTCCGGCAGATCCAACGTCAAGGGGGTCACCAGTAAAGCGCGGCGTGACGCGCGCTGCTTGCGAGCAAGGAGGAAGCGGACAAGCGGTAACTTATAAGCGTCTTTATTTCAGGAGCTCACTGTAGCACTGGCGCGCTCCGGGCTGCGCGCCCGGTGTATATCATGAGGCCACGCCTACCCCTCGGGCGTGGCCACCGCCCACTTGGTGCGCGGAATGATGTCACCACGCCAGTGGGCTTTTGTGTCCGCCACAATGTATTGTATAACACACATAATCCTGTCATGTAAGAAACTCGGTTTGCTTGGATGGGAGATGTGTGCATGGAAGGCTGAGTGTTGTTCGCTTGGCGCGGCAGAGACAGACACACACCTGTGTCAAGAGACAGACACAGACTGGCACGGATCGACAGACACAGAGTGGCGCAACAGAGACAGACCGGCGCAACAGAGACAGAAGACACAGACAGACCGGCTTGGCAGACAGACACCCACAGGCACGGCAGAGACAGTGTATGTATGCATGTGTGTGTGTGTATGCCTGTGTTTGTGTGTGTGTATGTGTGTGTGTGTGTGTGTGTGTGTGTGTGTGTGTGTGTGTGTGTGTGTGTGTGTGTGTGTGTGTGTGTGTGTGTGTATATGTATAGATCCATAGATCTCCCGATGTCCCTGCTCTCTACTATTGTGTTTGTGTGTTTCCCTCTCTCTGCCCCTCTTGTCTCCCGCTCCCTTCATTTTATGTTTTATGTGTCTGTTTGTGTTTTTTTGTGTTTAATGCGTTAGCTCTCACACGAGCCTCGACTTTGTATACAAAAAAAAAGAAGAAAAAAAAACAAAACAAAACATGTAGGCCTAACACGTATCGTATGGAAAACGACGTCCTGTCTGATGACGTTTACGTCTCGCACTCAATCCAGTTGTAAACTCTGTAACCTGTTTGAATGTTTCTAATGCATGGATGGCAGAATATGTTGTGAAACCGCAAATAATTTCAACTGTACTCTCAAGATTCCGTACGAAGGTCGACGAGTACAAACGGTCAGAGGTGGGCATCGTTACTCAAAAAAGTAACTTCGTTACCCGTTGATCCGTTACTCAAAAAAGTAACCGTTACCCGTTAATCAGTTACTCAAAAAAGTAACTTTGTTACCCGTTAATCCGTTACTCAAAAAAGTAACTTCGTTACCCGTTACTCCGTTACTCAAAAAAGTAACCGTTACCCGTTAATCTGTTACTCAAAAAAGTAACTTCGTTACCCGTTAATCCGTTACTCAAAAAATAACCGTTACCCGTTAATCCGTTACTCAAAAAAGTAACTTCGTTACCCGTTAATCCGTTACTCAAAAAAGTAACTTCGTTACCCGTTACTCAAAAAAGTAACCGTTACCCGTTAATCCGTTACTCAAAAAAGTAACTTCGTTACCCGTTAATCCGTTACTCAAAAAAGTAACCGTTACCCGTTAATCCGTTACTCAAAAAAGTAACTTCGTTACCCGTTAATCCGTTACTCAAAAAAGTAACTTCGTTACCCGTTAATCCGTTACTCAAAAAAGTAACCGTTACCCGTTAATCCATTACTCAAAAAAGTAACCGTTACCCGTTAATCCGTTACTCAAAAAAGTAACTTCGTTACCCGTTAATCCGTTACTCAAAAAAGTAACCGTTACCCGTTAATCCGTTACTCAAAAAAGTAACTTCGTTACCCGTTAATCCGTTACTCAAAAAAGTAACCGTTACCCGTTAATCCGTTACTCAAAAAAGTAACTTCGTTACTCCATTACAGAAAGTAACGGAAGTTACCGTTACCTCATTACTCCGCTACCTTTATTAAATAAAGTCAAAGAAACGCCGGAAAGCGTATTTTTAAAAATTATACATCGGGAATAAATTTTAAAAAAGCGCTTAAAAAGGTTAAAAACGGAGCTTATCGGTGATAGTCCGTGGGCCAGACAGAAAATCGGTACCAAATTTGGGGCAAAACTTAAGTGGTATTAAAATGTTTGTGGGGTCAGTATGAACAAATTAATATATGATAACCTTACCACAGGAGTAGCTTAGTCCATTTATTTTCCATCTTAACATTTTGGCCAAATGGCACTTTTTTGTAACTAAGCAAAGTCATATATCATGAAAATATTCCATTAAAAGCCATCCATAATAAGTTAATAATATTTCCAGCTAACAGAATATTTCCAAGAGTCACTGATTATGGTTATTTTACCATAATATAGGCGAACCTCGATATATCACTATGGACGGGGTCCATGAAAATGGTCCACACTACAAGTGAATAGCAATATATCGGGAGATTTTATATGCTAATAATAAGGAAATGGGCAATTTGGGATCCATTGAATAAAAGTGAAATATCCAATATAGTGATATATTGAATAGTGATATATTGAGGTTAGCCTGTAATCATATATTTACTTCCAGATTTTCTACAAACATTGTAAGGATGTAGATGTTAAGTTGTTTTCAGGCAGTAAACTGAATTGGGTGGGATGTGGAAGACAAGTATACGCCTTTGTTTATTTCAGATATTTATTTCAGGTTTATAAGGTCAACTGTGTCCATCAGTATGGGTTCCAGCCCCAGTAATTAATCAGTCCTACCCTGTCACCATGGACATCACATGTATCCACTCAGTGTCTGGTCCCTGGGGTTACCATGGCAACACTCCTGATTGATACATGATAATAGTACACTGCTCACTCTGCAGACTGTTCCAGTGTACATGCTCCACTGCTGTGTAACATATTGCATTTTATTTTAACAGTAGATAGTGATAACAAATACAGAAGAAAACTCCCAGCATGCAGTTGCACTCCCAATCTTATTAAGGTAAGAAGTAATTTTCAGCTTTCAATGTATTTTTGTGAAGGTTATGATGAACAATACATAATCATACTTGAGTTGTTAGGACTGTAAAAAGTGTCATGGGGGTGGTCTGCAAATACCCGCCCCCCACTTCTGATGTGTTTTCATTTCTGCTGACCACCCCCCCCCCCCCTCCTTCCTCCCCCCCCCCTCCCGAGGTATTTCTTTTTTTCTGACAACTCCCACCAAGATATTGCAATTTTTCCCCCACCAAGATATTGCAATTTTTCCCCCACCAAGATATTGCAATTTTTCCCCCACCAAGATATTGCAATTTTTCCCCCACCAAGATATTGCAATTTTTCCCCCACCAAGATATTGCAATTTTTCCCCCACTAAGATATTGCAATTTTTCCCCCACTAAGATATTGCAATTTTTCCCCCACTAAGATATTGCAATTTTTCCCCCACTAAGATATTGCAATTTTTCCCCCACCAAGATATTGCAATTTTTCCCCCACCAAGATATTGCAATTTTTCCCCCACCAAGATATTGCAATTTTTCCCCCACTAAGATATTGCAATTTTTCCCCCACTAAGATATTGCAATTTTTCCCCCACTAAGATATTGCAATTTTTCCCCCACTAAGATATTGCAATTTTTCCCCCACTAAGATATTGCAATTTTTCCCCCACTAAGATATTGCAATTTTTCCCCCACTAAGATATTGCAATTTTTCCCCCACTAAGATATTGCAATTTCCCCCCCACTAAGATATTGCAATTTTTCCCCCACTAAGATATTGCAATTTTTCCCCCACCAAGATATTGCAATTTTTCCCCCACTAAGATATTGCAATTTTTCCCCCACCAAGATATTGCAATTTTTCCCCCACCAAGATATTGCAATTTTTCCCCCACTAAGATATTGCAATTTTTCCCCCACCAAGATATTGCAATTTTTCCCCCACCAAGATATTGCAATTTTTCCCCCACTAAGATATTGCAATTTTTCCCCCACCAAGATATTGCAATTTTTCCCCCACCAAGATATTGCAATTTTTCCCCCACCAAGATATTGCAATTTTTCCCCCACCAAGATATTGCAATTTTTCCCCCACTAAGATATTGCAATTTTTTCTACCCCACCTCCACCAATGTATGGCATTTTTGCAGTTATAATTACAACCTCCCCCCCCCCCCCAATACCACCACCCCCTCCATCCTATTTTTATTGGTTTAATCCTCCACACGAAGCTATTTCTATTTTTCCTGACTCCCACCAATGTACTTTGATTTTTCTGCCCACCCCCTATTTTTATATAACGAACACATTTACATGTGTTAGTCTACAACAGACTAACACATTTACATGTGTTAGTCTACAACAGACTAACACATTTGAGACAGAAATATCATACTTTTCGGGGAGGTAGCAAAGCTGTAAAAGATTATACCCGGTGAAAGTGCATTTTTGGTTCTGCCAGAGGGTGTGTCCATTCAAGACATGATAATTACTAATAAGCTACCTCCCTGGCAAGGTTATCATATCAAAACATAATCTAGGGATGTTGAACTATTAAAAAATGGCAACTAGAATTTGCCCACCCAGATGGTACCGATACGTGAAATTTTGGGTCTGGGCCCATGGACTATGACGACGTTCACTCCTTGACGTCCTGCTCCAACTACTGGAGCCAAAATCCTACACTTTTTTTTCTTTTCTTGAAATACCAACTTCTGTCCTTGGTCCCCTTGTGTTTTATACCTCCCCCCCCCGCCCCCCACCCTTCCCACGCCTCCTCCCCCCAAGCCCTCTCCCTCCCACACTTCTCCCTGCTCTCAAATGTTGTGTTTGTGTGCTTCCCCTTCTCTCCCCATCTTGTCTTCCGCTCCCTCTTTTTATATATTTTGTTTGTCTGGTTGATTTGTTTGTGAAATAAATGTTAGCTCTTTCACGAGCCTCGATTCAGTATACAAAAAAAAGAAGAAAGAAGAAAAAAAAGAAGAGCAGCATCATGTGTGTTCTGCTTCAGTTCACGCCTCTGTCGTTCTTAAACTTCGTGCCCCAGCTGTCTGCCCCACCTATGTGCTCTCCATCATGTACCTTCACCCCTGTGCTGCTCGGTTCTTGTCTGAGTGCTTGAGTGTCTGGCACCTGGCTTCATTTTGGAGGATTAAGGGGAACAAGCTGGATACATGCTATTTTGGAGAAGCCTGGAGGATTATGCTTATAGCATCACTGGATGGTGGGGGCAGCAACAACCGTTTGCCGCCGGCTTGTGAGAAACAGTGATGGCCATCTTTTGTAGTGTACTAGGTTCTGTGTGCGATGGTAACTCAAGTGTGGTCATGTCCTGTCTGCAGATTACCTTCCAGTTGACAATACATTGATGATACTGTAGCGGTTACCGGAAGCATGACACAATTACCGTGCACCGGCCGATGACGCAACCGGCGAGCGGTCATGTGTCCGGACTCGCCCGGGCGTGTCCAGACTTGCACTTCTCGGGCGAACACTTGCCTTGCATACCACGCCCCGTCGGGAGGCGTGACTTACCTATTTTGCATACCACGCCCCGCCTGAGAGGCGTGGCTTTTGTGTGTTCAGTTTGCGATATAAATAGCCGCCCGTTCGAGGGGCGGATTTAGTGTGCTTTTGAGTTCTTTGGTTTTGAGCTAAATAAATAGCTCGGTGAAACTTCGTTCCTGTGTCATCCATTTTGTCTGGCTTTATCGTGCGAGCACAGCTCCCACAATTGGTGACCCCTTTCTAAGAACATGGCGATGGAGTCTGCTGTAGCTTTGAAGCTCCCGGGCTTCTGGGAGTCGCACGCGGCCGTTTGGTTTGCTCAAGCGGATTCTCTCTTCGCCCTGCGGAAAATTACTGAGGACACGACGCACTACCATCATGTGGTTTCTGCACTCAATGCGTCCACCGCGGCCCGGGTTCTGAGCTTCCTACAGAACCCGCCGAATGCCGACAAATATGGCGCGCTCAAAGGCCTACTCCTCGGTGTGTTTGGACTCACGGAGACCGAACGCGCACGACAACTACTACACCTCCTGGAGCTGGGCGAGGCCCATCCATCCGAAAGCATGGACCACATGCTTGCTCTTCTCGGTGACCACAGCCTCTTCCGCGAGCTGTTCCTCCAGCGACTACCCGGGCAGGTACGGTTAGCTTTGGATAATTTGCCCATCACGGACCCTTGCGCCCTGGCCAAGGAGGCCGATACATTTTTCTCAGCCAGGCGACATGTTGGAGTGGCCGCCTGGGACCCTGGGCCGACCGAGGCAATGCCCGCGCCACGACCGGCGCCTCCAACGGCCGAGTCCGCGCCACTGACAGCAGCGGCCGCGGCGACGCCCCGTCGGCCGAACCCGACGCGACCGCCGGAGCCTCCACCAGAGCGGACCATGTGCTATTACCACGCCAGGTTCGGGCAGAAGGCCAGAACGTGCCGCCCACCGTGCACTTACGGCGGGTCGGGAAACGACCAGGCCGGCGCTCGCTGCCTGCCATGAGCGTCGGCCATTCAGGCAGCCTTCTGCTCATCACGGACACGGAGTCCGGGCGGCGTTTTTTGTGTGACACCGGCGCTCAGCTGAGCGTGATACCCGCCTCGGTGCAGGACAAACAGGCCGCGCTATGCGGCCCCGCCTTGGTCGCCGCAAACGGTTCCTCCATCCGCACCTTCATTTTGCGCAGCGTCACATTCTGCTTCGGGGGCCAGCGCTTCAGGTGGGACTTCATCACGGCGAACGTGCCCATGGCCTTGCTGGGTGCAGATTTTGTTTGTGCGCATGGGCTTTTGGTCGACGTCAAACGGCGTCGGCTCATCAACGCGGAGACCTTCAGCTCGCTCGCTTGCTCATTGAGCGGCTCCGCTCCGACCAAGCTAGCCTGCGCGCTCCCGGCCATGGACGAGTTCACCCGCCTACTCGCCGAGTTTCCCGCCCTCACGCAGCCGACGTTTTCGGCCGTCGCCCTCAAGCACGGCGTCGAGCACCACATCCCGACCACAGGTCCACCAGTCGATGCCAGGGCTCGCCGCCTCGACCCGGCTAAACTCGCCGGGGCGAAGGTGGAATTTGACGCACTGGAGCGATTGGGCATTGTGCGACGCTCGAATAGCGCGTGGGTCTCGCCCCTGCACATCGTGCCCAAACCGGGTGGCGGATGGCGACCATGCTGCGATTACCGCCGCCTCAATGACGCCACCACCCCCGACCGGTACCCGATACCACACATACAGGACTTTTCCGCCCGTTTGGCGGGGCGGGTGATCTTCTCCAAGGTCGACCTTATTCGGGGCTACCACCAGGTACCTGTCTGGCCGGCCGACGTTCCGAAGACGGCTGTAATTACACCTTTTGGCCTCTTCGAGTTCCCCCGAATGCCATTCGGCCTTAACGCGGCCCAGGCCTTCTAGCGGCTGATGGACAGTGTGCTGCGTGATCTCACCTTTCTGTTTGTCTACCTGGATGACATTCTCATCGCCAGCACTTCCCGGGCGGAGCACCTCGTCCACATGCGCACGCTTTTCGAGTGCCTCGGCCAGCACGGCTTCATCAACCCAGCAAAAGGCCAGTTTGGCGTAACCGCCGTCGACTTCCTGGGGCACCGCATCACGAAGCGCAGGGCCGTCCCGCTGCCTACCAAGGTGGAGGCAGTCACAAGTTTCCTGCGCCCCCGCTCCATCAAGGCCCTCCAGGAATTTTTGGGGATGGTAAATTTCTACCACCGGTTTGTGCATCGCGTCGCCCAACTCATGAGCCCCCTGTACGAAGGCCTCTGGGGCAAGCCGGCCAAGCACAACGTCGCCTGGACCACAGAGATGGACGCGGCGTTCACGGGCGCTAAGCTGGCCCTCGCCAACGCGACCATGCTGGCGCACCCGGCACTCGACGCACCCATCGCCCTCACCACGGACCCTTCCGACTACGCGGTAGGCGCCGTGCATGAACAGTGGGTGAACAGGGCTTGGCAACTGCTGGCCTTCAGCCGGCAGCTTCGCCCTAACGAGCGCAAGTATAGCGCTTTCGACCGCGAGCTCCTCAGCCTTTACCTGGCTGTTCGCCATTTCTGCCATCTTTTGGAGGGCCGCTTGTTCATGGCGTTTGTGGACCACAAACCCCTGGTCTTCACTATGGCCAAGGTTACAGAGCCGTGGTCGGCCCGCCAGCAGTGTCACCTCTCTGCCGTATCCGAATTTACGATGGACATCCGGCACGTCGCGGGCAAGGACAACGCTGTAGCCGATTGCCTCTCCCGTTCCGGCGCGAACGCCGTCCACATGGGTGTGGACTTCGCCCGCATGGCGGCCGACCAGACCGCCGACCCCGCGGTGCAAGCCCTCCGAACAGCGGACACAGGCCTGCGGTTGGCCGACGTCCCCTTCGAGGACACAGGAACAGTTCTCCTGTGCGACGTTTCCCTGGGCCAACCTCGCCCCATCGTGCCCACCGGATGGCAGCGGCACATTTTTGACGCCCTCCCCGGCCTTTCCCACCTGGGCCAGAAAGCATCACAGAAGCTCGTGGTAGCAAAGTTCGTCTGGCACGGGCTCCGTAAGGACGTCCGCGACTGGGCCAATGCCTGTGTCGCCTGCCAGCGCGCCAAGGTCCACCGGCACACCCAGGCCCCGTTGGCACCATTCGACGTGTCCGCGCGGCGCTTCGACCACGTCAGTGTAGACCTGGTGGGACCCCTTCCCTCCTCGCGCGGGTTCACCCACCTCCTCACGATGGTGGACAGGACCACCAGGTGGCCGTTGGCAGTCCCGCTGGCATCAACAACATCCGCCGACGTGGCGCAGGCCTTCGTTGGCACTTGGATTGCCCGTTTCGGCACGCCCTCGGACATCTCCTCTGACAGAGGCCCGCAATTCACCTCTGAGCTTTGGGGCGCAGTCGCCCAAGCCTTGGGGGTTAAGCTTCACCGCACCACGGCCTACCACCCCCAAGCCGATGGCTTGTGCGAGCGGTTCCACTGCTCAATGAAGGCCGCTCTCAGAGCCAGCCTCCAGGACGACGGTTGGGCCGACAGGCTCCCGTGGGTCCTATTGGGACTCCGAACGGCCCCTGAAGAGGACCTCCAGGGTTCCACCGCCGAGCTGGTCTACAGCCAGCCACTGCGCGTGCCGGGCGAATTCATCCCTGACGCCACCGGCCCCTGGTCCGCGGCTTGCCAACGCTCGGACCTCCAGGAGGCCGCCAGGAGATTTGCCCCCGTGCCCACGTCCCACCACGGCTTCCCCCAACCCCACGTCCCCCCAGCACTTCACACTGCGGAGTACGTTTTTATCCGGCACGACGCACACCGGGGACCGCTCCGGCCGCCGTACGATGGACCTTTCCGGGTCCTGCAGAGGGACAACAAGTCATTCATCGTCGACATCGGCGGCAAGGCCGGACCGCATCTCCGTGGACCGCCTCAAGCCGGCCCATTTGGACCTCGACCAACCTCCACGGTTGGCCCTTCCTCCACGACGGGGCCGTCCCTCGTCAACCACGCCCCCCGCCCGACCATCCAACGCCACGCGGCCTACCACCCCCACACGAATCACCAGGGGTCGTTTCGGCCGGGTCATCAGGACCCCCCTCAAACTGACTCTCCCGGTGCAGGTTAATCCTGGGGGGCGCATGTAGCGGTTACCGGAAGCATGACACAATTACCGTTCACCGGCCGATGACGCAACCGGCGAGTGGTCACGTGTCCTGACTCGCCCGGGCGTGTCCAGGCTTGCCCTTCTCGGGCGAACACTTGCCTTGCATACCACGCCCCGTCGGGAGGCGTGACTTACCTATTTTGCATACCATGCCCCGCCTGAGAGGCGTGGCTTTTGTGTGTTCAGTTTGCGATATAAATTGCCGCCCGTTTGAGGGGCGGATTTAGCGTGCTTTTGAGTTCTTTGGTTTTGAGCTAAATAAATAGCTCGGTGAAACTTCGTTCCTGTGTCGCCCATTTTGTCTGGCTTTATCGTGCGAGCACAGATCCCACAATATCAAACATTTATCCCATATGCCAATTATGCACACATCTTCTGGACAAATAATATCAGATCAAATCTATAGTAAGGGCATTTTATGAGATATTTCACAAATCTGTTAACTAAATTGTTACCAAAAAATTTCTTCACCAATATGTTTGTAAAGGTGTGTAATAACATGTGTTAAAATGTTGAAGTTCAACTCCCGTGGGAAACCCAGAAAAAAAGCTGTTGAATTCGGGTACCGAAAAATTATTTTCGAGAATTTTTTTTATTTTAAATCGGCCCTTAAGTAACTTATGAGGGGTCAAATAAGGGTTTTTCATGATTCTGAGTTGATTGTTAACATTTATCCAAGATATTAACATTGATCCAAGATAAGACTTCAGCAGGTGAAAACCACCCAAACTTGGAATGACGGGTAGATTTGCCTGCTTTATTATATTCACAGCCTTCAGCCAAATCGGAAGATCAAAGGTCACTATAGCGACCCCAGCGTGCCGTATGCACTCTTTCAGAGTGGTGAAGATGGTGTTGAGGTCATTAGGGTCTCCTTCAATAACTGGGAGGAACTCGATCTGTGTGCTCTGCTTTGCATCATTAGCATGGATTCTCTTCATCCAGCCATTCCAGTTGGAGTGTGGGAACTCAGGATCGTTGGCTTTGATCACCCGCCCCGCTGCCCAGAGTGTGTCACCTGGAGTGAGGAGTGGCTGATCATGAGCCAGGGAGGAGGAAAGCTCAGCGAGGGGGAGAAACATGATCGCGTTCGTTCCTATCTGTTTCCTGTTCGTAAATGGAATAATCTTTACTTCAGTTCCTCTCAGGATCTTAGCTTTGTCGAGTGCCTTCAACTTCACCCGGGGGAAAGCTGCTGTTGTCTGTGGATCTGGCAAAGGTGGTGCCGGAGAGGTGACTTCGATCCAACCCATTGAGTGAAAGGGAGTGTTTCCGTGAATAGAGACAATGTTTAAATCTATATTGTCTCCAACAAACTGAGTGACTGCATTGTTTGTTTCCCCAACCTCCATAAAGACCACCTGATCATTACTTGACAATTCACTTTCACTGGCTGGCACTTTGGCTGTCATCACTGATTGATCCTCAAGCGCAGCATCAACCGCAACCTCATCATTGATCTGTTCATCGGTTTCCTCCACAATGGTGTCAAGAGTGCCAGAAGTATCTGGAACATCATCTCCACTCCTACTATTAAGGAAGCAGTATTTGTAGTTTTGTGTCTCCGTGTAAGACTCAGTGTATCCCAGCTGGTGTAACTTGTTGAGCATCCATTTTGACCCAAATCTATGATCAAGTTGTATGGCAAGCCCCATTTGGTGTGGCAATACTCCAGACCGAGGTCGACAGGCCTTAATAAAATTCTGCCCCCAAACGGCAACTCTTTCGTCTGTCTTGACAATCGGTCTCAAGAACATCTGAAGGCTTGCAGGAACAAGTGTCAGCTGACTATCGATGTCAGTCATACTGTGTGTGGTGGGGTATGACTTTGGACCTAAATCAATCAAGGCAATATCATTGGATATGAACTTGAGTGCCGTCTTTATGATCTGAGTCTTCTCATCTCCATGGTCAAGATTAGCATGATGCACTCGCAGAATATTGTCGGTGCCATCTTTGAGACAGAGTACATCTGCCCTTCTTTCCTGTGTTGTGAAATACAAGGTGTCTTCGTATTTCTCTAGAAGTTTTATCTTTAACCAATGCTTTGAATAAGAAAGGCTCTTCTCTGGTGACTGATCAAACTCCTGCAGCTTTTCATGGACTTGGTCCATGTTCATTACCCCATGCTCTAATTCTGAGTCTAACCATTCGCAGAATTCAATAAAAACTGCCTCTCGCTCCTCATCAATACTCCTCAGTCCTCTCTTCCTTTTTCCTTCCTCATCAGTCTTGGACAAACTGTCACCTCTCGCAAACATAAGTTTGCATCGCAAATGGTACAGTGTTTCTTCTGCTACCAAGTCGTTGATCTCTTCCAGGCGTCCAGTGACTTCAGTGCCCCAGTCATCCCCGCGACTCCGTGCTGTCTTCAGCGAGCTTGCCTTCAGTGTATCTGCAGTCAAATTATCTGGCACTCTGTATTTCTTTCTAGCTTGTGCTGGATTATTTTTGTAGAGCTGGGCTGGTTGGTTGCAAAGAATGCATACATCCTTATACAGGAGGTCAACTGACTGTGATCTTCTAGAACTGCAGCCAGTTGATGAACTGAACTCACAAGTAGTGCGTCTTCTCTTCAACTTTGATGACTCTTTCTCTGCCTTTGATGCTTGAGCTGACTTCTTGGTGGTTGCAACAAAGTTGTTGTACAGATCATTTTTACACTTCTGGTGGTACCTCAGTTTTCCTTCCTTTTGAGCCTCCTTCATACGTTCCACAACAGTAACATTTTCGACAGTTTCTGCTTGTTTCAATAAAGTTGAGTATCCCTTTGGAGTTGCCTGTATGAGCCTTTCAGCTGGTGTATCCGAGCGTGCACAGATGAAGCAATTGAGCACAGGTGGAGTAACGTCTTCATCCATATTGCTAGACTCCATGTCCTGCAAAGTAGAAAATGAGATATATTTAGAAATTATTTTTCCACAAAGGAGTGTCTGTGGTGAAATATAAATGTTAACAATCAACTCAGAATCATGAAAAACCCTTATTTGACCCCTCATAAGTTACTTAAGGGCCGATTTAAAAAAATAAAAATTCTCGAAAATAATTTTTCGGTACCCGAATTCAACAGCTTTTTTTCTGGGTTTCCCACGGGAGTTGACCTTCAACATTTTAACACATGTTATTACACACCTTTACAAACATATTAGTGAAGAATTTTTTTGGTAACAATTTAGTTAACAGATTTTCATATGTTTCCCTTACTACTAGCATGGATCCATGCAGACATTTCAATTAATTATTTGCTGTGGAGGTAAACTGAACCTGGTGTTGGCTTAGTGGTTAGGGTGCCAGCTTGGGATCCTAGTATCCTGGGTTCGAATCCTGGTCTATCGCTGAATTAACGCCAGGGGGGTTGACTCAGCCCGGCATCCTTCCGAGGTCGGCAAATTGAGTACCAGTTCACAGGTAATTTCCTGTGTGTCGCAAGAGGTGACTAACAGGGTTAGCGGCAGGAAGGGCATCCGGCCATAAAACATTGCTTCAAAAAGGGGACCACAGTGCCCAAAAAAGGCCAACCCCTGCTTTGCGGGGAAAATGGCCTCTAAAGGTGGCTCTTCTTTGTTCTTTTGTGGAGGTAAACTGACAATATTCCAGCTGCTTGCATGGAGTTGTATTTATATTAACAGATTAATACGGTTGTGGTTGTAGAAAACAGACCCCCAGGGTGTTGCATCCAACAGCTAGGGAACACTGACTTAATTATTTCATTAGTATGTGTGCTCAGATAGGTGTGTTCCGTTTTGTACAGGGGATAGGGGAAAATTTGTTGTGTGGGTCAAGTTAGGCTTTTCCCCTTCAGGTAATTCCCCAACCTTAATCTAACTCTCCAACTTTCCATCCATCCTTCAATCCATCGTTTAATCCTGCAATTCATAGATTCAATCCATTAATCCACCCTCCCTCTCCCCCATCCTTCATCCCTTGCCTCCAAGCCATTATCCCCGTGCATCCTTAACACCCTTCACTCTCTCGAACCCCGTACCTCCACTGTAATCCCTCCTCCTCAATCCCTCACCCCTTTGTTTCCAAGCCGATATCTCCCACGCTGTATCTCTTATGCCACCCAACAATCTTCACCCCTCGAGCCTCGTACCTCAGAACAATAAAAATAGAAAGGTGTGCATAGTGAGAGGGGAGAAAACACAATAACCTGGAAAGCAATTGGTTGGGCTTGGGGTCGATTAATAAGGGTAGACAACATCATGAGTATAGATGGAGGTGACCTGAGAAGGAGGTGAACATCCACCCTGAAGCTCTGGAGAGAAGAATGATTTTGATCAGACTGAGAAAGTTGGTTCCACCAATGAGAGAAAAGTGGAATTAATGAGTGGATTTTTTATAGTCGGACTTACCTATCCAGGTGCAAAGTGTCAGTAAATATATACCTTTTAAAATATAAGGCAGTCAGCCAATTTGAGTATACAGTCACGTGAAAAAGTAAGTACACCCCATGTAAAATTTTGACTTTTTCAACATATTTCAACATACAGCTATTTGATCTTCATTTCAACAATATTGACAGATAAATGGTGATATAATATAACAAATATCATGAAACATTTACATTTTGTAGTCCATTGTATAATTTAAATAAACATAAATGCAAATTTCGCAAGTGGAAAAAGTAAGTACACCCTTGGCCCTAATAGGTGGTATTGCCCCCTTTGGCAGAAACAACCTCAAGTCGGCGTTCCTTATAACTGTCTATCAGTCTCTGACATCGACTGGGAGAAATTTTTGCCCACTCCTCCATGCAGAATTCTTTCAGCTGTGCGATGTTTGAGGGGTTTCTTGCATGCACAGCTCGTTTCAAATCCCCCCACAACATCTCGATGGGATTTAGATCCGGGCTTTGACTTGGCCATTCCCGAACCCTCCATTTCTTTCTTTTCAGCCATTCCTTGGTGGATTTACTGGTATGTTTAGGGTCATTGTCATGTTGCAAGGTCCACCTTCGGTTGAACTTCAACTTTCCGACAGATGGCCTCACATTATCGTCAAGCACCCTCTGGTACAATGAAGAATTCATAGTGGATTCTATGATGGTGAGCTGCCCAGGCCCTGATGCAGCAAAGCTGCCCCAAACCATAATATTTCCACCACCATGCTTTTTTTTTTTGCTTTTTTTTTTAATACAAGATCGAGGCTCGTGAAAGAGCTAACATTAATCACACAGAAAGACGAACCAACACATAAAACATATAACATGGGGAGCGGTAGACAAGATGGGGCGAGAGGGGGAGGAACACAAACAACATCTGAGAGCAGGGACATCGAGAGATCTGTGGGAGGGAGAGGGCTTTGGGCGGGGGCATGGGAAGGGGGGGGGGGGGTGGTAGAGGTATAAAACATATGGACACTGCCAGGACTTCCAGGAAAGAAGTTGGAATTTCAAACAAGGTGGATCTGGGGTGTATTAGTGGGTGTAGAAAAGATCAAGGTTTTGGATGGGGATGGTGGTGAACGGCTGTTGTAAAGACTTGGAGGGAGGAGTGGGATTGCAGGGAGTGTGGGAGTTTGTTCCAGAGGCAGGAGAAAAGAGGAATGAAGGAGTGAAAGTGAGCAGAAAGTCTTGATTTTGGCAATTTAACCATCAGAGGGTTGCTGGCAGATCTTGTGCGACCTGCAGGAATATTTGGGGGACAAAGCACAGAGAGAGAGCTGGGGGAGCAAGGCCGGAGAGGAGTCGGTAGAAGACAGAAAGACCACCTACCTGTCTGCGGTGAGTGAGTGAAAGGCCCTCGGAGATAGCTTCATCACAGGAGATTCCAATGATTCTGAAAGCTTTGGTTTCAACAGCGTGAAGCCGAGCTAGGTGTGAGGCAGGAGCACCGGCCCATAGGGGAGAACAGTATTCCATTGAGCTGCGGATGAAAGCCTTGTATGTGGTGAGGAGCTCAGGTGTGCCCAGGAAGGACCTCGCACGACTGAGGATGCCCAGTCGGTGACTGGCTTTGGAGGCCAGCTTGGAAATGTGGTTTTCCCAAGAAAGATCATGGCAGATAGTGAGACCCAAAAGCTTGAGCGACAGAACTTCTTGGAGAGGATTGTTGAGAAAGTAGATGGGAGGGTTGTCCAGTCGATCTTTTCGGAGAGACATAGTAAGAGTGTGAGATTTGTCAGGATTGAAAGACATGTTCCACTTGTTTGACCAGTCTGTGATTTTGTCCAGGTCTTCAGAGAGTGAGGAGGCTGCAGACTGCCGATCTGAGGGAAGAGGAATGGAGCGGCAGAGAGTGGAGTCATCAGCAAAGAGATAGAGAGGATTTTCCAGAGAGTCGGAGAGATTGAAGGAGCTGCGCTCCAACGCGAGTCGAAAGAATTGACGCGACCAAAGACGGAATTCGTCCGAGTTGCTTTATTGAAACAAAACAGCTCAGGTATTCTGACAAAAGCCCGTTTATCGGGCTGCAATATATATACACATTTATGTCGGGAAGTTTGCCCGGCAAAAGCTATACCGGGCATGCCCGGGTGTCAAGGGCGAGCCTTGGAAAGGCGAGTCTGGACCTGCCCGGGCGTGTTTGGCTGCGGCCTGGCAAGTCGAGGCTGGGCGTGCCCGGGCGCTCTGGACGAGCACTGGAAAGGCGAGAGCGGGCATGCCCGGACGCTCTGGGCGAGCCCTGGAAAGGCGATAGCGGGCATGCCCGGACGCTCTGGGCGAGCCCTGGAAAGGCGATAGCGGGCATGCCCGGACGCTCTGGGCGAGCCCTGGAAAGGCGATAGCGGGCATGCCCGGACGCTCTGGGCGAGCCCTGGAAAGGCGAGAGCGGGCATGCCCGGGAAAGACGAGACCGGGCGTGCCCGGGGAGGTTCGGGCGTGCCCGGGAACAGTGAGTCCGGGCATGCCCGGGAGAGGCGCGTCTGGCCGTGTTCTGGCCGGTGCAAGGCAATTGTGTGCATCCAGCGGTAACCGCTACAAGAGCATTGATAAAGACCAGAAAAAGCACAGGGCCCAGAACACTGCCTTGGGGAACTCCAGCCTGAACAGAAAGGGGAAATGAGAGAAATCCATTCAGGGCCACATGTTGTCTATGACCAGAGAGGAAGTCCGCAAGTCATGCATGGAGATTTCCATGGATACCATAGGAGGAGGGTTTGGTGAGCAGAGCTGGGTGCCACACCGTATCGAAGGCACGTGATATGTCAAGGGAGACGGCTCTGATTTCCTGTTTGGCATTGAGGACCTCCATCCATTGTTGAGACAGCAGAAGCAGCATGTCCAGAGTAGAATGACCTGGTCTGAATCCAAATTGATGATCGGAGATCAAGCCAATGGAGAAGAGGAAGGATTTGATATCCAAAGCAATGATGGATTCTATGACTTTGTTGATAATTGGGAGCAGGCGGATTGGTCTGTAGTTGCAAGGATCTGTTTTTGCACCTTTTTTGTGTAAAGCGGTAATGTTTGCTGATTTCCAGGATGCTGGCAGATGACCTTGAGCAAAAGAGAGGGTGAAAAGAACAGAGAGAGGGTGAGATAGAGTGGCAGAGCTGGATTTTAGGACCCGTGGGCTGATGCCGTCTGGTCCAGTTGCAGAATCAGAGTCGAGGTTTGAGAAAAACTCCTCCACCTTGTCAGGAGAGAAGGACACAGAGTCCAGGAGCAGTTGGGTTCGACTGGGAAAGGTGGGAACAGAGAGAGATGGGTTTGGGACACAAGATTTTGAGGCAAACACAGAGTTGAGGCATTCAGCTTTGTCACGTGCGGTGTCAACTGTGTAGCCATTTGAGGTAAGGGAGGGGATGGAGGGGGAACAAACACCAGAAACGGATTTGACCAGATGCCACCAGGATTTGGAGGAAGGAGACAGGTTTGAGAGTTCATTCTTGAGTGTGGAGAGATAGTGCTTCCTGGCACTCCTGAGGGTAGACACACACTTGTTCCGAGCTTGGTGGAAGGAACTGAGATTGCCTTCAGTTGGATTAGCCTTCCAAGAGGCAAAGGCAAGTTGTTTCAGGGCAACTGCCTCACCACAAGATTCAGTGTACCATGGACGGGAGGAAGGGTAAGACAACTGAAGATGAGATGTGATAAATCTGTGCATGAGAGAGAGCAGTTTGCTTTGGAAGAATTCCCAGGATGAGTTGATGTCAGAGGCAGTGTAGATGGGAGACCAGTCCAGATGATTGATGGCTGCTTGAAGGCCGTGCCAGTCGGCCTGAGTGAAATGCCAGATTCGGCGACGCTGAGGAGGCTCTCTGAAAATGGCCAGAGAGATGTCCACTTTAACAAGCACATGATCAGAAGAACCGATTGGGGCAGAAGAAGAGCAGCAGACATTTGCAGTGAAGTTTGTCATAACCAAGTCTGGAAGAGAAGATACACCATTGGCTGAGATCCGGGTCAGGGAAATTGACAGATTGTGTCAATCCCAGTGAGTCAAAGAATTCCTTTGCTGAGGTGCCATGGCTGGTGAGAGATGAACCCACACCCAGCCAGCTGGCATGATGACAGTTGAAGTCGCCACATATGAGGAAGAGAGAGTTGGGATGAGTGGATCGAAGTTGGTCCATGTTGTCAGACAGTGAAATGTAAATGGAGTCATCACTGTTTGGAGGACGGTACAGAACACATATGAACAAAAGGTGGGAGCAGAGAGGAAGCTGTAGCCAGAGGTACTCCTGGGGGTGAGGTGGAGAGAGGGCAGTGCAAGAAGAGTGAGGAAGAGAGTTTTTGATAAAGATAGCCACCCCACCACCAGGACGAGGCTCAGGTCTATCATACCGGAGGAGGGAGTAACCAGGAAGAGATATTAAGGAATCAGAGACATCTTGAAGGAGGAAAGTTTCTGTTAAGCAGATCAAGTCTGGATTGTCAGAAGCAACCTGTATGGAGAGATCAGTCAGGTTTGAGCGAAGGCCCCGGATGTTTGAGGTCCATACCGTTAATGAAGTGAGAGGGGGAGCATCGGGTGCAGGACAGAGGAGGGGAGGGGTAGCGGCAGATGAAGGATGAGAGGGGGAGGTAGGGAGAGCAGTTGATCGTGTGTCAGAGATTACAGAAGAGTTACAAGAAAGGGAAGGATGAGGAGAACGAAAGGTTTGATGGTGAAGGGATGAAGCACAGTGAGGGGTTGTTTGAGGGGGGCAGAGGAAAGTAGAAGGGGAGGAGGCAGCTTTGAGGAGGAGGAGGAGGAGGGGGGAGGGAGAATTGGAGTGGAATGGTATGGGAGGGGTTGGGGGGGAGTTTTGAAGGGGAGGAGTGAGGGGGGGAGTTTAGGAGGGGAGGGGCAAGGGAGGAGTTTAGGAGTGGATGGGCAAGGGGGGAGTGTAGGGGCAACGGGGGGAATATGGAGGGGAGGGGCAAGAGGGGAGTTCAGGAGGGGAAGGTCAAGGGGGGAGTTTAGGAGTGGAGGGGCACGGGGGTAGTTTAGGAGTGGATGGGCAAGGGGGGAGTTTAGGAGTGTAGGGGCATGGGGGTGGATTTGGAGGGGAGGGGCAAGAGGGGAGTTTAGAAAGTGTATGATTTATGAAAGACGAACATTGATAACAAATTGGGTTTATTGTGATTTTCAAGTCAGCAATCCGATTAAGAACGATGGAGGAGGGATGGAATGAATGTGAATTTAGAGCATGCAGTGATTTAGAGTTATAAGGGATTGAATTTATTTTTTTTGAAGTGGAATGAGTTGGAGAGGAAATTGAAAGAAGCCTTTTAAATATGAAGAAAAACAGCGTGTTGTAATATACCACTGAATAAAACACTGAAGGGGAAAGTTTAAACATCTATATTATAATAGCCGTAGATGATTCTGTCTGTCTGTCTGTTGGGTGTCTGTCCGGGGTGTGGCTTACTCGGTTTGCAGAGTAGCTCCACCCATTCTGGGAGTGGCTTCATATAATTATAAACAAAATCCGATGAAACAAAACCCTGGTGTTGGGCTAGCGGCTAGGGTGTCGGCTTAGGATCCTAGGATCCTGGGTTCGAATCCCGGTCGATCGCTGAATTAACGCCAGGGGGGTTGACTCAGCCTGTCATCCTTCCGAGGTCGGCAAATTGAGTACCAGTTCACTGGTAATTCCCTGCTTGTCGTTAAAGGCGGCAAAAAGGGTTGGCGTCAGGAAGGGCATCCGGCCGTAAAACATTGCTTCAAAAAGGGGACCGAAAAACAACAACAACCACAGTTCCCGAAAAAGGCCAACCCCCGCTTGTGGGGAAAAAATGGCCTCTAAAGGTGTTTTTTTTTTTTAATGCACCATTTTATTAACTCGCATAGCTTTGAGGCCTGTTTTGTAGGCCCGTGGTATCTTGCTCTCTCTCCCAGTTTTATTTCAAATCAAATTCGATATATCATTTCATTTTTCACAGTCGCTAACATAGTTTTAGACTCGGTTGAAAAAAAACGGGAAGAAAATCCGATGAAAGTTGCCGTTTATAGAACGAAATGAATTCTCAAACGCCTGTAACTTCAAGGCCATTGAGTCTCTCTCACGCCTTTATCTCCAATCTAACTCACCATATGATTTCATTTTTATCGATGGTTTCAGACTCGGTGTCAGCAATAATTGAGAACATTCCACACACGCGGGAAAATGCAGAGATATATATTTTAAAATCGCGTCATGGTGTATCATACACCGCCCAACATGACACCGACGGCAACGTGTCAATATATATTAAAAATTCGCTTTTGCTTTTCCGTTAAGATATATTACTTTTTCGTTTGATGGCAGTCGTCACAAAAACGTCAACAATGATGCCGACATATATTTCTTCGTTTTTATTTCATTCAACATTATTAGCCGGAAGTAAAATATGTTTCAGGAAATTACCGAGAGATATTTCTTCGTTTTTTTTATTAGTTATGTGCGCATACACTTTAAATAGGTTTATTTGAAATCTTTAATTTTCCACAATATAATTTACTTGCCATTTATCATTTGATGATTACGAGACAAATTCCTCTTGAGGTTCGTGACAATTCATGCGCTGCGTGGAAACTTCTATTTCCAAAATGAATGAGACGATCGATGAAGAACGCAGACTTGAACAGGATGTAGCAAGAAAGCGAATGAGACGGGCGAACGAGTCCGTCGACGAACGTCAATGCAAACTTGTGGGGTCACCCGTGGGAATCCCATGGGCATGGATGTGTGTGACATTTCGACATATTGAGTTATATGCTGCACATTCATTTTTACAAAATGGTTACTGGCAAGTCATCAGATCCAGAAATGGTGTAATGAACACAATTTATTTACGCGCAAGCAAGAAAGCAAGATGGCCCGATTTCCGATTCCGACGGGCCGACGGGCGAGACGGGCCGATTTGGAGCAAGAAAAAGAACGAGACGGGAGAAAAACGAGAGAAACGAGACGGGGAAAGCCGATTGGAGAGGCGAGTGAGGAGCGATTGGAGAGGCGAGTGAGGAGCGATTGGAGAGGCGAGTGAGGAGCGATTGGAGAGGCGAGTGAGGAGCGATTGGAGAGGTGAGTGAGGAGCGATTGGAGAGGTGAGTGAGGAGCGATTGGAGAGGTGAGTGAGGAGCGATTGGAGAGGTGAGTGAGGAGCGATTGGAGAGGCGAGTGAGGAGCGATTGGAGAGGCGAGTGAGGAGCGATTGGAGAGGCGAGTGAGGAGCGATTGGAGAGGCGAGTGAGGAGCGATTGGAGAGGCGAGTGAGGAGCGATTGGAGAGGCGAGTGAGGAGCGATTGGAGAGGCGAGTGAGGAGCGATTGGAGAGGCGAGTGAGGAGCGATTGGAGAGGAGAGTGAGGGATTGGAGAGGAGAGGAGTGTGAGGGATTGGAGAGGTGAGGGATTGGAGAGGAGAGGAATGTGAGGGATTGGAGAGGAGAGGAGTGCTAGGTGGAGAGAGGAGAGTGTCAGGTGGAGAGAGGAGAGTGTCAGGTGGAGAGAGGAGAGTGTCAGGTGGAGAGAGGAGAGTGTCAGGTGGAGAGAGGAGAGTGTCAGGTGGAGAGAGGAGAGTGTCAGGTGGAGAGAGGAGAGTGTCAGGTGGAGAGGAGTGAGGGGTCACATATTATGTGAAATAAATAAATTGTGTTCATTACCAAAGGTGGGCGGTCCGCTTCGAAAGTCCGCTTATCCGCTTATCCGCTGCAGCGGACTAACGTTTTCGAAGCGGATAAGCGAATCGGAACAACCCCCGGAAACCGAAGCGGATAAGCGTAAGCGGACTACCGAAAAATTAAAGCGCATCGCGATTCGCCAAATCAGCTGTTAGCCTGAGCCGTTACTCTAGAATTGTGAATATTTATTTAAGTGAATAATAAGTGAAAACTGAATATTTTATTGGACGCTAGAGCGGCAATAACGTCAAGATGGAGAGATTTCTGACTCTCCAGCCCAGCGGCAGTGCCAGGGACAGGCACACGAGCGACGCAAACCAGCAGTCCCAGCACAGCGACATCCACAACCCGGCGGTCAACAACAACAACAACATTTTGAATAAATTTTATTTCAATAAAAATGTATATTTTTGATCTTAAAAGCTTTGTTTGTCTTTGTAGTAGTTAGAAATGGCTATTTAGGCTTAAAAAGCATTAAATTCCCTTTAGAAACGTCAAAAATCGCTTTAAAAACGTCGAAGCGCTTTAAAAAAATCGAATCGAAGCGGATAAGCGGTAAGCGGACTAAGATTTTCGGCTGCTGAAGCGGATAAGCGAATCGGACTACACGGGCTGGCGGAGCGGATAAGCGGTAAGCGGACTTAAAATTTTCCGAATCGCGCCCACCTTTATTCATTACACCATTTCTGGATCTGATGAATTGCCAGTAACCATTTTGAATGTGCAGCATCTAACTCAATATGTCGAAATGTCCCAAGGGTGACACCACTATATTTCTTCGTTTTTATTTCATTCAACATGATTATCCGGAAGTAAAGGTTCACATGTTCATTTCACGTGTGCAAAAACAAACTCCATTTCACGTGTGCATGGACATGAACCACAGACGGGAAATTGCTAAGAGATATTTCGTTCGAAGCAATTATACACCGCCCTAGAAAATATTTCACTGATACACCGAGCGAATTTCAGCGAATTTCAGCGAATTTCACCGAGTTTCAGGAAATTACCCAGAGATATTTCTTCGTTTTTATTTCATTAGTTACTAGCAGAAGTACTCAGCGTTGCCGGGCGGGGGAGGAGGGAAGGGCACGTACACTTTAAACATGTATATTCATGTGGGATGTGGGATATATACATGTGGGACATGTGTGTGTGTGTGTGTGTGTGTGTGTGTGTGTGTGTGTGTATGTATGTGTATATATGTGTGTGTGTGTGTGTCTATGTGTGTGTGTGTGTGTGTGTGTGTGTGTATGTATGTGTGTGTGTGGGTGTACATGTGTGTATGTGTATATATATATGTGAAGAAGCAGCTCTTCGTTTGGAAAAGAAGTCCACAAATAGCCTGAAAAATGACGCAGCTTTTATTAAAACCAACTTATACAGATCCGGAGGAGACAGACATCTACAGCAAGAACCAGCTTCATGCCAAGTCAAGCCTTCCTGCAAACACATTGATTCTCATTCACTTATATATGAATACGATTATCAGAAAATCTCCGAGAGAACAAAGCGACTGGCGAGAGTCCCTCCCACCGTTATCCGCTGTTCGGGGGAGTCAGCCCTTCCTTATCATTCGGACCAAATGTTTCTCTGGGCTCCGAGAAAACAGAAATGTAACTCACAAAGAGAAGAGTGCATGCTTGGCCAAACAAACCCATATATTTTATGGGTTTGTTTACATGAGTAATTCAAAGCATGTTTATACAGAGTCATGCGTCGCTGTGATTAATACAAAATATATATGGTTAACGATAGGTTTATGTCTGCACTCTAAACATTCTACTAGCGTTACGCAAAATCACGCGCATGTGGGCGTGGTTTTACGACCGGCCTTATCTAGCCTCGAAAAAAGCACACGTATACAATTGTCCAGCATGACCTCATTTTAAACACAAACTGAAGCATGTTTATTGTAATTCAGGCGCCGCTATGATTATATGGAATATAATCAATGTTTTTCAAGTTTATATCTGCAATTCGAGCACTCCACTTGAAACTACACATTCCACGCGCGCATGAACGTCCGACATCCAGCAAAGTCGCAATGACCCACAATGCATTTGGGCACACATCCTCCGAGCAACCTCATACAGCACACCCGTGACTCGCGGCTCGCTCGGCTCCTGCCTGAACACACAATAACTCTACTCTAACTTCCACGGAGCCGCACGGCGGAAACGCAGGTTTGTACCACATTTTAATTAAACGAACATTGCCAGGATTCTCGGATAGACGTTTAATTTCACAACACACATGACAAAAATCCGATTTAAATTCAGAGATCGCCGATCGACCTGGCACAACCATCTCAACGCGACGACGCCACGCCGCCCCCCCCCCCCGTCTTGGCGCGCACCCTCGTGCCTCCGCACGAATCTCAACACTCCCTGCACGCCGCTCTATTCGCGTTCACGGCGGGGTTTACCTCACGTTGGGACATGCAGTCGGCTGTCATAACATTGAATTGTCAATAAAGAATCTACGACTTGACATTCCTTCCTCTTGTCTCGTCGAGACAAAGTATCTTAAGAGACAACGTGCCACATCGGGCTTTATTGAAAAATAATTGTGTAATGCGGGTATTGAAAAAATAATTGTAATGCGGGTATCTCCCAAGGGCATATCGTGCGCCCAAAGCGCCTCGCCTGGCGATTTGGCGAGCGTGTCGTGCGGTGCGTGCTTGGAACCTGAGGGCTCAGAACATGAAAGTCCATTAACGTTTCGGATCCACAACGAAGGTGTCTGGTCCAGATGAGGTTCTGCTCCGCCAGAGGGCCCGTCACCTCCCCTGCGGAACTTGCTCCCCCCACCCTTTGCAGACTCAGTCCTTGCAGATCTTCGAAGTTAATCAACGATCATGCCCATGAGGTCCCTCACGTGCTGCTGTTCTGGGGAATACATAGTATTGTCAGTATCTTGTGTCTCAATTTCCTGGTCAGGGTACAGAGCGTAAAAATCCGATTCACTTGAAGCATTTGAACTTAATACATATGAAGAAAAGAGAGGGACTTCCTTTATGTCAAAGTCTCCCATGGGCGCCTGGTCGGCTTGCGGGTCTAGGACATCCGCGTCGGGTCCCTCGACCGCCAGACCCAGTGTCGCAATCAGATCCATAGTTGGGTCGGAAGGGGGCGTGCAGCTGTCAGCTTGTAATACATAAGCAGCGTTAGCCAGTACATGCAAGGGGTTTATAGCACAAGTATCACAGTCATCACATACACCGTTACAGGCAGCAGCCAGTTCCCACATGGGATCCGCACAAGTATCACAGTCGTCACAAAATTCAATACAATTTTCTGGAGCGTTGGTCGCAACTGCCTTGTTGAAGGACCCGTTCAGGTCGACGGCCTCTGTGGTCAGAGCCATAGTCGTTGTCGGCGGCTTCTTCACTTTCCATCCTGTAAAATACTTTCTCATACAGAGGAGGACTAGAGATTTCATTAGTGCCCCCCAAATTACTACCCCGATTATCACAGCCAGTGCGGTCAATAACCACTTCACTATGGTGCCCGTCCATCCCTGGAACCAGTCAGTGAGCCAGCTAAATGTATAAGAATTTTCGCGTGCGATCCGATCGATCGTCAGGGTGTGGCTAGTTTCCCTTAGTCTCACTATTGCGGCTGACACTCCTTCAGATGGGTCGGGTATGTAAGTGCAACATTTTCCCTCTATAATTCCGCATACCCCCCCTTTCTCTGCCAGGAGCATGTCCAAAGCCACCCGATTCTGCATCACCATTGTACGCATGTGAATTACCGTGTCCAATAGTATGTCATGAGCCGTAGCGGTGTCGTTTGCCACCTTTTCTAGGGTCAAAGCCAATTTGTCTATCCGGAAACTATCCATGACTGTGCCCGCTCCTGGGAAGAAGAAACCAAACTCCTTTTCCCATAGACTCCCGTGTAGTTTAGTGGTTCCATCTTCGTTCATGACTGACCTCTTATAACGCCTGTCCAAGGACTTTGGGTCTAGCTCATCCAGTATCTCAACGTCAGGAAGGACTGAACCCAGATAACATGTGCCCCCCCAATTATTTGGTGTACCTATGATTAGGCCCATCCTTACTGTGGTTGCTGTGGTGTAGTGTCTGGTGCTTGTATGGCCAACTTACAGTGCGTGGCGTGGATCCACGAGGTCTTGCCCTCGCAAAAGACTGCCGTTGGTGTAGTCAGCAACACCTGGACTGGTCCCTTCCACCTTGGTTCCAAGGCGTTCTTGCAGGTGAAGTGCTCCACGAACACCTGGTCTTTTCCCTCTGGTGGAACACCTGGTCCACAAGTCTCCTGGGAACACCTTGTCTCCAATTTCCTAATCCACTTTTTTCAAGTGGATCCAATTTTATCCAATATTCAATTTTAAATTCAATCCCATTTAATCCAGTCCAATTCAAATTAAATTCAATCCTTCTCTCAGCATCCCATTACCTGTTTCCAACATCAATAAAATATAAAATTATAAAATTAATAAAAAATCAATCATCTCAACTCTCAAATCAAATCAAAAAATCAATCAAAATCATAAAAAAATCAATAAAATAATAAAATAAACGAAAATTACTTCAGCGAGAGTTTCAACTAGAATTAACACAAACAAACCACCATTAACCTCCATTAACACAAACAAACCACCATTAACCTCCATTAACACAAACAAACCACCATTAACCTCCATTAACCTCCCCCTATTATTTATTTATTTTCACGAATAGACAAATAATAGAAATAACCTGGTCTACTTCCAATTTCAATTCTGGTCAGTTCTGGTGTCTGGTCACACACAATGTTTTCCTCACCCACTGTGATTCGCTCAAAATAGATTTTCACTGTTATGTCTGAAATTCGTCTCATGAAAACCCATTCAAGAGTCCGGTGTAACAGACAGCCAAACACATAGACACGCCGAAGACCCCAGGGTACCCATCAAACTAGCTTGTCCCCAGATCCACAACACAGCGAAACATGTAACTTTACTAAAACTAGAACGGGCACTCGGTAGAGCGCATACCTTCGCCGCAGCTACTTTTGTTGCCAAAATAAAAGACTACAAGATCTGTGTAGCAAAGCCACACCTACGTTGTCATGCGGGAAGATTTGTTTCAAATTAAACCATTCTATCCCGCCAAAAGTTTGATATTGTAATCACATCCATGACCTTTTCATGACCTTGACCTTGACCTTTGACCCGATCGATTCCAAAATCTAATCAAATGGTTCCCGGATAATAACCTATCATCCCACCAAATTTCATGCGAATCGGTTGAATACTTTTTGAGTTATGCGAATAACATACACATACACACACACACACACGCAGACATACAAATAAATACACAGCGATCAAAACATAACCTTCCGCTTTTGCGAAGGTAATAATCACTTACTCATAACTAATACTCATAATAACTCATAATTACTTATGTAATTACTCATGCCAATACTTACTTAAAATAATGTAATATCCCAATCTTCACCCCCTATGCAAATCGAAGCACCCCGGACAATCCACAACCAATATCAACCACTGTAGCCGCCTTCCCGATTCCAGGCAGCCACACGCAGCCACATACATCTCCATGGCTCATCAAGCAGTTCCAACTTAATCCAGCTTCACATACCGATTTCCCCAAAAACTCGTGAAACTTCACCCCATTCTGGAAAAACCCTGGACTAAACCCTGACACCCTAAATAACTTCAGACCCATCTCCAATCTACCCTTTCTGTCAAAAGTTTGGAACGTGCTGTGGCCACTCAACTCAAACATCACCACTCTGCCAATAACCTGTATGAAACATCCCAATCCGGATTCTGCTCCAGCCACAGTACTGAAACTGTTCTCCTCAAAATCACCAGCGACCTTTTCTCTCCTCTGATGCCGGCAACCTCAACATTTTCATCCTCCTCACCTCAACGCCTCCTTTGACATCATCAATCACACCATCCTCCTCACCCTGTTTAGACCAGCTTGTGCCTATTAAACCCAAATCAGTTCACTCCCAAGCCCACAAGGACCACCTACAGCACTGCAAAGATGTCCTCTACTCCACCTACTACCCTCAAATTATCCACTCTGGCTCCGGAATCCCAAAAGCACTCTTCTCTACAATAAACAAACTAAATAAACAAATAAATAAACAAACTTTACAACGTGAACAAACTCCTCAGCGCCCTGGATACCGCCACCTGTCATTCAGAGTAGACAACAGCATCTCCTTTCTGGCTTTCAGCATCTCCTTTCTCCTTTCTGGCATCCAAATAAAATTCTGGCTTCAAATCAACTTCCTCGAACTTAACTATGATAAATCTAAATTAATCTTCGTTTGCCCACAACCACTCACCAAATCCACCCATAACTTTGCCCCCAACATCGATGGTCATTTGAACACAAATTGAACAAATTTAATCGAACAAAACACTTCCATTAACTCGACATTCTTTTCACAGCACAAAGTTCACTTGAACATCCTTTTCCTGGATACTCCCTCTTTATTTTTATACCATACCATGCTTCTCCACTTGCAACCCAAATATTTTCCATGAAATAAATAAAATGAATTTTATGAATCTTCTCATTATTCGAAAGTTTACAAAATGTCCCAAATCTGTATATTATTTTCTACTGTGGTTATATTAAACCATTATTTTACAAAATCCAACTTTCAATAAACTGAAAAATGCTTCGCCATGGAATAGTCCACCACTCATATAAATAATCATAAGAGTTCTGCGAAACATCTCCATCTTTAAAACTTAGCCAACCAATTTTAAACCACATGTTTTCCCCCCAAAAAACAAGTCACATTCTTGGTATATTGCCAACATTGTTCATCGTTTAAGTATCATCCAGAACTAAATTTTTATAAACCATCAACTTGTAGATGCATTTATTTATATCCCATTAACCCAAGAACTCTCAATTGCTTGGTTATATTTTAGTAATGTCATATATCCATATTTCTTTTCCAAATTGTTCCTGATATACACATTAATCCCATCTGTCTTTGTTTCCAGATGAACTCAAATCAGGAAATCAACACAAATCCTTATTACCTCCAATCAATCACACTGCACATCATTCCCCGTCCTTGATGGATAATTTTACATCCAGATGGGCACAGCATCCCATTTTTGGCGACCCAGCCCTGAAACAAGCCCCTGGACTCCTTGCAGGCTGGACCAAAACCCCTGGACGAGGTTGCATCCCAGTACTGACTCTGCTGCCTTCTTGCAAACCACTTCAACTCCATGAATTTTACATGTTTCGTGAACAGAACAAAGCCCTCTGTAATCGTCAGATTGAACCTGCCCCAAACCCGTCCATATAAACTCCATTGTTGTCCTGTCCATCTCTCTGTTTGTGGATCCGGTGCAAAGTTACACAAAGTTCCCGTTCACAGCTCCTGCCTCCATGGACCAAAGACTTACAATCAGACCGACAGACAGACAAATAACAGAGGCATGTCGCCAGCCCCAGCACAGGACATCACCTTTCCGGGCAGGCACAATATAATCCACAGTATCGAAATGCCAATTTCTATCCGGAGCCTCGCGAAGCCAAAATCGGACATGTTCACTGCATTTCAACCTCCATTTCACTGACCCTGACTATCCCCATTGCTCGATCACGCACGTCACTGTGCTCGGCCCGGTTAAATTAAACTCAAGCGTACTGTACCTGACGCTTCCGGTCGGCACCGGAAGTCTGTTTATTTCTTGAGACCCCTGAATCGGGACATCAACGACAATTACAACGACAAACAGGACTCGATATTCTCTGTTCATTAATTACGTACATGATTTTGGTTTTACCCACAATATAATGTCCCGATATTCTCCAGATTTAAGTCCTATATATCCTGTCGTTAAAGCAACACCCTGTAGACTGACTCTGCCTGTCGTTCTTCCAAGGTTAGTGAATTATCTCCGACCTCTTTCCCTTACAAATCTCGAACAAAGGTCAACTAAACTTTAAAAGGTCAAACTTCGAATTGGGGTAACCAGCGCTTTATTATTCCGCAACTAATACAATTACAAGTCCGGCGACATTCCCTGCAAGAACTCCACATCCAGACAGACAGATGACCATTATTGTGGCTCCACATTGCAAAATGCTAACTTCTACGAATCCAACAACCGTCACAATCCGCCCAGGAACTTCCAGGCGTGCTCTACAATGCAGCACCTCTCTACCTGGTGCACACCTTTCGCACATCCCTCCTCGTTCGCACAACGCTTCATCAACACACCTCCTCGCGGTTTCCTGCGAGGCTCGTAGCCGTGGCAACCAAAACTGCGCGCCGCTCTCGAATGAGGGCCGTCATAACAGTGAGCTGTCAGAACTCATCCCTAGCTCGTAAACATCGCAAAAAAACAGGATCTCCGACGCTCCACCTCCCCGACCCCAAATGCACCATACGACACCAATTCCAAAGGTGAGCTGCCTCAGCGATACATCCCACACATACAATCCACAATATCTGCCATTGAATGAACTCTTCGATTCAAGTAAAACACACACTTCGACCCAAACTCTGAACCTCCAGTTCCACAAACTCCAAACCTCCGTCCGACTGCCGCTCGAAAGACAAAGCAGCCCATCCTGCAACCATCTCCAAGAAACCGCTTCATATCAACAGTAGGTCGACAAGGGCACTCCGAGTGCTTTCCTGACCCGATTTATATCAATTCGCTTCCCAAACAACTCCCAAACAGATGACAGACAAATACATTGGCCAGATACACACGTCAATTAACATCCCAATATACATTCATTCCTCATTCATATACTCATAGAAGTCTCCCAGACTTCGCGCGAAACTCAGATCGACTCAAATCATGCCTTTCTCCAGCCACTCCCAAACAATCTTTGCTCATTCATGTTACGTCTCTCATTCAAGGAAAAGGATTTTTTGGGACGGGTTGGACGGGGGTGGGTTGAGGTGAAAAAGGGAAGGCAGGGCGGGGTGTTGGGGTGTTGCCTAGAGCCCCGGGACTGAGCTCAGGTCTTGGGGGGGGGGTGGGGGGTGTTGCCTAGAGCCCCGGGACTGAGCTCAGGTCTTGGGGGGTTGGGGGGTCTTGGTCTGGTATCTGGTCCAGCGGCATCACTCGCTGATTTACTTGTTTAACTGCTTACTTACTTGTCCTCTGGCCAGGGATTATTTAAATCTTTAGTTAACACAGCCCAGTCCTTTAATGGTCTTACCGCGGCAAAATGATGCCTCTTAAACATGAAAGATGCCGGGGTTCCCTTAAGGGGTTCCCCTTCTTTCATTAGCTTGCTTCCCATCTTATTGCTCTGGGCTGATCCTTCCTGGAAAGTTCTCGGCCTGGCTCAACCTTTACGGCTGTCCGACCTCACTTTTCCCCCTTCCCTTGTCAACTTATAACGTTACCCTTACCGAACGTTATCTTTACCGATATCCTGCGCAAATCCTTTTACTGGCCATGTTTTTTTTTTTGGCCCTCTTAAGTTAGCCACAGCCCTTCGTTCCCTGGCATGCAATGGCATACCCCATCTTGTCTCTGGGCTGTTCCTTCCTGGAAAAATCTTGGCCACCTGGTTTCAACCTATATGGCTGTCCGACCTCATTTTCCCCTCCTGGTGCTAACTGTAACTTTAAGCTTACTGTTAAGTCCTTACTGGTATCCTTACTTGTTTATCCTGGCTTTAACAAAGCCACGTCATTCTGAGGCCTAAAATGAGCCTTTACTTACAATTTCTGTTCGAGTGCAGGCCGCGCGGAGATAGGGAGACTGAGCCCGCTCGAGGGAGGAAGGTACGAATTTGGAATAATAGCCCTCTGATATAAAACAATTCTCACCTTTAATCAAATCAACGTGCCGGCGCCGGCCTCAGGCAACCTTCCTCCTGTCCCTCGGGCTCCGTTTCCCGTCGTCCGGTGCTGACCCCACTCCTGGTACCATCTGTGAAGAAGCAGCTCTTCGTTTGGAAAAGAAGTCCACAAATAGCCTGAAAAATGACGCAGCTTTTATTAAAACCAACTTATACAGATCCGGAGGAGACAGACATCTACAGCAAGAACCAGCTTCATGCCAAGTCAAGCCTTCCTGCAAACACATTGATTCTCATTCACTTATATATGAATACGATTATCAGAAAATCTCCGAGAGAACAAAGCGACTGGCGAGAGTCCCTCCCACCGTTATCCGCTGTTCGGGGGAGTCAGCCCTTCCTTATCATTCGGACCAAATGTTTCTCTGGGCTCCGAGAAAACAGAAATGTAACTCACAAAGAGAAGAGTGCATGCTTGGCCAAACAAACCCATATATTTTATGGGTTTGTTTACATGAGTAATTCAAAGCATGTTTATACAGAGTCATGCGTCGCTGTGATTAATACAAAATATATATGGTTAACGATAGGTTTATGTCTGCACTCTAAACATTCTACTAGCGTTACGCAAAATCACGCGCATGTGGGCGTGGTTTTACGACCGGCCTTATCTAGCCTCGAAAAAAGCACACGTATACAATTGTCCAGCATGACCTCATTTTAAACACAAACTGAAGCATGTTTATTGTAATTCAGGCGCCGCTATGATTATATGGAATATAATCAATGTTTTTCAAGTTTATATCTGCAATTCGAGCACTCCACTTGAAACTACACATTCCACGCGCGCATGAACGTCCGACATCCAGCAAAGTCGCAATGACCCACAATGCATTTGGGCACACATCCTCCGAGCAACCTCATACAGCACACCCGTGACTCGCGGCTCGCTCGGCTCCTGCCTGAACACACAATAACTCTACTCTAACTTCCACGGAGCCGCACGGCGGAAACGCAGGTTTGTACCACATTTTAATTAAACGAACATTGCCAGGATTCTCGGATAGACGTTTAATTTCACAACACACATGACAAAAATCCGATTTAAATTCAGAGATCGCCGATCGACCTGGCACAACCATCTCAACGCGACGACGCCACGCCGCCCCCCCCCCCCCGTCTTGGCGCGCACCCTCGTGCCTCCGCACGAATCTCAACACTCCCTGCACGCCGCTCTATTCGCGTTCACGGCGGGGTTTACCTCACGTTGGGACATGCAGTCGGCTGTCATAACATTGAATTGTCAATAAAGAATCTACGACTTGACATATATATGTGTGTGTATATGTGTATGTGTATGTGTGTGCATGTGTGTCGGTGTACATGTGTGTGTACACATGTGTATGTGTGTGTATATATGTGTGTATGTGTATATATGTGTGTCTGCATGTGTATATATATGTGTGTGGGTGTACATGTGTGTGTACGTGTGTGTGTATGTATGTATGTGTGTGTGTCTGTGTGTGTGTATGTGTATATGTGTATGTGTCTGTGTGTGTATATGTGTATGTGTGTGCATGTGTGTGTATCCATATGTGTATGTGTATATGTGTGTATGTGTATATGCATGTGTCGGTGTACATGTATGTGTACGTGTGCGTGCATGTGTGTGTGTATGTGTATGTGTGTTTGCGTGTGTGTGTATATATGTGTGTGTGTATGTGTATATGTGTGTCGGTGTACGTGTGTGTGTGTGTGTGTGTGTGTGTGTGTGTGTGTGTGTGTGTGTGTGTATGTGTGTGTGTGTTTGTGTGGGTGTGTGGGTGTGTGAATAAGAGAGAGACCGAATTGTGAGATACAGAAATGAAAAAACGAGGTGTGTGTGTGTGTGTGTGTGTGTGTGTGTGTGTGTGTGTGTGTGTGTGTGTGTGTGTGTGTTATTGTGAAACAGGTGCAGCATCTAACTCAATATGTCGAAATGTCACACACGTCCATGCCCGTGGGATTCCCACGGGTGACCCCACTAGTATTTAAATAATATTTAAACAGAACCGTGAACAATCTTAAATGCACAAAATTCCAACGGGGGGAGGGCTGAGAGGGACCACCACGAGTCACGTGAACAGGGCAAAGGGTGGATGGCAAGGAGATAATGGGGGCGGGGCGAACAGCACACCTGGACAGAAGTACAGGATGAGACAACAGCACACGTGGAGAAAGGAAAATAAATGTTTTTGGTTATTTATTTATTTTTTGGTTTTTTTTGGGGGGGTGGGGATTTAAAACGTCAGACAAAGAGTATTATGTTTGGGGTAGAAGGGAAAAATCTAAGAGCCAAGCAAAACATGAAGTAGGGGACTTAAGTTAACAAACACCGACGGAGGTACAAGGCCGCACACGGAGCAGAACACGATTAATTACGGTATTTGCCAGACGGTATTTAAAACGTTAGACAAGTGGTCGATGTTCGGGGAAGTTAGGGGGAGAAGAGAAAATCTAAGAAATAAGCAATACAGCGAAGGAAAGAACTTAAATTCACAAAACACCGATGGGGGGACGGAAGCCGAGAGAAACCAGGCCACGCACGCGGTGGGAACAGAAAACGATTAAATTATACAAAAGTTTGCATGAATTGCAAATCAACACCAACTGAAAAACACACTGCAACACATGCACAATAAAAAACGAGTCGGAATTGACGAAGACACGAATGGAAAAAATACTTTAACTTTGCTGCCGTGCAGAGGTCGAAGTCGCTTCCTTGCTCGAGGGACCGGAGATAGGTGATCAGGTTCTTGTGGTCAAATGCTGTCTTTGGTTTTCGCCAAACATGTCTTCTGATACTTTGGCCAAATAGCTCTACCTTTGACACATCTGTCCAGAGCACATTGTTCCAGAAGTGCTGGTCTTTGCCTCGGTGTTCTTGGCAAATTTTAGTCTTGCCCTGATGTTCTTTGTGGACAACAAAGGTTTCCTCCTGGCACACCTCCCATGTAGATCAAATTTGTGCAGCCTCTTTCTGGTGATAGACTCATGCACTTTGACATCAACAGTGGCAAGAGCTACCTGTAGGTCCCGTGACGACATTCTGGGGTTCTTAGAGACTTCTTTCAGCATCTTCCGGTCTGCTCTCGGGCTGGACTTGTTGGGGCTTCCTGGCCTGAACAAGTTGGCAGTTGTTTGGTATCTTCTCCACTTGTAGATGATCTTCTGGACAGTCGAATGATTGATTTCAAATTGTTTGGAGATCTTTTTAAATCCCTTCCCAGACTCGTAGGCACCTATAACCTTCTTTCTGAAGGCTTCAGAGACCTCTTTTGATCGAGGCATGGTGACGCCGCACACTTCAACAACAAAGAGCAAACCAAACTAAATGTCTGAGGTTTAAATAAGACAGGTTCCTCCAAGATCCTCTCTAACGATGTTCTAATCATTTGCACCTGAGCTGGTGCACCTGATTCTAATGTTAGGTATTTGAAGTAGTGATAAATGTAGGGGTGTACTTACTTTTTCCACATGCGAAATTTGCATTTATGTTTATTTAAATTATACAATGGACTACAAAATGTAAATGTTTCATGATATTTGTTTTATTATAACACCTTTATCTATCAATATTGTTGAAATGAAGATCAAATAGCTGGATGTTGAAATATGTTGAAAAAGTCAAAACTTTACATGGGGTTTACTTACTTTTTCACGTGACTGCACATGAAACAGCTGAATATGATTGTTTTTTTTTCCTGCTGTTTGACAGATTGAAAATCCACTCACAGATTGGTTTCCTGCTGAGTTTGATGGGATGTGGCAGAGAACTGGTGGTGGCAGAACAAAGCATGTGCAGTCTCAATGTAGGAGCAGTAGCATTCCCTTGAGGAATGATCTTGCTCACAGGCTTCAGATGCTCACCGACACTCTCGAGGTGCGTCATGGGCTAACTTTGCATCTCCCATTGCCTCCTCTGCAAAGGTTTTCGGTTCGTGCCACATCCATGGGTGTTTGGGTGAATTGTTTCATCTTCCAGATATGGAAACTTCTCATAAACAGCAATCATTTCGAGGGGTAGAGATTTTTTCCAAAGTTTTTGGAGCAAGAATATAAAAGACCACAACGTTGAAAGCAGGAGGGAGCGGCGAGAGGGAGAAGAATATTCCCGTCACTGTTTGCTTTGTACAGTGCCTTTGCCCATCGACATTTTAGTGTCGCTTTGTGTTATTCATGTGTGGACAGTGTGGTGAGTGTGACTAGAGTGAGTGATAGGTTGATGATGGTGAAAATGATGATTGGAAAGCTCTTGGTGAACGTCATCTCGGGATATGCTCCGCAGGTTGGTCGGAGCGATGAAGAGAAGGACAAGTTCTGGTGTGCGATAGAGAAGCTGATGGAAAACGTGAAAGATGAGGAAGTTGTTGTGGTAGGAGGAGACCTAAATGGACATGTGGGAAGGAGTATGGACGGTTTTGAGGGAGTTCATGGGGGTTACGGATATGGGGTGAGAAATGGAGAAGGTGAAAGGATTTTGGAGTTGGCTGATGGAGCTGATTTGTTGATTTGTAATACTCAGTTCCAGAAATGGGATAATAAGCTTGTTACATACACGTCAGGTGGGTCGACGACAACTGTTGACTACCTGATGGTGCATAGGCGAGATAGGGGGCACCTCCGGGACACAAAGGTGATCCCGGGGAGGAGGCTGTTTCACAGCACCACTTGGTTGTCTGCGACATAAGGGTGAAAGGTGCGAGGAGAGCTTGGCGGGTGAAATACCAACCGAGAATGAAGGTGTGGAGGATGAAAGAGGTGACAGTAAGGGAGGCATTAAAAGAGAGGCTGAGTCGGGTAGAGGATGATGTGGTTGAGCTTGAACGTGGTTGGAGGTCATTGAAAGATAGTCTGTTGGGAGCCGTTGGTGAGGTATGTGGATGGACAAAAGGACCACCGAGGCACTCGGAAACATGGTGGTGGGATGATGAAGTTGGAAAGAGGATTGACGAGAAGAGGAAGAAGTTCAAGGAGTGGCAGAAGGCGAAGGGTATGGGAGCAGAAAAAGCAGAGCATGAAAGTTATAAGGTAGCCAAGAAGGCTGCAAAGAAAGAGGTAGCAAAGGCTCAGGAGACATGTAGGAAAATGTTCGGAGAACGCTTGGATTCGGAAGAGGGTCAGAGAGCGGTATTCAGGATTGCAAAGCAGATAGCGAAAGAGAGGTGTGATCTGATGGGGGTGAGTTGCTTGAAGGATGATGTGGGACAAATCGTTGTGGACCCAGATGGAATTAAAGGAAGATGGAAAAGATATATGGAAATGCTGTTGAATACAGAGAATGAATGGGATGGCAACATCGAGAGTAACCCAGTTTTAGGACCGGCAGAGAAGATAACCGAGAAGGAAGTTGAGGAAGCGATAAAAGCAATGAAGAGTAGAAAAGCGGGAGAGCCGACGGGAGTTGTGGGAGATATGTTGAAGGCAGCAGGAAGTTGGGGTGTGAAGAGAATGGCAGAGATCTGTAACCTGGTGGTGAAAGAAGGTCGCATTCCAGTGGATTGGGAACTGAGTACCCTTGTCCCTCTATACAAGGGGAAAGGTGATCCTCTGGAGTGTGGCTCGTACCGAGCGATAAAGTTATTGGAGCATGGAATGAAGGTATTGGAAAGGGTGTTGGAGAGGAGGATAAGGAAGAAGGTGAAGATCGACGAAATGCAGTTTGGATTTATGCCAGGAAGAGGAACGACAGACGCGCTCTTTATTGTGAGGCAGTTGCAGGAGAAGTACATGGAGAAGAGGAAGAAGTTGTTTCTTGGGTTTGTTGATCTGGAGAAAGCATTCGATAGGGTTCCACGCGAAGTATTGACATGGGCATTGAGGAAGTTAGAAGTGGAGGAATGGTTGATCAGAGTTGTGATGGCAATGTACAAAAGAGCGTGCACAGCTGTAAGGATGTAGGACGGGAACAGTGGTGAGTTTGAGGTGAAGGTGGGAGTGCATCAGGGGTCGGTACTAAGTCCACTACTATTTGTAGCTGTGATGGAGGTGCTGGCTCAGACCGTAAAGGATGGTTTACCGTGGGAGTTGTTGTATGCAGATGATCTGGTATTGATTGCGGAAAGTATGGATGGACTGAAGGAAAAGATGAACAAGTGGAAGGAATGTATGGAGACAAAAGGTCTGAAGGTAAATATAGGAAAGACGAAGGTGATGGCAAGTGGTAAAGCATGTGGTGAAGTGGAAAGAACTGGGAAGTGGCCATGTGCTGTGTGCAGGAAGGGTGTCGGAGTGAACTCCATTCAATGTACAATGTGCGCTGAGTGGGTTCATCAAAAATGTAGTGGTCTGAGAGGGTCATTAACCAGTGTGGCAGCTACATTCAAATGTAAGGTGTGCACAGAGGGAGCTGCAGATGGAGGAAATGTTGAGTTGGATCCTGGAGACGGCGTGAAGCTGGAAGGTGTGAAAACATTTTGCTACCTCGGAGACATGCTGAATGGAGAAGGTGGATCAGACTCGGCAACGGTTGCTAGAGAGATGTGCATGGAAGAAGTTTCGGGAACTGAGTGGCATGCTGATGAGGAGGGGAGTGTCGTTGAAGCTGAAGGGAAAGGTGTATGCTGCATGTGTGAGAAGTGTTGTGATTTATGGGAGCGAGACATGGGTCATGAATGTTGAGCAGTGTCGGGGAAGTGGTGGGTGAGACTCAAGACGCCAATGGTCGGAAACAGGTTTTACAAAAGGTCACAACTTTATTAACTGGTTATTCACTTCATTCCATTACCAAATAATACCGTTTAACTCAATGGACCAGGTTAACTCTATCCGCATAGTCCCTCTTTCGTGGCTGCAGCGCCGAACCCGTGGTACGCGTTCATTCCATCGGGCAGGGCTTCTCGTGGCAAGTGCTCCTGACTCAAAGTATGTTTCTGTCTTTATGGGCATCGTCGCGCTAATCCCTTCTCCGCAAATGCCCCGAGGTCATCCACGCTCGCCTCATTGGAGCCGGTTCGCTCCCCCCCTGCTGGGAGTTGCATTTGCCTCACAATAGGAGGGTGCTCTAGCCCGGGGCTGTGACCAGGTGAACAAGAGATTACCACGTTTGTGCAAATTCCTGACATTCATTTACGAAATCGTCTATCTGCTTCGTTTTCCAATTCCAACGATCAATATGATGTCAAGATCTCTACTTCCATATTGGTTTTGATTAATGCCATACAGTACATTTAATACCATGCCATACAGTACATTAATGCAGTACAGTACTTCCACAATTCCCTCATTTTTTTTGTTTTTGTTTATATTAACCATTAATCTAAACATCAATATAAGTAAACAATCAATCACTACAAGTAAACATCAATATAAGTAAACAATCAATCACTACAAGTAAACATCAATACAAGTATAAGTAAATAATCAATCACTGCAAGTAAACATCATTACAAGTATAAGTAAATAATCATAACTTTGGTAATGAAATTCCCTTAGGCATACACCGTCATCCTGCAAGAATCACAAAACATTTCGTTGGTCATTGACTCCTTCCATATTGTTCAATCTATTGCATTTGCATCACAAATATCTTTTCAAAACAACACTTCACCATCACCAAGATACAACAATTTCACTTCATTTTCAAGTTTTGTAAAGCATCTGCACCATCTGGCAAAAACGTTTGCCTCCACACAAATGTTGACTTTGTTTGAAAGGAAGGGCTGATTACTTGTGTTTGAATCCAGGTATGAAACATTTTCTCCTAATGTCTTCATAGCTCCTGCACTACTTCGTGTAGGATTTCGCTGTTGTGGTAACATTGCGGAGTCATAGACTGACCCTGCTCTCCATGTAGCATTCTTGCCACTTTTTGCTGTGAACCATAATGATTCCTTGAACAAGGCCTTCGCCCAGTTGTAGTCGACTTGCCTCCTCCCTCATTATGAGTGGGCAGCAAGTATTGGTGTGACGTTGATTGGCCAGCAAGATGTGGAACAGGGATGCCGGATGCATCCACAATGATGTTGGGACCATGGTGTTCAGGTCATCCATGGTCCATACCAGGAGTGGCCCGCAAAATCGTGCACAGCTGTTGTGAAAAGGCACAGCCATTGGTTTGCAGCTCCATGCTGGCCCCCCGGAAGTTGGTGAAGTAATAACATATGTCCCCGCATTTCACAGAGGTTGCGGGTAAAATGTCGTTGTCCTGCAACTTCTGATGTGATGAATGTTCGAAGCCTTCGAACAAGAGTAAGTGATCGCCTTTCTTTCATATGTTGCAGTGTGATCCAGGCAAATGGTCACATAAATTTCCTTGGTGAAGGTAAGCATTCATCTCCAAGTTACACGGGAGAATGTCTTCATCATTCTTTGAGAAAGAGGGTGTATGCCACGATTAACTTCATTTTTTAGCCACAAATTTTCTTTCTCGAACTTCTTCCCAATTCCGTTAGCACTCCCTTCAAAATGTGATCTCGTCTTATCCTTATGCTCAGTCACATCTGAATCTGCTTTCCACACACACTGAATCAGATAGGGTACATCTTACCATGAAATCAGCATAATCATGTATATCTTCCGACAGTTTCACATTCAACAATTTGTTGTTTTTCCTTAACACAAAAAGTTATATTCATTTATATGCGTCACACAAATAATATTCAATCAGGTATGTATTTTATTACTAAACTAAGAATAGCATCCACAATTGCTTTCAGGTTAATATAGTTCAAAAATTAACTCATGCAGGTATTTTAGCACTACTCTAAGAAAATAAATTGTATATGATTACAATCACAAACGGGAATACCTAATTCCCAACAACAATTTTCCCAAACCAACAAATTAAGCATAATGTATTATTACCATAATTCCTCTCCACTTTTTTCTTTTCCCTCTTTTTTTTCCCTAACAGTGTGTCACTCGTGGTGATATGAGTTCACTGATATTGTAATTGACACAACTCATAACATTGTCGTTATGCCATTATCTTAATTCTACTGTATTCATTTGCAACATCACTTGATTTAATCTTTTAATCTCAGTAATTATGTCGCCATAAAAGTCTTCCTTTTCTGGTTCCACATTTCTTTCCTCATTTGTCACTTCATGCGTTATCATCGTGTTGTTGGTTACCTTATTCAAACACACCGTCACTAAGGCTTTCAAGCAAGCCACCACTAAAACAATTGCCAATATAACTACTAAACCAACAAACAAGTTTGCTACTCCTTGTATATATTCATACCTATGACATAATTATATGTCGATGACATTCAACATTATATACCAAACTAACAAGCTTCCTAAAAGGTAAATAAAGAAAATCCCTTAATATGTAACATAAATCGGATTATTTGTCTTACCCTTATCCCCCTATCTCCCGGGGTTGAACTCAATCCCCTGATCATGAGTGTAGTTGTGATACATTTTTCACTCATGTTGTATTAATATCAGCAGGTAATTGTATGTCATGTAGGCAAATAAATGTCACTATCCCAAGTAGGAATATCACATGTTGAAAATGTAATGTTTATCAATGCAAGGGGTGTTAAAATGTAATTCAAATGACTGTAAATCACGACTATCATTTATCTGCCACTGAATGTTCTGCTGGGCTGCTAGGTGCAGCCTCATTTTCTGTGGGATCGTCCACCTTAGCCCCATGTGCTTGTTTGCAATGAGGGGCATGAATCCAACTTTCTATTTTGGGTCCCTATTTTTTCCTATTCTTATCAATCTCCTATGGTTTATCATTTCGTTCCAAGATACCGCAACCAAAGGTTTTAACCAAAGCTCTACCAAACTATTTCCAATTTGAACAAAAAATGCCAGTGAAACAATGATTCGAAGAATTAACTTCAAGGGGTCAATAAATTTATTCTATAGCCAGATCTAATTTTCCCATCCAATAGTTTGCCTTGCCACATGTCATATTATAACACTTTAATAAACCTTCGAAAAATGTTTCCCATCTCAACAAATTTCCTTTTTACAAATAGCCATGTGTAACTTACGTATTTAACTACAATTTCCTCTCAATTTGTTTGGCCTAACTGGCCGCAAAAGTGGCTGCCAGCATGCAGTACCGTTTTTTATCTACCAAGGAAGTGCTCGTCCACACAAGACCTCTACCAAAATGTTGTTTGTAAAAACAAATCTGGGATTTCTGATTACATGGATGCACACTCTCAGGACATTTTCAGGCTGCTGTTAACAATCCGCTACGATAAATTAATTCCTTTACCCACAATCAAATAATTAGTACAAATTGAGGATATTATCCCGATCACATTCTTTTATAGATTCATTATGTTGGATCTAATTTTTTCCCAATAATTTTCCACTGCTGTAAGGAAGAACAATAGCTCTCATAAGTCTTAGTAATATCGTACTTAATTTGCCCAGCATCGAATAATTTATTTACTATCCTTTCTCATCTGTTAACCAGTGACTTTGTTTGAACTCCAGAACTGAAAACTCACAATAGTTCAAACCAGCAAAATTTTCTTTACTATTTTCCCATATCATCTATGCCTAAAACACATCCATACATACAGCACAATTTATATGCTGATAAAATTCAAGTTTATATATATAAAAATCCATGAGCAGAGTACTCTGGGAAGTCAGTGTAAGACCTCTCCAAAATTTGGCTAATTTTGTACTCCCACATTTTTATGAAGCTCATATCCATAAATAGCTTTGATTCTCATATAAATTCGATCACAATGGAATCCCAAGATTACTCCCAATTTTTACTATTAATGAATAGCTGCTCATAACTCAGCAAATCAAATCTTTATTCTCCATCTCCCTTGACAAAAGTGATAATTTTCATAATCAAATTATATTTCTATTTTTTATTTTACGAATTCTCTCGATATGCGATCCCATCCCCATGGAACTATCTATTTTCCAGACAAGGCACACTGTCGGTGTCAACAATCTTGTAAGATTGATACACAAAAACAAAAAACACTGACACACAAAATACCCACACACACATGCATTATGCGTATTTGTTTGCGTTGGAACCCTTATTTACAGATCCGGATGGGTGTCAACTTTATTTCAATTTCTCAAAATTTGTCCTTCAATTTTATAAGCGCTAATACACAAATGGACCAAAAAGTTTATTCTTAGAAAACCCCTATGACGTCACATTGACATTACCCTTTCAGTTCCCACAATAATTTATCCAAATTTGACTACCCACCCATTTGTATGTCAGTCGACCACTGACCTATCATTCGTGTGGAACAATAGTCCGAAATTCCCACCTGGTCATGATGTGACTCTTGTCACTTGGTTTGCCAAAAAATTGCAAAGCAATTGTTCCAAACTTTGTAAATTTAAAATTTTGTGCCCAACATAAAAGATCCAATTTCGGCATTTGATCAATTAATTATCAATTTGCTTACAAGCAAAAGAAAAATGAATAATTCTTGCTCCGAAAACTTTTCAGACCCAAGAATCATCGACAGTTATTCATGTTTGTCCAGTAATCTAATTTGTTGAGGCCAATCGTCATTTGGGATTTGTCGCAATGAAGGCCTAATCATTGTCTGAGGTATCGGTCAGCACTGGTACCCTTGATCTTGGTTTACCCTATGAACTTGTCTTCCTTTTGGTATACGGACATCCTCTTTTCCAATGTCCCATCCGTCCACACTTGAAACACCGGTTTCTGTCGTTGCCTGGTCTGTGCACCTGTGCACTTGTATTGCTGGGCTGCAGCTCTACATCCCTGAGTTGCCACTGCAATCTCTCGTTATCTCCTGAAACACGAAAAAATTCTCTGTACCGTCCTTTTTGGGGAGACAACTGGAAATCAGATGGGACAACTGTCACTTTCATTCCTAATTTCGAGGGCAGTTGTGCATTTGTCTCCTCCACTGTATCCTGTATCCTTTTTATTTTAAGTTCTAGATCCGTTATCCGTTCTTGCTGTTCCCGTTGTCTGGATTCACCATCCCAAAGATGGAATGCAAGCCAGTCTACCGTTAGATTCTGTCTCTTCCTGGCTTTCAATCTTTGTTCCAATCTTTCCAATCGACTTCGCTCAAATGTACCCTCTCTTGGAAACTCCTCATCATGTCCCTTTGTCCACAAATACCAATTCTCGACCTGCCTTATAGCTTCGGCACCATAACGGTCGTACATATGATGTGTACAAGTACCTTTTTGTGGAATCTCTGGTTGTCCTTGTGTATTCTTGCAGGCTCCATTTCCCATTCTGCCTTTTATCAAAGTAGCGTTGGATGTGTTGTAGTTTGTTCCTCTAAAGCTTCACTCGTACCTCCAGGAAGGATCTCTCCACCTGTTCAAACGGTGATTTCCAGAGAATCTCTCTCACCTGTGGCTTTTGCACAATCCAATCTCACAGATCAGTATTTGCAGATGAGCCAGAGGGTCAGTATGAAATGGGTGAATCCTCAGGTGTCCGCTCTGTTGAAGGGGAAATCACACAATGGTAACCGCACATATATATCTATATATAAACTCACCACCTTGCTCAATTTTCCAAGGTTGTCTTCACATTGATAATATCTCACAAAGATATCAAAGCTTCTTTCTTGAGACCGCATTTTCATCAATCAAACAATCAATATATTCAATTCAATTTATTCAGTTCAATTTATTCAGTTAAATTTATTCAATTAAATTTATTCAGTTCAATTCATTCAGTTAAATTTATTCAATTAAATTTATTCAGTTCAATTCAATTATTCAATTTCAATTAATTTATCAATATTCATCAATAAATCAAATTAATCATTTTGGATGACTCCTTGCATAAGCCCTTTCCCCAATGATGTCAGGACAGGTCCATCTATTGACTGAGATCGAAGCTCATCGGTCGTCACCTCTGGTTCATACCTCATGTCAATTGACGAATCACTGTTCTGTCCTAGGGTCATATCTGACCTATTTTTCCATTTTGCCTGGTCTTCACAAATTTTCTTTGCAACCACTAAAGGCAACTCATCCTTCATTCGTGAGACCGCCAAAATGGATGGCAGATATTAAAGTTCTTTGGGAAAAATATCTCATCATTTTTCTTTTAATAGTACCCAAATCTCTTGGCAATATAAATTTCGTAAAACTCCTGAAATAAGACTGTAAAATTCCTTCAATCATGCTAAATTTTGAAACTCCATCGCTTGTAACACCCAATTTATCCCATAGGGCTTGAAAGTTCTTTCCCAAGTTCATGCAATCATTCTGCATTTGAACCCTATGATATCATTCATAATAATCATCATGATTTTATAGTCATGGTCCTATCATAATCATCTATTTAAAACGAACATTTCCTTTATCACCACAGCTATGTGGTATAATCAACAATAGAATAAAACTGTACATAGCAACAGGCTACCTCATGGCCACTTAGTATACCTATTGACAATAAGTCATAACAATATCGAATAATCATTGAACAATTAAAAAATCGCTTCCACTGCTCCAGCCGCAGCATTCGTCATTTTGTCTGCTCATCCGCGTGACCAAAACGAAATAAAGGGAGCTCAACCATTACACAGCGCTTTTAATGGCGCATGCCATAGGAACTCAACGCAATTTCGACTCGGCCAGAAAACGAGCAAATTTTGCAGGATGTTAACTGGAATTGGTCGTGAAAATATATCCAAAATACACAAAAAAATACACACCCACACAAATAAACAACATTTATTCCGTTCAACAGAACAAACATTTCCTATATCATGACATGCATGCCTTCAAAATTATATGACCAAGAGAAAAGTAAAACTAATTAAAACTGCGGGCAGTGATGATCCGGGGACCATACCGCTCCATCCTGATTGGACGGGTGCGTGCTAGAGTCGTTAACAACGACAGTCCAGATCCGATTGTTCAAAATTTCAACTCAATCGATCGAAAAATGAACGCAGGGATGCATTTTAAAGGTGCAGTGGCACTAACTGAGTTGCCACGAATATGGCCACGAAATTGCCAATATGGCCATCACAAAATATTTTCCTTAATCCATTGGCTCATAGCATAACCAATCTGCAAGTATCTCATCCGAAGATGTATCTCTGAGGAATTTTAATTAAATAAGTCATTTATAAATCAACGAGTTAATTTATTAAATGATTAATCAATAAATCAAAATTTTCCTTGACAGCCACATCACTTGGTCAGTGTCATGTCCAAATATCAGCTTCCTTACTCAAAAGGTGCCTGAGTTAATGTAATGTAATTACTGTAATAAGATTACTGCAATTACTGTAATGATTACTGTAATTACTGTAATTACCAGAACTGTAATTACTGTAATTACCTCAGGTAATTACTGTAATGTAATTACTGTAATGTAATAAGAAATGTAATTAATTAAATAAGTACTTCATTAATCGCTAATAATTAAATAACTCGTGAATTCTTAGCCGATTTACTTAACATTTGAGTGTCCCCAAAACGTTGGAGCAAAACGTTGCAACAACGAAAGTGAAACGTTGTAGCGACGTTGTGGAAACGTTAGCAAAACCCAACATTTGAATGTTCCCAAAACGTTGGAGCAAAACGTTGCAACAACGAAAGTGAAACGTTGTGGCGACGTTGTGGAAACGTTAGCAAAACCCAACATTTGAATGTTCCCAAAACGTTGGAGCGAAACGTTGCAACAACGAAAGTGAAACGTTGTGGTGACGTTGTGGAAACGTTAGCAAAACCCAACATTTGAATGTTCCCAAAACGTTGGAGCGAAACGTTGCAACAACGAAAGTGAAACGTTGTGGCGACGTTGTGGAAACGTTTTACAACAACATTATTTCAATGTTGCAGGAAAGTAATGTGAAAAAACGTTGAAACAACGTTGTGGATACGTCAGCAAAACCCAACATTTGAATGTTCCCAAAACGTTGGAGCAAAACGTTGCAACAACGAAAGTGAAACGTTGTGGCGACGTTGTGGAAACGTTTTACAACAACATTATTTCAATGTTGCAAACTTTACTTTACAACTTTACAACAACTTTTGTTGAAACTTCACAAAGTTACAACTTTACAAAGATACAAAGAAACGTTACCACAATTTTTACAATTTTGAATGGGATTTATATATCCGTCAACTAGTTCAATCAACAACTATTTTATTCAACATAGGCCAAAGTCAACAACAATTTCAAAAATCCTTAATTTTCATCCAATTCACTTGACTTTTGAATTGGATTTATATATCCGTCAACTAGTTCAATCAACAACTATTTTATTCAACATAGGCCAAAGTCAACAACAATTTCAAAAATCCTTAATTTTCATCCAATTCACTTGACTTTTGAATGGGATTTATATATCCGTCAACTATACACAAAGAATTAAGTTAAGCACCCCCCCCCGTTTTTTTACAACCTCGCACATTACAAGTTTGTTGTCGTCAAAACAGTGTAATATACCCATGATATTGCTATATTTTCTGGAGAAGTGATATTATGGTCACATAAAAACATAACAATCATGCCGTTTTCAATATTTTATTCTGAATAATTTAAGGTGAAATTTTTTGGGAATTTTAGGCATATTTTCACCTCAATTTAAGTATGGAGCTATAGGTCCATCACGGACAGTGTGGATGACGTTTATGTTTTCTAACGTACAGTCATTGTTCTGAGAAGACCTCTAGCGATCTTTGCGTCAATAACGTGTGTAGGACCCACGTGATCGGATCACTGACTCAACCAATCACTTCTTTTCACTTTGATCACTCAATTTCATCAATGGATAATTGCTATTGTCATACCAATCATTATTTGATCTCACATACCTTAGAATATATGCCAATGTATACATATACACAAAGAATATATATTAGGGGGTGCTTACCTTAATTCGTTGTGTAGGGGTGCTTAACTTAATTCTTTGTGTATAGTTCAATCAACAACTATTTTATTCAACATAGGCCAAAGTCAACAACAATTTCAAAAATCCTTAATTTTCATCCAATTCACTTGACTTTGAATGGGATTTATATATCTGTCAACTAGTTCAATCAACAACTATTTTATTCAACATAGGCCAAAGTCAACAACAATTTCAAAAATCCTTAATTTTCATCCAATTCACTTGACTTTTGAATGGGATTTATATATCAGTCAATTAGTTCAACCCGCAACTATTTTATTCAACATAGGCCAAAAGTCAACCACAATTTCAAAAATCCTTAATTTTCATCCAATTCACTTGACTTTTGAATGGGATTTATATATCCGTCACCTAGTTCAATCAACAACTATTTTATTCAACATAGGCCAAAGTCAACAACAATTTCAAAAATCCTTAATTTTCATCCAATTCACTTGACTTTTGAATGGGATTTATATATCAGTCAATTAGTTCAACCCGCAACTATTTTATTCAACATAGGCCAAAAGTCAACCACAATTTCAAAAATCCTTAATTTTCATCCAATTTACTTGACTTTTGAATGGGATTTATATATCCGTCACCTAGTTCAATCAACAACTATTTTATTCAACATAGGCCAAAAGTCAACCACAATTTCAAAAATCCTTAATTTTCATCCAATTCACTTGACTTTTGAATGGGATTTATATATCCGTCACCTAGTTCAATCAACAACTATTTTATTCAACATAGGCCAAAGTCAACAACAATTTCAAAAATCCTTAATTTTCATCCAATTCACTTGACTTTTGAATGGGATTTATATATCGGTCAATTAGTTCAACCCGCAACTATTTTATTCAACATAGGCCAAAAGTCAACCACAATTTCAAAAATGGTGGAGATGCCGGGGAAGGAGCGGGAGCAAGAGACAGGTAGCCGGAATGAACATGAGGGACAATGAGGGACAGTGAGGGCGTGTCGGTATGCAATTTTCATCCAATCGCCATCTTTCACAATAATTCTGGACCGGCATGAGATGGCGTTGTCTGTCATTAATTTATATTGTAATCAAACGAGTTTTAGACATGGCGGGAGAACTGAAAAAAAAGAAAATAAAAATTATTTATTTATTTATTTAAAACGGGTGTACACGATTGTACACGTGTACGGACCTTACCGAACCTTACCGAACCGGCAAACAAATCGCCTCATGGTGCACTTCATGAGCCGATTTGCCTCCAGAACAGAGTAAGGCTTTTAATACCCAGCGTATAATGTACATATCCTCGCAAGCACACGAATAATATAATCATTTAAAACGTTCCATCCGTGACTTTTACCTCGGACGGTCGTGACAAAAAATACGTTTACACTCCTTGGATTACCTATGGAATGCAAGTCCCACACACACCTCCTCCACCATGTTCAGAATTCATATTTCATAATGGACGCCATGCTTACCTTGGCGACGTCCACTCGAAATTCCAGCGGTGCCTCCAGATTGTCGGGGAAGTGGTGGGTGAGACTCAAGACGCCAATGGTCGGAAACAGGTTTTACAAAAGGTCACAACTTTATTAACTGGTTATTCACTTCATTCCATTACCAAATAATACCGTTTAACTCAATGGACCAGGTTAACTCTATCCGCATAGTCCCTCTTTCGTGGCTGCAGCGCCGAACCCGTGGTACGCGTTCATTCCATCGGGCAGGGCTTCTCGTGGCAAGTGCTCCTGACTCAAAGTATGTTTCTGTCTTTATGGGCATCGTCGCGCTAATCCCTTCTCCGCAAATGCCCCGAGGTCATCCACGCTCGCCTCATTGGAGCCGGTTCGCTCCCCCCCTGCTGGGAGTTGCATTTGCCTCACAATAGGAGGGTGCTCTAGCCCGGGGCTGTGACCAGGTGAACAAGAGATTACCACGTTTGTGCAAATTCCTGACATTCATTTACGAAATCGTCTATCTGCTTCGTTTTCCAATTCCAACGATCAATATGATGTCAAGATCTCTACTTCCATATTGGTTTTGATTAATGCCATACAGTACATTTAATACCATGCCATACAGTACATTAATGCAGTACAGTACTTCCACAGCAGCAACGAAGGCTGGAAAGGGTGGAAATGCGAATGGTTCGGTGGATGTGCGGAGTGTCGCTGAGAGAGAGGAAGACAAATGATGAATTGCGAAAGATTATGGGAATAGAGCCAGTGATTGATGCTGTGAAGAGGAACAGGTTGAGATGGTTTGGTCATGTGTTGAGGAAGGATGAAAGTGACTGGTTGAGAAGAGTGATGGAAATGAATGTAGAAGGAAGTAGAGGACGGGGAAGACCGAGAAAGACTTGGCTAAAGATGGTGGAAGAAGAAATGCGGGCAAGGGGGTTAACAAGGAGAGATGCAGAAAATAGGGCAAAATGGAGAAGATTGTCATGGGGACCGCAAGGCTAACCCCCGCTCTAGCAGGGAAAATGGCCTTAAAATGCATGTTGTTGTTATTGTTTGTGTTATTCATGTTAATAAAATAAAGTTTGGATCAAACTCCATTGACTCCCACTTGGGCACGATCAATCACACTTCAGCATAATGGTCACGTGAACCTGTGAAAAATATTTTTGTTCCTGGTAGGATGTATTTATGCCTCCGCCCAAAAGGTTGCCGGAGGCATTATGTTTTCTGGTTGTCCGCCCATCCGTCTGAGATAGATTTTAGTTACTGCGATAACGTAAGAATGACTGAAGGGATCTAAGTCAAGCTTGGTAAAGGTATATATTATGATGCAAAGAGGAACTGATTTAGATTTTGGCATCAAGAGGTCAAAGGTCAGAGTCTGTAATCGTTTTTCATTACCACGATAACTTAAGACGGCTGAAGGGAACTAAATCAAGCTTGGTACAAGTACAGTCATGTGAAAAAGTAAGTACACCCCATGTAAAGTTTTGACTTTTTCAACATATTTCAACATACAGCTATTTGATCTTCATTTCAACAATATTGATAGATAAAGGTGATATAATATAACAAATATCATGAAACATTTACATTTTGTAGTCCATTGTATAATTTAAATAAACATAAATGCAAATTTCGCATGTGGAAAAAGTAAGTACACCCTTGGCTCTAATCGGTGGTATTGCCCCCTTTGGCAGAAACAACCTCAAGTAGGCGTTTCTTATAACTGTCTACCAGTCTCTGACATCGACTGGGAGAAATTTTTGCCCACTCCTCCATGCAGAATTATTTCAGCTGTGCGATGTTTGAGGGGTTTCTTGCATGCACAGCTCGTTTCATATCCCCCCACAACATCTCGATGGGATTTAGATCCGGGCTTTGACTTGGCCATTCCAGAACCCTCCATTTCTTTCTTTTCAGCCATTCCTTGGGGGATTTACTGGTATGTTTAGGGTCATTGTCATGTTGCAAGGTCCACCTTCGGTTGCACTTCAACTCTCCGACAGATGGCCTCACATTATCCTCAAGCACCCTCTGGTACAATGAAGAATTCATAGTGGATTCGATGATGGTGAGCTGCCCAGGTCCTGATGCAGCAAAGCTGCCCCAAACCATAATATTTCCACCACCATGGTTTACAGTTGGTATCAGGTTCTTGTAGTCAAATGCTGTCTTTGGTTTTCGCCAAACATGTCTTCTGGTACTGTGGCCAAATAGCTCTACCTTTGACTCATCTGTCCAGAGCACATTGCTCCAGAAGTGCTGGTCTTTGCTGAGGTGTTCATTGGCAAACTTTAGTGTTGCCCTGATGTTCTTTCTGGACAGCAAAGGTTTCGTCCTGGCACACCTCCCATGTAGATCAAATTTGTGCAGCCTCTTTCTAATGGTAGACTCGTGCACTTTGACATCAACAGTGGCAAGAGCTACCTGTAGGTGCCGTGATGACATTCTGGGGTTCTTAGAGACTTCTTTCAGCATCCTGCAGTCTGCTCTCAGGCTGAACTTGCTGGGGCGGCCTGGCCTGAACAAGTTGGCAGTTGTTTGGAATCTTCTCCACATGTAGATGATCTTCCGGACAGTCAAATGATTGATTTCAAATTGTTTGGAGATCTTTTAAAATCCCTTCCAGGACTCGTGGGCATCGGTCTCGCGAGATCACGGCGAGGTCACGTCTTTTCGAAGCTGTTCCATGCGCTCACGCTTTCGAAGCTAAGTGATCTTTCTCAATTGTGTTTTTGTCGAGACTGTATCTATCTTTCGGTGTATGTACCTATAGCGTATGTTTTGGAAATTTTTCGGTGCTAATTTTTCGTACATGTATACACAATCGTCGGTGAATGCGTATCGAGTATTCTGAGGCGTAGTACTCGTAGGCTTGGCTACCGTACCGTCTCCGACCTTGTGGTTTTGTTTTTCTCTCAGCGATTCGTCGAAGGCGCTGCAATTATTTTCGTTCTCTGTTTCGTTCCAGTCGTTCACCCCATACCTCCTTGTTTAATATCTCTACTCAAAAAAAAAAAACCCCCAAATTTTTTTTCCCTTTGCAGGTCTTATTCGTTTATTTGTTGTTCTTATCTGTTCGTTCGTTCTTCGTTCGCGATCACGCGATCATGTGGCTAGAAATGTATAATCTCTCCCCTGAACAACTATTTTCTCTCATATATTATAACACCCTTTTCTTCTTTTCCTACAAAAGGATGCTTTCGTCTTGCTCACCAAATCTATTCATTCCAAAAAATATATATAATACCATCTCTTACAGTTCCTCCTTTCTACATTCCCTAAACTATCCAGAACTCCACCCCTCCTTCAGTGTCCTCAAACGTATTTTTGACTCGAAGGTCTCAAACTCATTTTGCAAAAAATGTTCGTTTCCCATGAATCGTACACTTTTCAAAATCCAATCTCACCCCTCCCCTCCAAATCCTCCCCATCACCCATCCCTTTCAAATCTCCCCCCTTGCCCCTTCCCTCCCCTCCCTCCTAAACTCCCCCCACACCCCTCCCCTCCGAGACTCTCCCTCGCTCCTCCCCTCCTAGACTCCCCTCTCACCCCTCCTCTTCAAAGCATCCTCCCTGCTTCTTCCCCCTTCCAACTTTCACCTTCATCTCCCCCAACCTTCTGCCTCGCTCTTCCCCCTCCTCAAATAACACCTCACTGTGCCTCACCCAATCTCCATCAAACCTTTTGTCCGCCCCATTCTTCCCTTTCTCCAAGCTATTCTGAAATCTCTGAAATCTCTGACACACCTTCAACAGCTCTCCCTACCTCTTCCTCCTCTTCCACATCTTACCCTACCCTCCCCCCCCTGTTCTGGACCCGATGCTCCCCCTTCCTCTTCATTAACGGTATGGACCTCAAACATCCGGGGACTCCGCTCAAACTTGACTGATCTCTCCATACAGGTTGCTTCTGACAAACCAGATGTGATCTGCTTAACAGAAACTTTCCTCCTTCATGATGTCTCTGATGCCTTGGTATCTCTCTCAGGTTACTCACTCCTCCGGTATGATAGACCTGAGCCTCGTCCTGGAGGTGGGGTTGCTATCTTTATAAAAAACTCTCTTCCTCACTCGCCCTCCACTGCCCTCTCTCCACCTAACCCCCAGGAATACCTTTGGCTACGGCTTCCCCTTCGCTCCCACCTTTTGTTCATATGTGTGTTGTACCGTCCACCAAACAGTGATGACTCCATCTACATCTCACTGTCTGATAATATGGACCAACTTCTATCTACCCATCCCAACTCTCTCTTCCTCATATGTGGTGATTTCAATTGTCACCATGCCAGTTGGCTGGGGGTGGGTACCTCTCTCACCAGCCATGGCTCTTCAGCAAAGGACTTCTGCGACTCACTGGGACTGACACAATCTGTCAATTTCCCGACCCGGATCTCAGTCAACGGAGCATCTTCTCTTCTGGATTTGGTTATGACAAACTTCCCTGAAAATGTCTGCTGCTCTTCTTCTGCTCCAATCGGCTCATCTGATCATGTGCTTGTCAAAGTGGACATCTCTCTGACCATTCTCAGAGAGCCTCCTCAGCGTCGACGAGTCTGGCATTTCACTCAGGCCAACTGGCACGGTCTTCAAGCAGCCATCAATCATCTGGACTGGTCTCCCATCTCTACCGCCTCTGACATCAACTCATCCTGGGAATTCTTTCAAAGTAAATTGCTCTCTCTCATGCACAGATTTATCCCATCTCGTCTTCAGTTGTCATACCCTTCCTCCCGTCCATGGTACACGGAATCTTGTGGTGAGGCTGTTGCCCTGAAACAACTTGCTTTCGTCTCCTGGAAAGCAAATCCAACGGAAGGAAATCTCATTTCCTTTCACAAAGCCCGAAACAAGTGTGTGTCCACCCTCAGGAGAGCCAGGAAACAATATCTCACCGTTCTCAAGACCGAACTCTCTTATCTGTCTCCCTCTTCCAAATCCTGGTGGCGTCTGGTCAAATCTGTTTCTGGTGTTTGTTCCCCCTCCATCCCCTCCCTCACCTCAAATGGCTTAACAGCTGACTCCGCACATGAAAAAGCTGAATGCCTCAACTCTGTGTTTGCCTCTAAATCTTGTGTCCCAAACCCATCCCTCTCTGTACCCGCCGTACCCAGTCGTACCCAGCTGCTCCTGGACTCTGTGTCCTTTCCTCATGACAAGGTGGAAAAGTTTCTGTCAACCCTCGACTCTGATTCTGCAGCTGGTCCTGACGGCATCAGCCCACGGGTCCTAAAAGCATGTTCTTCCGCTCTTTCACTCCCTCTTTCTGTTCTCTTCACCCTCTCTTTTGCTCAAGGTCATCTGCCATCTGCTTGGAAATCAGCCAACATCACCGCTTTGCACAAAAAAGGTGCAAAAACAGATCCCAGCAACTACAGACCAATCAGCCTTCTCCCAATTATCAGCAAAGTCATGGAATCCATCATTGCTTCAGATATGAAATCTTTCCTCTTCTCCAATGGCTTGATCTCTGATCATCAATTTGGTTTCAGACCTGGTCACTCTACTCTGGACATGCTGCTTCTGCTTTCTCAACAATGGATGGAGGTCCTCAACACCAAACAGGAAATTAGAGCTGTCTCCCTTGACATTTCACGTGCCTTCGATATGGTCTGGCACCCTGCTCTGCTCACCAAACTCTCCTCCTTTGGTATCCATGGAAATCTCCTCGCATGGCTGGCGGGCTTCCTCTCTGGTCGTAGTCAACGTGTGGCCCTGAATGGGTTTCTCTCATCTCCTCTTCCTGTTCAGGCTGGAGTTCCCCAAGGTAGTGTTCTGGGCCCTGTACTTTTTCTGGTCTTCATCAATGATCTCTCTGACTCTCTTGAAAATCCTCTCTATCTCTTTGCTGACGACTCTACTCTCTGTCGCTCCATTCCTCATCCCTCAGATCGGCAGTCTGCAGCCTCCTCACTCTCTGCAGACCTGGACAAAATCACAGACTGGGCAAACAAATGGAACATGTCTTTCAATCCTGATAAATCTCACACTCTTACGATGTCTCTCCGAAAAGACCGACTGGAAAACCCTCCCATCCACTTTCTGAATAATCCTCTCCAAGAAGTTCTGTCACTCAAGCTTTTGGATCTCACTATTTGCCATGATCTTTCCTGGGAAAACCACATTTCAAATCTGGCCTCCAAAGCCAGTCGCCGACTGGGCATCCTCCGTCGTGCGAAGTCCTTCCTTGGCACACCTGAGCTCCTCACCACATACAAGGCTTTCATCCGCAGCTCTATGGAATACTGCTCTCCCCTCTGGTCTGGTGCTCCTGCCTCACACCTAGCCTGTCTTCACGCTGTTGAAACCAAAGCGTTCAGAATCATTGGAATCTCCCGCGATGAAGCTAACTCCAAGGGCCTTTCACTCACTCACCGCAGGCAGGTTGGTGGTCTTTCCGTCTTCTACCGACTCCTCTCTGGCCTTGCCCCCCCAGCCCTCTCTGGGCTCTGTCCCCCAAATATTCCTACAGGTCGCACAAGATCTGCCTGCAACCCTCTTATGGTTAAACTGCCAAAATCAAGACTTTCTGCTCACCTTCATTCCTCTTTTCTCCCGCCTCTGGAACAAACTCCTTCACTCTCTTCAATCCCACTCCACCCTCCAGGTCTTTAAAACAGCTGTTCACCACCATCTCTTATCCTCCCCCATCCAAAACCTTGATCTTTTCTGCCCCCGCTAATTTCGGTCCCCTTGTGTTTTATACCTCTCCCCCCCCCCCCCCCCTCCCCTTCCTACGCCTCCTGCCCCCAAGCCCTCTCCCTCCCACACTTCTCCCTGCTCTCAAATGTTGTGGTTGTGTGCTTCCCCTTCTCTCTCCATCTTGTCTTCCGCTCCCTCTTTTTGTATATTTTGTTTGTCTGGTTGATTTGTTTGTGAAATAAATGTTAGCTCTTTCACGAGCCTCGATTCAGTATACAAAAAAAAAAAAAAAAAAAAAAAAAAACCTTCGTTCTGAAGGCCTCAGAGAGCTCTTTTGATCTTGGCATGGTGACACCGCACACTTCAACAACAAAGAGCAAACTAAACTAAATGTCTGAGGTTTAAATAAGACAGGTTCCTCCAAGATCCTCTCTAACGATGTTCTAATCATTTGCACCTGAGCTGGTACACCTGATTCTAATTTTAGGTATTTGAAGTAGTGATAAATGTAAGGGTGTACTTACTTTTTCCACATGTGAAATTTGCATTTATGTTTATTTAAGTTATACAATGGACTACAAAATGTAAATGTTTCATGATATTTGTTATATTATATCACCTTTATCTATCAATATTGTTGAAATGAAGATCAAATAGCTGTATGTTGAAATATGTTGAAAAAGTCAAAACTTTACATGGGGTGTACTTACTTTTTCACGTGACTGTGTGTATGACAATGTAAAGATAAACGGATTCGATTATGGGGTCAAGAGGTTAAAGGTCAAAGGTCCCATTCGGTAAAAATTCTGTTACTGCGCTAACTTGTGAACCAGTGATGGGATTTTGACCAAACTTGGTATCAGTATATTGTTACATTTGTCTGGGTAGGTGACGACATGCAATAATGGAGATAGGATTGTATAGATTAGCATGGACCGTGTGACGTGTAGGAAGACATTTCAATGTGCATAAGTCAAAAAAAAACTGCGAGTTTAAGGATGTTTATGTGTCACGACATGGAGGGTCGTTTTATGTCAGCTAAATAGGGCTTAAGGATAATTCCCAGTATGTACTTGCCTCCTGTGATTTTCCCTTACGTTTTTATATTCACTCGGCCAGCCATGCAAACGAGTGCTCCTTTAAACCACGACAACCAACACAATTCCGACAGAGACCCGGACATTACGATCGGTAAATAAGCCCTGCCTCTGACGATCGTAATCGGCAATAAGCCCCACACAGTCGAGGCAGAGAATCGGCGTGCGGTCACGAAGGCCGTGAGGCTCCACCCCCGAAGTGCATGATTGGACAGAGTGGGACGTCAGAGCTGGAGAGACTTCGAGAACAGAAGAAGAAGCGGACTTGCTCTCTCTTGTACTGGCTTCATGGCGGGCGGTCGCGTTTCTCATGTGCGCCATGAAGGGGACATTTCAGAGTTTTGTGGAGCCTTTGCCACGTTGAAGGAGGGGGGTGTTGTTCGACTCGGTGCTTTTCCGGGGAGGAGAGAGCCACGTCATGCTTTGTGGTGGAAGCGAGGAGGGGCCGGTTGGCTGCTTTCTTCGTGCCTGGGCGTTTTCGACACGTGGTTTCGGTGCCATTGCTGGAGCATTTTCCCACGCGGGTGCCTGCAAGGACTGCCACGACCATCTTGCTCTCCAGCACATTTTTGGGATGCAAAGCTAAGTGCCGGCACTATGAGAAGGGAACATTTATTTTCCTTTATCTTTCCCCAATGTGTCTGTATTTGTGTCAGCATGGAGGGTCCCTCAAGTAAAGCTATAGGTTTCTTTTCTTTTTTTTTACCTCAACCATCATTTTTTTGGTTTGCAATTATTTCATGAAACCATTATTTGGTGCATTTCATTTCTTGTATTGTTGACTTTTCTTATCTCGTTTGTTTGTGCGTTCGAGGAATAAATCCTGTGGTGGCCGTCTGAGGTAAGCACCCTGGTTTTCTTCGCCCACACGTGCCAAAAAAAGTACCGCCATGTTTTGAACTGCTGCCTTAACTGTTAACTGTTCGGCTATCCGTCCAAGGCTGGTTTTCATCGGCCATGGACGTGACAATATATTATGATGCAAAGTTGAACTGATTAGATTTTGGCATCAGAGGTCATGTCAGGCAAAACTGTGGTACTTGAGAACAGCTGAATGGATTTAAATCAAACTTGGTTCAAGTATGTATAATGATGTAATCATGTGGGCGGAGGCATATCAGTCGGCGTCGAGTGTCATTCTAGTTTACATTTACAGTATGACAGTTTATTGGCAATTGGATAATGAAACCCAGAATAGACAGCTAAAAGACAAGTGCAGTACCTCTGCTTTCATCCTGTCAGAATGTATGGATGATATGGAATGTCTGACACAGGGAAGTTTTCTAGTTTTATGAGTCTTGAAAATAGAATGTCATGTATAGTTACTTTAGTAGAGGCAGGGGGTGAAAAGGGAACTTTTCTCACTGAGAAGGAGTAAAGTACATTAAAATTGAAATTTTTGTAACGGTTGGATGGATGCCTGGACATTGGAGAAAATCCCAGTCCTGGATTTACCATAACTGAAAGCAATTGCCAGACCATGAGTCTGGTCTTGTCATCCCAAAAGCATGGTCCTATGTGCAAGGTGGCATGTAAATGTTGTAATGGAAAATCAGTTCCATGACATTGTCCTGAAGGTAGGTTTAATGACAATTTGATCTCTGGCAACATCCTGTAAAAATACAATCATGCAATATATATCAGGATCATGGAATCATGGAGAAAGTTCAGTAATATCAATCGATGCAAGCAAGCCTAGATTATCTACGTATACGCACCATCCGAGTCTACATGTCATAGATTAGATGTCGCAGGAGTGTCCCGGAGCAACGGTCGTCCGAGTTCTTATATACGCCTCTCAGTGGTTAGAGAGAGCATCACACCTGGGTTCAACTTAAATACATTTCCATTACATTCTCCCCGCCGTGAGAACTACACTTCCGCTAGGCAGGAATCAAGCACACAGCAGCATTAGTAGAGTAGCGATGTCAGTCCATGTCAGTCGGTCCATCCGCAGCGATCAGGGCGGCGAATTACCCTGCCAGCACGGGTCCGGAAACTACCCGGTACTACATCCCCAAGCCCGGAGTCCCCCGCATCGGAGTAGCCGCCTGAGGCAGGCGACGGAGGGGGCACCACAGTGCCTACAGGCAGGGGTGTATTTGGCGACGGGAGGGACGGCAGATGCTCCATAGGCGGAGCAACGGGAGAGTCCATAGACTCGTAAATTGGTTCGTCGATGTCCCCGCAAGGGTCGAGGACCCCGCAAGGGGCCAGGTGGCGTACGGAGACAGTGGACTCGCGTCCATCAGCCATCAACACGCGAGCATGTTCGGGATTAGCCTGGAGTACTGCACCTTATCCACTAGTGGATCATACTTGCTCGTGCGAACCGCACGTTTGAGGTAGGCCGGCCCCGGCTCAGCAAGCCAACTAGGTAAAGATCGGATACTACCCGAGCTCCTTGGGTGATGAAACATCCGTCCGTGAGGAGTCTGGTTGGTGGCCGTACATAGTAAAGCCCTGATTGAGTTCAGCTCCGCAGGTAACGACCAAGCCTATTTATGTAGGCCCGGCCGAGGGACCTAAGGCTTAGCGTGACGGCTCTCCATATAATCCCATTGAAGCGTTCGACCTGCCCATTCGCCTGTGGTCTATATGGGGTGGTATAGCTAGAAGCGACCTTATGCTGAAGTAAGAAGCTCCTCACTTCCTGGGACAGGGACACCGCACCTCGATCGGGATGCACGTAGGCCGGATTCCCAAACATAGAAAACAAGTTCTGCAGACACCGTATAACCGTGGCGGCCGTCATATCTGCGCATGTGAAAGCGAACGGGAATCGCGAGTACTCATCAACGATAGTGAGCAGGTAACAAGAGTTACCCGATGCCGGCAGCGGCCCTTTGAAATCCATCGCCAATCTCTCCCACGGCCTCATAGCTCTGACCAGTGTCCCCAGGGGAGGGTTGTAAAACTGCGGTTTGAGTTCAGCACATACAGTACAGTCGTGACAGACCTGGTGAATGTCCTCAACCGAGTAAGGCAGATTACAACAACGCACAAAATGAGTGAAACGCGTCACCCCAGGATGACACAGAGCGTCGTGCAAAGCGCGCAGACCCTCTAAAGATATGAGGCCCGCACACGTTGCCGGCCGCGATAATGCGTCGGCAACCAGGTTATCCCTCCCCGGGCGATATTTGATGGTGTAGCAGAAATCGGCGAGTTCGATGCGCCAGCGAGTGATTTCCTCCTTCTTAATGCGTTGAGCATGCAGGGTGTCGTACATAAACGCAACGCTCTGTTGGTCCGTGATGATTTGGAAGCATCGTCTGAGCAAATAGGGACGCCAACACCGAATCGACTCGACGATCGCGTACGCTTCCCTTTCGACAGACGAATGTCTCCGCTCAGCAGAGGTGAGAGTTCGCGAAAAGAAAGCCACAGGACGCCCCCCCCTGGGAGAGAGTTGCTGCTATCGCATGATCCGAGGCATCACTTTCCAAAACGAAAGATTTGTTATCGTCAATCGTCGCCACAGCGGCCCCAGCGATGTCGGACTTGAGGCCATGAAAAGCAGCCTTGGCATCAAGGCTCATGGGGAACGCTTCGCAGTCCACAAGCGGGCGGAGTTTCGCGGAGAAATTTCGCACCCACTTAGAATAATGGGCGAACAGCCCGAGAGCACGCTTCAGCGAAGCATGATCGCAGGGCAGGGCCATGTCGAGCAAGGGTTGCAGACGCTCCTTATCCGGAGCAATGGAGCCGTGGGTCATGGTGTACCCCAGAAGATCTATCGTGCGCGCGGAGTAACGACATTTAGCCTCATTCCTGGTCAAGCGATACCTCTGCGCAACCTCGAGGAAGCGCTTCAGATTTGCATCATGATGCTCCTGGTCATGCCCGCAAACCGTAAGATTGTCCAGGTATACAAAGACGTCGGTCAAGTTCTCCTTAGCGATGAGGTCGTCCATAGCCCTCTGAAAACACGCGATCCCGTTCGTGACCCCAAAAGGTATCCGGGTGAACTGGTTTAACCTTTGACCCGATTCAAATGTGGTATAGATACGGTCGGCCTCAGAGATGGGGATTTGATGATACGCACTACGCAGATCGAGGGTGCTATAGACCGAGTACTGGGCCACCTGTCGAACCAGGGCATCCATCCCCGGTAGGGAGTAGGCGTCCAGCTGTGTAAATTGATTAATCGTCTGCGAATAGTCGATTACCATGCGTTTGCGATGCGCTTCACTTCGTACCACCAGGACCTGGGCCCGCCATGGCGACCGACTAGGTTCTATGATACCTTCCTTTAATAGCTGGGCCGTTTCTTCCGCAATGAATTGCGCGTCAGCTCGTGAGTAGCGTCGCAATTTAACTGCTACAGGTGTGCAGTCCGTGGTCATATTGGGGAACAGCGACAGCGGCTCAATTTCCATCCCTGCAAGAGCGCACACAGCAAGCGTGTCAGTGCCACCAAAATCCATTTCCAACCGTCCATGTCGCTTAAGAAAATCATGTCCTAGCAAAACATCTGCACATAATGCTGGTAAGACCATGAGATGCACATCTTGAAACATTCGTCCCTTTATCACAAGCTTCAATCGACATTCCCCTTTTGTGCTGAGCCTAAGCCCTTGAGAGGCCATAAAGATCCGACGTCTTGTCCGAAGAATCGGCCATCCATGTTTTTGCACCAGTCGATAATCAACATAACTATCAGTGGAACCTGTATCGATCAAAGCTGTGGCAAAAATTCCTTCGATCATAAGTGGAATAATAGCCCGAGCCAGGCCAGGTGGTCCTGCAGGTATCGAGCCATCCAGGCGAGACGATCGCGCCTCGCGTGTGGATCCAACGCCAGCTAAAGTTTTCGATGCCGCAGTAGCTTGTAGTTCATACGTGCAGCCTCCGGAGGGCGCTCGTGTCACGTGTGGAGTTTCAAAGCCAGCTAGAGTTCTCCGTGCCGAAGCAGGAGCTTGTAGTTTGTACGAGCAGCCTTCGGAGGGCGCTCGTTTCACGTGCGGAGTTTCAAATCCAACATTAGACGTTCGGTTTGCCGATCCGGAGCAACGGAGCCGTGGGTCACGGTGTACCCCAGAAGATCTACGGGCACCCCGTGGGCCCCTGGCTGTGCGCTCACGTTCGCCTCTTGTTCTCGTTTGGACTGCGAGACAAATTGTCATTAATGGTCGTCCGAGTTCTTTTAGACGCCTCTCAGTGGTTAGAGAGAGCATCACACCTGGGTTCAACTTAGATACATTTTCATTACAAATGGGAATGGTCCATTTGTTTGGCAACTTTCAAATTTCATTCATTCATTCATTCATTCATTCAGTCCCACATTTTTAGTTGAGCCAGAATTCGTATTTTCCTCCTCTTAGTGTCTGTTTGCTTGTAACAAAACTGGCATTAAGTTTGTGGCAGGAATGCAAAGCTTAAAATTGATGCAGAAAATGTCTGTAGTGCATACTTGTGATTTATGCTTACAGGCCACCAGCCAGAACCTTTGTGATGCTGATGATATGCTTGGACGATACCGAGCACATACTACCGACAAGGCTGAAGCCAGGGCACCGGTATGCAACTTTCTATTCCTCTAAAGATTCATACTAATGATGCCATGATAATAGTGAACAGTATGTGGAGTCTAATCCATCCATGATCTGCAAACAATATACAAAGGAAAACGTCTTTCACAGGGTGACTCCAAGCTAACTGGATTTGCTGGTAGGTGGTCGAGGAATGAAGACATTTGACCTGGATATTTGACATTTGACACATTTGATGAAGACATGAGGACAAATCCAAGACATTTTTGGTTGACATTATGAATGTTATATTGTAGCAAGTGTTGAATTCAAAAGTTTAATGCAGATTTTTATGAAATTACGTTGTACTATAAGCAAGTTATAATGCTGGAAGAAAGTTATACAGGAAGTAGCACTGGTCACAACATGTTGTTGGCACATCTTTCCCTGGTGCAGGCATGACCTCTGACTCACACACCACAGGCGGAGTTCACACAGTCCTTGAAACTCCTTGGAATTCCTGGAAAAATGAACAAGCTGCTTGAAACCCCTTGGAATTCGTGGAAAAATAAAAAAGCATTTTCCAGTCCTGGAAAGCGTGTCTAAGTCCTTGAAACTCCTCTAAAAATCAAGAAAATTGCACAAATATAAATAATCTGCTCGGTCCCCGGTTCGAATTGTTAATTCCACCAGTCTCTTTAATCTTCCGTTAGTAGGCCGGCAGCCCAGAGCATTTTGGTCAAATGAACAAGGTACCAATATCCGAGTACAGATACATTTATGGTGTAACCTAACATATTCAGATATGGATGTCTGCCGGGGACCCCCTGCTGCGTGGGGCCCCTGGGGCCCAAAGAGGGGGGCCAAATAATGGGCTGGATCAAACATTGGGGGTACCACATGAAGCCAAGTGGAAATCAACAGGTACATCTCACAGAGCACAGAGTGACCACCGACAGACAAATTTGCCTCTGCATAGGCCCCCCCAGACCCCCCTCAAAGGGTCCCAAAATTTGGGCTGGATCAAACATAGGAGGTACCACATGAAGCCAAGTTAAAATGAACAATTACACTCTACTAAGTATAAAAAACCCATCGCCAGACAGATTGTCTGCTGCATAAGGCCCGCCAGACACACCCCAAAAGTTGACCCTGGGGGCACTGTGGTAGAATTGGCCTAGAACATATATTAAAAGTACCACATGAAACCAAATGGAAATCAACAGGTACATCTCACAGCACAGAATGACCACTGCAAGAGACCCCCTAAAAAGGGTCCACAAATTTGGGATGGATTAAACATTGGAGCTACCACATAATATACAACCAAGTTAAAATGATCAATTACAATCTACTATTAAGTACAATATATCTATCGATTGTCTGCCACATAAGGCCCACCGGATCCCCCCCCCCCCCCCCAAAAGGGTCCCAAAATTTGGGCTAGATTAAACATACCACGTGAAATCTATTTTACATGACATCCAACAGAATTTACAATATATATGCTTAATGCATCCAATGAGTAGATCACTATCAGAAAATCCTTATGATTCTTGAGAGGGTTAGATCTCTGTTTCACTTTCCGAGTCATCACTCCAAGCATTTTCGGAATTTGAATCATCGTCAGACACATTAGCAATATATTGTTGGTCACTCTCGAGATCCTCTATACTGTCCTCCTCTTGTTCCCCTTCCTGGAAAAGATAATCTGGCAGGGCAGGTCCCAAGAACCAGTCTGGAGTATAGCACCCGTTCTTTTCCTTCCATCCGTAGTTCACAGGATCCAAACCATGTCCTGGATGTGCCGAGTCAGCATTTCCCCAAAGGATGCCAATGAAGTGTGCCCATTGCAATTTGTTGTGTACAGTCTTTGCACAAGGTGGAAGAAGTGCACAGTCACCCTTCTTCACATTTGACATCGGGTTTTCCTGAAACAAGATATGTATGGATTCAAATTTAGTTATCCACAATCGATTTCAATTCATGTTGAACTATTTGTATTCAAGATGCCCTTTCGTTTTTCAAAGTCAGTGTTTCCTCAAGTCACCACTTGGATAACACTTAGCTATTTTCTGAAAACTCCCTTTGTGGGCATATCTGCTGTCGGGTGCATAGAAAGAAGATTTCATCATAATGCTAAAATATAGCCCCAGAACAAAAGTGATGAAATAATATACTAGTTTAGTTTTCTGAAGTTATGTCGATTCATTCCCCTTCCCTCAATGAAATTATTTCTTGGTGAAAGATTACTTAAACAATAGAAATAGCATAGGTATACTAGTACCTTATCCATTTTCCCAGTCATCTGACACAGTTTTACGTGTCTGGCCTCATTGACATCCTTCACGTCACCCTTCATGCCATAAAAGGAACAGACAAACTCTTCTGCTCTACTCTGGTCTGGTTGATCTTCAGAAGCTAGTCTGCCGAAGAACTGGATGAGTGTTCCTTCTATGTCTTTCTCAAGAACTTCTAGAGGCTTCTTTTTACCCTTCCTGTAGAATGCAGTGGTGAAGTCAGAGCCGGTAAATGCATGAAGACCTGGCATGGCTGCAGCTGGCAAGCAGAATAAAAGAGTGTTGTGTTCCTGGAATATTTTGTCCAAGACTGGTTAAACAACCTATGTCAATCAGGTAGCCTAATTGTGCAAAAGTGCACATGCCTAGCTGAGCATAGCCTAGCCTAGGCCTATATTATATAGTAGACCTGCTTTCATTATCTGATCAAACATTTAGTCACAAGAAACAGTTCCATGCCATTTCCATGACTTTTTAACAGTAGGCCTAATCTATTATGCCATTATTCTATTTTACATGTAAGCTCATAAGCCTCAATTTACTTACGTTCATCTCGAAGAAGATCCTTCTATCTTTAACAACAAGACATGACCTTGACCATTGTTGACTCTCAAAGCAGACGTTAAAAGCTCTGCTGCCACCTATGTTTCATTACACATGCTGTGGTGCCCTCTTTGGAAGTGCAGACTCAGATTGTCTGGTACTCTCTATCCAGAGGAAAATTTGTCTGGTTGTGGTCATTCTGTACTCTGTGAGATGTACCTGTTTATTTAAACTTACTTGCAATTATACCATACCATAGTGTCCACGGAATCAACTTTTGGGAGTGTCTGGCGGGCCTTATGCAGCAGACAATCTGTCTGGCAATGGTTTTTTATACTTAGTAGAGTGTAATTTTTTTTTTTTTTTTTTTTTTTTTTTTTGTATACAAGATCGAGGCTCGTGAAAGAGCGAACATTAATCACACAGAAAGACAAACAGACACATAAAACAAATAACATCGGGAGCGGTAGACAAGATGGGGAGAGAGGGGGAAGGACACAAACACAACATTTGAGAGCAGGGACCGAGAGACATGGAGACATCGAGAGATCTGTGGGAGGGAGAGGGCTTTGGGGGGGAGGCATGTGAAGGGGGGGAGGCATGTGAAGGGGGGGTGGGGGTGGGAGAGGTATAAACATATGGACACTGCCAGGATTTCCAGGAAAGAAGTTGGAATTTCAAACAAGGTGGATCTGGGGTGAATTAGTGGGGGTAGAAAAGATCAAGGTTATGGATGGGGGAAGATAAGAGATGGTGGTGAACAGCTGTTTTAAAGACCTGGAGGGAGGAGAAGGATTGAAGGGAGTGTGGGAGTTTGTTCCACAGGCGGGAGAAAAGAGGAATGAAAGAGTGAAGGTGAGCAGAGAGCCGAGATTTCGGCAGTTTAACCATCAGAGGGTTGCTGGCAGATCTTGTGCGACATGTAGGAATATTTGGGGGACAGAGCACAGAGAGAGCTGGGGGAGCAAGGCCAGAGAGGAGTCGGTAGAAGACAGAAAGGCCACCTACCTGCCTGCGGTGAGTGAGTGAAAGGCCCTCAGAGATAGCTTCATCGCGGGAGATTCCAATGATTTTGAAAGCTTTGGATTCAACAGCGTGAAGCCGAGCCAGGTGTGAGGCAGGAGCACCAGCCCATAGGGGAGAACAGTATTCCATTGAGCTGCGGATGAAAGCCTTGTATGTGGTGAGGAGCTCAGGTGTGCCGAGGAAGGACTTCGCACGACGGAGGATGCCCAGTCGGCGACTGGCTTTGGAGGCCAGCTTGGAAATGTGGTTTTCCCAAGAAAGATCATGGCAGATAGTGAGACCCAAAAGCTTGAGTGACAGAACTTCTTGGAGAGGATTGTTGAGAAAGTAGATGGGAGGGTTGTCCAGTCGATCTTTTCGGAGAGACATAGTAAGAGAGTGAGATTTGTCAGGATTGAAAGACATGTTCCACTTGTTTGACCAGTCTGTGATTTTGTCCAGGTCTTCAGAGAGTGAGGAGGCTGCAGACTGCCGATCTGAGGGAAGAGGAATGGAGCGGCAGAGAGTGGAGTCATCAGCAAAGAGATAGAGAGGATTTTCCAGAGAGTCAGAGAGATCATTGATAAAGACCAGAAAAAGCACAGGGCCCAGCACACTTCCTTGGGGAACTCCAGCCTGAACAGGAAGGGGAGATGAGAGAAATCCATTCAGGGCCACACGTTGACTACGACCAGAGAGGAAGTCCGCAAGCCATGCATGGAGATTTCCATGGATACCATAGGAGGAGAGTTTGGTGAGCAGAGCTGGGTGCCAGACCGTATCAAAGGCCCTTGATATGTCAAGGGAGACAGCTCTGATTTCCTGTTTGGCATTGAGGACCTCCATCCATTGTTGAGACAGCAGAAGCAGCATGTCCAGAGTAGAGTGACCTGGTCTGAAACCAAATTGATGATCAGAGATCAAGCCATTGGAGAAGAGGAAAGATTTCATATCCGAAGCAATGATGGATTCCATGACTTTGCTGATAATTGGGAGCAGGCTGATTGGTCTGTAGTTGCAAGGATCTGTTTTTGCACCTTTTTTGTGTAAAGCGGTAATGTTAGCTGATTTCCAGGATGCTGGCAGATGACCTTGAGCAAAAGATAGGGTGAAAAGAACAGAGAGAGGGTGAGATAGAGCGGCAGAGCAGGATTTTAGGACCCGTGGGCTGATGCCGTCTGGTCCAGTTGCAGAATCAGAGTCGAGGTTTGACAAAAACTCCTCCACCTTGTCAGGAGAGAAGGACACAGAGTCCAGGAGCAGTTGGGTTCGACTGGGAAAGGTGGGAACAGAGAGAGATGGGTTTGGGACTAAGGATTTTGAGGCGAACACAGAGTTGAGGCATTCGGCTTTGTCACGTGCGATGTCAACTGTGTGGCCATTTGAGGTAAGGGAGGGGATGGAGGGGGAACAAACACCAGAAACGGATTTGACCAGACGCCACCAGGATTTGGAGGAAGGAGACAGGTTTGAGAGTTCATTCTTGAGTGAGGAGAGATAGTGCTTCCTGGCACTCCTGAGGGTAGACACACACTTGTTCCGAGCTTGGTGGAAGGAACTGAGATTTCCTTCAGTTGGATTAGCCTTCCAAGAGGCAAAGGCAAGTTGTTTCAGGGCAACTGCCTCACCACAAGATTCAGTGTACCATGGATGGGAGGAAGGGTAAGACAATTGAAGGCGAGATGGGATAAATCTGTGCATGAGAGAGATCAGTTTGCTTTGGAAGAATTCCCAGGAAGAATTGATGTCAGAGGCAGTGGAGATGGGAGACCAATCCAGACGATTGATGGCTGCTTGAAGACCGTCCCAGTCGGCCTGAGTGAAATGCCAGACTCGTCGACGCTGAGGAGGCTCTCTGAGAATGGCCAGAGAGATGTCCACTTTGACAAGCACATGATCAGAAGAACCGATTGGAGCAGAAGAAGAGCAGCAGACATTAGCAGGGAAGTTTGTCATAACCAAGTCTAGAAGAGAAGATACTCCATTGGCTGAGATCCGGGTCGGGAAATTGACAGATTGTGTCAATCCCAGTGAGTCACAGAAGTCCTTTGCTGAGGTGCCATGACTAGTGAGAGAGGAACCCACACCCAACCAGGTGGCATGATGACAGTTGAAGTCACCACATATGAGGAAGAGAGAGTTGGGATGAGTGGATAGAAGTTGGTCCATGTTGTCAGACATTGAAATGTAGATGGAGTCATCACTGTTTGGGGGACGGTACAGAACACATATGAACAAAAGGTGGGAGCGGAGAGGAAGCCGTAACCAGAGGTACTCCTGCGGGTGAGGAGGAAAGAGAGCAGTGCAAGGAGAGTGAGGAAGAGAGTTTTTGACAAAGATAGCCACCCCACCACCAGGCCGAGGCTCAGGTCTATCATACCGGAGGAGGGAGTAACCAGGAAGAGATATTAAGGAATCAGAGACATCTTGAAGGAGGAAAGTCTCTGTTAAGCAGATCAAGTCTGGATTGTCAGAAGCAACCTGTATGGAGAGATCAGTCAGGTTTGAGCGAAGGCCCCGGATGTTTGAGGTCCATACCGTTAATGAAGAGAGAGGGGGAGCATCGGGTACAGGACAGGGGAGGGGAGGAGTAGGGTAAGATGAAGGATGAGAGGGGGAGGTAGGGAGAGCAGTTGATAGTGTTTCAGATGTTGCAGAAGAGTTCCAAGAAAGGGAAGGATGAGGAGGATGAAAGGTTTGATGGTGAAGGGATGCGGCACAGTGAGGGGTTGTTTGAGGGGGGGCAGAGGAAAGTAGAAGGTTTGGGGGGGTGGAGGTATGAGATAGAAGGGAGACGAAGTGGGGAGGAGGCAGCTTGGAGGAGGAGGGGGGAGGAGAGAGAATTGGAGAGGAATGGTATGGGGGGAGAATTGAAAGGGAGGGATTGGGGGGGAGTTTTGAAGGGGAGGAGTGAGGGGGGAGTTTAGGAGGGGAGGGGCAAGGGGGGAGTTTTGGAGGGAAGGGGAAAGGGGGGAGATCAGGAGTGGAGGGGCAAGGGGGGGGATTAGGAGGGGAGGGGCAAAGGGGAAGTTTAGGAGGGGAAGGGCAAGGGGGGAGTTCAGGAGTGGAGGGGCAAGGGGGGAGTTTAAGAGTGGAGGGGCAAGGGGGAAGTTTCGGAGTGTAGGTGCAAGGGGGGGGATTTGGATGGGAGGGGCAAGAGGGGAGTTTAGAAAGTGGATGATTAATGAAAGACGAACATTGATAACAAATTGGGTTTGTTGTGATTTTCAAGTTAGCAATCCGATTCAGAACGATGGAGGAGGGATGGAATGAATGTGAATTTAGACCATGTAGTGAGGGAGACGTATAAGATATTGAATTTCTTTTTTTTGAAGTGGAATGAGTTGGAGAGGAAATTGAGAAAAGCCTTTTAAATAGGAAGAAAAACAGCGTGTTGTAATATACCACTGAATAAAAAACAGAAGGGGAAAGGTTAAACATATTTAAATAATATTTAAACAGAACTATGAACAATCTTATATGCACAAAAATACCAACGGGGGGGAGAGCCGAGAGGGACCACCACGAGTCATGTGAACAGGGCAAACGGTGGATGGCAAGGAGATAATGGGGGTGGGGCGAACAGCACACCTGGACAGAAAATACAGGATGAGACAACAGTACACGTGGAGAAAAGAAAATAAATGTTTTTGTTTTTTTTGTTTTTTTTGGGGGGGGGGGGGGTGGGGGGTGGGGATTTAGAACGTTAGACAGTATTATGTTCGGGGTAGAAGGGAAAAAACCAAGAGCCAAGCAAAACACGCTTAAGTTAATAAAACACCGACGGGGGTACAACTACAAGGCCACACACGAGGAGCAGAACACGATTAATTAAATACGAGTTACAGGAAATTCAAACCAAAACTAACTATAATCAAACAATATCGCATGGACGATAAAATAACGAGTTGAAATTTGACAATCTATCTGGGGAAATGGGGGAGAAACACGTGGTCGAAGAACGAACGAACGAATAAGAATGAATAAACGAATGAGCACAGAGAAGGTAATGTCTTTTTTTGTTTGTTTTTTTTGAGTTGAGATTTACATAAGGAAGTAGGCTTTGGGGTGGAAAGACTGCGAAAACAGAGAACGAAAGTTATTGGATCACAAACGACAGGCGCTGAGAGAAAAACAAAGCCTCAAGGTTGTACAGTGTACACTGTACAAGACCTTTAAACTTTAAACTTTAAACTTTAAAAAGTTCATTTAAACTTCGTTTCATGTGGTACCTCCTATGTTTAATCCAGCCCAAATTTTGGGACCCTTTGAGGGGGGTCTGGGGGGCCTATGCAGAGGCAAATCTGTCTGGCGGTGGTCACTCTGTGCTCTGTGAGATGTACCTGTTGATTTCCACTTGGTTTCATGTGGTACTTTTGATATATGTTGTAGGCCAAATCTACCACAGTGCCCCCAGGGTCAACTTTTGGGGTGTGTCTGGCGGGCCTTAGGCAGCAGACAATCTGTCTGGCGATGGTTTTTTTAATACTTAGTAGAGTGTAGTTGTTCATTTTAACTTGGTTTCATGTGGTACCTCCTATGTTTAATCCAGCCCAAATTTTGGGACCCTTTGAGGGGGGTCTGTGGGGGCCTATGCAGAGGCAAATTTGTCTGGCGGTGGTCACTCTGTGCTCTGTGAGATGTACCTGTTGATTTCCACTTGGTTTCATGTGGTACCCCCAATGTTTGATCCAGCCCATTATTTGGCCCCCCTCTTTAGGCCCCAGGGGCCCCACGCAGCAGGGGGTCCCCGGCAGACATCCATATCTGAATATGTTAGGTTACACAATAAATGTTTCTGTACTCGGATATTGGTACATTGTTCGTTTGACCAAAATGCTCTGGGCTGCTGGCATTTAGTGCAGCAGGGCTTTGGACATGGTTAGTAACATCGCCAAGGGTTCAAGAAACCCTGCCACATTAACAGAAGGTTAGGAGAACATTATTTTTTATATTTTTTGTATACCAAGTTGAGGCTCATATAAATGTTAAGACCAATTTTAACCTCTCCCAGGGATTTACCAATAAAGCTGCACCTAAATGGTTTCTCAGGTTGCAAAATATGCACTGGCCGGTCACGTCACAAAACTTGTTTTTATGGAATAACATTTTATTATAAGAAGGAGATGAAAATGATGAAATCATTTCACAATGATGAAAACTGAGAATCCTGTGACAAACGATAGACGAACATGAAAACACCTGTGATCCGATATGATGAAAACACACTTGATACAGGAAATAAAATAAAATCCAAATGGGCACGAGCACACAATAAAGGGTGACAGGCGAGGTATTTTCAATGATACCTGTAACAGGGATCGAAAATGCTCCACCATGAACTGGTCTCCGTTGGAACGTGGTGTCGTGTGCACTCCCGGCGCTGCTGCGGTGCAGGTGGTAACAGGTGGCAGCATGTGCAGTATTTTACTGTATCCATCTCCACGTCAACACTGCGTACCGTGGAATCATAATCTATTCCTTTGTGTTTGGTTATTATTGCCCTTCATGATTTTAACTATGGCTCCCAAGTGGAAAACTGTTGTTAGTGGTGAACCAAATGTAAAATGGTCAAGGAAATTTCCGCCTTTTTTGCATTGGGAGCGGCGGTGATTCCGGTAAAGCACTCCAGTACATGACGCATGAGTTTATAAGTGCGAGGAAATGTGACCCGCCGCGTAAAACAAGGGTTTACTGTTCAAAAACCCACCTCGTATGAGAGCATAATTTGTTAACATCAAAATTTTTATGGAAATGAGGACAATTATTAATTGCAGTTTACTCCATGTATTAAGCAATAGAAATATTTAAACAATTTTTCTTTCTTCATGGTTACAATAGAATTTCATTACAGATCCATCCCAGGCACAGACTGAGCAGATGAAAGCTCTAACAAGTGCAGCCAGCACAAGTGTTAGCTCATGTATTGTAGACTATGCAACAAGAGAATGATGGTGTTTTCAAAGCACAGATACTTTGGGTCTCGCTATTCATACAAGTCGTGTGAGGACACAGGCCTTCTGTTCCATAAAATGTTTCCGGATAGTAGCATTGCTCTCAAAGTTCAGTGTGCTGAAAGTAAGACCGCCTATTTGAATGTGCTTGGCCTTGCACCCCATTTCCAAAGCCTCTTGAAACAGAAAGTAGACAGCAGATATGTCGTCCTATTTAATGAGTTGCTGGATAAAAATCATCAAAAGAAGCAACTGGACTTCCACATAAGACGATGGGAAAATGACAAAGTTACGTCCAGATGTATTGAATTCCAGATTTGTTGGACACTGCACGGCTGAAGACATGCACATTGAATGTCATTCAGTTTTGGAAGGCTTGAATACAAGAAATGTTGGCTTGTGTCAACTGTCGAACTTGGAAACGAAACAAACTATGGCAAGTCACTGTTAGATGTGGGGAGCTGTAACCTGCATATCCTTCATGGTGCATTCCAAACAGGTGTGGTAAGTCTGGTATTGGTATCGACAAGCTATTACGTGACTCTACACATTGTTGCGTGACTTACCTGCTCATAGAAAAAAATTACACAAAGGTCGCAGAGGGTGCCAAAGTCCGTTTGAAGTTTTGCCAAACAAGGTGGCGAAACAACAACCCCTGTGTGTCAAGAGCCATTGAACATGCCAATGTCACTTGTTACATCAAACATTTTGTTTTAAAAGTCCTGAAAAACACCTTTTTGTCATGGGAAAGTACTGGAAATTTGATCTTCCATGGCTGTGTGAACCATGACAGGGCCAGGATCACTGGTTGGACCTTTTTTGTCCCCCGTCGCACAGCGGAGCGAAAGGGGGATTATGGTTTTCCCGTCCGTCCGTCCGTGCGTGCGTGTGTGCGTGGGGGCGTGCGGGCGTGCCTGCGTGCGTGCGTAAGCGAAGGACCGCATTCGAATTTGGTGTGTGGGTGCAACCCACGTCAAAATCCAAGATGGCCGCCGCCATGTATGTCTGATGCCATGTATGTCTGAACCTTGTGAGCTGAATATCTTGAAAAATAAGCGAAGTACCAACTTCTAATCTGGTGTGTGGATGTATCTCGGCATAAGGAAGAACGCTATTGAAAATTGGGTCGCCACGTCAAAATCCAAGATGGCCGCCACCATATATATGTCTGAACCTTGTGAGCGAAATATCTCGAAAAATAAGCGAAGTACCAACTTCTAATTTGGTGTCTGGGTGTATCTCGGCACAAGGAAGAACGCTGTTTAAAATTGGGTCGCCACGTCAAAATCCAAGATGGCCACCGCCATGTATGTCTGAACCTTGTGAGATGAATATCTTGAAAAATAAGCGAAGTACAAACTTCTAATCTGGTGTGTGGGTGTATCTAGGCATAAGGAAGAACGCTATAGAAAATTGGGTCGCCACGTCAAAATCCAAGATGGCCGCCTCCATGTATGTCTGAACCTTGTGAGCGAAATATCATATCATAGCATGTTTTCTGCGTCTTCCACTTTGTCAACTCACATCACTTCCCCGAAGGGGGATCGAGGCATAACGCTTGTTGTTTTTGTTTTGATGTACTAATGCATAGAACATATAGCAATGGGCGTGGGAGACAAGAGGGGCGAAAGAGGGGGCAATAACAGGGACGATATGTGGATCGAGAAAGAGCTGTGGTGGAGTACACGGGATAAACAAGATGGACACTACAGGGACTTTCAGGAAAGCTAACAGGGAATTTGAAGGAGGTGGGTTTTGGGTGGATTAACGGTGGTAGAAAAGATCATGGTTTTGGATGGGGGAAGATAAGAGATGGTGGTGAACAGCTGTTTTGAAGACCTGGAAGGAGGAGTTGGTTTGAAGAGAGTGAGGGAGTTTGGTCCTGAGGCAGGAAAAAAGAGGAATGAATGAGTGAAGGTGAGTGGAGAGTCTTGATTTTGGCAGTTTCACCAGAAGAGGGTTGCTTGCAGATCTTGTGCGACCTATAGGAATATTTGTGGGACAGAGCCCAGAGAGAGAGCTGGGGTGGGCAAGGCTGGAGAGGAGTCAGTAGAAGACAGAAAGACCACCAACCTGCCTGCGGTGAGTGAGTGAAAGGCCCTCGGAATCGGCTTCATTGCAGGAGATTCCAATGTTTCTGAATGCTTTGGTTTCTACAGCATGAAGCCGAGCTAGGTGTGAGGCAGGAGCACCAGCCCAGATAGGAGAGCAGTACTCCATCAAGCTGCGGATGAAAGCTTTGTATGTGGTGAGTGTAGTGAAATTATACTGAAGGTGAACCCGGGAGTGCTCGCTTATCCCACTAAAGGGGCGTCTATAAGACCCGGGACAACCGCGGCGCAAGGACACTCCAGCGACACTTACTGTGACATATAGTCCTGTAGTTTGAATGGTATGTACGCACCTATATGCTGGACTTGCTTGCTTTGCCTATTGATATCGGTCATTGCCCTTGTAATACTCCGATTCTGATGTCTATTGCATGAATGTATTTTACAGGATGTTACCACAGATCTAAATGATATTAAACCTACCCAAGGTACAAGTCGTGTCTGTGGTTGATTTTCACGACATTTAATATCATTTATATCTACAAAATGGCTGAACCCAAGATGATCATGGTACCGATTCTCGACGCCGACGCACAAGCCGAGGAGTCGGGGTCGGAGTTCACCCACTGGCTCAAAACGCTGGAGAATTATTTCGCAGCATATGAAACAGAGCCCACCGCCGCGGCTAAGCTGTCCGTGTTACAGTCGAAAGTCCACCACCGCGTTTACCGGTGCATTGCTCGATTTGAGACGTACGCTACAGCTCTGGCCGAGCTAAAGCGAATATACATAAAGAAACGGAGCGCCGTGTACGGCCGGCACCAGCTCTCTCAGCGGCGACAACAACCATCGGAATCGATCGATCGCTACGCACAGGAGCTGCGACACCTTGCGGACAGCGCTCAGGAGGTACGGACACACGAGCAAGTCCAGGATGACCTTCTCCGAGATTCTTTCGTCTCTGGAATCAGCTCTGGAGCCTTGAGGCTCCGACTCCTGGAGACCGCGGAGCTGACGTTCACGGAGGCACTACGGCTGGCTCACGTCTTTACGGATGCCCGTGAACAATCTACCGCTTATGACCACCCACGAGTCGTGGCGAGGACTTCTCAACTCGCGCGACCGGAGAGGGTTACCGCCGAGGATATGGGGGAGGACTCGACCACGGCCGAGTCTCTGGGTGCTCCTGAAGCGGACTCGGCTTCTGGCCTGACTGCTGCTACCGCTGCCCGGCCACGGCCTGAACGGTACGCGAAGTGTTATTTCTGTGGCAATCGGCAGCACCCTAGATCAGAAAGCCCGGCTCGGGAGGCAATATGCCATCTGTGCTCCACCAAGGGCCATTTCGCGAAGGTCTGCAAAAAGTCCGCGCGAGGTACGCGAGCCCGCGCGGCCTTGAATGGGCTTATCGCTGAGCCAACGGACTGCGCACCGAGCGGAGCGCCCCGCCCGGCCTTGATGAGAGTATCCCCTCCTCGTGGGCCCCTGGCTGCACGCTCGTCCTTGGTGGGGGACATCGGGCCGCCTAAACAACTGGCGCGACCACGACCGGCCGCGGAGCGATCGGCCTTGGCTGGCGTCCGGACGCCCACCTCAAACAAGCAACAGGGTACTGCTTTGCAAACTCCTCTGGATTCGCAGCGAGCGCTGCACGGGACTCGAGCGCCCTCTGACGGCGGCTCCTACGAATTACCCGCCCTTGCTCCAGCACAGCCGACTATGCGCTTGTCACGAGGATCCTCCACGGGCTGCCCGAACGACCGGCAAACTGCAGCCGGCGTGGGAACGTCCTCAGACAGTGGTTTTTACGATTTACATGCTCCTGCTCCAGTGCGGCCAACTATGCCCTTGACACGGGGGTCCTCCCCGGGCTGCCTGAACGACCGGAAAACTGCAGCCGGTGTGGGATCCACTCGTGAGGTGCAATCTTCTCGCCCGGACGGCACAATACCTGCCGGGTCTTCCGGCCTTGCGCAGGCCATCATTCCGCTCAAGGTCGAGGGCGTTTTTGCGCGAGCCTTAATCGACATGGGGTCTACGGATAGTTTTATCGATCAACGACTAGTGCATCAACCTGGGTGGCTGGTTCTCGGGACTACAAGATGGATCTTCATGGCCTCCCAAGGACTTCGGCTGAGCACAAAAGGGGCATGTTGATTAAAATTTGTGATAAATGGACGCACTTTCCCAGACGTGTATCTCATGGTATTACCTGCGTTATGTGCCGACGTTCTGTTAGGACACGATTTCCTTAAGTGACATGGATGTTTGGAAATGGACTTCGGTGGGCCGGACACGCTTGCTGTGTGCGCCCTCGCTCAGATGGACGTGGAGCCTTTCTCGCTGTTCCCCAACCTCACCACTGATTGTACCCCTGTAGCCGTAAAATTGCGGCGCTACTCTCGTGCAGACGCGCAATTCATTGCGGAAGAAACGGCCCAGCTCTTAAAGGACGGTATTATAGAACCCAGTCGGTCGCCGTGGCGGGCCCAAGTCTTAGTAGTGCGAAGTGAGGCCCATCGCCGGCGCATGGTAATCGACTACTCACAGACGATTAATCGTTTTACACAGCTGGATGCCTACCCCTTACCGGGGATGGATGCACTGGTACGCCAGGTGGCCCTGTACTCCGTTTACAGCACTCTCGATCTGCGTAGTGCGTATCATCAGGTCCCCATCTCTAGGGCTGATCGCGTCTATACAGCCTTTGAATCGGGTCAACGGTTGTACCAGTTCACTCGACTCCCTTTTGGGGTAACTAACGGGGTCGCTTGTTTTCAGAGGGCTATGGATGACCTCGTTACGAAGGAGAACTTGACCGATGTCTTTGTCTATCTGGACAATCTTACGGTTTGTGGGTATGACCAGGGGCATCACGACGCTAATCTGAAGCGCTTCCTCGAGGTCACGCAAAAATATCGCCTAACCATGAATGAGGCTAAGTGTCGTTACTCTCTACGCACGGTAGATCTTCTGGGGTACACCGTGACCCATGGCTCTGTCTCTCCGGATAAGGAGCGTCTGCGACCTTTGCTCGATATGGCTCCGCCTAGCGATCGGGCTTCACTGAAACGCGCTCTTGGGCTGTTCGTCCACTATTCAAAGTGGGTGCAAAATTTCTCCGCGAAGCTCCGCCCCCTCATGGCCTGCGACATGTTCCCCATGGGCCCGGCCGACATCGCTGGCGCCGCTGTAGCGACAATTGACGAGAGTGCATCTTTCGTCTTGGAAAGTGATGCCTCGGATCATGCGATAGCGACGACTCTCTCCCAAGGGGGACGCCCTGTGGCTTTCTTTTCGCGGACTCTCACCTCCGCTGAGCGGAGGCATTCATCTGTCGAAAAGGAAGCGTACGCGATCGTCGAATCGATTCGGCGATGGCGGCCGTACCTGCTCGGGCGGTGTTTCCAAATCGTCATGGACCAACAAAGCGTTGCATTCATGTACGACACCTTGCATGCTCAACGCATTAAGAATGAGAAAATCACTCGCTGGCGTATCGAACTCGCCGACTTCTGCTACACCATCAAATACCGCCCGGGGAAGGATAACCTGGTCGCCGACGCCTTATCGAGGCTGGCCACTTGCGCGGGGGTTGTCACTTTGGAGGGGCTGCACGCTTTGCACGGCACTATGTGTCATCCCGGGGTAGCGCGTTTCGCGCATTTTGTGCGCAGTGGTAATCTGCCGTACTCGATTGAGGACATCCGCCGGATCTGCCGTGATTGCACTATCTGTGCGGAGCTCAAACCGCGTTTTTACAACCCTCCTATGGGGACGCTGGTTAGGGCTACTAGACCGTGGGAGCGATTGGCGATGGACTTCAAAGGGCTGCTGCCGGTGTCGAGTAACTCTCGTTATCTGCTCACTATCGTTGATGAGTATTCGCGATTCCCCTTTGCTTATACGTGTGGGGATATGTCGGCTGCCACGGTTATACGGTGCCTGCAGAATTTGTTTTCTATGTTTGGGTATCCGGCCTACATGCATACCGATCGGGGTGCGGTGTTCCTGTCTCAGGAGGTGAGGGGCTACTTGCTCCAAAATAATGTCGCTTCGAGCTACACCACCCCGTACCGGCCCCAGGCGAATGGGCAGATCGAACGCTTTAATGGGATTATATGGAGGGCCGTCATGCTAAGCCTCAGGACCCTCGGCCGGGGCCTCGATAAATGGGTGTGGTCGCTACCTGCGGCTCTAAACTCGATCCGGGCTCTCCTATGTACCGCCACCAACCAGACTCCTCACGAAAGACTGTTCCACCACCCTAGAAGCTCGGGTAGTATCCAATCTTTACCCAGCTGGCTCGCTGAGCCGGGGCCGGCCTATCTCAAACGAGCGGTTCGCGCTAGCAAGTACTACCCCCTTGTTGATAAGGTGCGGGTACTCCAGGCTAATCCCGAGCATGCTCGTGTGATAACGGCAGACGGACGCGAGTCTACTGTCTCAGTACACCATCTCGCCCCTTGTGGGGTCGACGACAGGGATATCGACGAACCAATCTACGAGTCTATGGACTCTACCGAAGCTTCCTCTATGGAACTACTGCCGTCACTTCCGTCGTCGCTTACTCCCTTGCCTGATGGCTCTGGGGTTCCCCTTCCGACACCCACCTCCGGCAGCTATTCCGACACGGGGGACTCCGGGCTTGGGGACGCCGTACCCGGTAGTCTCCGGACACGAACTGGCAGGGTAGTTCGCCGCCCCGACCGCTACGGGTGGACCGACTGACGTGGATTGACGTACCCCATTCGATTATTGCTGACGCTTGCTTGCGACCTGCCTAGCGGCAGTATAGTTTTAACGGCGGGGAGAATGTAGTGAAATTATACTGAAGGTGAACCCGGGAGTGCTCGCTTATTCCACTAAAGGGGCGTCTATAAGACCCGGGACAACCGCGGCGCAAGGACACTCCAGCAACACTTACTGTGACATATAGTCCTGTAGTTTGAATGGTATGTACGCACCTATATGCCGGACTTGCTTGCTTTGCCTATTTTTGCCTTTGCTTTGCATATTGATATCGGTCATTGCCCTTGTAATACTCCGATTCTGATGTCTATTGCATGAATGTATTTTACAGGATGTTACCACAGATCTAAATGATATTAAACCTACCCAAGGTACAAGTCGTGTCTGTGGTTGATTTTCACGACAGTGAGGAGCTCAGGTGTGCCAAGAAAATGGATGCCCGTAGGATGCCCAGTCGTGACTGGCTTTGGAGGCCAGCTTGGAAATGTGGTTTCCCAGGAAAGATCATGGCAGATAGTGAGACCCAAAAGCTTGAGTGGCAGAATTTATTTGAGAGGTTTGTTGAGAAAGTAGAGGGGAGGGTTTTCTCTGCTGGGTGTACCCCACGCCTCCATGGGTGCTGTCTCTCACACTACGATGGTTACTTCACATTCCGCAGGAGAAATCTGCTCCTCAACCCTTTCTAAGGTAACATGTAAATGAACCAGGCATCCTCAACACATCCTCAACTTGTAAACGAACCAGGCAAACCTCATTAAAGCTCAAATGTCCACGAGGGACTTCAAGAACGGAGCAGAGCAGAACAGACCAACACAGGCAGACCGTGCGGAGACTTCAGCCCAGTGAAATGTCCTTGACAAAAGAGCACAGCTCCAGTACCAACAGAGGTAAACCAGGCAAAATAGAGATTTACACCATAACACCCCTCCAATGAAAGAGAGAATGTAGAGAAAAATAAGAGAAGAGAAGAAAAAAGAAAAGAAAAAGAAAGCAAAAGAGACGAAACCCTGGAAGGGGGGGGGGGGGGGGGTGGGGGGGGGGGTGGGAAGAGGAAATGAAATTTGTGTCACACGCTGAGCGACATCATATCGATCCTTTTGATGGTCGCTTCATCTCACCTTGTCTGACCCTTGCTGGCTTGACAGGTAGGACATATCATGTGACATCCTTATTCCAACTAATCGAACCTGTTGACAGCACACAACACTGCCTTGCAATGGTGGGTGAGGTCAGGGGAAGATACCACAAAGAGGGTCAATGATAACGTGGCCAAAAAGCAGGCCAATCTTCAACGAAATGTGAAGTCCTTGTTACAGGTTAAAAAAAACCAATCTATCCTATGCCAGCACATGGTCCAGCCTCGGGGCTTACACTTTACTAACTTCCCTGTACCCCACATGTACCTTCATTTCAGGTTTGGCTGTACCTTCATTCCAGGTTTGGTTGTACCTTCATTCCAGGTTTGGTAATACCTTCATTCCTTCAGTACCGTACCTTAATTCCAGGTTTGGTCATTAGTGTTTTATTTCAGCCACCCACCTGGGCCAAGTTTCATTTGGCTGACTCGCCTCAGCAGAGGCTTTTGGTAAGCTACCCATCATCACCTGGACAACATACCCCGAGTTACTTAACATCATTTTAAAAGAGGTTGTGCTTTCTTCCTTGACCGCTTATATTGCCAACAGTACCAGTTTAGCATAATCCTCCTCAGAATCTTGCATACTGGAGTATCCTTCACTCACTATACCTTTGATTTCTATACACCTGTCATGTGATATTTCATTCCCACAAGCCTTAGTATTCACCACACATTCACCACGCTGCAATACCGCTGCCTATACTTTTATAGTTCTGCAGGTATGGCACTTTCGGATTGCTTGCTTGACAACCGATCATAATGTACTCCATCACACACGGCTGTACTATTTATGATTTCATTTTTAATCACGTGTGATTGTGTCACATGTTATGTGCAATTTGCACCCAGTGTGTCCTCTGTTCTCATAATCATTTCCAGTTCCGCATATCTATTGCCGGCCTTCATAATGGCTCCAGCTTCATCCCCACAGAGTCCATCAGCATATTTATTCGGCAAGTATGTTGATCTGTTCGTTTATTTGTCTGTCTGTTTGTCTGTCTGTTTGTCTGTCTGTCTGTTTGTCTGTCTGTCTGTCTGTCTGTTTGCAGCACTACGTCTACACCGTTGCACGTAGAATTGCCAAACTCTGCACACACACGTATTTGTCTTGCCCTCTAATATACTGTGCCCAAATGATGACGTCATCGGTCACGTGGTTTGGCCGCCATCTTGGAAAAACCGAAAAACGTTGCACCTCCATATCTCCGAAAGTGCTGAAAAGAAAAAATTGAGACATGGCTCATTGTAAAGAACTCTCGATGGGGAATAAAATATGTTAATGATGACGTCATTGGTCACGTGGTTCGGCCGCCATCTTGGAAAAACCGGAAAACTTTACACTGTAGGAGCTATGCTCCAACGTAAATCGGAAGAATGGACGCGACAAAAAGCTGGAATTCGTCCGAGTTTCTTTATTGTCTCAAATCAACTCGGGTACTCTGAAAAGCCCGTTTATCGGGCAGCAATATATATACACATTATCCCGGAGCGTTTGCCCGGGAAAGGCGAGAGGGGGCGTCCTGGACGAGGCCTGGCAATTCGAGAGCGGGCATGCCCGGGCGTCCTGGGCGAGCCCGGCATGGTGATCGCTCCGCGTCCTTGGTAGGTGCAAGGCGATTGTGTATACTCAGCGGTAGCCGCTACACACGTCCCCCCAGAATCGACTTGCACCGGCAGGGTCAATTTAAGGGGGGGTCCTGATGACCCGGCCGAAGCGACCCCTGGCGGGTCGTGGGGGGGGGGGGGTCTGGTGTGGTGGTGGGCGGTCGAGTGGGGGGCACCGTGGATGGGGGGCGGCCTTGCCGCGGAAGGGCCAACCGTGGCGGTTAGTCGATGTCCACGTGCGCCGGCTTGAGGCGGTCCACCGCAATCCGGTCCGACCTGCCGCCGATGTCGATGACGAACGACTTGTCGTCCCGTCGCAGGACCCGGAAGGGCCCGTCGTACGGCGGCCGGAGTGGCCCCCGATGTGCGTCATGACGCACAAAAACGTACTCCGCTGTGCGAAGCGCTGGGGGGACGTAGGACTGGGGGTCACCGTGGTGGGACGTTGGCACGGGGGCAAACGGTCGGGCGGTCTCCTGGAGGTCCGAGCGCTGGTGAGCTGTGGACCAGGGACTGGTAGCGTCGGGCACGAATTCGCCCAGGATGCGTAGCGCCTGGCCGTAGACAAGCTCGGCGGTGGACGCCCGGAGGTCCTCCTTGGGGGCCGTGCGGAGGCCCAAAAGGACCCACGGCAGCCGGTGGGCCCAACCGCCGTCCTGAAGGCCGGCCATGAGCGCGGCCTTCATGGAGCGGTGGAATCGCTCGCACAACCCGTTGGCTTGGGGGTGGTAGGCCGTAGTACGGTGGAGCTTGACCCCCAGGTTGCAGGCGACCGCACCCCACAGCTCGGAGGTGAACTGCGGTCTGCGGTCCGACGAGATGTCCGCCGGTGCGCCGAAGCGGGCGACCCAGGTGGCGATGAAAGCCTGCACCACGTCGGCAGTGGTGGTGGAGACGAGGGGAACGGCCTCCGGCCACCTGGTGGTCCTGTCCACCATGGTGAGCAGGTGTGTGAAACCCCGTGATGGGGGGAGGGGGCCCACCAGGTCCACGTTGACATGGTCGAAACGTCGTTCGGGCACGGTGAAAGGTGCCAGCGGGGCCTGGGTGTGTGTTGGTGGACGTTGGCCTGTTGGCAGGCTGTGCAGGTGCTGGTCCAATCGCGGACGTCCCGTCGAAGGCCGTGCCAGACGAATCGCGCCGACACCAGCTTCTGGGAAGCTTTCCGGCCCGGGTGGGAAAGGCCGTGGAGGGAGGCGAAGATGCGGCGTTGCCAGGTAACGGGCACGATGGGGCGAGGCTGGCCTTGGGAGACGTCGCAGAGCAGGACAGTGTCCGCGAAGGGGATGTCGGCCAGGCGGAGGCCCGTGTCTGCCGCCCGGAGGGCTTGCACCGTGGTGTCGGTGGTTTGGTCCGCCACCATAAGCGCGAAGTCCACGCCGAGGTGGACCGCGTTCGCGCTGGCCCGAGAAAGACAGTCGGCCACGGCGTTGTCTTTGCCGGCGACGTGCCGGATGTCCGTGGTAAACTCCGACACGGCGGAGAGGTGGCGCTGTTGGCGGGCCGACCACGGCTCCGTGACCTTGGCCATTGCGTAAACCAACGGCTTGTGGTCGACGAACGCCGTGAAGGGTCGGCCCTCCAGGAGGTGGTGGAAATGGCGAACGGCCAGGTGGAGACCGAGGAGCTCACGGTCAAACGTGCTATATTTGAGCTCGTTCGGCCGGAGTTGCCGGCTGAAAAAAACGAGTGGCTGCCAAACCCCGTTCACCCATTGCTCATGTACGGCGCCCACCGCGTAGTCGGAGGCATCCGTGGTGAGGGCGATGGGAGCGTTGAGCACCGGGTGAGCGAGCAGTGTTGCGTCGGCGAGGGCCCGCTTTGAGCTTTTAAAGGCCGCGTCCATTGCTGCGGACCAGACGACGTCGTGCTGTGCCGGCTTGCCCCGGAGGGCTTCGTAGAGGACCCGCATGAGTTGAGCAGTGCGGGGCACGAAGCGGTGATAGAAATTCACCATTCCCAGGAATTCCTGCAGGGCCTTTATGGAGCGGGGACGCGGAAACGTGGTGATGGCCTCGACCTTGGTTGGCAGCGGCACGGCCCCGTTCTTGGTGATGTGGTGGCCCAAAAAATCAACGGCCGTCGTGCCGAAGTGGCATTTGGCCGGGTTGACGATGAGGCCGTGCTCGCTGAGGCGCCCGAACAGTGTTCGGAGGTGGAGGAGGTGCTCGGCCCGGGACGTGCTGGCGACGAGGATGTCGTCCAGGTAAACGAAGAGGAACGGCAGGTCGCGCAGCACGCCGTCCATCAAGCGCTGGAACGCCTGAGCCGCGTTCTTGAGGCCAAACGGCATTCGCAGGAATTCGAATAAGCCGAACGGCGTGATGACGGCCGTTTTTGGGACGTCGGCCGCCCTGACAGGTGCCTGGTGGTATCCCCGTATTAAATCGATCTTTGATAAAATGACCCGTCCTGCCAAACGGGCGGAGAAGTCTTGGATGTGCGGGATCGGATACCTGTCGGGGGTGGTAGCGTCGTTAAGGCGGCGGTAGTCGCCACATGGGCGCCAGCCACCCCCTGGTTTTGGGACGATGTGTAGTGGCGAAGCCCACGCGCTATCGGAGCGCCGCACGATGCCGAGGTGTTCCAAAGCGTCGAACTCGGCTCCGGCCATGGCGAGCTTGGCTGGGTCGAGGCGGCGGGCTCTGGCGTAGACCGGCGGGCCCGTGGTTGGTATGTGGTGCTCGATCCCATGTCGTACTGCGACGGCCGAAAACGTCGGCCGCGTGAGGGCCGGGAACTCCGTGAGCAGGCGAGCAAACTCGTTCGCCGCCGGGAGGGCGCATGCCAGCTCGGTCGGAGCGGAGCTGCTCAATGTGCATACCAGGGAGCTGAAGGTCTCGGCATTGATGAGGCGACGCCGTTGGACGTCCACCAGCAGTCCGTGTGCGCAGAGGAAGTCGGCGCCTAGCAGAGCCATGGGCACGCTTGCGGTTACAAAAGTCCAATTAAAGCGTTGGCCGCCGAAGCAGAGGGTGACGTTGCGCGGGCCGAAGGTGCGGATGGCCGATCCGTTGGCCGCAACCAAGGAGGGGCCGCAAACCGCGGACTGCCTATCCTGATTGGAGGCGGGTATGACGCTCAGTTGGGCGACGGTGTCACACAGGAAGCGCTGTCCGGACGCTTTGTCCCTGATGAAAAGTAAGTTGCCCGTGTGGCCGGCGCTCATGGCTGGTAATGAACGCCGGCCCGGCCGTTTCCCGGCTTGCCGAAGGTGCACGGGGGTTGGCATGTCCGGGCCTTCTGTCCGAACCTGGCATGATAATAACACCACGCCTGGTCAGGTGGAGGCCCCGGTCGTCGTGCTGGAGGTGGTCGGCGCGGCGTAGCGGCCGCCAATTGCGTCGGCAGTTCGGTCGTCGACCGTGCCGGGTGCTCGGGCACCATGGGCGTTGCTTCGGACGGCGGTGGGCTCCAGGTCGCTGCTCCAATGCGTTGGCCTGCCGCGGAGATCTTGTCGGCTTCCCTGGCGAGGGCGCGGGGATCCGTGATCGTCGTGCTTGCCAGGGCGAGGCGTACCTGGCTGGGCAGCTGACGGAGGAAAAGCTCCCGGAACAGGAATGCCGGAGAGTGCTCGCCGAGCAGCGAAAGCATGTAGTCCATTCGCTCGGACGGGCGCGTGTCGCCGAGCTCGGGCAGGTCGAGCAGGCGCCGTGCGCGTTCCGCCGATGAGGGGGCGAAAGCGTCGAGAAGGAGCTTTTTAATCGCGTCGTATTTGTCAGCGGCTGGCGGGCTCTCGAGGAGGCTCAGGGCGCGGGCCACGGTAGCGGAGCCGAACGCTGCTACCACATGGTGGAAGCGGGTGTCGTCGGCCGTGATGCCTCGCAGGGCGAACAGGGAGTCCGCCTGGGTGAACCAAACCGCCGCGTGAGCCTCCCAGAAGGTAGGCAGTTTGAGGGTAACTGCCGTGTCCATGTCGGGTCACCAATGTAGGAGCTATGCTCCAATGTAAATCGGAAGAATGGACGCGACAAAAAGCTGGAATTCGTCCGAGTTTCTTTATTGTCTCAAATCAACTCGGGTACTCTGAAAAGCCCGTTTATCGGGCAGCAATATATATAGACATTATCCCGGAGCGTTTGCCCGGGAAAGGCGAGAGGGGGCATGCCCGGGCGTCCCGGACGAGGCCTGGCAAGTCGAGAGCGGGCATGCCCGGACGCGCCCGGGCGTCCCGGTTGAGGCCTGGCAAGTCGAGAGCGGGCATGCCTGGGCGTCCTGGGCGAGCCCGGCATGGTGATCGCTCCGCGTCCTCGGTATGTGCAAGGCGATTGTGTATACCCAGCGGTAGCCGCTACAACACCTCCATATCTCCGAAAGTCCTGAATAGAAAAAATTGAGACATGGCTCATTGTAAAGAACTCTCCATGGGGAATAAAATATGTTAATGATGACGTCATCAGTCACGTGGTTCGGCCGCCATATTTGTCCTAAATGGCCGATAAAAAAGTACATTCCGGCAAGTCCTCGGTCTCTGACCGATTTTTCATTTTTCTGTTGAAGGGTTTTTCCCAATTGTGTTAAACTTCTCGTTCTTATCTCCATCATGAATTATTCAAGGCTCTGAGTTCACACAAGCGAATTCGCTTCTGCAGTAAAGTGGTATGTGCCAATTGATGTGGGTTTTCATTGCCATTTGCAACACAACTGGAAAACCTAAAGAAAAACCCTGGGCCTATTTGTATGGGCAGTTTGTATTTAGTGAGCGAGGTCAACAAAGAGGATGTAATTAGAGTTTTTGAATTCAAATCAGTGTCTCTTCAAATTGGCAAAGAGTCCACTTATTATTTCCAACTTGTGTGTGCGAGTGGAATGAGAAGCACTCGGTACTTGAACTGGTCTCTGCTTTTGATTCATTTACTTTACATTTACTGATGAAATGTCTTGGGTCATTTGGCTTTGTGACTTCAGCTTCGCGTGAGCCTGGAAGAGTCCATTCGACAGCTGCGTTACCAGAGAGCGAGCCAAAGTGGCCAAAAGCTTCACCCATCTCCTCTCTCCAGCGTTGAATTTGAAAAGCCTGCGAAAGGTCTGTTGCTGTTATTATGCGTCAATTACGAATTACATCATTACCTGGGGTCCTGGCATGGTTCAAAGGGTCAACTTGACGCACCATAGTCCCAATGGTGTAAAAGATCTTTCTGTGATTCATTAACAAGGATTATCCGAGTGATGTTACCTTTGCACTTGTGGTAATGCTTGTTTCACGCAAGTTGGAGCAGGCACCATGGGCGTGCTAATAACAGACAGCACCATCCCGTTTGCACAAATAAACTATTTAATCCAACGACTCGAGACATATTTACAAACGCCATTCTGTGATGCATCCAAAGTAATAAGTTGTCAGTGTTGACTTATCTATCTATAATTCCAGTAATCTCTGTACGTTTGTACGTCTGTACGTCTGTACGTTTGTCTGTGACCGCTGTTTCTCGACAACTACCGGTCCGATATACTTGAAACTTGCCAGGTATATTGCTGGGGACCCGAGGATGTGCCTTTTCAAGGTTTGAAATTAATCGGACAAGTACTTACCGAGCTATGGCGATTTAGCCGTTCGCCGTTCGCTTTGCCGTTGCGAATGGACCAAACCATTCATGTAAATAGAGGGGGGGGGGGGGGGGGTTCTGTGGTCGTTCGCTTTGGCTTTGCGAATGGACCAAACCATTCATGTAAATAGAGGGGGGGGGGTTCTGTGGTCGTTCGCTTTGGCTTTGCGAATGGACCAAACCATTCATGTAAATAGAGGGGGGGGGGGGTTCTGTGGTCGTTGCGAATGGACCAAACCATTCACATCGAATCATCGAATCACATCGAATGGACCAAACCGTTCGCTTTGGACCAAACCATTGCATGTAAATAGAGGGGGGGGTTCTGTGGTCGTTGCGAATGGACCAAACCATTTCATGTAAATAGAGGGGGGGGGGGGATATAATTTTAGATATATATATAGTACGGGCATTGGCAAGGAACGGGCACCCACGTACGGGCAATGCCCTAGTATTACAAAAGCTACTTACAATGTACACAATGTACACTTACAATGTACACAGGCATGCATGGATTATGTATCGTCTCTCCGAGGTATTTAAAGAGTCAACATAAAGATAACGGAGCTCACTTCGCGTCGAAGGGTGACCCAAAGCGTCGAAGGGTGACCCAAAGCGTCGAAGGGTGACCCAAAGCGTCGAAAGGTGACCCAAAGCGTCGAAGGGTGACCCAAAGCGTCGAAGGGTGACCCAAAGCGTCGAAGGGCGACCCAAAGCGTCGAAGGGTGACCCAAAGCATCGAAGGGTGACCCAAAGCGTCGAAGGGTGACCCAAAGCGTCGAAGGGTGACCCAAAGTCAACCAGAGGAATATGGACATAAAGACACGGGTGAACAATTTCACAGAGAATTACATTGGGAGTTCCTTTCTGTTTTTAACTTGCCCCTCCCCCACCCCCCCCCCCCCCCAAGACGAAAGGGGATCGATGAGGTTAAAAAAAACGCATACCTTGGGTTAGCATAAGAGAGAGAGAGAGGCACAGCTCATAGTTCTTTGGCCAAATGTAGTGGTGTTCTAATTCCCAGTGCCAAACTCTGAGCGCGCACACACACACACACACACACACACACACACACACACACACACACACATACACACACACACACACACACACACACACACACACACACACACACACACTGTGATGCCATGTTATAAGAGCCATGCTATATGGAGGCCAGGCCCCCATACCATGAGGCTCTGAGTCAACTGTGTTCTCATCCCAGTCCGGCCTATGCACAACACAACCCTGGCTTTGGCATCAATTTGGATGGTTGAACTCTGCTCACATCTAAAATGTACCCAGCACCATCTATGGTTTTTACCTTTGAACCCATGGGATGCTTACCGAAATATTAACTCCATTAATATAAGTAATCCTCATCCCTTCTCATCACATGCCCATACCATTTCAATCTATTTCCCTGTACCTTCTTAGATCCTTAAACCACCTCACAGTTCCTCTGATGTATTCGTTCCTCACATGATCTCCTCACATTACACCACACAACCATCTCAGCATCCTCATCTCACATCTAATCTTTGCTCGGACCTTCTTATCATCGGCCATGTCTCCGTGCCGTAAAACAGCTACGGCCTCACTACCGTTCTGTCCACCTTCCCCTCAGTCTCCGGTATGTTTCTATCACAAGCACTCCTGAAACCTGCTTCCAGTTTCTCCATGCTGCCTGTATCCCGATGCACATCTCTCCATCTAGCTCGCCATCCTGCTGCACAACTGACACTGGCACTTAAATTTCTGCACCTCCTCGATCTTTTTTCCCATTGCGACACCACACCTTTTCCCTCTACCTCATAACTACTCATTGTGTTTCTCTTCACTACTCCCTCTTACCTCTTCACTACTCACTATTGATAAACTTCATAATATCGTCAAAAGCCCTTTTCCACTGTCTTCAATCTTTCACTGCCCAAGCAATTTGATGCTACCTTTCAGGCTAAGGTAGCACTTATTAGTCCCCTACCGGTGTACACCGGAGGGGACTATAGGTTTGCACGCCACCCGTCAGTCCGTCAGTCCGTCAGTCCGTCAGTCCGTCAGTCCGTCACGCAAAGAACAGTTTTCCGGACTTTTTTCTAAACGCTTAATGCTAATGATTTCAAACTTGGCACATGGTTTCCTCATGATAAGTTACAGATCAAGTTCGAACTTCACGACGTTTCGATCATTTTTGACAAAGTTATGGCACTTTGAACTTTGGTAATTCTGATAATTCTGATGATCCTTAAACTCAGTGCCATTTAAAGTTTTAATTTCCTTTAAAAAACATTTTCTCTGCAATAATAGGACCGATTGAGATAAAGTTTTCACCATATGATGGACTCGGTCTGTAGAATATTTTAATGGTAATTATGACGTCACAGGTCACGTGGTTCGGTCGCCATATTGTTTTTCGTGAAAACACGAAAACCCCTTTTTCTCTGCAACGGCTGAACAGATCGAGGACAAACTTTACAGGCAGAATCGCATACCCATGACGAACAAAAAAGTTACCGAGCATGACGTCACGCGTCACATGGTTTCAGAGTTATGACGTTTTTAAGCATGAACGTTTAAAACCGAGCTCCTCCCTCATTTTTGATCCAATCGAGGGGAAACTTCACAGATCTGTTCAGCATGTCAGTCTACTAAAATGTCTTTTTGGAATTTGCGATAGGGCACGTGGTTTGGCAGATATCGTTAATTAAACGAAAATATTTTTTAAAATGGATATCTCTTGAATCGCCAGTACCTCAGACCGTGAGTTGGTAATAATTTATATAATTCACACAGTGCAATACGTGCAGGCCGCTCCACGGAGCGACCTTCCGGGCTTATCAACGAGGCGAGGCATGACACACGTGTCTCAGCATACCTCAGATCAAGTTTGAAAACCAGCATCAAACGTGCATAAATTTGCATATTCGATCATTTTTGACAAAGTTATGCCACTTTGAACTTTGGTAGGGGACATGTATTGCAGCGCAATACTCAGAATGCGTATTTGAAGTGCACTGAGCAAACGTGCCCTGCATCCTTCCCTTTTGTCCTTGTTATGAAATACTTCTTTTTGTTTGAATCGTTTTTTTTCGCGAACATGTTGTTCAGTAAATTATTGGTGGGTGGGTGGTTCGTGTGCAGCCACGCTGCTGCTGGTTGCATCATTTATCAGTGGGTGCGTCTGCCGCTGATGCAATGCCTCTCCATAACCAGTTATCTGGTACTCATTTTGCCGACCTCGGAAGGATGACAGGCTGAGTCAAACCCACCTGGCGTTGATTCAACGGGATTCAAACTCAGGACCTTAGGATCCTGAGCCCGCCGCCCTAACCATTAGGCCAACACCAGGTGATAGTAAGTTTTTGGTGATTCAAAGAAAACAATTTCTCTACTTTATGTTTTTGCTTCATATATCATTGTTTCCTTATTTTCCTGAGATTGTCCAAATTACTAATGCCAATCAGCTTTTGGAATGCCTACATCGTGATCATACTTTTAGAACCTTTCGAGTCTGGTTTTAGAAAGTTACATAGCACAGAGACTGCCCTTTATTTTCAAGTCTGGTTTTAAGCAGTTACATAAGAAAGAGACTGCCCTTATGAAGGTCATGAATGACATCCCATGTAAAGCTGACCAAGCATTAGCTACAGTTCAAATGCTCCTGGACTTATCAGCTGCTTTTGGCACCATGGACCAAAATATAGAGTCCATGCATTTCCTGTTCAGGCCTGAGCTCCCGGACTCGTCGTTTCATACGTTTGGTGCTGGCCAGGTAGCTTGCATGATATTCCTTCCCTCCTCTCCTCCTCTGGCTCTTAAGGAGGCAGGCCAAAGCACAGCCTGTCCAGCTGACCACTGATGTGGCTGGTACCACTCCATATCCCTCCACCTGGCCTGGTGTTTGCCTCCAGACATTGGTGCAACCATGGGGGTGAGGGTGGGGTGTTCAGGTGGGCTTGCTCCCCCTCCCTTGGCTCAAATACTGGAGAAAATCCTTTGACTGGATCAGCACGACTGGCAGTGCATCGCAGTGGGCACATCTCAGTAGAAATTGCAATTGACACTCTTGCAAGCTCACCCCATCGCCCTGATTTTGTACTAGGAAAAAGAAAAAGAAAAAGAGCCACATGTCCATACAACTGCAGCTGATGCTCACGGAATATACAGCAACAAATCTCATCTGAGTCTTTCTCAGCAAATGCGTGTTGGACGAAAAGTCTGTGCAGTGATAGCAAAGGATTCTCCGAAGATACCCGGTACCAAAGAAGTTAAGTCTTTGTCTCAGATCCTTGGTCACAGTCCAAGTCTCACATCCATAGAGCAAGACTGGAAGCACCAAGGAATTAAGACTCGGACTTTCATCCTCCTGCATAGGTACCGACAGCACCATACCTCATGATCCAGTGAATCCTTGAATCCTTGAATCCCGGTGCCCGACCCAGACATCTATCGACCTCTGGCTCACAATATGCGGAGACACGACTATCACTGCCAAGGTAAGTGAATCTGTCTGTGACCTCAACATCCTCGCCACAAACAGGTGCAGACAATATAGCAGCATCCAAGATGTCATTGAAAGGCTGTATCTTCGTTTTGACTTGTGAGATTTATAATCCCAGTGGCTCCAACTCCTCATTCAGCGCCTTGTGGGCCCCCATAAGGATATGCAGAGTCTCCGAAAAGATGACTGCATCATTTGCAAAATCAAGGTCGGAGATGTTGACATTCCCAAATGATGCCTCGCAGCTAGATCTCTCTGATATCCTCCCCAGAATCTAGTCCATACAAGCACTGAAAAGTGTGTGGGTCAATACCCACCCCTGACAAACAAACTCCAGTAACAACTGGAAAGAAGTCAGACATTGAACCACCACAACTCACAGCACTATCAGTACCAGATTAGAGTTCAGAAATCAGATTGATCAGTTTTGGTGTCACCTTGCGAAGACCGAGACTCCTCCAGAGGAATCCTGATTTACTGAATCGAATGCTTTGCGGAGATCAACAGAGATTGCAAGCACCCCCTGCTGAAACTCTCGCCTGTGTTTGGTGAGGACCCAAAAGAGCAAGGATACGGTCAATCGATGACCTATTTGGTGTAAAAGCAGACTGATTTGGGCACTGGTGCTCGAGCAGATGTAGGCGAACCCTATGAAGAATTATCCGAGGAAAGATCTTGCCCGGCACTGAAAGCAGCGTCACCCCTCGGTAGTTGTTGCAGTCCTGGCGACCACCCTTCCCTTTCCAGAGAGGGACAACAAGGCCCCTCTTCCAGTTAGTTGGGATGATGCCTGTGCTCTGGAGCATAGAACTGCATGCAACAACATGAGAACAGCATTTCCACCAGCCTTGAGAAGTTCAGCATGGATGCCACAAATTCCTGGAGCTTTGCCCCTTTTCCACTGATTCTCTGCAACCTGTATTTCCACAAATGAAGGTGGTTCACAGCTGATTGGATGGTCAGCATCGGGATAGTAATATCCTTGACATCCAACTCAATAGCTGGTCAGTCAGCTGGGTACAGCTGCTCAAAATGACCTTCACTTCAGACTCCTCTGTCAAGATCTTATCCTCAGTCTCATAATACATTTGTTGACTGGTGTTACCTCAATTATTATGGGAGTCAGATTTATTGAACACAGCTCCAGCAACTCCTTGGGCATGGTGACCATTAGAGTGACCAGACCAATCGTAGGTGTAACCACCTGCCATTATCTCACCACTATCCGGTCTCCAAATCTCAGAAAGTGCTGCAATACTAATGTACACATGCTGGAGCTCATATGACAGCGGAGACGGGTGATCATCCTATTTTAGAGTCAGGACATTTCAGGCACCCACCCAAAGGTACCGCCTCAGGTTAACCTGAGGAGACCGCCGTTTGGTGGATGACACCTCAGCACCACCTCGACACACACCACCTCGACACACACCACCATGACACACACCACCACAACCCGCCCCAGCAACATTTCTCCGTGATTTTCCTCCTCTCATCAAAGAATATGGGTCCCAAAGGCTTTGCCTCAATCCCGTCATCTGGTGAGCTGCATGTAAAGGGCAGCTGCAAGGGAGGTACTCCCACAGGGTGTGTTTTTCTTCGTTTTATTTGCGTTTTGTGTGTGTTGTGGAATTAAGTGTTTTACGGTGGCTGGAGTTCAAATCCTGCCACTAACCACCTAGAAAGAGGTAACCCAAATGTAATGAGGACGTCCGCAGACACAGTTTGACACTAGATATGGAAGGCTCACAAAGAGCTCCTCCGCCCTTTTGACGGGTTTTGTTTTTAATCCTGCTGGGTGTCCTTATCCATACACCATCCTCACAAGGAAACCTGCTGGGGGAGACCGTTTAATCACCGATAACCTGACCATGAAACAGGTTAGTGCAGATTTACATGGTACCTGTAGCAAGTCATAGATGTTATCTGGCCTGACCTGATCCTCGATAAATGCCACTCCAGTCCAATGTCCTTCCAAATTTCGAGTTTCCCTCCTGATAGTTCCCTTCTGTATCCATCTTGTCCATTCCTTATGTCATCTCCTGCCCCCCCCCCCCCAATTCCTCTCCACATCCATTGTTCGTCTGCCTCCTCTATCTTGACCTTCGGCTCCGCTGTTGGCATTACACCCCTCTCGCTCTACTGTTTCTTTTGTCCCGTTGCATTCTGATCCAGTCAATTTACTAGTACGAGCTCTTCCACAAGCTTTGACTACGTATACAAAAATTAATCAATTTCCTTTAATCTTGATAATATCGCTTGAATCTGCTTGTGTTTAAATTGAAGAATAACTGTAACCCTGATTTGTGCTGACGTCACGTCGCGCGTCCATTATTGCAAATTACTGTTGAGTTAAACTGCCTCTTCTCTCAAGGCCCTAAACTTTGCCGGATTTTGCAGCCAGACATGTAGTTCAAGCTCATAAATCGAATCATATATCTCCAATCGTTCTGGAGACCTCGGTATCGGTTCCCTCCCCCCCTTCCCATGCCTCCTCCCTTAAGCCCTCTCCCTCCCACAGATCTCCCGATGTCCCTGCTCTCCATCTTGTTCTCCCGCTCCCTTTATCATAAATTTTACGTGTCGGTTTGTCTTTTTGTGATCAATGTTAGCTCTTACACGAGCCTCGATCTTGTATACAAAAAATAATAATCCTTTAGATCTTCACTGGATTCCAGCACCTCAACGCATTGATTTATAAATATTGTTGATGGCAATTGAAAACTAAAAACAAACTTGCGACTGCCTATGTGTCAAATTTACTCACAACTTACATACCAGCAAGAAAGCTTGTACAATGTTTAAAAAATCCGAAACTATCAATATGCCTTTTATGATTCACGGAGCCACCCAAATTACGGTTTTTAAAGAATTCGTGAAATCCCAGCTTGTTGCTTTTGCTTTTTGTGGGTTTACTTTTACAAAACCATATCTTTTATAGTTGCTTTGAATTTTTACGATCAAATTTTCTTTTACACGTGAAGTGCTTTGAGATTTTATTCCCGAATGAAAATGATGTAGATGTCAAGATATCAACCATTTTTATTGATTGAGCTGCTTATTCTGCATTTTTGCTTTTCTTGCCTTTTTCTTTGTGCAGTGCTTTGATATTTTGCTTCCAAATAAAAAGTGCAATGTAAAATATTGATTGATTGAAATGAAGTTTGCCAAACTATTTGCCCAATGTGGCTTTGAGCCGGTGTTGAACCAAGCAGCCCCAAATTATTTCATTTTTTTTTTTTTTTTTTGCATAGTGGTGCTGAAGTTGATTTGGTAAATGTATTTCCTTTACATGTGTCCTCAAATTGTGGTAAATAACGGCAGTTTTATTTAATTTGTAGCTCAAGCCCAATGCAGGCCGACATCTCCACTGCGTGAATGTCACAGTGTGACTGAGCCAAAGAGACTTCAAGCAGTTCATTTCTCCAATGGTTACACTCCACATACTCAGGTGCCTTCACTTTGCATTCTGTTTTGATCTGCTTTATTACCTCCACCACCAGAGGTGGATGGAGGTCCCTGTCTGGTTGTCTGTCTTTCTGTCTGTCGACAAAATTTTGTGGAGAGGTTGGGTGTGTGACAAGGCCAAAATTGTTAGATTTTGGTGAAGATCCGGATCTTAATCTAAGAATTTTTCAAGTGATTTTTCACCATTGACAAATAGGCCTAAAACCAATTTATAGCTCGACATTTCAAAAAGTTATGGACGGATTCAGCAGACACTTGGTTAACAGGTTGGGTGTGTAACAAGGACAAATACATGAAATTTTGGTGAGGATCCAAATCCGGATCTGGATACGAGATTTTAATTTTTTTTTTTTACGTGATTCTTCACCATTGAGTAATCAGGCTAAAAACGATATATAGCAGGATGTTTCAAAAAGTTGTGGACGATTTATGACAAAACTAGGTGGTCGAGTTGGTTAGGTGACAACAAGCCAATTCGATGTTTGTCATGTCCGGATCCAAATCCACCCTATCACTGGGATACAAAACGCAAACTGTTCGGCCTGGCGGAGGCATGCGCTCTACCGAGTGACGTTCCAGTTGTTTTTGTGGTGGAAAATGGTGTAGAGCTAAGTGGGCAAAATCCAATTGAGAGACGGACTCGTTTTTTTCTTTCTTACAAGTATTCATGGTATGCATAAAATAATGATGATAAAAGTGACTGCTTAATAAAACTTATATTTGACTTTTTCACAAGCTTACAAGCACGTTGCATATACAAAGGGTGTTCAAAAAGTTGTCGCCATGTGTGCAGAATGTCTTGGTAGTTAATCTCTGGCAGCCTTGTGTCATCCAATAAGTGACTGAATCTGTTACAATACTATATATTGTAACGATTTTGAGAAGTGTGTAACGAATTTGAGAAGTGTAACGGTTTTTGAGAAGTGTAACAATTTTGGAGGAAGTGTAACGAATGTGAAAACGTTACAATGTGAACGTTACAAAAGGTACGGTAACACCCTGTTAATGTAAATAATGGTCGCAGTCGGCGTCCTAGTTAATTGCATGAAACTTACACGCAGGTCACGATATATCTTTTAAATAGTGTATTTCCTTATTCCATGTAGGCTAAATATGTGTTTTCCCACTAGATTGACTTTGCATTGTATCAAACAAAATAAGCGTAGGCCCTTCCAATTTCCCCAAAACCTCCCTTCCAATTGCCTTCCGCATTTTGGCCGGTTTTCTTCAAACCACCATTGGCCACGAGGTAGGGTTGGGGAAGAAAGGCGTGTCTCCACCTCGTCATAAGAGGGAAGGAGTGAGCCAGCCCTAACAGCCAATCAACACCGCGGTGAGTGACCCGGTAGGCGTGCCCTCGGAGTCGGCGGCTTGATTTCGCTCGAGGTGATAAAAGCGACTGTAAGGGACTGCTTTAAGAGATGACTTGAAGAGGCCTTGGGAGATGAGCAAAGAGACTGCACCAAGAGGCGGTGAGATGCGAAACGCTCCAAGCCAAAGAGGAGAGGTACTCGGCAAGGGAACCAGCTTTGGAGAGACGCGCTGAAAGGAGGGAGACGGCTCCACCCCCAGGAAGAGGAGCAGGTGTGCCGAACCAGCGCGTGACGTCTACCGCAGTGGATACACGACGGAGGGTTTCCCGCCAAAACCGCGAGGAATTGCGAACTGCGGCCTCCCGACCTTGCCTCCCTCTCAAGCAATCCATCTCAAGCCTTACCTGCCTGCATCTATCCCCTGTGTAAGTGTGAACGTCCTGTCCTACTCATTGTCTTGGGGTTAAGTAAGAATGAATAGTGTAAGTTAACGATTCGCTGTGTTACTGCTTCTTCCATCCATTGCTTGTGTGTGTATAATAAAATCTGTTCTTCCTCCGTATTCTTCTTCTTCTTCTTTTTCATTCTCTTTCAGTCGCTTTAGAGATTTCCCGATTGAATATCTGTGGGGCGATCTGGTCAACGTCGGGTGGAATCGGGTTTTAATCGGGGAGTAACTGTTCGGACGCGGTTAAATACACCACCGCTCGGTCAATATAACATCTAAAACCCGCGTCTGTAACAATATATATATACATACACACACACACACACATGGTAATGGTAATATTTCAAATAAACTAGGACTGTCATAGGAGAGTTTTTCAGAGTTAAGGGTGTAGTACTGGTGAACAGGTGTTTTTTTTTGTTTTTTTTTGCTGAAAAGTTTCCTTATAGTCTTATAAACAAGAATCATGCTATTAGAGGTCATAGAAGTACCCCTAATTATTGAAAAATTCAAATTTTCTAACATCATACATGCCCCTCAATAACCGGAAGTAGAATTATTTGTTACTAGCCGAAACCCGTGGAACATCCACGGAAGGGAGGATGTGGTGTATGGATAGAGTGTACCATTATGGATGGCATCGGGGATTTGCTTGTCCGAGTAAGAGTTAGGAAGAAAGATCAATTTTCACTTGTGCAAAAATGCTACTCACAATTACATCGCCTGTGCGTCAGCCTGTGATTGAGCCAGAGAGTTGGCCTGTGAGTCAACTTCCTTTCCAATGTCTGCAAGAATTGAAATACTGATTGTGAATGTGTAAAATTATATGAAAGAAGAACATGCATATCAATAGACGATGTCATCGAAAAGGAGAGCAGCTGTCAATAGAAAAGGATGTCTGACTTATCAATTTGACATTATTGCACAGGAAATGACAAACAAAGAAACAGTTCATTTCCATCGGGTAATATTACGATGAGAGATCAGCCGATACCTTTATTATGTCCATCTGCATCCATGGCACTTAGAAGAAAAAAAACGTGGCATCAGCCAGCCGCAGCCAACTATCACGTACCGTCTCGAAGTCAATGCCATCCTTTTATCTCTTCGTATACAACTCACTGATCGCAACGTCACTCCATTTAACTTTATTAAAATGACGATAAAGACGTGAAACCCGTGGAACATCCACGGAAGGGATATAGTTCGTCTGTTTTCAGCTCGTTATCTTTAAGCTTCCTTACGTCTCGCCACCTGCTACACCTCTCTGAGTTACGAGGATTTATGCAACGCACCCCGAGTATCGCAACGTCACTCCATTTAACTTTATTAAAATGACGATACAGACGTTTCCTTATATATCCTAATTTCAAATGTTCAAGGGAATAAAAAAGCTTCCTTACGTCTTGCCACCTGCTACACCTCTCTGAGTTACGAGGATTTATGCAACGCACCCCGAGTATCGCAACGTCACTCCATTTAACTTTATTAAAATGACGATAAAGACGTTTCCTTATATATCCTAATTTTGAAATGTTCAAGGGAATAAAAAGACCATTTGGTTCACACCACCAATGTTCACACCACTCGACTGTCCAATCAGTGGACGGCTCGCTTCACCTTCGCCCAGCAGACGCCAATACGATGGCGTCGTAAGATGGCGTCGTAAGATGGCGTCGTAAGATGGCGAGGCAAGATGGTGTCGTAAGATGGCGTCATAAGATGGCGTCGTAAGATGGCGTCGTAAGATGGCGTCGTAAGATGGCATCGTATCGGCAGTTAATCGGATGCTTTTGGGCCCCAACGTCGGCTAATTCAGATTTTTCGAGTATGGCTGTACGTGATAAACAAAGAGCGCGGTTCGTAGATCGTAAATCCATTAGTGCCGTGGGCATCGGGTCACTGGGTGCGCCGTAAAAGGGATAACAAAGTCGAGTCCTTACGCTATTATTATATAGATTATTAATAAAGGCCTCAAGACCTATTCTATTCAACTTGAATTTAAAAACGCGACATTTCGGCTATTCAAGAACACATTTGTAACCTGTCAATCAAAAAGGAAAATGTTTTGTTGATCGTCTTCTCAACGAAACGTGTCGACAAAACCAAAGGAATATTCAGGATTTTCACAAAATCACAACAACTTGAAAGATACGCCAAAAACCTGAGGTGAATTCCGGTGATGCAGTCATCTTCTTCATCTGCGCCTCATTTTATTCATGTGAAAATGAATCGATTTAAAATTCCATAGAACTGTGTCGTTTATGTATATTTTTATTTTATTACATTCACGTAGTTTCACATTCTTGACTTCGTGGAGCTTCAATCTTTTGTGGTTCAAAAAAATAAAATAAAGATGGATTCTTCTTCATCGCATCGTATTCTCTTCCTGTGAAACTGTTTCTCCATTTAACGTTTCCAAAATCAAAACTTCAAAAACTTCTTCACTTCGATTCAAAAAAACTTCAAACTTCAAAAAACGTTTCCAAAACGTCACTCCATTTAACTTTATTAAAATGACGATAAAGACGTTTCCTTATATATCCTAATTTAAAATGTTCAAGGGAATAAAAAGACCATTTGGTTCACACCACCCATCACACCACTCGACTGTCGAATCAGCGGACGGCTCGCATCGCCTTCGCCCAGCAGACGCCAATACGATGGTGTCGTAAGATGGCGTCGTATCGGCCGATAATCGGATGCTTTTGGGTCCCAAAGTCGGCGAATTCAGATTTTTCCGAGTATGGCTGTATGTGATAAACAAAGAGCGCGGTTCGTAGATGGAAAATGCATTAGTGCCGTGGGCATCGGGTCACTGGGTGCGGCATAAAAGGGATAACAATTTCGAGTCCTTACGGTATTATTATATAGATAACTTTAATATGCATCATTCTTTTGGGCTGAAATTTGGACAGGATATTCAGAATATCACTTCCTTTAAAATGATGAAGGCTTTTGTTTATAGGAGTAGCCATTGTGGATTTATTGAAGGACAACCAAGTTTTATCTGGTAATTGGCATAATTAGCTAATTATTGAACATTTGACATAATTTCACAAAATCCTCTCATCAGGTAGTAGAGTAACACATGTATAATACATGTACCAAGTTTTGTGTGAAAAGAATGACAGGTGACATAGAAGATAGAAGTAGAAATGTGTTCTTTGTTTTTCCTTGTTTTTTATTGACGGTCTAATTTATGCAAATTATATGCATGTAATATGACAAAGAAGCATTGAAACTGGCCTGAGTTAAAGCCAAGATTATATCTTTCAAGAAAAACTGAAAATTAGATATTAACTTGACTTTGTTTTTGTGTAAAGGCCTCTCAAAGGTACCTATGTAGTTTTCTCAATTTTTCACCAGTACTACACCCTTAAAAAGGTAGATCCTACCTCCCACACAAAATATTAGTCAGATATTTACCTTATAAAAATATAGACCTCTATAATCGAGACTATCGTTGATACGATGAAATGATAAAACAAGTGCCAAGTTCTTGGGGGGGGGGGGGGGAAGAGGGTCTACGTCTTACATCCCCCGCTCCCCCTCCCACCCAAAATTCTCAAGACAACAAACGACTAACCCGTACTTTCTTCCAAAAACCTCCAGCCACCCGACCTACTCTACTCCCAATGGGGCCTACGCTATCCTTGAAACTTTGGTCACAATCAAATAAAGTGCTTACATCTTCTTAAAAGTGGTTATATGTGGCTTAGGGGTAAATGGAGCACACTTTAGAATACTTATTTCCTTGTGTATGTGAGAATAAGAGTGTTGTAATTGATGTAATTAAAGAGACCGTGTCGAGCAAAGTGTTCAGAAAGCTTTTTACCTCCCTTGCCCAAGTGTCTGTTTCTAAGACCCCACTTTCTCCCTCCCTATTTTCGTGAACCTTCCTTGTCAAACAATAGGTCTAAGCTAGCAGGGACTCGTGGAAATTCCACGTAATGTAAAATGTGAATGCAAGTCCTCAACTTACCCCTCCCCACCCTCACCCCCTTCCCCACCTTACCCACTGCCACCCTCACAAACCCCAAGTCTTCAGCCTCTGCCTCCCAAAACTAAATCCGCACCTTCCCCCTTCCAACCCTATGACGTCTATCCTTTGCCCACTCCAAGCCTTCAAACAACCTCCCCACCTGTCATGATCACCTGTCCAACTCACGATCCCATGAGGTATGCAGAAAATATATCTTACCAAGAGCAGGTCATGGCCCATCATGGTCACCTATGCAACTCACAATCCCACGAGATATGAGGAAAAGATATGTGACAATATATGACCCGAAACCAATTGTCTTATTCCTGATGCAAATATACACATCATTAAAAGGAAATAATGATCTCGGACAAATAATTTTTATGAGTTGGATTTATGTCCTGCTTCAGACAATGCCAATCCCCTCCCCACTTCAACCATTAAAACCTCTAAACAAAAAAACACAAACACAAAAAAACATATATATGCATACACATATATTATGGCGCTACATAGGGCTGACGGAATACCTGGACACCAAAATAGAGAACCCCACCCCCTACTCCCTCACCACCGAATATTACCCACTCTCACACTTCCTTATTTCACTTCCCATTATTGTCCGCAAAATTTGTTTGTGATCATGCAAGTTTCAAAGATCTCCCCCTCCAAATTGCCCCACCCACCTGTGACACTCCCGATGCGTCCCCGTTATGTCTGCGGAGTTTGGTGGTCCTACAATGCTGCGTTCTCAAGATATACGGGAGACATAAGGGAGCAGACAGATAAACAAACAGATAAATAAATGTAGCGTGACAATAAGGGCAGTTTTGTGTTTGTATCAGCTTCGCCCGAGGCGCGACAAGTGAGCAAAGTGAGCAAATGCACCGCATGTGGACCAATAAGTTTATTACATTTGCTCAGCATCGCCCAGGAAGTCTTGCCACATGCGCTGAACTGCGGGCCATTCTTCAAGCTGCAGTACATTCCATTATTCAGGACAAAAAGAGGGAGTAAATTCCATGATATCATTTCCCCAGATATTTGGCCATGACAGCTTTGAAGGATAAATTCAATTTTGAAAGAAAAACTAAGTAAAGGCGAAATAATAAGGAAAAAAAGGAACGATTGCAATGAGTGAATGCAATAATTGTTTATGCATAGACTATGCACAAGGTATATCAATAATATTACGAGTGATAACACTTTTACTCAGTCAAGCTGTAACATTCTTAGCCTCACAATTTCTGGTTTCTCAATCCAGAACAAGCAAAACTCGTGCGAGTATGACAATGACGAATAGTTTCTTTGAAGTCTATTTGATGGAAATATTGCAAACTGACTGCTTGGGCTTTGTTGTTTCTGTCGCAGATCCAAAGTGTCTACCACTCGTTGCAAGACCTTAGCAGCGATCACATGCAGCTTGCCAATGACTTTGAACGAGAAATAGAGCGAAGGACAAGGTTAGGCTGATTTGTGAAATTTTGATATTTCATATTATATGGCAATGCGGCAAAATGTTGATGCATTTGATTAAAATGAAAGGTTGATTAAAATGACCATTTTGGAATGGTTTCAAACAATAGTATACTGCTTAAATCCTTCTTCTTCCGCATTTTCCCCTGTATGGGGTGAGGTGTAATGGTACCAAGCTGCTGTTGCCCCACCTTTAATTGTACAATACTGCTCCACTGCCCTCTATCTCTCCCGCAACCGCCATCTTACTTGTATCCCTCCTCACAGGATCTTCTCATCTCAGCCAAGGTGTAACTCTATTCCTCCTACCTTGCTCCCTCAAGCGATTTGCTTTCTTTGCCATTCTCTCGACATCTATCTGCACCAGGTGCTCAGTCCACCTCAGCCAGCTCTTTACCAATCCCAGTCACAAATTTAATCCGAATGCATATACATTTTACAATCATAATTGTACATAGTCGTTTTGCACTTAGTGCAAATTATTATTACTTGCAAAATTGAAGGATCGCAAGTACAGATCGGAGACTGGGGACATTAAAATGAGCTCCATTCAACCGACCGATCATCCGTCCATGATGGATCATTCGTCCATGTACTTTTGTGTACGTGTTGCACCATAACAGTATTCCGGTGTGATGATGCAGGGTGATGAGGTAGATGGATCAGAGCAGAGTCGCCATTCCAATTCCAAATTCTTTTCCTGGAATAATAATCAAAGATGCACAACATGAGATGCCGGCCTGGCGTATTCAAACACAATATTCGCGGCAACCGGATGTGCTGTAAGAACAGTGGTGTTGACTGTTCAATTACTCATGCACAGAATGCTTGCATTAATCCTAATATCCCAACAAATAACATCGCTAACCAAACAACGTAATCAATCACGGTATCACTGTACCATCATTGTCCCAGAACACATTTGGTATGATGGATTGACAGAGATGGTTTGACTAAATGCTTCCATTGTTTTCCCGAGATTGTAGGCCTTAACTAATAACAACCCAATAATGCACTATGCGAATTTACTTGCAACATTGATAATAAACTCAACAACATCGTGCCTCAATATTCACTATTTTGAGAGAAATCGATCCATACCTGGAATAATAATCAAAGATGCACAACATGAGATGCCGGCCTGGCGCATTCAAACACAATATTCGCGGCAACCGGATGTGTTGTAAGAACAGTGGTGTTGTTCACAGCAGATGGTCTGAGGCTGCATCTCCACTCATCTATATAATAATAGCGTAAGGACTCGACTTTGTTATCCCTTTTACGCCGCACCCAGTGACCCGATGCCCACGGCACTAATGGATTTACGATCTACGAACCGCGCTCTTTGTTTATCACGTACAGCCACACTCGAAAAATCTGAATTAGTCGACTTTGGGGCCCAAAAGCATCCGATTAACTGCCGATACGACGCCATCTTACGACGCCATCGTATTGGCGTCTGCTGGGCGAAGGCGATGCCAGCCGTCCGCTGATTGGACAGTCGAGTGGTGTGAACATGGGTGGTGTGAACCAAATGGTCTTTTTATTCCCTTGAACATTTTAAATTAGGATATATAAGGAAACGTCGTTATCGTCATTTTAATAAAGTTAAATGGAGTGACGTTGCGATACTCGGGGTGCGTTGCATAAATCCTCGTAACTCAGAGAGGTGTAGCAGGTGGCGAGATGTAAGGAAGCTTAAAGATAACGAGCTGAAAACAGACGAACGATATGTCAATCTCTTTCTACACCGAACGGAAATAAAAGTATGAGAGCGGGAAGGCATGGCCTGAGCACTTCGAACAGAGAGGACTGATTGGACTTAACTTAAAGAGAAAAAATTGGAGCTTAACGGAAGAAGAAGATCCCATGAGCGCTCCCCTATGCCATCCATAATGGTACACTCTATCCATACACCACATCCTCCCTTCCGTGGATGTTCCACGGGTTTCACGTCTTTATCGTCATTTTAATAAAGTTAAATGGAGTGACGTTGCGATACTCGGGGTGCGTTGCATAAATCCTCGTAACTCAGAGAGGTGTAGCAGGTGGCGAGACGTATGGAAGCTTAAAGATAACGAGCTGAAAACAGACGAACGATATGTCAATCTCTTTCTACACTGAACGGAAATAAAAGTATGAGAGCGGGAAGGCATGGCCTGAGCACTTCGAACAGAGAGGACTGATTGGACTTAACTTAAAGAGAAAAAATTGGAGCTTAACGGAAGAAGAAGATCCCATGAGCGTTCCCTTATGCCATCCATAATGGTACACTCTATCCATACACCACATCCTCCCTTCCGTGGATGTTCCACGGGTTTCGGCTAGTTATTATTATTCAGACTGGTTTCTGAGTTTTAATATTAATCTCATCATTATTCTGAATTGTATAATAATCGCAGATATAAAACAGGAGATGCAGGCTTGGTGCCTTCCGATATGCCATTCGCGGCAACCTGAGGTGCTGTAAGAGCAACTGTGTTGTTAACACCCGGTGGTCAGCGGTTGCATCTCCACTCTTTGTGATCATTCAGGCTGCCTTCTGCGTTTTAATATTAATCTCATCATTATTTTGAGTTTTTTTTATGGGGTGGTAGTAATGAAAATGGGGGTAGTAGTTTTTCTCGTAACATACGCGACATTTCAAAAGCTGTTCAACAAGCCAGAAAAGGTATTTCACTCACCTTGCAAAAAAAAAAAAAACTTCCAAAAACAGGTGTGATTGGAAGATGTCACGCACCAAACCGAAACAGCAATGAATTGATAAAAATAAAAATACAAGATGAAATAATAGTTTCTGCATTGTAGAAACAGGAAGCACGAGGCACCTCCTATCGGGATGTAAAAACTCATGTCAGTGCAGCTGTACACCCAAAGGCACAACAAGGTATGTAGAGTAATCCACTGGCACGTATTGCAGATATCTATTCCTCGTGACATTATCCCAGCCTGATTACATCATGGCTGCGATTAAACCTGGGGTTTGCTAAACGGTTAAGGTGGCTGGCTTTAGATTTTTGGGTCTTGAGTCCAAGCCCCTGTCGTGGCATTGAAATAACTCCAGGTGGTTTGACTCAGCCTGTCATCCTTCTGAGTTCGGCAAAATAAGTGTTAGCTTACTGGTAACACAGGCACTGCATCAGTGGCATAGCCACGCTTCCATGAAATGATGCAACCAGCAACCACGGGCTGCGTACAAAAGAGCAATGGCTGTGCTGGGATGAATTCTGTTGCCATGGCAACCATCTTGATAACTCAGCTTATGTACGTAATATTTCAGAAACCTTTCAAGATATAACTTTCATATTACACACATATATTCCACATACAACCCAAAAGGTGGGGAATCCAGAGTATCAGCTCCTTCTCGTATACAGTATTAGTTTCCTGAGTATTAGTCGACTACAGGTCACAATTCTCAACCGATCTTCAAGAAACTTAACCAATTGGTGGAGCAAGTCAAATGCTAAAAGCCTATTGTTTTTTTTAGGTCTGCAGGTCAACAGCTCAAGGTCAAATAATAACAATTTTCATCCAATTGTTTTGACATCTACAGTATAGAACCACCTTTAGAGGCCATTTTCCCCCACAGAGCAGGGGTTGACCTTTTTCGGGCACCGTGGTCCCCTTTTTTGAAGCAATGTTTTATGGCCGGATGCCCTTCCTGCCGCCAACCCTGTTATAGTCGCCTCTTGCGACACACAGGGAATTACCAGTGAACTGGTACTCAATTTGCCGACCTCGGAAGGATGACAGGCTGAGTCAACCCCCCTGGCATTAATTCAGCGATCGACCGGGATTTGAATCCAGGATCCTAGGATCCCAAGCCGCCACCCTAACCGCGAAGCCAGCACCAGGCTCTTGACATCTACAGTATATACAACTGAAAACACGGTCTCAAGCCTTAGTCGACCCACCTATGCTTGACTGTGTAGACCCATTGGACCCTTTAGGGCCGTTGGACCCCTTTAAACCCTTTAGACCCCTTCAGACCTCTTCACCCCCCATTATACCCCTTCACCCCCATTATACCCCTTCACCGCCATTAGATCCCTTTGCCATCATTGGACCCCTTCATCCCTGTTAAACCCCTACACGCCTGTTAGACCTTTTGTACCCTTTAAAACCGATAGACCCGTTGGACCCTTTAAGCCATTTCAGACTGTATATTGATGGCAAGACTCACACTACACAAACTTCAATAGTCTTGTTACAATATACAGAATATACTTTTTCAGGAAGTAATGAGCAAACCCTACCCACCCTCCGGGTGGGTACACTGCTAGTTTGAGCATAATTTGCATATTGTGTCTCTGAATTTGATCACCAATCAAAATATATAAGCATATTGCTTTTGAGGTCAAAAGGTGAACGTTGCATAAAATCATCAATTTTCACCCAATTGATGTGAAATTCGAACAGAGTTTACATATTGTCACTGAAGCCTATCATCTAAGGTCAAAGGTCAAGGTCACAAAATCGCCTATTTGCATCCGATTGACTTAAAATTTGAACAGAATTTGCATATTGGGTCGCTGAATTGGTTCACCAAAGTCATAATGATCGGTTTAGCCGTTTTGACATGCCAATGATTTCCATGATGACAATTTCACCGCATTGAAGTGAAATGGGACTTTTTGTGATTTTATAATTGCCATACCTTTATGATTTTTTAAATTTATTTTTTTAATTCCACAATCACTGCTCACCTCCACGATTTGTTCCTCTTTCTCCCTCATTTGGAAACAACTTCCACATTATCTTCAATGTCATTCTTCCCTCTAGATCTTCAAGACAGCTCTTCAATACCATCTCAGATGATCTCCCATCCAAATCCATGAGCTTTATTACCCCCTATGAAACCCCTTCCCCAATGTTTTCCAGTTTCAAATTTCGGAGAGTTTGCTTATATATCCATCTTATATATCCCTTGCATTGTTCCCTACCGTTCATCTTTATCCGCATCCCTTGTTGGCTGTCTCCATCTATTTTGTCCCTTGGCCCTGCCATTGGCATTTCCTTCCCCCATCTCTTTCTGCTGTTCCTTTTGTTCTGTTGCATCCTGATCCTTTGTGTTCTAGCTATTCCACGACAAAAGAAAGAAAAGTCAAATGGAAACCTACACATCTTATTTGCATGTATGTGTCGTAGTATATGTGTGTAAAATTTGGTCTAAATTAGTCAAAGGTCAAGGCCATTCAGAACACGTACAAAACATACTAGGCCGCAGTTAGAAAATGCTTCAGCCAAATTTGTTGTATAAAAAACTGATCGCTGTTATAAGGGTTTGTTTCGACAATTAGTGCCACCAATTTTTAATGGCACCATAGAGTTTCGTAGACCCCTTGAAGTACTAAACCACCATTGAGGTTGTTTTTCTTCTTCCTTCAATGCCAATTTCTGAGCTGTATCTCAAAGTCGGCTGGGACTTCTGGAATGACATTTTGCATCAATAGGAATAGAAAGTATGTGGAGTTGACATTTTTTGACCGTGACCTAATTTAAGATAAAGACCAAATTATCAACACATTTTTATATTCATCACCATAACTCGACTAATGTTTGTCCAATCAGAATGGAATTGGTCACTCTAGAATCTAGATAGACGAGAGCAAGGCGCATTTACAATCAATTTGCATCATACCCCTCCAAGTCGGGGGAAGAGATGGGGGAAGGAAATGCCAATGGCAGGGCCAAGGGACAAAATAGATGGAGACAGCCAACAAGGGATGCGGATAAAGATGAACGGTAGGGAACAATGCAAGGGATATATAAGATGGATATATAAGCAAACTCTCCGAAATTTGAAACTGGAAAACATTGGGGAAGGGGTTTCATAGGGGGTAATAAAGCTCATGGATTTGGATGGGAGATCATCTGAGATGGTATTGAAGAGCTGTCTTGAAGATCTAGAGGGAAGAATGACATTGAAGATAATGTGGAAGTTGTTTCCAAGGTCAAGGTCTTGAACCACTCGGAGTACTAAACCATCATTTAGGTTATTCATTTTTTTCTGCCAATATTCGAGGACTTTTGAAATCAAAATTTTCATCAATAATGGGAATAAAATACATGCGGGGTTGACGTAAATTTTTTTGGACCTTGACCTATTTTAGGTCATACCTTTTAAGGTCATATTTTAAGTGTCATTTAAGGTCATATTTAAGGTCATGACCTAATTGTAGACATTTTAACATGTTTCACCAAAATGCAAGGCTTGTCTGATCAGAATGAAATTGCCCTCTAGATAGCCTAGACAAGGCACATTTACGTTTCATTTACATCATACTCCAGGTTAAAGGTCAAGTTCAAATCGAGGTCTGAAAAATAACGTTTTTTGGCATCGCTCAATTTTGCCAATGCAGAATCTCAAAGACTCCTTGGTTTTCCAAGATGTTCTCGCAGCATGACAATGGACCTGCATTGAAGTTGTGCACCTGATATTTGATTACTGTATTTTCACACAAATAACCTGCCCCTTGTATACCCCGCACCTGGGGAAAAGTGCTCTCGGAAAATTTCAGGCACGTGTCACCCACACATGGGCATAGCCTGCAAGCCAGTTTTCCTCCCCCCCCATAACTAGGAGGTACGTGATCTCCATATTTCCAGCAACCGACACGGCTTTGTTGTCGAGGGGCCATTCAAAATTACAAAACCATTTTTTGCCTAAATCTGGCAACCCACCCCCGACCCATTCTTAACACTCTGCAATGCTTCAACAGAAACCCCCTAAAATATTACGTAACACTCGATAAGACCATCATGTATTTCATACCATCATTTCTTAGTTTACACTCTATCCCTAAATGTTGCAGGTCATGGTCATATGGCGGTCCGAAAAGAATATGGCCATCATTAGATTGTGGGTGCTGGGGGGAGGGGAGGGGGCTTATCCTTGGCCATTGCTTTGTGATCACAGCTATCGAGTTTATTCTAGTTTATTTTGACTTGCTTTGCACAACATCTTTATTGTTTACTTATTTGTGTATTGCACATTTATGTGTATTTGTTTGTATGTTTGTGTTTTGTAAATATTCATGCCCTCTATTCTCTGATGTATGTTTACTTTTCTTCTAGAATAGAACATGATACTCAGCAATATTTGCGAGAACTATCGGATATGGTCAGGATGTCGGGCACGACTGATGAGGTATGTTAGCCACTTATTATTTCACTGCACTGTTATTTGAATTTAAACTGTTATTTTAAGCTGTTAAGCTGTTATTTGAATTTGACTTCTGCTTCCGGTCCCTCGGGCGAGGAAGCGACTTCGACCTCTGCATGGCATCAAAGTTTAAGTATTTACCCATTCGTGTCTTTGTCAAATTTCCACTCGTTATTTTATTGTGTATGTGTTACTTACTGTGTGTTTCTAGTTAGTGTTGGTTTGCAATTCGTGCAAACTTGTGTATAATTAATCGTTTTCTGTTCGCATAGCGTGCGAGGCCAGGTAACTTGAGGGTTCCCTCCCCCCGTTCGTGTTTTGTGAATTTAAGTTCTTTCCTTTGCTGTATTGCTAATTTCTTAGATTTTCTCTTCTTTGCCTAACTTCCCCGAACATCTACCCTTTGTCTAACGTTTTAAATACAAAAAGAAAAATTGTTGTGTTTGTTGTCTCACTCCACGTGCTTGTTGTCTTTCCCTGCCGCCTTTATCTTCTTTTCTTCCACCTCTTCCTTCCATCTCCAGCCAATACTCGCCTTTCCAATTCTAGTTTCCTCCATACTCATTTAACCCTTTCTCCTTTCTCTGATCAACGCCCTAACTTCAGGGACTTTTCTCAGATTGTTTTTCACGGTTTTGTTTAAATATGTTTTTATGTTTAAATAGCAAGGTAAGGGAATCAATCATCGCTTCGGATATCACATCCTTCCTCTTCTCCAATGGCTTGATCTTGGATCATCAATTTGGATTCAGACCAGGTCATTCTACTCTGGACATGCTGCTTCTGCTTTCTCAACAATGGATGGAGGTCCTCAATGCCAAACAGCAAATCAGAGGAATCTCCCTAGACATATCATGTGACTTCGATACGGTCTGGCACCCCGCTCTGCTCACCAAACTCTCCTCCTATGGTATCCATGGAAATCTCCACGCATGGCTTGTGGACTTCCTCTCTGGTCATCGTCAACGTGTGGCCCTGAATGGTTTTCTCTCATCTCCCCTTCTTGTTCAGGCTGGAGTTCCCCAAGGCAGTGGTCTGGGCCCTGTGTTTTTTTCTGGTCTTTATCAATGATACCTCCGACTCTCTGGAAAATCCTCTCTCTCTCTCTTTCTCTCTTTGCTGATGACTCCACTCTATGCCGCTGCATACCTCATCCCTCAGATCGGCAGTCTGCAGCCTCCTTACTCTACAGAATTGGACAAAATAGACTGATCAAACAAGTGGAACATGTCTTTCAATCTTGACAAATCTCACACTCTTACTTTGTCTCTCCGAAAAGACCGACTGGACAACCCTCCCATCTAATTTCTCAACAATCCTCTCCAAGAAAATCTGTCACTCAAGCTTTTGGGTCTCACTATCTGCCATGATCTTTCCTGAGAAAAGCACATTTCCAAGCTGGCTTCCAAAGCCAGTCACCGACTGGCCATCCTCTGTCGTGCGAAGTCCTTCAGCTCCTCACCACATATAAGGCTTTCATCCGCAGCTTAATGGAATACTGTTCTCCCCTCTGGGCTGGTGCTCCTGCCTCACACCTAGCTCGGCTTCACGCTGTTGAAACCAAAACTTTCAGAATCATTGGAATCTCCCGCGATGAAGCTAACTCCAAGGGCCTTTCACTCGCTCACCGCAGGCAGGCAGGTTGGTGGTCTTTCCGTCTTCTACCGACTCCTCTCTGGCCTTGCTCCCCCAGCTCTCTCTCTGTGCTCTGCCCCCCAAATTTTCCTGCAGGTCGCACAAGATCTGCCAGCAACCCTCTTATGGTGAAACTGCCAAAATCAAGACTCTCTATTCACCTCCACTGTTTCATTTCTCTTTTCTCCCGCTTCTGTAACAAACTCCCTCACTCTCTTCAATCCCACTCCTCCCTCCAGGTGTTTAAAACAGCTGTTCACCACCATCTCTTATCTTCCCCCATCCAAAACCTTGATCTTTTCTACCCCCGTTAATTCACCCCAGATCCACTTTTTTGAAATACCGACTTATCTCCTGGAAGTCCTACCAGTGTCCATGTGTTTTATACCTTTCCCACACCCTTCCCCCTTCCCATGCCTCCTCCCCCCAAAGCCTCTTCTTCCCACAGATCTCCCGATGTCCCTGCTCTCAAATGTTGTACTTGCTTGCGTCCCTCTCTCTCCCCATCTTGTCTCCCGCTCCCTTTATCATATGTTTTATGTGTCAGTTTGTTTTCTTGTGATTGATGTTCGCTCTTACATGAGCCTCGATCTTGTATACAAAAAAACAACAACAACAAAAAAATCTTTCAGATCTGCTTAAAGTCGTTTTAATGTGCTGCGTATTAGTCTGTTTTGGTGTTGCCATTGTGGCGCACTGCCATCATAATGCTGCAATCCCATGGTACAGTTTGTAAAGTTTTGTATAAATATTCATGTAATGGAAATAGCTCCTGCTTTTGGATGTCTCATTAAAGTCACATGTTCCTTTGGCTCCAATGTATGCAAGAGTGTACTTAGGTGTACATGGTTGAACATTCTGTGGATTGGCTGCCATCTCAACTTTGCATCTGGTATCTACATAGCATATGACTTGGTGCCAATGTCATGTGCTTTGCTAAACTTCTGCTGATCATTCTATCACATTCTTCTGATAACCTTGTCAATGCTATTCTTGGGAATGTGGTTCCACCTTTATGCAGGAGCAAGTTTTTTTTCAGATTTTCTCTCAGGTTTTCTCAAGTGCACGGGACTGGGCTTGAAATTTCTACCTAGGGTGTCATAGAGGTGTTCTGAGGGATTAAGACCCGGCCATATTGAAGTCCATGGCAAACATGAGTTGATGCTAGTTGTGGAAATCAATCACCCACCACCTTAGCACTTTGTAGTCTCCCGTTGTTTCACGTGACTGCATTCATGGTGTTGGGCATCTGGGGCAAATACTGGTCTGTGATGTCATATGCATATCCTGTGAACTTCTCTTCCAGGATATGCAGCTCACCTTTACCAGTATTTAATGTTCCAGCTGATACCCAAACAGGCTCTTGTGATAAAAACCCTCATCGATTTGATATTATTAGCCAATAAATCTTTACCCCCCATCTCAGAGAATAACTAATTGGAGGATCCTTCCAGCAGGGGGTGCTGTGCTCTCACCTCGCTCAACTCGTACCATTCCATCTGGGTAGCCTGGCGTTGGCTTAGCGGTTAGGGTGCCGGGTTGGGATCCTGGGATCCTAGGTTCGAATCCCGGTCGATCGCTGAATTAATGCCAGGGGGGTGACTCAGCCTGTCATCCTTCAGAGGTCGGCAAATTGAGTACCAGTTCACTGGTAATTCCCTGTGTGTCGCAAGAGGCAACTAACATGGTTGGTGGCAGGAAGGGCATCCGGCCATAAAACATTGCTTCAAAAAGGGGACCACGGTGCCTGAAAAAGGCCAACCCCTGCTCTGTGGGGAAAAATGGCCTCTAAAGGTGGTTCTTGTTTCTTCTTCTACACCACAAAGGTGGACGGAGGTTATGTTTTCACTCCTGTTTCTCTGTCTGTCTGCTTTTCTGTACGCAGGATATCTCAAAAGGTTATGGATGGATTCGGACGAAACTTGGTGGACAGGTTGGGTGTGTGACAAGGACTAATCAATTAGATTTTAGTGAAGATCTGAATCCGGATCCGAATATGAGGATTTAATAAAATATTTGTTTGAGCGATTCTTCTTTGAGAGATGGGGTCAAAACAATATATAGCATTGAAGGAGCTGGGGCTCCCACGTCGATCGGAAGAATGGACGCGACAAAAAGCTGGAATTCATCCGAGTTGCTTTAATCAAACCAAACACTCAGGCACTCTGAAAAGCCCGTTTATCGGGCAGCAATATATATACAAATTATCCCGGAGCGTTTGCCCAGGAAAGGCGAGAGGGGGCGTGGCCCAGCGTCCTGGCTGCGGCCTGGCAAGTTGAGGGCGAGCCTGCCCGGGCGTCCTGGACGAGCCCGGCATGGTGATCGCTCCGCGTCCTTGATAGGTGCAAGGCGATTGTGAAAACCCAGCGGTAGCCGCTACACACGTCCCCCCAGAATCGACTTGCACCGGCAGGGTCAATTTGAGGGGGGTCCTGATGACCCGGCCGAAGCGACCCCTGGCGGGTCGTGGGAGGGGGTCCGGTGTGGTGGTGGGCGGTCGAGTGGGGGGCACCGTGGACGGGGGGCGGCCTCGCCGTGGCGGAAGGGCCACCCGTGGTGGGTGGTCGACGTCCACGTGCGCCGGCTTGAGGCGGTCCACCGCAATCCGGTCCGACCTGCCGCCGATGTCGATGACGAACGACTTGTCGTCCCGTCGCAGCACCCGGAAGGGCCCGTCGTACGGCGGCCGGAGTGGCCCCCGATGTGCGTCGTGACGCACAAAAACATACTCCGCTGTGCGAAGTGCTGGGGGGACGTAGGACTGGGGGTCACCATGGTGGGATGTTGGTACGGGGGCAAACCGTCGGGCGGCCTCCTGGAGGTCCGAGCGCTGGTGAGCTGCGGACCAGGGACTGGTAGCGTCGGGCACGAATTCGCCCGGGACGCGTAGCGCCTGGCCATAGACAAGCTCGGCGGTGGATGCCTGGAGGTCCTCCTTGGGGGCCGTGCGGAGGCCCAAAAGGACCCACGGCAGCCGGTCGGCCCAACCGCCGTCTTGAAGGCCGGCCATGAGCGCGGCCTTCATGGAGCGGTGGAATCGCTCGCACAACCCGTTTGCTTGGGGGTGGTAGGCCGTAGTACGGTGGAGCTTGACACCCAGGTTGCGGGCGACCGCGCCCCACAGCTCGGAGGTGAACTGTGGTCTGTGTGGTCTGACGTGGTCTGACGAGATGTCCGCCGGTGCGCCGAAGCGGGCGACCCAGGTGGCGATGAAAGCCTGCGCCACGTCGGCGGTGGTGGTGGAGACGAGGGGAACGGCCTCCGGCCACCTGGTGGCCCTGTCCACCATGGTGAGCAGGTGTGTGAACCCCCGTGACGGGGGGAGGGGGCCCACCAGATCCACGTTGACGTGGTCGAAACGTCGTTCGGGCACGGTGAAAGGTGCCAGCGGGGCCTGGGTGTGTCGGTGGACCTTGGCCCGTTGGCAGGCCGTGCAGGTGCTGGTCCAATCGCGGACGTCCCGACGAAGGCCGTGCCAGACGAATCGCGCCGACACCAGCTTCTGGGAAGCTTTCCGGCCCGGGTGGGAAAGGCCGTGGAGGGAGGCGAAGATGCGGCGTTGCCAGGTGACGGGCACGATGGGGCGAGGCTGGCCTTGGGAGACGTTGCAGAGCAGGACAGTGTCCGCGAAGGGGATGTCGGCCAGGCGGAGGCCCGTGTCCGCCGCCCGGAGGGCTTGCACCGTGGTGTCGGTGGTTTGGTCCGCCGCCATAAGCGCAAAGTCCACGCCCAGGTGGACCGCGTTCGCGCTGGCCCGGGAAAGACAGTCGGCCACGGCGTTGTTTTTGCCGGCGATGTGCCGGATGTCCGTGGTAAACTCCGACACGGCGGAGAGGTGGCGCTGTTGGCGGGCCGACCACGGCTCCGTGACCTTGGCCATGGCGTAAACCAACGGCTTGTGGTCGACGAACGCCGTGAAAGGTCGGCCCTCCAGGAGGTGGCGGAAATGGCGGACGGCCAGGTGTAGACCGAGGAGCTCCCGGTCAAACGTGCTGTATTTGAGCTCGTTCGGCCGGAGCTGCCGGCTGAAAAAAGCGAGTGGCTGCCAAACCCCGTTCACCCATTGCTCATGTACGGCGCCCACCGCGTAGTCGGAGGCATCCGTGGTGAGGGCGATGGGAGCGTTGAGCACCGGGTGAGCGAGCAGTGTTGCGTCGGCGAGGGCCCGCTTTGAGCTTTGGAAGGCCGCATCCATTGCTGCAGACCAGGCGATGTCGTGCTTGGCCGGCTTGCCTCGGAGGGCTTCGTAGAGGGGCCGCATGAGTTGAGCAGCGCGGGGCACGAAGCGGTGATAAAAATTCACCATTCCCAGGAATTCCTGCAGGGCCTTTATGGTGCGGGAACGTGGTGATGGCCTCGACCTTGGTTGGCAGCGGCACGGCCCCGTTCTTGGTGATGTGGTGGCCCAAAAAATCAACGGCCATCGTGCCGAAGTGGCATTTGGCCGGGTTGACGATGAGGCCGTGCTCGCTGAGGCACCCGAACAGTGTTCGGAGGTGGAGGAGGTGCTCGGCCCAGGACGTGCTGGCGACGAGGATGTCGTCCAGGTAAACGAAAAGGAACGGCAGGTCACGCAGCACGCCGTCCATCAAGCGCTGGAACGCCTGAGCCGCGTTCTTGAGACCAAACGGCATCCGCAAGAATTCGAATAAGCCGAACGGCGTGATGACTGCCGTTTTAGGGACGTCGGCCGCCCTGACAGGTACCTGGTGATATCCCCGTATGAGATCAATTTTCGAAAAAATGACCCGTCCCGCCAGACGGGCGGAGAAGTCTTGGATATGCGGGATCGGGTACCTGTCGGGGGTGGTAGCGTCATTGAGACGGCGGTAGTCGCCACACGGGCGCCATCCACCCCCCGGCTTTGGCACGATGTGCAGTGGCGAGGCCCACGTGCTATCGGAGCGCCGCACGATGCCGAGGTGCTCCAACGCGTCGAATTCGGCCTTCGCCACGGCGAGCTTGGCTGGGTCGAGGCGGCGGGCCCTGGCATAGACCGGCGGGCCCGTGGTTGGTATGTGGTGCTCGATCCCATGCCGTACTGCGACGGCCGAAAACGTCGGCCGCGTGAGGGCCGGGAACTCCGTGAGCAGGCGAGCAAACTCGTTCGCCGCCGGGACGGCGCATGCCAGCTCGGTCGGCGCGGAGCTGCTCAATGTGCATACCAGGGAGCTGAAGGTTTCGGCGTTGATTAAACGACGCCGTTGGACGTCCACCAGCAGTCCGTGTGCACAGAGGAAGTCGGCGCCTAGCAGAGCCATGGGCACGTTTGCGGTTACGAACGTCCAAGCAAAGCATTGGCCGCCGAAGCAGAGGGTGACGTTGCGTGGGCCGAAGGTGCGGATGGTCGATCCGTTGGCCGCAACCAAGGAGGGGCCGCAAACCGCGGATTGCCTGTCCTGGTCAGAGGCGGGTATGACGCTCAGTTGGGCGCCGGTGTCGCACAGGAAGCGCCGTCCGGACGCTTTATCCGTGATGAACAGTAAGTTGCCCGTGTGGCCGGCGCTCATGGCTGGTAATGAACGCCGGCCCGGCCATTTCCCGGCCTGCCGAAGGTGCACGGGGGTCGGCATGTCCGGGCCTTCTGTCCGAACCTGGCATGATAGTAACACCACGCTTGGTCAGGTGGAGGCCCCGGTCGTCGTGCTGGAGGTGGTCGGCTCGGTGTAGCGGCCGCCAATTGCGTCGGCAGTTCGGTCGTCGACCGTGCCGGGTGCTCGGGCGCCATGGGTGTTGCGTCGGATGGCGGTGGGTCCCATGTCGCCGCTGCGATGCGCTGTCCTGCGGCGGAGATCTTGTCGGCTTCTCTGGCAAGGGCCCGGGGATCTGTGATCGTCGTGCTTGCCAGGGCGAGGCGTACCGGGTTAGGCAGCTGACGGAGGAACAGCTCCCGGAACAGGAATGCCGGAGAGTGCTCGCCGAGCAGTGAAAGCATGTAGTCCATTCGCTCGGAAGGGCGCGTGTCGCCGAGCTCGGGCAGGTCGAGCAGGCGCCGTGCACGTTCCGCCGATGGGAGGGCGAAAGCGTCGAGGAGAAGCTTCTTAATCGCGCCGTATTTGTCAGCGGCTGGCGGGCTCTCGAGGAGGCTCAGGGCGCGGGCCGCGGTGGCCGAACCGAGCACTGCTACCACATGGTGGAAGCGGGTGTCGTCGGCCGTGATGCCTCGCAGGGCGAACAGGGAATCCGCCTGTGCGAACCAAACCGCCGCGTGAGCCTCCCAGAAGGTAGGCAGTTTAAGGGCGACTGCCGTGTCCATGTCGTTAGGTCACCAATGAAGGAGCTGGGGCTCCCACGTCGATCGGAAGAATGGATGCGACAAAAAGCTGGAATTCATCCGAGTTGCTTTAATCAAACCAAACACTCAGGCACTCTGAAAAGCCCGTTTATCGGGCAGCAATATATATACAAATTATCCCGGAGCGTTTGCCCAGGAAAGGCGAGAGGGGGCGTGGCCCAGCGTCCTGGCTGCGGCCTGGCAAGTTGAGGGCGAGCCTGCCCGGGCGTCCTGGACGAGCCCGGCATGGTGATCGCTCCGCGTCCTTGATAGGTGCAAGGCGATTGTGAAAACCCAGCGGTAGCCGCTACAGCATGATATTTCAAAAAGTTTGGGACTAGTTATGACCAAACTTGGTGGATGAGTTGGCTAGGTGACAAGAACAACCAGATTTGATTTTAATTCAGGTCCGCATTCAGATCCAGCCTATCGATGGGACACAAAACATAAAACACTAATCAGTCTGGCAGAGGTATGCGTACTTCCAAGTGCCGTTGTAGTTGGGTTGTATGTTAATCCATCAGTCTGTTGTCAATTTTTTGTTACCACTCTAACTTGTGAACCACTGAATTCATTTCATCCAAACCTGGCAAAATTATGGAGTGCAATACATAGATGAACTGATTTGATGTTGGGTTCAAAAGGTCAAAAGTCTTGTGTCCTTTAATAAAAAAATCATTTTGCAGACTTTAACCAAAGTTAGAAGCATCTGATATTGTCTCTTTTCTATTTTTCTCTCTTGTGCTCTCTCTCCCATCTGACTTTCAATTTTCATGTGACCTTTAATTGAGATCAGATATAGCAATGAGTTCACATCAAAGTTTTTAATTCAATGTTTTTTTTAACCTCCACCACCTAAGGTGGACAGACGTTATTTTTCATTCCTGTCTGTCTGTCAGTCTGTCTGTGAGCAAGATATCTCAAAAAGCAAGATATCTCAAAGAAGGATTCGGTCCAAATTTAGTGGATAGTTTAGTTGTATGATAAGGAGTTTTTATTTATTTATTTTCAAGTGCGGGCGCGGGCGTCGATGGGGGTAAAAATGATTAAAAAAAACAAAAAAACACCTTTAGAGGCCATTTTTCCCCGCAAAGCAGGGGTTGGCCTTTTTCGGGAACCGTGGTTGTTGTTGTTTTTTGGTCCCCTTTTTGAAGCAATGTTTTATGGCCGGATGCCCTTCCTGACGCCAACCCTTTTTGCCGCCTTTAACGACAAACAGGGAATTACCAGTGAACTGGTACTCAATTAGCCGACCTCGGAAGGATGACAGGCTGAGTCAACCCCCCTGGCGTTAATTCAGCGATCGACTGGGATTCGAACCCAGGATCCTAGGATCCTAAGCCGGCACCCTAGCCGCTAGCCCAACACCAGGCTCAAAAATATATGATATATAGTGGGTAAAAATGATATATAGCATGATATTTCAAAATGTTTCGGACAGATAGCCAAAATTTGTATTTCTTGCATAAATGATTCATATGTTGTTGTTCTCCTCCATGACATACGTATGTTTCTTCTTCTTTTTTACTAGGATTATTTTTCAGAGCTGTTTGTCAGCTCAGCGCCTGGTCCACCAACACTCCCCATGCTCATACAGCGCCGCATTTCGCCATGCCTTCAACATGTGATCTTTTCTGCCGGATCCGACTTGATCTTTATCATGACCTTTATCTACCATCCCATGACCTTTATCTACCATCCCATGATCTTTATCTCCTCGGTGGTGGAGTTGCACATTACATCAATAACTCAATTTCTCACTCTCTTGTACTGATCTTACACCACCCATCCCACAGGAAAACCTCGGGCTGCGACTTCCCAGAGATGGGAGATACCACCTCTTGTTTGTCTGTGTGTTGTACTATCCTCCAAACAGTGACAACTCCATCTACATTGCTCTCTCAGACAACATGGACAAACTTTTAACCACTCATCCCAACTCTCTCTCTTCCTCATATGTGACGATTTCAATTGTGACCATGAAAATTGGCTAGGTGTTGGTACTTCTCTCACCAGCCTTTACACTTTAGCAAAGTATTTCTGTGACTCCATGGGACTGACTCGGCTTTCCAACATGGATTTCTCCAAATGGCAAATCCACCCTTGTGGACTTGGTGATGACAAACTTTGCCGCAAATGTCCCCTGCTCTTCCTCCACTCCAATTGGTTCATCTGTTCATATGCTAGTAAAAGTCAGTACCTCCCTGACTATTCAAATGCCAGCGAGTCTGGAATTTCACTCCTCAGACGGATTTGCTGGGACTACAAGCAGCCATCTCTCTTCAGGATGGGTCTTCCAGATCTACTGCCCCTGTTGTTAAGTCTGCCTCAGAATTCTTCCACAGAAACCTGCTCTCTCTTATACACAGATTCATCCCATCTCGTTTTCAATTACTCTACACTCCTTCCTGCCTATGGTACACTGAATCCTGTGTTGAGGACATCTAGCAAACCCTCCTATCTACTTTCTTGACAATCTTCTTGAGGAAGTTCAGTCATTCTAACGTCTGGGTCTCACTATCAGCCATGATCTTTCTTGAGTAAATCACATTTCAAAGTTGGCATTCAAAACCAGTCGCCGACTGGACATTCTCCATTGTACACAGTCGACAACTCCTATCTGGCACACCTGAAATCCTACTCCCCAAAAGGTTTTCACCCGCAGCTTGATGGAGTGAGTACTGTTCTCTCCTCTGAGCTGGCTCCCCTGCCTCACATCTAGCTAAGCTTGACTGTGGAAACTAAGGCCTTAAAGATCATTGGAATCTCTCATGATGAAGTTGAGTCTATGGGCTTATCACTTTGGCATCGCAGATAGGTCGGTGGTCTCCCTGTTGTCTCCTTTCTGGTCGTACACCCTCTTCTCTTTCCAAGCTTTGTCACACTCCTTCCCCCCCCCCCTCCCATCACCCCCCCTCTCAACCCCAGGCTTCTATAAGCCACACACAGTCCACCATCAGTCTCCTTCTGGTGAAACTTCCTAAATCCAGGATTACTGCTCACCTCCACTCATTTGTACCTTTTTCCCCCTTTGGAACCATATTCCAATTTCTCTTCAATGTCATTATTCCCTCCAGGTCTTCAGGACTGATGTTCACCACCACCTCTGATTGTTCCCAATCCAAAACCATGATCTTTTATACCCTTTTTAACCTCTTTTCCACCCACATCTCCAATCCCATCTCCTTCAAATTTCCAGTTTCCCTCCTGAGAGTTTCCTTCTGTATCCATGTTTTACACCCCTTGCATCCTCTCCTGCCCCTCATTCCTCCTCACGTCCATTGTTTGTCCAAGTTTGTTTCCAAGGCCTTCAACTCTGCTGTTGGTGTTTCCCCCCTCTCTCTCTACTGTTCCTTTTGTCCTGTTGCGTACTGATCCGTTGAGTGTACTCATTCAAATCTTCCACGAGCTTCGATTATGTATACAAAAAACAATTGGTGGATGAGTTGGGTAGTTGGCAAGAATTAGCCGATTAGATTTTGGTTGTCTGGTTGCAGATCTGGCCTAGCAGTGGGATACAAAACGTAAACTATTTAGCCTGGCGGAGGTATGCTCTCTACCGAGTACCGTTCTGGTTTCCACCTGTAGCTTATTCATGATGTTCTTTAAAGTCCCCACATAAGCTTTGAAATACGACACAGTGTTTGCCCTACAGGTGCCATCTACTAACATGGGAATGTATGAAAGACAACAGCTGCAGATGTTGCAGCATCTCAAAAAGAAAGAAGCCTTGTATGAGCATTGCCACAAACAGCAACAGACAGAACTTCAACAAGCTGAACAGCCCACGAGGCTAATGCAGGTCAACCATGAAGCAGAAGAACCAACGATGAAACAGGGTCAGAGACTCGTTGATGGTGAGGGTGAGGTGATTAGGCTGTCCGCGTATTTGTCAAAGGCCGAACAACTAGCCAGCACAGAAAAAAAGTGTGAAGAGGTAAGAATGACAGGATTAGTTATTCCTAACACCATGATTTGCTTGAGATCCACACCATGAGTTGTGTCAAAACCAATTGTAATGAACATATTTATCTGAGGATAAATAATTAATTATTTTATGGTTTTAAGGCTTAATCTGAACTTCAGCGACACCAATCATTATTATTAGTGCGACTGACGTTTAGGTTAGGCCTCTAAAACCATAGAAAGATGAATGTTCCAACTAACCCCATAAAATGTTAGCATTTCTCTATGTTGTAATTGTAGGACATATGCATGTATATATGTATATATATATATATTTATACTGGAATGTCTTTAATTTTTTCCAAACAAAACAATATGATGCAATGAAGAATTCTCATGAAAAATGTTCCAACTAACCCCACCCGCCCCTACTTATCATCATTTAAGCACTCATTCGTTTACTGATCCCTAATCATGTTGGGATGAAGGAAGGGAGAAGGAGGAAGGCATTCCAATGTATAGTCAAGTAAATTTCAGTCCAAATAAACCATACCCATTTTGAGCTTTTATAATTCCAATTTCTCTTTTTCCACACAATTTGAACATCAAATTGGAAAGTCTCTATGCCCATCTAACACTGTCGCTCTATGCCACTCTATATGCCCATCTAACACTGTCGTCTGTCATCGTGCTCTTTTCTGATCTCTATACCTTAACCGTACTCCTCTTACCCTTAACTGTGCTCTGGGACCCTGCACACATGCATGCTCTGTCTTGCGGCACCCCCGAGTCTGTGCTATTCGGCTCAACCTGAGCCGGTACCATTAACTGCACCTCTGTAGGGAGTTGCCCTGGTTCTATCGCTATAACCATTCCGTTGCTAATGGGGACTCCCCCAGGTGTTGTTCTTCTTTCCGTATTAATTCCCGTCATTGCTACAAAGCTCACTCATATGTGCCTTCCTCACACTTTCCCCGTTCACCACATTTGTGCTTACCTTGGTCTCGCTCGTGCTCATGCCCTCACTCTCGTCCACACCCTGCCCTTATGCAAAGGTGACGTGACCTCGGCCTCTCTCACCGGTGGTTCAGCATGCACTGAAGTGAACGGAGAGAGCAGAGGTCAATCAATGCCCTCTCTCGGTTTGGGCAGGAATTTGGTATTTGTCCATGGTGCCAGTAATAGCTCACCTACTCTTCGCGAAGAATACCATGGGATATTTAACGTTCACCAACTAATGCCAGCAGACTGGACTAAATAGGTTATACAAGGAATAGGGTTTTTTAGGATAGGGAAGCAAATGATGGGGGATAGGAAAGGATGAAATAGGAATAAAGCGTTTGAAAATTAATGATGGAAAGCTCGTAGTTAGGAAGGAGGAAATTGAAAAAAGGGGGTAAAAACCTTTTTCAGAAGTTGCTGAATGAAGATAATATGAGTGGGATGGAATTGTTACATCCAGCAAATTGAAGGTGCAGTAAAGGAGATGACAAAACAAGGAAATATATTGCATCTCAGTAAATGCTTATTGGACTCTAAAGTGGTATGGTGGCATGAAATGCGTATTTTTTCCCCTGTAGTTTCTCATTATTTTTTAAATGCTCCCAGCCACCGGCATTATGTTTTACAATCTTTTTCACTTAAATTTGCCTTGAAAGTTGATAACCATAGGGAGCACAAATTTCCACTGCTTTAGGACTAAGCAAATAGCATTGTTAAATCAGAATGAATACAATTATACCCCTGAAGATAAAGGAATGAAAAAAAAACATGAAAGGGAGTGTAGGCTGAAAAACAGTCTGCACAAAGGAGAATGGGACAGTAGTACAAGCTGCATTAATAATAATAATAATTCATTTATTTTGTATAGCGCTTTTCATGAAGCCCAAAGGCGCTTTGACAGAGTGCAAAACATAATGCATAACAAAACATGAAAACAACAATTGCAAAAAGACAAGAATCAATAGGGAAATATTTAAAGCAAAAGGAGGGAGAAGGAGAAGTGATAGTCAGGGGTTAAATGCTGTGGGTTGAATGTTGAATGCAGTGCTGAACAGATGGGTCTTGAGTGATGTTTTGAATGTGGTGAGTGAGGAGGAGTCTCTGATGGTGTGAGGTAGTGAGTTCCAGAGGGTGGGAGCAGCGATGGAGAAGGCCCTGTCCCCCCAGGATCTGAATTTGGTCCGGATGGGGGGGGGTCAGGAGGTTGGTACCAGCAGAGCGGAGGTTGCGGGTGGGAGTGTGTCTGGAGAGGAGGTCAGCCAGGTAGGATGGGGCCAGGTTATGGAGGGCTTTGTAGGTCAAGAGGAGGATTTTGTACTGGATTCTCTGGGAGATGGGGAGCCAGTGAAGCTTGTAAAGGACGGGGGTGATGTGGTCACGGGTCCGGGAATGGGTGAGTAGACGGGCAGCGGAGTTCTGAATGTATTGGAGTTTATTGGTGATTGTTGAGGGTGAACCATAGAGGAGGCTATTGCAGTAGTCCAGACGGGAGGTGATGAAGGCGTGGATGAGGGTTTCTGCAGCCGTGGAGGAGAGGGATGAGCGGAGACGGGCGATGTTTTTCAGGTGAAAGAAGGCTGTCTTTGTGATCTGTTTAGTGTATTTGTTGAAGGAGAGGGTTTGGTCAAAGATGACGCCAAGATTCCGGATGAGAGGGGAGGTGGATACTGGGATACCGTCGATGTTGAGGGCAAAGTTATGGGTGGATTTTGTGAGCGTTTTTGGGCCAATGATGATTATTTCAGATTTATCACAGTTAAGTTTGAGGAAGTTGATTTGAAGCCAGGATTTTATTTCAGAGATGTAGTTTGTCAGGATAGAGTGGGTGTCGGTGGAGACGGACTTGGTGGAGATGAAAAGCTGGATGTCATCGGCGAAGCAGTGGAATTGGAGACCATGACGGTGGATTAAGTGACCGAGGGGGGACAGGTAAAGGATGAAGAGGAGGGGGCCAAGAACTGAACCTTGGGGGACACCTTGGGGGAGGGGAGCAGTGGGGGATTTGCAGTTATTGATGGAGATGAACTGGCGTCTGTCAGAGAGGTATGATTTAATCCAAGAGAGGGCAGTGCCGGTAACGTTAAAGGTGGATTCAAGTCGGGTGAGGAGGATGGTGTGATCGATGGTGTCAAAGGCAGCGCTGAGGTCGAGGAGGACGAGAATGTTGAGGTTGCCAGCGTCAGAGGAGAGGAGAAGGTCGTTGGTGATTTTGAGGAGAGCAGTTTCAGTACTGTGGTTGGAGCGGAATCCGGATTGGAATGTTTCATACAGGTTATTGGCAGAGAGGTGATGTTTGAGTTGAGTGGCTACAGCGCGTTCCAAAACTTTCGACAGAAAGGGTAGGTTGGAGATGGGTCTGAAGTTGTTTAGGGTGTCAGGGTTTAGACCAGGTTTTTTTAGAATGGGGGTAACAGCAGCAATTTTGAGGGATGGTGGGACGATGCCTGTAGACAGGGAGGAGTTTATTGTTGCAATGATAAGTGGAGAGAGAGCAGGGAGGGAGGCCTTGACAAAGCTGGAAGGGATGGGGTCAAGAGTGCAGGTGGCAGTTTTCATTCCTATGAGGAGTTCAGAGAGGTCAGTAGGGGAGACCGGGGAGAATTGAGACAGGGGAAGGCAGGATAAGGGGGGGCAGGTGGTTGGAGGGGGAGCGGGTGCGGCGGTGGTCAAGCTGTTGTAGATGTTGTCAATTTTGCGTTGGAAGAAAGAAAGGAAGGAGATGCAGTTGTCTACTGTGAATGACTGGGTGGTGGTGTCCAGGGGGCGGAGGAGTTTGTTTATTGTCGAGAAGAGTGCTTTTGGGTTTCCGGAGCCAGAGTGGATAATTTGAGAGTAGTAGGCGGAGCGGGCGTGGGAGAGGGCATCTTTGTAGTGTTGTAGGTGGTCCTTGTAGGCTTGGGAGTGAACTGTGAGACCTGTTTTATTGCGGAGCCTTTCAAGTTGGCGAGCACGAGTTTTCATCAGGCGGAGTTCAGGGGTAAACCAGGGAGCAGAATGGGTGAAAGAAACTGTTTTGGTTTTTACAGGCGCAAGCTGGTCAAGGCAGGAGGAGAGAGTGTGGTTGTAGTAGTCAGTGAGGTCGGAAGGGGTGTGGAGGTCAATGAAGGGAGAAGTGGACATTTTTTCAGAGAGGGTGGATGAGAATGAGGTAGGTGAAAGAGCGTTTAGCTTACGGAAGTTGATAGTGCGATAATGTCTTGGTGTTGGGGTGGGGATGTTGATGGTCATAGTGATGGCTAAGTGGTCAGAGAGGGTGAGGTCGGAGCCAGAGAGATGGTGCAAAATTAATCCAGTGGAGCAGACAAGGTCCAAAATGTGACCACGGATATGCGTAGGAAAGTTGACATGTTGAGTGAGGTTAAAGCAAGTGAGTAAATCAGTGAAGTCAGTGGTTATTGTGGAGTCAGTGGAGTCCATGTGGATATTGAAATCACCAAGGAGGAGGATTGAGGGGGAGAGGGAACATAGCTGGGTCAGAAAGTAGGAGAAGTCAGACAGGAATAATGGGTGTGGTTTGGGAGGGCGGTAGACGACAGCCATGACTGACTGCGTGCGACCAGAGAGTTTAAAAGCCAGGTGTTCAAAGGATGAGGATGAGGCGATGGGGATGAGGCTGGTCCTGATGTCTTGACGGTGGATATCGGCAATTCCACCACCTCGGCCCTCCGAGCGTGGTTTATTGACGTAGGTATATCCATTGGGTGTGGTGAGGTTGAGCGTGTAGTAGTCCAGTGGTTGTTGCCAGGTTTCGGTGAGACAGAGAAAGTCCAGTTTGTTTTCCAGGATGTAGTCGTTGAGGATGAGGCATTTGTTGTTGAGGGACCGGGTGTTGAACAGGGTGAGCTTGATGTTGTTTTGAACAGCGGGGATGAATTCAGGTGATTTAGCCAGGGTTCGCAGGCAGGAGGTGCGATTTTGTGCGTTGCCGTGATTAGGTGCGCTGGGACGATGAGTGGGAGTGCGCTGAGCCGACCAGAGGACGGGGATGGAGTGACCTGATTGTACATATACAATTAGGTGCCATAATCCATACAATGTTGCTTACCATGAATATAATGTCTACCTTTAAATATACAAATATGGTCCTTGTAATACTTTCAACATTGAGCTGGATTTTACTTTAGTCCTTTATCCAACTCATTTGTCTGTGTGGGTCTTCAGCCTTCAAAGTGGAATGAAATGGATAACGTTCACTCCCTCCATCTACCTCCTGCCTGCTTTACATTTACAACTAGTAAAGGTACTCGGTGTTGCCGGGAAATGCAGGGTCACCTCGCTGATGGGGATATTAAGAGAGGAGGGCAGGGGTGAGAGCAGGAGGGAAGAGGGGGACTGGGAGGGGAGAGAGCAGGAGGGGGACTGGGAGATGGGAGAGCAGGAGGGAGCAGAGGGACTGGGAGATAGGAGAGCAGGAGGAAGGTGATAGGCGAGCAGGGGGAGAGTGACAGGGGAGAGCAGGAGGAAGGTGAGGGGTGAGTATGAGGAGAGTGAGTGAGAATCAGGATGGGTGAGCAGGGAGCAAGAGTAGGGGTGAGCAGGCAGCATGAGGAGGAGTGAGCAGGGATCAGTGGGAGGGGTGAGTGGGGATCAGGAGTAGGGATAAGCGGGGATCAGGAGGATGTGTGAGCGGGGAAGCAGGAGTGGTGAGCAGTGATCAGGAGGAGAGGTGAGTGGGGAGCAGGAGGAGCAGGAGGAGGAGTGAGTAGGCATCAGGAGGAGGGTTGAGAGGGGAGCATTTGGAGGGATTAGCAGGGAGCTGGAGGATGGGGAGAGGGAGCAGGAAAAGGAGGTGGCAGAGCAGGAGAGGGGAACTTACCAATAAGCTTTTAGAATGCTCACCAAATGGCTTAAGCACTCAAAACAAGCACTCCATTGAAACGGTTGATAAGGAACGTCAGGCTTGGCAAACAAGTCGTACTGATGAAGATCAGGCATTCGATGATTAGTGCATGGAGTTCACTTGTCTCATTGCTTTACTCATTTTAATCCTCCCATTATGTTAACCGTTCTTTAAAATAAATCTTTAATTTGCTTTATTTTGCCTTCCTAACTCTGGGGATTACCCCACGGAGTACCCATGCTGTGGCACTGTGGCAGTCTTCACGGAATTCCCTCTGTTTAATTATTTTTGTTGCACTCAATAAAGTTACACTTTTGGACACATTTCTTAATCTTTTCTTGACTCAAAATAATTGATGGACCAGTCAAAAAAGATAAGGTTAATGCTTTGGCAATATGGAGAAGAAAGAAGGACAGCTATGCTTAAAGCTTAGTAAAAGATATAAAGTTAGTTATAAGAATAGCTAATGTCTTAAATTGTTCAGATTTCACTCCAGATTTCGATACTTATTTAGTGTATTGGATCCGATCCTCAAATCCAGATTTTGATTATATTTTTGAATTAGTCTGTGAGAGTAGTTTGTGTTTCCAAGCCAAGGCCGTTTGAATAGGTCGAAACAAAATGGCAGCGTAAGAACCCAGCGATGTGACAGAGGGCTGACAAGGATGGTGTACTGCCATTTTGGTCAGGTTTATTTGTCTTTTTTTGAGATGAGACCCTCTAAATAATCTTCAAAAAAGTTGTTTAAACATACTGAAACAACCAATTTTCATTCATGCACTGCCTTGGAATTCAATAAGTATGCATGCAAAGTTTGGGGTCGCTAGGTTTCATGGTTTTGGAGTTATGGAGGACACACACACACACACACACACACACACACACACACTCACACACTGACACACACACACACACACACGCTCACAGGCTCACACAGCCTTTAATATTATAGATAGACATATCTCCTGACAATGTTGCCGTTTATTTTCTGCCTCTGTCATGTTGTTGGCATTAGTGCTGTTTTTGAATGTGCCAATTAAATTACAGAAATGTCGCTAACACACATGACTTAACAAAGTTCTCTGATTGGTCAGGAGTAGATGGGCTTTCTAACAATACAACTGCAACAACAGTATGTAGCAATTGAAATTGGTTAAATACATGTTTTTGGTAAATTATTGATTGTTGAAAAAAAAGAAAGAAAAAGAACATCGATTTATTTGCATCTTAATTTTGTTTGGGTGTAATTTTGCTTGCACTGACTTCACCAGCTGAAGATGAAGGCCCGGGAAGCACTTCGCCAATGGAAGACGCGTTGCCTAGCGGCCGAGGAGCTCGGTGGCCAAAATGCACGAGATGCTGAAGCAGCACGTTGTCAACTCAGTGCTGCGGCACAGCAAGCTGAAACTCTTCGACAGGAGTTGGCGCTAGCAGCAACATGGCGAAAGACTCAAAACGAAGAAGCACAGCGACTTGAGCTTGCACTGCAGATGACCTTCAAACGAGCTGAAGAGCTTGATGTTGAGATGCTGGACCAGCGGAAGAGTGCCAGGAAACGAGAACTTATATTGAGCCATTGTGAAAGAAAAATCGTTTGTCTTGAAGCCGAACGTCAAAAGGTGCAGGATGAAGTGACCCGATTAAAGTTGGAGCACCGCTGCAAGAACGACGAAGTTTATAAAATTATTGACATCACAAAACGTCGAGCTGAGGAAGCAGAATGTAAGGCCACCTTTGCTCGTAAGGAGATTTGCCGTCTGAAGGAAGAAGTGATGAAGTTGATGATTCAGCTTGAGAAGGAACGGCAGTGCCAAAAGCAAAAAGAAACTGAAGGGCAGTATTCCACCAGCAAGACGATGAAGGCACAACAAGAAGAGAAGGCACAGAACTTGATCAATCGTACCCTGTCTGAACAGCCTTCTTTAGAAGATACAGTTCAAGCTCCTAAGGTATGCTGACTAAACGAAACTCTTTAAAGCTAGAATACAATGTGCTTGGATTTGCTTCACTGAATGCTTTCCTAAATTATCATTGAAGAACTTTTTGTCCAGTTCTGAAGTGGTGATATCTAGAATCGTGAGAATTAAAGAATGATGGTATGAACTTTGTTACAGACATTGTAGCAAAGGAGATGTTGAATATGTTTTCATCGTGTTCAGCTAGTGATAGGGGAATACCAGGTAGGCACAAAGGTTAGACGAAAAAGAAAGAAAGGAGGACTTCCTTCTACATTTGATTCCCTCCTCTTTCTTTCCTCATTGATCCAAACAATACATTAAATATATATATATTTTTTTAAATGAAGTTTTTCTTTTTTTGCTTATCCCAACTTTCCTCATCCTCTCCCACCCCCACTCCCCATGCTCACTAAAATGTCATTCATGATGTATGCACTAAATTATCATACCTGCATCATTCTCATTACCAGTGTGGGAAAATAAAACGTATTATTGCATCTCCGTCTCTTCCCCTGATGAAGGGTATCTACCTGAAACATCCATGCCTTTGTGCCTTTAAAAAAAAATCTGGCATACAAGTTACTGTTCATGTTGCTGTTCAAGTTACTGTTTTCTACTGTTCATGAACCGTTATGGGCTACCAAAACAGGTTGCTCGATTTTGCGACAACGAGCATTCTTTTCAGCAAGTAATTATTTTAAAGAAATTAAGACAATTAATATTGGAAGTTCACTTGTATTTTACAGTTGTAGATTTCCGATCAGTTCCAGCTAGAAATTGACATCAACTTCCTGTGCAACACACAGCACCATCTTTAACGCCGCAGTCATGGTGTCTTTTAATTTGTCAATTACATATATAGCCTTGTGTGTGGCATCCTTCTTTGCCTCTATGGTCTGCTTTGACAGCAGCCTGATGATCTGATAATTTGTTCAAATGGTCTGAAATCAACTTTCTTTGGCTATGAGGCATCCTCCTTTGGATGAAAATGATTTTCTTCTCGCCTACATGGTGCAGGTAAACATAGTCGCATGTACAGAAACCACATGTGAGAGATAGCAGGCTTAAGTGGAACATTTCATTGGTGGCTTTATTATTGCGGATGGCAGAGATGGAAGACCAATCCTGAAGTGAGAGGGTAGCTTTCCATCACTGCCAGTTGGCCTGAGTGAACTGCCATACCCTGCAGGACTTAAGCAGCTCCCTGATAACAGTCAGAGAATGGTCGATTCTCACACAAACATGATCGGATTAAGCAATTGAAGCAGTGGAGGAACATGTTGGAAGGAAAGTTGGTCATTAACAGGTTCAGAAGGGAGGATAGAAAAACGAACCTTATCCGATCAATATGAAACTTCACAAACGTGATCCCCTACCCATACATATGCAGAGTGTGCATTTTTAAAAGGTCATACGTCACATGGTGTGGCAGCCATATTAGTGTGAAAGCCGATATTTAAAAAAATCCCTTCTCTGAAACCGCTTCACCGATCGATGTGAAACCTGTCATGGCTGGTGGATGAAAATGTCATACTTGAAAACAGCTGAAGGGATTTAAATCAAACTTGTTTATTTTTAGGACAGTGAACGAGGGCATCTACCCATTGTGGGACTATGCGGAGGCATATTGGTGACACAGTCGCATTGCTCTAGTTTATTATGACCGTTACAATCTTTATTTTATTTAAATTTCATTAAATACTATTCCTTCTAAAATCTTCCAGTTTTTCAATATTTGGACATGTTAAGTAAGATGGTGTGTAAGTAAGGGTGGCGCATAAGACTGCTTCAATAACCCTAAAGTTGTGGAATTTTTGAAACAAACTTTAAAATCATTATTCCATTTTGATTGAAGTATATACTTGAACACTGTGTGGGGTAAGGTGTGCTATGAACTCTCTGGTAGGTAAATTGAGATGTCACTGCTATAGGAGGACAGTACAGCACGTTGGCAAACAAGATGTGGTTGAAGAAAGGAAAGCACAGCTAAAAGTACTCCTGAGGGCTTGGAGGGTTGAGACACGACAAGAGAGGGAAGGCATGGTGTAGGTGGGCACAGAGCAAGGATGGATACGAGGGGACACAGACATGAAGGAGATGTAGGGAAGGGTGCTGACAGGAGGGCGTTCATCACCCTGACCCCGCAGGATCACCCGGATCCTCCAGCATCATCCTGGTACCACAGGATCAATCAAGGATACAAAACGTCTTTTGCAGGATTATGTGGTCAGCATGATGAAGAATGACATCGCGACTGGGATTTACGTGATGGTAATGAAAGACACGAAGAAAACAAGCACTGCACGATTGTGATGGGAGATGGGGCCGTGTGTTTGCGAGCAATCGAGGAATTGCACACAATAATTGGGAAGAGGAAGCAGTATAGGAAAAGACAATTGGAAATGATAGTATAGGACTATGAAACATGTTAAGTTGTCATTTACAAGACTTGAGTTGACAGTGTCAGGGTGCAGGAGGGGCAGAAAATGTCAGGTGAGAGAAAAGAAGAATATATGTTTTTACTGAATGTCATGAGGAATGAGCTGAGAATGATTTATATAGTGACGAGTTTTTGCGGGACTTTTTGAGAAGAATGAATGTCAGCGATAGAGGAGATGGAAATAAGGGTGGTACAGAGAATTGCAATGGAATGGGGATGAAGAAGAAGTTGAGAAGGAGTTCAATGAGGTTACAGACGGTGACAAACATGTGGCCAACAAACAAACAAAACAGAGAAACCATCACAAGGCATAAAATCGTGGTTGTGACCACTTGTTATTTTTTTGTTACAGTACTGCTGATTATGCTCTGCCAAAGATAATAGCATCATCTGTGTTCCATCATATAAGCGTCATATGTGCTGTGTGTTGTTTCTAAGGTTAAAGCAAAATCAATCTCCGAAGTGTTGTCTCCAGTGTTCAAATGATTTTTAGATTTTGTTTGTTTGATTTATTCATTCATTCATTGAAAAATGAGTGTGGTGCAAGTAAAGTGTTCCTCTCATCTGACACATTTCCAATTTTGGAATTCTTCACTTAGGTTAAAGTGATGGCATGTAATGCAGATTGCTTCGCAAAGCTGATGCAGTCTGAAAATGAGCTGCGAGAACGTGTGGTGATGCTGGAGGCTGACATTGAGTCTTTTATTATGACATTTGAGCAAGAGGTTCAGGAATTGTGCCAAGTGATGTGCAAGGATTCGACAGATCTGCACGTATGTAAAATTAATATTTTCATGTTCTTTAGTATCCTATGGCTGGCCAGATATCCTCGAGGTATGCATATTCATCATTGAGATATCTCGCTGGAGTTTGAATCTCAACCGAGCTATAAAACTGTCATTCTAGTGTTTTTTAAATGTAAGGTAATACATTACAATGTGCACCACCCATTGGATGGTTGTTTAGCTGGATAATCCATTTGCTATCACTGGTTGGTGGTGGGCATTAAAAATCCTACGGGAACTTGTGTGAGGAGTCTGAGTTATCGCTGCAAGCGTTACCAAATTGCAAGTTCCTGTCACCTTCAGTCGTTCATTATGCCTTGTTCTTGTTGGTCCACCAGTCAAATTAAATGCCAAATAGTACCTTTTCACTGGACGTAAGCTTGCCAGCTTAACTTTTGGGAGAGTACTCTCCATGCTGATGAACGCCAGTGAAACAGAAATGTGTTTATGGATTGATTCCTTTCCCAAGGGATGGGCTGACATTGCGAAGAAAAAAGGTTAGTTGACCGAGACTGTGGGGGAGCAGTGCAGCAGGTAACACATTATTTCACAGACTGCAACTAAAAGCCAGAAGTAGAAAGCAGGTTTCTCCACAGCTGCAGGCATTGGACTTAATTTATTTGATAATCCGAACCACCTGTGGTAATTTATTAGGTGACGGCTGATTGGTTATTCCCTCCAATTACGGGTGAGAGACGTGACTGGGTCTTGTTTTTATATATTTTGAATGCAATTGACATTGCCCGTGTTACTGGTACAGCGGCTGAGCCAGGGAGGCAGGGAGGCTACTACAAAAGGTGGCTACTTTGCCGAGTCAAAATTTTAAATTAAATTTTGTTAAACAAAATGAATCCATGATTCCTTTTTATCTTCAATTGTTTATTTGTTCTATGCTTAATTTCAGAGTACATTGAGACATTAAACTGCGTAAATTTCAATAGAAACTGGAAAAATTGAGGAGTTCTAATAATTTTGACCAGTAGTGTGTATGTATAAATATATATATATATATATATATATATATATATATATATATATATATATATATATATATATATATATATATATATAGTTACGGATCGCGGTTTAGATGTTATGATGGGCCGAGCGGATGGTCCAACCGCGACTGTTACAGGATCCCCAATTGGCCCGATTCCACCCGACGTTGACCAGATCGCACCACAGATATTCAATCGGGAAACCTCTAAAGCGACCGAAAGAGAAGGAAAAGAGAAGAAGACAGAGTACGGAGGAAGAACAGATTTATTATACACACACAAGCAATGGATGGAAGAAGCAGTCACACAGTGAATCGGTAACTTATACTATTCAATTTACTTAACCCCAGGACAACATTCAAGACAGAAGACGTTCACACTTACACAGGGGAAATTGCAGGCTGGAATGGCGGAGGTGGGTTGCTGGAGAGGGAGGCAGGGTCAGGTCCCTGCAACCGGCAGGGCTGGAGGTAGCAGCTCCCAATTCTTCGCGTTTTTGGCGGGAAAACCCTCGGTCGCGTCAACGCTGCTGATGCTGTAGACGTCACGCGCTGGCTCGGTCACACCTGCTCCTCTCCTTCTGGTGGAGCCGTCTCCCTCCTCTCAGCGCGTCTCTCCAAAGCTGGTTTCCTCTCCAAGTATCTCTCCTTTTCGGTTTGGAGCGTCTCTCATCTCACAGCTCACAGCTCACAGCTCACAGCTCATGTCATCTCCGGTGTCATCTCCCATCTCATCTCTTCTCTCATCTCCCGAAGCAGTCCCTTCCAGTCGCTTTTATTACTCGGGGCGGAATCAAGCCGCTGGCTGCGGGGGCACGCCTACCGGGTCGCTAACCGCGGTGCTGGTTGGCTGTTAGGGCTGTCCGATTCCTCCTTTGATCATGACGACGTGCCACGCCTGTGAGTTGGCGGCTCCTACCCCCCTCTTCTCCGAGATGAGCACATGGGCAATGGCGGCTTGCGGGATTGAACACCACTCGCACCGCTTTTGAAAGGAACTTTGGGGAGCGGAGATGATTGGGGAAATTGAAGGGGGCCTACGCTTATTTCGTTTGATACAATGCAGAGTCAATCTAGTGGGAAACACATATTTAGCCTACATGGAATAAGGAAATAAACTATTTAAAAAGATATATCGTGGCCTGTGTGTAAGTTTCATGGAATTAACTAGGAGGACGGCTGCGACCATTATTTACATTACGAGGGTGTTACACACAACAAAACCATACTTTTCACATTCGTTACACTTTCTCCAAAATTGTTACACTTCTCAAAACCGTTACCCTTCTCAAAACCGTTACACTTCTCAAATTCGTTACACTGCACCCTCCTTTCTTCAGGCCCGTACTCGGGCCTACAAAACTTTAACTTAGTGTGACACGTAGGTGTAATTCCCTCTACTTTTAACCTGAGTGTGACAATCTTAAAACACAAATAAGTATGTCCCCCTATTGCATTGCACCCTGTCTAACAGACTCAAGCCCACAGCTAACCGAATTACGGAATTATTCTCAAACTATACATTTACGGTGGGGAGCATTATTTACAGTGACGTTATTTCTTATTTACAACGCAACCCAGGACCTGTGTTTTTTTTCTTTTTTCTTTTTAGGGAACAAGAAAAAAGAAATTCCTGTTGGGAGGGAGGAGACAGCACGCATTGCATCGATGCACCAGTACCAATACCACCAAAGCACCCAAAAGCACCAAAAGCACCACAAAGCACCAAAAGCACCACTCGGTGCACAGTCACCATGGTTCATAATAAACACAACAAAACAACTGGTGGTGGTCTTCTCTTTCTCTGCTGGGCCGATGCTCTTCCCGACGTCTTCTGGCTTCATGCGGCCTACTTGGAAATAATAAAAAAGCACAACTTGTGTTCATTTTTATTTAGGGCCTCAGGGGCCAACTAAGGGTGGTCCACCTGTTTGGCATAGGTGCCGCCTTACCGAGGTCCGCAAGCAAGATTCCCTGGCCACTATGGCCGGTCTCCAACAGAGGTGCCCTGCCCCAGAACCTGGGGTCCATCAAGTGGTACTTGGCCGCAGAACAGCGGTCCATAAAGTGGTACATCAACGCAATGCATGCTGGTTCTGGGAATCTCGTGCGCACAATGGCCATCTCACGCACGCTCCCCTCGGCACCCAATGGCGCACAGGTCCTCAAGTGGGAGACAAAAGGGGGGAAGGCAAATGAGCGAGGGGTAAGGTCACAAGGGTACACGTCAATAAAGGCAATGCAGGGTGAAGTGCGTACGGAGAGCGAAGTGAGAAAAACTCGTCCCTACCGTACGTCACCCCCCCTGTCACCTACACTACCCTTGCCCTTACCCCATATTTACAACAATTTACACCTTTACAAATCCGTCGCTACTGTCACGTCTTCCCCTTATTTCCCCTACCAAATTCGTCTCCACAATCCCACTATCCAAAATTTGCCATCACCCAATTCGTCATCAATCCTCATAAGGAGGAAGAGATGGAACATCAAGCACAATGTCACACCCACGTCATGATGCGTCTCACAATCCAAACATTTGCATCATAAAAAATAATCAAAACATGGCATGGTGTGGAGTACCTGTCACCTCAGGTGAGTGGATGCAGATGGTGCGAGGAGACTTCATCCTAACTACTTTCTAAATGATTTTAACACACTTTACACTACCCGGGGTCTCTCCCTGCCAATCCATTGGCCAACTTACACTATGGGTTCTAAAAACCAATTCCCATTGACCAAACTGTGGTGCTTCTCAATTTGGGGTCTCACTCCCCCGATTCATCTCCCGGTGCCCTTGCACAATTTCTGGGCTGTGACGTGTAGCTCTCCCAGCAGGTCTACCCACCTGCACACCTCCACCACTGCAGTTGCCACCCGAGCTTACCTAGCTCCTCACCCTAACCTATCTAATTTGGGAAGGCCCCTCCTGGCTCTGTCACCCCTTGGTGCCCTCTGGCACTGGGCTACCCGGGTCCGTCCTCCGGATCCTCGGGCCCCATCCACAACTACCGGCTCCCAGAGCCCACCTGCGGCCTCACCTGGCCGACATCCTCACAGTGGTGGAGTGCCCAACCCAACTACACACACTAACAGGCTACACGCCCAGCCATTTCCACAACACTAATGCACCCATCCAAAGACCATTCTTTCACCCGCACCACAGATGCCAATATCCAACCACAATTTACCTATACCCTCTACCTAACACTTACACTACCCGCCCCGGGTATCCGTGATGGGGGTCCACTCTTCCCCCATTCACACCTTCGCACCATCCACTCCACTCCACAATTTCCACCATACTCACTCCACGACCATCCATTCCAATACTCCATACCATTTATTCCATACACCTGTCCTCCATTCACCTGTCGTTGCACACCTGTGCAATCATACCTGGTGCCACCTGCACCCTCCTCCTCTTCCTGGACCATTTGGTCAGCACAACACGCAATCACCACTACTCCCTCATACACTGCTCCATTCACCTGTTCAGTTGCACACCTGTGCAATCACACCTGTTCAATCCTCAAACACACGGCATCATCTCATCTAACTACTCCCCTCTGAAACTTGCGCTTCCCAGTCGCCCCTTTAAACTATTGCGCTCCCACGTCATTATCATCCATACTAATCTACCTGCGTCCCCACTACAGGTATCCTTGTCACTAACTAATCTTAACGTTACCTAATGTCATCTTCGCTAGATCCCTACACACAATATCCTAACCCACCCGGGCTAGTTTTCACTGCCATCAACCCCATAAACGAGTGCTCCTTTGCCCCCCCTTCTGTGGGGGGATGGTGGACTGCCCATCCCACCACATCGGGGAGGTCCCACTTTCAATTTTGCTCGTCCAAATTCCAACCAATCAAAAATTTGTCATTTACTGCCAATCACCGTACCAATCATCAAATTTTGCTTTTTTTTCTAATTTCGGGGCCAAAACACTATCCTCATCACCCGTCTACTTATTAGGTCCTCTCGGTGCGCCAGTTCCCTTCTAAAGCTCGGCTTCGTACAGCCGAGCAATGAACGCGGGTTCTTTGGTGCCGGCGGCTGGATGCGTCCGGCACTCGGTGCAGGGACGGGGGCTTACCCGTGCCGAGATCCCACGCACCACCTCGGCGCGTAGCCATCCAATTTCCCGATCTCGACCTGCCGGAACGTCTCAATAAAAAGTGGTCGCCATGACGACCCTTCCTATCGGGCTGCCCGCTCCGCCTAGTGGAGCCCGGACGCGGCCGTTCCAAGCGAGGCACAGCGTGGATCGCGTACGGCGGTCCTTTCGAAACTGCCGTGGCTCGGATCCCCGCTGGTTCTCGCGGCACGCGAAGCCCGGCACGCACCGAGGGCCCGATTCAGCTAAAAGTCGCTCTAACCGCTAACCCGGTTACCGTCGATGCCTCACCTGGATGCTTACACGCATACGCTACCCCTTTCTTGCTCATACCTACAGCTGTTCCCATGCTCCTCGTACCTTTCCTTACACACCCAGGTACACTCGTTCCACTCACAGACTTGGTCACACACCTGACTACCGAACACCTTGACACACATTCGTCACTCGCACACCTCACCAACACACCTCCTCGCGCCCCTTCCTCGGTCACCCCCTCTGTGACAATTACAGGTGTGCTCTCACTCGCACACCCAACCACGTGCCTCACGACCAACTCAAGTGTGCATTCCCACACACGCTCTACCATTCCAGGTGTGCATCCTTCCATTCCAGGTGTACATCCTCGCTCACCTGTCACAACCAACTCACGCTCCGTGTCACTCTCACTACTCTCACCTCCACTCTCGGTCGCGCACTCACCCTTACTCTCGACAGCGCACTCTTTCCCCATGCACCTGTCCGTTACACACCTTTCCCGCGCACACTCTTGCGCACACTTTTTCGTTACTTCCTCCGTAACACTTACCACACCGCGCTTCCATGTGCTCCCTCGCACACGCGCTATGACCGACTCACTCTCGACAGCACACTCACTGGTCGGCGCGCACTTTTTCCTCACACACCCCATGGTCGGACATTCTCGCACACCTCTTTTTTCGCACACCTGACCTGTCACACACTTCACCAACGGCCTCTCACGAACACCCGGGTCTAAATCAACCCCCAAGCCGACTGAAGCTTTCCTCACATCATATACATTGCCGAATATTTCGCCACTCACCTTGGCACCTCGTCTCCGCACCTCTTTTGCCACCTGCAAACTTTTTATTTGGTTAGTGAGCAGCACATCATGAGTTGAGCACCGACCTTGTACATATTCCATTACTTCCTCCTTTATCTCCCTCTTAGTTTCCCTCCGTCTCTTCTTAATTTCACTCACCTCTTCTTCCACTTCCTCTAATTTTTGCTTCACCTCTTTTATTTCCCGGTGCGTCTCCTCAAGTTCGTCCTCTAAGGCTACCGTGACCGTCTCTATGTGCATCCTCACCTGCCGGTCCTTTGTCTCCATTATCTCTGTCACCTCGTCCACCCTCATTGTCAGTCCCTCACGTACCATCTGACATTGCCTCTGCGTCGCTATTAATTCGTTTTTAATTTCTTTTTGTGTCGTCTTTAACCCTCCGAGTACTGCAGTGTTCTTTTCCACTTGGTCCGCTAATTCCCTTTGTCCTACTGTCAGCTGTTCTACTCCCTCCGTCAGATCTTCTATTCCCCCCTGTAACCTAGCCGTATTATTTCTCACCTCTTTCTCCATACGCTTCTCACCTCGCTTTACCTCCTCGCGTAGCCCCGAAACCTCCTCACTTACACCTCGTCGTATCTCCTCCATCTCTTTTGTAGATGCCACCCTCATCTGTCCCAATTCATCCCTCTGAGCATCCAGTTTACTTTCTAACCCGATTTGCACCTCCTCTATCTGGTTCCCCATTCGTTTGATTTCCCTGGCAGATTGTTCCCCTATTTCCCGCAATTTGTCCTCCATCCTATTTTCTAACCCCATTAACCCATTTTTCACCTCTTTTATCCCGTTGTCTAACCCTTCAAAATTTTTGTCTAACTTCCCAAATTTCTTGTCTAACCCCTCACCGGTACCCCTCGCTTCGTCCCTCATTACCCCCATTTGGCCCTCCAATCGCTCACCCTGAGCCTCTATACTGTTTTTAAAACCTCCAATTTGGTCTCCCATTTGTCCCATAAGGGCCCTCATTTGCAGGAAAAAAAGGTTCGAATCCACCAGCGGCGCTGCTACGGTCGCGGGCGTCGTGGCCATGTGCGAGGCGCCATTTTGCGCGCCCGTAACCTCGTGCGCGAGGGCGCCATTTTGTGCGCCTGATACTCCCTCAACCACATTGCCATTGCTCTCCGCCTCCCTTTCTTCCCCTAAGTCCTGGGTTACCCCTAACCCGTCTATCTCCCCCACCGACATCCGATCGCCTTGATTGTCCATGGCGCGATCTCAAAATTCGGGTTTTTCTTTAAAAAAAACAAATTTCGGCAGCTTGTAATTTTGAGCGCGTTAAGCGCGCTTCGGGTCCGTATCTCACTCCCAGACACCAATTGTTACGGCCAATAGTACAATTGGTGTCCAAAATTTGAGCTAAATAAATTTAGTCCCAGGTTCGAATCCCAACTCCTGACTACCAATTGTTACGGATCGCGGTTTAGATGTTATGATGGGCCGAGCGGATGGTCCAACCGCGACCGTTACAGGATCCCCAATTGGCCCGATTCCACCCGACGTTGACCAGATCGCACCACAGATATTCAATCGGGAAACCTCTAAAGCGACCGAAAGAGAAGGAAAAGAGAAGAAGACAGAGTACGGAGGAAGAACAGATTTATTATACACACACAAGCAATGGATGGAAGAAGCAGTCACACAGTGAATCGTTAACTTATACTATTCAATTTACTTAACCCCAGGACAACATTCAAGACAGACGACGTTCACACTTACATGGGGGAAATTGCAGGCTGGAATGGCGGAGGTGGGTTGCTGGAGAGGGAGGCAGGGTCAGGTCCCTGCAACCGGCAGGGCTGGAGGTAGCAGCTCCCAATTCTTAGCGTTTTTGGCGGGAAAACCCTCGGTCGCGTCGACGCTGCTGATGCTGTAGACGTCACGCGCTGGCTCGGTCACACCTGCTCCTCTCCTTCTGGTGGAGCCATCTCCCTCCTCTCAGCGCGTCTCTCCAAAGCTGGTTTCCTCTCCAAGTATCTCTCCTTTTCGGTTTGGAGCGTCTCTCATCTCACAGCTCACAGCTCACAGCTCACAGCTCATGTCATCTCCGGTGTCATCTCCCATCTCATCTCTTCTCTCATCTCCCGAAGCAGTCCCTTCCAGTCGCTTTTATTACTCGGGGCGGAATCAAGCCGCCGGCTGCGAGGGCACGCCTACCGGGTCGCTAACCGCGGTGCTGGTTGGCTGTTAGGGCTGTCCGATTCCTCCTTTGATCATGACGACGTGCCACGCCTGTGAGTTGGCGGCTCCTACCCCCCTCTTCTCCGAGATGAGCACATGGGCAATGGCGGCTTGCGGGATTGAACACCACTCGCACCGCTTTTGAAAGGAACTTTGGGGAGCGGAGATGATTGGGGAAATTGAAGGGGGCCTACGCTTATTTCGTTTGATACAATGCAGAGTCAATCTAGTGGGAAACACATATTTAGCCTACATGGAATAAGGAAATAAACTATTTAAAAAGATATATCGTGGCCTGTGTGTAAGTTTCATGGAATTAACTAGGAGGACGGCTGCGACCATTATTTACATTACGAGGGTGTTACACACAACAAAACCATACTTTTCACATTCGTTACACTTTCTCCAAAATTGTTACACTTCTCAAAACCGTTACCCTTCTCAAAACCGTTACACTTCTCAAATTCGTTACAATATATATATATATATATATATATATATATATATATATATATATATATATATATATATATATATATATATATATATATATATATATATATATATATATATATATATATATATATATATATATATATATATATATATATATATATATATATATATATATATATATATATATATATATATATATCAGTCACTATGCGACCTTCATATCATCAGTGGAGAACCGCCAGCAAGGTGTCCCATACAGCTGCTGCTGCACCTTGCTGGGAGCGATAAGCACCGCCTGCCACACGGTAACGTTATCTCTGGTATCCACTCATCATATGGAGTCGACCTGGTTGCGGCTGGGAGTTACTAATAATGGTATCTGTAATCTGGTTCTCCAACGTAATGAGGTTGTAATATATATACACACACAGTCACGTGAAAAAGTAAGTACACCCCATGTAAAGTTTTGACTTTTTCAACATATTTCAACAAACAGCTATTTGATCTTCATTTAAACAATATTGACAGATAAAGGTGATATAATATAACAAATATCATGAAACATTTACATTTTGTAGTCCATTGTGTAATTTAAATAAACATAAATGCAAATTTGCATGTGGAAAAAGTAAGGACATATATACATATATATTGTTGCGGATCTGCCGCCGGCCTTCTCCCCTTACCAAGGGGGGATTAGTCCCCTTGTCTTGACTGACCTGGCGCGACCCAGGACCTATTACATCCCTTCCGGACAGCGCTAAATAGGGTTGCAGGACCAAGTTCGCTGTTACCTAAGTACTGACGCTGCCCTGGAAGCGAGGAAATAAGCCCAGCACGAACCATGTGTGTTGATGATACGCCGAGCGGTTTGCGTACACGTGATTCGCGCTATTATTAATTACTAGACCCTGATTCAAGCGGTTCTTATTCTTACCACGCTTAGTCAATGGCGAAATCACAAAGACGATCGAATTGGGAAGAAAGGAAGAACAAATGGTTTAATTACTATTACACATATGTACAGTACAGGATGAAGAGACACAGTGCAGATTATACAGTCTTATTCTTAATACCCAGGACAAACAGGCCCGTCTCACACACACTCACACGGGGGTTGCTGATGAGCAGGTTGATGTTCACCAGCGCGTCCAGGGATGGCTTCCGTGCAGCTCTCTCTCCGGTCCCCGGCACGTCCCTTGGAGATGGAAGTAGGTGAAGGCAGGAGCTCGCTGCGTGTCGTCTGAACGGAGCGGGTTATCGCAGGGTGAATGGTAGGGAGCGGACTTTGGCGCGGCTGCCGGCTATTCACTTGCGGCTATGGCCGCGCTTACTCGTGTGGCTGGAAATGCGCTATATGCGTTACCGGCGCGTCTGGCTGCGCCCGCGTACTTTGTACAGTTCAACACCTCTTCTTTTCTCTCTCTGCGCAAGTCCTCAAACAACGCGCGTATCCTCTGCAAGTCCTTTCGCCACTGCACTTATCCTCTGCCAGTCCTTCTCAATCAAGTGTTCCCGCGCTAGTCCTTAAGCAAAAACCCTTCAAGTCCTTCTCAATCAAGACCTTCAAGTCCTTAAGCAAAAACCCTTCAAATCCTTTTGAGGGCTTTGCGCAGCGCCTTATATAGGCACGCCCCGCGAACCTTCTCAAACTCACCAGACGCGCCTTACCACGCCCTCTCACGCCATGCCGCTAGAGCTCTGATTGGTTGGTGGCTCTTACCATCTTCGCCTCTGCCGCTCCCGAACTCAACGCCGCCCCCACCTTTTTAGGCCTACCTCGTGTTAGCTTGACTAGGGGACAGCCAAATGGGGCGCGGGATGGATTACGCCCATAGAGGTAGAATTGGAGGGTGGACGCAAAATGAATGGGGCCTACTCTCCTGTCTTTACATAACGCAGGTACTAAGAGGGGAAATGGCCTATTCTTACACATACTAAGACATAACTATACTACAAATGGGCCTATATGTTGCTTGTGTGACTAACTATGGGGGGCAAACCTTTAACCTTTAATGCCTTCAATGTGCCAATCTCAAAACCGCAGCACTGCCCCCCTCCCTTGCCAGACTCGTCCCCGAGTCGAACCCACACAAGTGAGAATGACAGGTTTTGAGAAAGGTTTGGGACTAGTTTTTAAATTAAGTGTGACACTTAGATGTGGTTCCCCTCTAACATTTAATCTAACTCCCTGTATGTGACAGTTTTACAACACTAGATATGTCCCACCTACTGCGTTGTGTAACTAACTCTAACCGACTCACACCCACAGCTAACCGAATTGCAGAATTGTTTTGAAACTAAACATAAAGCCGGTGGGTAGCATCTTATTTACAACACTAAACCTAATTACTTACATTTCTATAACCCAGGACCTGTTCTTTTTGGAAAGAAGTTTGGAGGGGAGAAAAAACAGCAATGCACCAATGCACCAAAACACATTTCACATTTCACAAAAAGTTCACATTTCAAATGTCATACTTAAAAATCACATTTGCTGCTTGGCTGCATCTTCTTGCTTCCTGCTTCATCTTTGGTGTGCAATAATAAAAAAACTTAAAGGTCTTCTTTCCTGGCACACCAGAATACAATGTACAAACCGTGTCCATTTTTATTGCCAGCAGGGCCAATCTCATGTGGTCCGACTGCGTGACATCGACGCCACTTAAAACCAGTGGTCCGCAGGTGCAAGGTAAGTTTGCAGCAAATGACTGTTCAGCAAAAAGGCAAGGCCACAGAACGTGTGGTCCATAATGTGCATTGTGGTGCAGCAAAATGCAGCAGGGGTGCCGCACAGGTGTAGCCAGGTGCAACTGCACAGTTCAGTGTTCCTGCACACTCCCCCTCCAAAATGGGTCCATGGGTGGGGAGGAGAGACAATGCACAGTTAGCAAAGGAAAGGACGCAAAGGTACACATCAATAGGAGCAATGCAACATGAGGGGCGCGGGAGGGGGGGGGGCAGAGCAAGCTCGTCCCTAACCGTTCGTAACCCCCCATGTCAGCTACACTGCAGTACCTTTAGCCCTCCCTGTATTTACACTTTACAAATTCATCTCTACGTCCTCTCTCCCATGTCCCCCTCTAAACCAAATTCATCTTCCAATCCCTCCAAAGAAGGAAGAGATGGAATTACACACAATGTCACACTTCCACGTCATGATGCGTCTTTACCCACTCAAATCGTTCACAAAACCTGGTGTGGAGTTCCGTCTCCTTGGTGAGTGGATGTGGATGTTGCGAAGAGATTTCTCATCCTACCTATCCTCTAATAACATTAACTCGGTTACACTACCCAGGGTCATACCCTGCCAATTGGCATCTTTAAACTATGTGGTTCGAAAAACCAATTCCCATTGACCCACCCTGTGGTGCCTTCCAATTTGGGTCTCACTCCCCAATTTTTCACTACTGCGCCTTTGCACAATTTCGGGGCTGGGTCGTGTGGCTCCACTAGCAGGTCCAACTACCTGCGCACCTCCGCCACTGAAGTCGCCACCCGAGCTTACCTTGCTCCTTGCGACTACCCTAAACTGGGGAAGGCCCTTCCTGGCTCTCTCACCCCCTGATGCCCTCGCTGGCATTGGGCTACCCGGGTCCTTCTCCTGGATCCTCGGGCCCCACTGAACACTACTCTGAGTGGCTCCCAGAGCCTACCTGCGGCCTCACCTGGCCGACAAACTAACAGTGGCGGAGTGCCCCAATAACCATACGCACCAACAAAGCCCACACGCCTAGCCATTCCACAGACTCATGCACCCATCCAAGCACTTCCTGCTACTTCCTGCACCACAGGTGTCAATATCCAACAATTTACCTAAACCCTCTACCCAACTTTAAACTACCCTCCCCGGGTATTCGTGAAGGGGTCCATTTCCCCCATTCACTCCTTCGCACCATGCATTCCACACCAAATATTCTCACACACACCAAGCTCTCTTGCACACCTCTTGTGCTCTTACACCTTTTCTCCACTTGCACCACATGCAAGTCAATTCACTCAACACAATTCCACTTGTCCTCAATACACCACTCATACACCACCACTGGTTATCCCCAACCAATGCCTCATTTGTGCCTCGATCTCAAGCTCCATACACACAGTGATTCCCATTCAATTCCTCATTTGCTCAAGCTCATCCACACAAAGAATTTCTCCACACTACTACACACACACACAGCATCATCTAACTAGCTGCTTTTCCCCCTAATACTCATGCTCCCCCGTTTTCCCTTACACTAAGCACACCCTCGTCATTATCATCCATCTAATCTCTCTACGTCCCCTCTACCTGTACCATGTCCCTACTTAAATCTTGTCCCTACTGTCATTTCTAAATCCCTAACAATTATCCTAGCCCGCCCTCGGCTAGTTTACACTGCCACCCCATAATCTATTGCTCATGTGCCCCCAAAAAAATGTGAGGGATGGTAGATCTACCACTCCCCCATGCAGGGTACCATTCGCCTACGCCATTACTATCCGTCCACTGCACTATGAGCCTCTCAGTGCGGAAATACATTTTCACAGCTCGGCTTCGAAAAGCCGAGCAATGCATGCGGGTGGTTGGTCTACTGTTGGTTGGGTCCGTCCGGCATTTTCGATTCAGGGGAGGAGGTTTTGTTGGGCCTAGGTTCCAGGCGCCATCTCTGCGCGGAGCCTTTCAGTCCCTGGCACGATGGCCCAACCTCCCACGGTCGGAGCACCGCACCCGCCAGGGGGCGAAGCTCCGACCTCTCCTACCCCCCCTCGAACCGTGCCGATCGCCTTTCCCGCCAAGGCGCGGCACCGACCATACAGGGCAGGGCCTGGCACTAATCATGCACGCCGCCGCGGCAACGATCCCCGCCGGTCCCCGCAGTACACAAAGTGCACCACGCACCGAGGGCTCGCGTCGGCTATCCGTCGCCCTAAACGCTGCCCCAGTCTGCATCGATGCCCGAGTCGCATTCTCACACCCACACGCGACCCACTCCTCACTCGCACAACGCGGCGCTCCAGCGCCTCCCATACACCCCATGCATTCCGTTACTGCACTCGCTCGTGCATTCTCTTCTCTTGCACACTCAGGTGCACACCACTCAGGTGCACTCACACCACTCGCACACTCCATTACACACTTGGCCATCGCACACCCCCACGCACACTCCTTTGTTACACACTCAGTAACAACCACAGGTGTGCACTCTTCTGGTACACACCCAATCACATGCTCTGGTGTGCACTCCTGCACACGCTCTCCAACACGCTCTGGTGTGCATCCTTGCACACTCTCCTCAACACGCTCTGGTGTGCACTCCTGCACACGCTCTCCAACACGCTCTGGTGTGCATCCTCTCTCACTCTCGGCCATCGCACACTCTGTTTCCCACTCATCTTCGACACACTCTTCCCACTTACACTCCGTTATACACTCGCGCTTCGGTGCCGTTTGCACACGCGTGCCATTCACCCTCACACATCGCAACACGGACCTTCCACGAGCGCCCGGGTTACGTCGCGATCCCAAGCGCACCAAAAATCTTTTCGCGCCAAACATTTTCGCGCCATATACACTCCTACTCACCTTCGGGACCCTTTTCCACGGCAGCACCTGCAAACTTCCATTTTTGTTAGGAAGCACGACATCACAATGCGAATCCAGACTTTGTGCAAATCCCATTTCTTCCTCCCACGATACATTTCCTAACTCTGCCGTCTCTTCAACCCCAATTTCAACTATGATTATTTCTTTTTCCTCGACAACCGCCGGCGCGCTTAAAATTTGCTTTTCCAATTTGGCGGCCGTCGGCCTTTCCACACCCCGTGTCGCGATCTCTATAGCCCCCGTCAACTTGACTGCACTCTGCCCAAGCTCGCTTTCCACGTGTTCCTCGCGTACCAATGCGACCTCTTTGCTCAACTTGCGTCTTATGTCCTCCCCTGCCTCTTTTATTTCCTTTTTCGACACCACCATCATTTTTCTCAATTCGTTTTTTCGGGTGTCCATTTTGCTCCCCAGCCCGTTTTTCACCTCTTCCAATTCCCGGGTGGATTTGTCCCCCATTTCTTTCAGTTGGCCACCCATTTCTCTCAATTGGCCACCCATTTTGTTTTCCAATTAATCACCCATTTTTTAAATGTGCCTCCTTGCTTCGTCTCTCTGGATGTCCATTTTCCCATTTATTTTATTGATGTCATTCTTTTGGGCGCTCATATTACACCTTGCCACGTCCTCATTGGTTAGGTAAATTGTGGTGGAGATTGACATCTGTGGTGCGTGTAGTAGTAAAGGAGTGTTGTGATTGGTGCATGAGTAAAGTGGAATGGCTGGGCGTGTGGCCCGTTAGTGAGAAAGATTAAATGGGCACTCCGCCACTGTTAGTATGTCGGCCAGGTGAGGCCGCAGGTAGGCTCTGGGAGCCAGTAGAGTTCAATGGGGCCCGAGGATCCGGAGGACGGACCCGGGTAGCCCGACGCCAGAGAGGGCGGTAGGGGGTGAGAGCGCCAGAGGGCCTTCCCCAGGTAGGTTTGGGTAAGGAGCAGGTAAGCTCGGGAGACAACTACAGTGGCGGAGGTGTGCAGGTGAGCGGACCACCTGGGAGCACCACACGACCCAGCCCGGAAATTGTGCGAGGGCACAAGGTGAAGAATCGGGGGAGTGATACCCCAAATTGGTGAGCACCACAGTTTGGTCAATGGGAGTTTGGTTCTTCGAACCACATAGAGTAAAAGATGGCCAATGGTTTTGCAGGGAAAGACCCCAGGTAGTGTAAAAGTGTTAATGTCATTTAGAGTATAGTTAGGATTAAAAATCCCTTTGCACCATATGCATCCACTCACTGAAGTGATAAGACTCCACACCATGTGATTTTTGCAATGTTTGGATGTAAGACAAATCATGACGTGGGGTGACATTGTGCTGATGTTCCATCTCTTCCTCCTTAGGAGGCATTGATGATAAATTGATTGATGGCAAATTTGATAGAGGGATTGATGACGAATTTGATATAGAGGGGAGATATGGGGAAGACAGGACGTTAGCGACGGATTTGTAAATTGTGTAAATATGGGGTAAGGGCAAGGGTAGATTAGGTGACAGAGGGGGGACGTACGGTAGGGACGAGCTTTCTCCGCTCGCTCTCCTGCGCACCTCACCTCTGCATTACCTTGTGTTGATGTGTACCCTTGCGCCCTTGCACCCCGCTAACCCTGCTTTGTCTTCCTTCCCCACTCATGGACCGTGATCTTTGTGTGCTGAGGGGAAAGTGTGCAGGTGCCCGCAGTTGTGTGCCCGCACCCTCGCTGCTGCCTGCATTGACCGGTACCACACTTATGGACCGCACGTTGTTGTGGCCAAGCACCACCATATGGACCACAGGTCTGTGGCCGAGCACCACATTCATGGACCCCATGTTTTGGGGCCTGGCACCTCTGCTGGGGACCGGCCATTGTGGCCAGGGAGATCTTGCTTGCGGACCACGGTAAAGGTGGCACCTAAGCCATGCAGGTGGACCACCTTAGTTGGCCCCTGCTGGCCATAATTAAAGAAATGGACACGTTTTGTGCCTTCTTATTATTACCAACTAGGCAGCAAGCAAGAAGTCGTCCAGAACCATCGGCCCAGCAGAGAAGAAGAAGACGTCATCCTTTAATAATAATTGAAATGTGATGACTGTGCACTGGATGGTGCCGACTGTGCACCTTGGTGCTTTTGGTGCTTATTGGTGCTGGTGGTATCGGTGCAGTGCAGTGTGTGCCTTTCCTCTTATCAAAACATCTTCTTTTTGTTTCCCAAAAGACAGGTCCTGGGTTCGCGTGTAAATACCAAGTAGTGTCTTTGTAAATAATGCTCCCCACCGTCAATGTGTAGTTTTGAAGACAATTCCGTGATTCAGTTATCCTGTGAGCGTGAATCTGTTAGATAGAATGCAACGCAGCAGGCGGACATACTTAGTTGTTTTAGAAATTTTGCACTCAGGGTGAAGTTAATAGTAGAGATTACCACACCTGAGTGTCACACTAAGTTAAAGTTCTTTCGGGCCGGGACGGCCCTGGAGGTAATGAGGGTGCAGTGTTGTGGTTTTTAGAACCCTCCACTTTGTAAATATCTGTAACATTCCCTTATAAATAATCCCCTGTAAATATTCCCATTTTTGGTGCAAAGGTCAAAGGTCGCACCCTAGTTAGGCCACGAGCAACACGTAGCAAACCATAGTCTTCTTCTTTAGTTATTTCATTAGTATGTGTTTCAGGTAAGCATCTGTTCCCAACAGTTGAATCTGCGTTGTATTAATCAAATAACCTAGCCCCCTTCTCAAATTCCCATCCTATTCATTTTGCGGCTTTACCCTCTCCAAATTGTATGGCGCGCCTTTGCCAGCAGCATTTGCTGCCTTTGAGCTAAAGCTCAGCCCAAGCTGCCATTGCCAGCAGCGTTCGCTGCCTTTGAGCTGAAGCTGGCCCCAAGCCGCCATTAGCCACATGGCAGAGTGGGAGAAAAAGGGAGGAGAGGCCAGGAACATAGGCGTGGCCCCATCAACGCGTCACGAGGGGAGGTACCAATGAACCCTCGTGACCAATCCGGGCCGAGGCGTGTTCACCGGTAGGCGGAGCGAAGCGGACGCGGCTTGATATGCGAGGCTGGTAATAAAAGCGCGAGCGCGAAGCCCTTTTACGCAGATGCGGGGGAGATCAGCAGTTGCGAGGAGAGAAGATCGGCAGAGGATCGGCAAACTCGAGAGAACAGCACAGAGGCGGCGAATGATAAGAACATTGCGCGGGGGATCGCTTGGGACGATCGTGTGATCCGAACTGCCGTTGGTTTTGAGAGTGTTCGGCACGCTATACATACGGAGATTCCAACCCCTCGCATATGTAAGGTCCGGTCGCGCGCCAGCGATACGCGAAGCTGCCTGCCATTCTACGCCTGCGGACCCAGAGCCTGGACGGATCCCATCACCTGGAACCATCTGCCTGGACCTTCCTCCCCTACCAGCTACCATTCCGTGTGAGTCTGTCTGTTTGTCCTGGGGTCGTGATAAGTTAAGACTGTTTAGATAAGCTTGCCCTATGTCCTTTTATTTCCTTCTTCTTGTATATTCCCTTCTTTCGTTTCCTCTTGTAGTGTAGTAAATAAACCATATTTGTTCTTCCTTCACCATTCTTATTCTTTGGTTCCTCTCATCCGATCGCTTGCGTCCTGTCCCCAATTGAGTACCTGTGGCACGATTTGGCCAACCGCTTTAAATCGGGTTTAGTCCTTTTGTTAACGGCTCGGATCGTGGATTGCTAAACCGCTTGGCAATTACCATCACATCCGTGGTTCGAGCAGGGACTCAACTCCCTGCTTTGCGGAGAGATTGGTGAAGGTATTTGGGAAACCTTTGACCAATCACCCTGGCCAATCTCATCCTGCAAAGGAGCGGGATAGTTCCAGGACCGGAGACGGCCAGCTTAACAAGACAAGGGGATTAACCCCCCCCCCCCCCCCCTTGCTAACGGGAGCGCCGTACTCTGAGATCCGCAACAATATATTGTAACGGTTCTGAGAAGTGTAACGGTTTTTTGAGAAGTGTAACAATTTTGGAGGAAGTGTAACGAATGTGAAAACGTTACAATGTGAACGTTACAAAAGTATGGTAACACTCTGGTAATGTAAATAATGGTCGCAGCCGTCCTCCTAGTTAATTCCATGAAACTTACACGCAGGTCACGATATATCTTTTTAAATAGTGTATTTCCTTATTCTATGTAGGCTAAATATGTGTTTCCCACTAGAATGACTTTGCATTGTATCAAACAAAATAAGCATAGGCCCTTGCAATTTCCCCAAACATCTCCGCTCTCCAAAGTTCCTTTAAAAAGGGTGCGAGTTGTGTTCAATCCCGCAAGCCGCCATTGCCCATGTGCTAATCTCGGAGAAGAAAGGCGTGTCTCCACCTCGTCATAGAGGGGAGGAGTGAGCCAGAGGGTCGCATGTCCAATCAGCACCGCGTTGAGCGACCCGGTAGGCGTGCCCTCGCAGCCGGGGGCTTGATTCCGCCCCGAGTTATAAAAGCGACTGTAAGGGACTGCTTTACCAGATGACCTGGAAGATGACCTGGAAGATGACCTGGAAGATGACCTGGGAGATGAGCGAAGAGGCGACACCAAGAGGAGCGGTGAGATGCGAAACGCTTCAAGCCAAAGAGGAGAGGTACTCGGAAAGGAAACCAGCTTTGGAGAGACGCGCTGAAAGGAGGGAGACGGCTCCACCAGAAGGAGAGGAGCAGGTGTGCCCGAGCCAGCGCGTGACGTCTAAAGCATCGGCAGCGGATACGCGACGAAGGGTTTTCCCGCCAAAAACCGCGAGGAATTGAGAGCTGCTGCCTCCGACCCTCCTCCCTCTCCAGCAATCCACCTCAAGCCCTACCTGCCTGCAATATCCCCCGTGTAAGTGTGAACGTCGTCTGTCCTACTCGTTGTCTTGGGGTTAAGTAAAATGAATAGTGTAAGTTAACGATTCGCTGTGTGACTGCTTCTTCCATCCATTGCTTGTGTGTGTATAATAAATCTGTTCTTCCTCCGTACTCTGTCTTCTTCTCTTTTCATTCTCTTTCGGTCGCTTTAGAGGTTTCCCGATTGAATATCTGTGGTGCGATCTGGTCAAAGTCGGGTGGAATCGGGTTCTAATCGGGGAGTAACTGTTCGGACGCGGTAATACCAACCGCTCGGTAAAATAACATCTAAAACCGCGTCTGTAACAATTGGTGTCAGGAGTGGGATAAATGGTATGGAGTATAGGAATGGATGGTCGTGGAGTGAGTATGGTGGAAATTGTGGAGTGGAGTGGATGGTGCGAAGGTGTGAATGGGGGAAGAGTGGACCCCCATCACGGATACCCGGGGCGGGTAGTGTAAGTGTTAGGTAGAGGGTACAGGTAAATTGTGGTTGGATATTGGCATCTGTGGTGCGAGTGAAAGAATGGTCTTTGGATGGGTGCATTAGTGTTGTGGAAATGGCTGGGCGTGTAGCCTGTTAGTGTGTGTAGTTGGTTTGGGCACTCCACCACTGTGAGGATGTCGGCCAGGTGAGGCCGCAGGTGGGCTCTGGGAGCCGGTAGTTGTTGTGGATGGGGCCCGAGGATCCGGAGAACGGACGCGGGTAGCCCAGTGCCAGAGGGCACCAAGGGGTGACAGAGCCAGGAGAGGGCCTTCCCCAGTTAGTTAGGTTAGGGTGAGGAGCTAGGTAAGCTCGGGTGGCAACTGCAGTGGTGGAGGTGTGCAGGTGGGTAGACCTGCTGGGAGAGCTACACGTCGCAGCCCAGAAATTGTGCGAGGGCACCGGGAGATGAATCGGGGGAGTGAGACCCCAAATTGAGAAGCACCACAGTTTGGTCAATGGGAATTGGTTTTTAGAACCCATAGTGTAAGTTGGCCAATGGATTGGCAGGGAAAGACCCCGGGTCGTGTAAAGTGTGTTAAAGTCATTTAGAGGATATTTAGGAAGAAGGATCTCCTCACACCATCTGCATCCACTCACCTGAGGTGACAGGTACTCCACACCATGCCATGTTTTGATTATTTTTTATGATGCAAATGTTTGGATTGTGAGACGCATCATGACGTGGGTATGACATTGTGCTTTGATGTTCCATCTCTGCCTCCTTATGAGGATTGATGACGGAGTGGTGATGGCAAATTTTGAAGTCGAGGGATTGTGGTGACGAATTTGGTATAGAGGAAATATGGGGAAGACGTGACAGTAGTGACGAATTTGTAAATGGGTAGATTTTGTAAATATGGGGTAAGGGCAAGGGTAGTGTAGGTGACAGGGGGGTGACATACGGTAGGGACGAGCTTTCTCACTTCGCCCTCCGTACGCATTTCGCCTTGCATTGCCTTATTGATGTGTACCCTTGTGACCTTACCCCTCGCTCAATTGTCTTTCTTTTGTCTCCCACATGACCTGTGCGCCATTGGGTGCCGAGGGGAGCATGCGTGAGGTGGCCATTGTGCGCCCGAGTTTCCCAGAACCAGCATGCATTGCGTTGATGTACCACTTTATGGACCGCTGTTCTGCGGCCAAGTACCACTTGATGGACCCCAGGTTCTGGGGCAGGGCACCTCTGTTGGAGACCGGCCATAGTGGCCAGGGAATCTTGCTTGCGGACCTCGGTAAGGTGGCACCTATGCCAAACAGGTGGACCACCCTTAGTTGGCCCCTGAGGCCCTAAATAAAAACGAACACAAGTTGTGCTTTTTATTATGTCCAAATAGGCCGCATGAAGCCAGAAGACGTCGGGAAGAACATCGGCCCAGCAGAGAAAGTGAAGACCACCACCAGTTGTTTTGTTGTGTTTATTAAGAACCATGGTGACTGCGCACCGAGTGGTGCTTTTGGTGCTTTGTGGTGCTTGTGGTGCTTTTGGTGCTTTTGGGTGCTTTGGTGGTATTGGTACTGGTGCATCGATGCAATGCGTGCTGTCTCCTCCCTCCCCACAGGAATTTCTTTTTCTTGTTCCCTAAAACAAAAAAACAAAAAAAAACACAGGTCCTGGGTTGCGTTGTAAATAAGAAATCACGTCATTGTAAATAATGCTCCCCACCGTAAATGTATAGTTTGAGAATAATTCCGTAATTTGGTTAGCTGTGGGCTTGAGTCTGTTAGACAGGGTGCAATGCAATAGGGGGACATACTTATTGGTGTTTTAAGATTGTCACACTCAGGGTCAGGTTAATTGTAGAGGGAATTACACCTACGTGTCACACTAAGTTAAAGTTTAGTAGGCCCGAGCACAGGCCTGAAGAAAGGAGGGTGCAGTGTAACGGTTCTGAGAAGTGTAACGGTTTTTTGAGAAGTGTAACAATTTTGGAGGAAGTGTAACGAATGTGAAAACGTTACAATGTGAACGTTACAAAAGTATGGTAACACCCTGGTAATGTAAATAATGGTCGCAGCCGTCCTCCTAGTTAATTCCATGAAACTTACACGCAGGTCACGATATATCTTTTTAAATAGTGTATTTCCTTATTCTATGTAGGCTAAATATGTGTTTCCCACTAGAATGACTTTGCATTGTATCAAACAAAATAAGCATAGGCCCTTGCAATTTCCCCAAACATCTCCGCTCTCCAAAGTTCCTTTAAAAAGGGTGCGAGTTGTGTTCAATCCCGCAAGCCGCCATTGCCCATGTGCTAATCTCGGAGAAGAAAGGCGTGTCTCCACCTCGTCATAGAGGGGAGGAGTGAGCCAGAGGGTCGCATGTCCAATCAGCACCGCGGTGAGCGACCCGGTAGGCGTGCCCTCGCAGCCGGCGGCTTGATTCCGCCCCGAGTTATAAAAGCGACTGTAAGGGACTGCTTTACCAGATGACCTGGAAGATGACCTGGAAGATGACCTGGGAGATGAGCGAAGAGGCGACACCAAGAGGAGCGGTGAGATGCGAAACGCTCCAAGCCAAAGAGGAGAGGTACTCGGAAAGGAAACCAGCTTTGGAGAGACGCGCTGAAAGGAGGGACACGGCTCCACCAGAAGGAGAGGAGCAGGTGTGCCCGAGCCAGCGCGTGACGTCTAAAGCATCGGCAGCGGATACGCGACGAAGGGTTTTCCCGCCAAAAACCGCGAGGAATTGAGAGCTGCTGCCTCCGACCCTCCTCCCTCTCCAGCAATCCACCTCAAGCCCTACCTGCCTGCAATATCCCCCGTGTAAGTGTGAACGTCGTCTGTCCTACTCGTTGTCTTGGGGTTAAGTAAAATGAATAGTGTAAGTTAACGATTCGCTGTGTGACTGCTTCTTCCATCCATTGCTTGTGTGTGTATAATAAATCTGTTCTTCCTCCGTACTCTGTCTTCTTCTCTTTTCATTCTCTTTTGGTCGCTTTAGAGGTTTCCCGATTGAATATCTGTGGTGCGATCTGGTCAAAGTCGGGTGGAATCGGGTTCTAATCGGGGAGTAACTGTTCGGACGCGGTAATACCAACCGCTCGGTAAAATAACATCTAAAACCGCGTCTGTAACAATATATACCATATATATATGTATATATATTGTTGCAGTTTTGAGTTTGTAAAGTGAGTTTAATAAAGGGTAAAATTTCCCCCTCATAGTTAGTCACACAAGCAACATGTAGCCTCGCGATAGTATAGTTATGTCTTAGTATTTGGAAGCTTAGTTCCTTTCCATTGTTAGTTCTGCATTGAAGTAGAGTCAGGAGAATATGCCCTACTGCCACCGACTATCCAACGTCCATAGCCTCATGCCCTTTTGCGCTAACGTTGGTTCATTTTGGGCGAGTTAACACGAGGCAGGCTAGGAGACCGGCGCGCAGCCGAGGGCGGAGCGGCAGAAGCGCTGATGTTAAGCACGAGCCGCCAATCAGGGCTCAGAGGTGGTGGCAGCGGCGTTGCATCACAGGGCATGGTGAGAAGGTTCGAGAGTGTCCCAGAAGGTTCGGGGGGGGGGGGGGGGCGTAGCTATAAAACCCACTGCGCAAATCCCTCAAAAGGACTAGCGCGGGGGGACTGACTCGCAAAGGACTAGCGCGGGAGGACGGCTTGAAGGACTAGTGCGGAAGGACGGCTTGAAGGACTAGCACGGGAACACTTGATGAGCAGAGGACTTGCACGAGGACTGAAGCGGAGGACTCGCGAGAGGACTGCTGCCTGATAGGACTCGATGCAAAGGACTGAAGCGGAGGACTCTCAGCGAAAGACTTGATGAGCAAAGAACTCGCGCACACTGACCAACCAGCTCAGAGGATCGAGGAAGAGGAGTTGTGAGCGTCCGAGAACTGTACGAGATACGCGGGCGAAGCCCGATGCGCATGAACCAAAAGACGCGCTATTAATACGTGACGCTCGGTTGAGTTTTAGGCCGATCGCTATACAGTGCATTTAAGTCGCGCGAGTGAGGAAAACGGCTGTGTAATAGCCAGCCGCGCTGAAAGTCCCACCCTTTGCCGTTCCACCTCGTTATCTGCTTTGTTCGGGAGACGCGCTACGAGATTCCTGTCATTGCCTGCTGCCATCATCGCGGGACGTGCCGGGACCGTGGAGACCCGGACGGGGGCCGTCTCTGGACGACCACGTCGACGCCTTGGCTGACCATCTACCTATCTGCAATTCCCTGTGTGAGTGTGACGGGCCCGAGTCCAAGGGATAAGTTAAGATTGACTAAGGCTGCTCTGTGTCACTGCATCCCCGATCATTGTACATATGTGTGGGAATAATTAAACCTGTGTTCTTCCTTTCTTCCATTCGATCATTTCTGTGGTTTCTTCATTGGCAAAGCGTGGTACGAGTAGAACCGCTCAAATCGGGTTCCACTAATTAAGACTGCACAGACCACGTGGTACTCAATCCGCTCGGCGTACTCAAACCGCACGTGGCTCGTGCGAGGCTTGCTTCCTCGCTTCCAGGGCGGCGCAGGGAATTATGTACGAGCGTGAAGTGGTCCCGAGACCTTACTCTGCGTTTGTCCGGAAGGGACGTATCAAGCCTCGGTTCGGCCAAGCCCAGCAAGAACAAGGGGATTAATCCCCCCTTGGTAAGGGGAAGAAGGGCGGCATAGAACCGTAACAATGAAATATAACATTGCTTCGGATATGAAATCTTTCCTCTTCTCCAATGGCCTGATCTCTGATCATCAATTTGGTTTCAGACCTGGTCACTCTCCTCTGGACATGCTGCTTCTGCTTTCTCAACAATGGATGGAGGTCCTCAATGCCAAACAGGAAATTAGAGCTGTCTCCCTTGACATATCACGTGCCTTCGATACGGTCTGGCACCCCGCTCTGCTCACCAAACTCTCCTCCTTTGGTATCCATGGAAATCTCCACGCATGGCTGGCAGACTTCCTTTCTAGTCCTAGTCAACATGTGGCCCTGAATGGGTTTCTCTCATCTCCTCCTCCTGTTCAGGCTGGAGTTCCCCAAGGCAGTGTTCTGGGCTCTGTGCTTTTTCTGGTCTTCATCAATGATCTCTCTGACTCTCTTGAAAATCCTCTCTATCTCTTTGCTGATGACTCTACTCTCTGTCGCTACATTCCTCATCCCTCAGATCGGCAGTCTGCAGGCTCCTCACTCTCTGCAGACCTGGACAAAATCAGACTGGGCAAACAAGTGGAACTTGTCTTTCAATCCTGACAAATCTCACATGCTTACGATGTCTCTCCGAAAAGACCGATTGGACAACCCTCCCATCCACTTTCTGAATAATCCTCTCCAAGAAGTTCTGTCACTCAAGCTTTTGGGTATCTGCCATGATCTTTCCTGGGAAAACCACATTTCAAATCTGGCCTCCAAAGCCAGTCGCCGACTGGGCATCCTCCGTCGTGCGAAGTCCTTCCTTGGCACACCTGAGCTCCTCACCACATACAAGGCTTTCATCCACAGCTCAATGGAATACTGCTCTCCCCTCTGGGCTGGTGCTCCTGCCTCACACCTAGCCCGGCTTCACGCTGTTGAAACCAAAGCGTTCAGAATCATTGGAATCTCCCGCGATGAAGCTAACTCCAAGGGCCTTTCACTCACTCACCGCAGGCAGGTTGGTGGTCTTTCCATCTTCTACCGACTCCTCTACGGCCTTTCCCCCCCAGCTCTCTCTGGGCTCTGTCCCCCAAATATTCCTACAGGTCGCATAAGATCTGCCTGCAACCCTCTTATGGTTAAACTGCCAAAATCAAGACTCTCTGCTCACCTTCACTCCTTCTTTCCTTTTTTCTCCCGCCTCTGGAACAAACTCCCTCACTCTCTTCAATCCCACTCCTCCCTCCAGGTCTTTAAAACAGCTGTTCACCACCATCTCTTATCTTCCCCCATCCAAAACCTTGATCTTTTCTACCCCCGCTAATTTCACCCCAAATCCACTTTTTTGAAATACCAACTTCTGTCCTGGAAGTCCTTGGTGTCCTTGTGTTTGATACTTCTCCCACCCTCCCCCCCCTTCCCACGCCTCCTCCCCCCAAGCCCTCTCCCTCCCACACATCTCCCGATATCCCTGCTCTCAAATGTTGTTTTTATGTGCTTCCCCTTCTCTCCCCATCTTGTCTACCGCCCCCTCTTTTCATATATTTTGTTTGTCTGTTTGATTTGTTTGTGAAATAAATGTTAGCTGTTTCACGAGCCTCGATTCTGTATACAAAAAAAATATTTAAAAATAATATCAACCCATCCCTTTGCCCTTATACAGTGCATTCAGAAAGTATTCAGACCCCTTCACTTTTTTCACATTTTGTTATGTTGCAGCCTTATGCTGAAATCGTTTAAATTCATTTTTTGCCTCATCAATCTACACTCAATACCCCATAATGACAAAGAGAAAGAGAAAACAGGATTTAAGAAAGTTTTGCAGATTTATTAAAAAGAAAAAACTTAAACATCACATTGACATAAGTATTCATACCCTTTGCTATGACACTTGAAATTTTGCTCAGTTGCCTCCGATTTCTCTTGATCATCTTTGAGATGTTTCCACACCTTGATTGGAGTCCACCTGTGGTAAATTCAATTGATTGGACATGATTTGGAAAGGCACACACCTGTCTATATAATGTCTCACAGCTGACAATGCATATCGGAGCAAAAACCAAGCCATGAGGTCGAAGGAACTGCCTGCAGAGCTCAGAGGCAGGATTGTGTCGCGGCACAGATCTGGGGAAGCCTACAAAAAAAAATCTCTGCTGCATTGAAGGTTCCCAAGAGCACAGTGACCTCCAGAATTCTTAAATGGAAGAAGTTTGGAACAACCAGGACTCTTCCTAGAGCTGGCCGCCCGGACAAACTGAGCAATCGGGGGAGAAGGGCCTTGGTAAGAGAGGTGACCAAGAACCCGATGGTCACTCTGGCTGAGCTCCAGAGATCCTGTGTGGAGATGGGAGAAACTTCCAGAAGGACAACCATCACTGCAACACTTCACCGATCTGGGCTTTATGGCAGAGTGGCCAGACGGAAGCCTCTACTCTGTGAAAGAAACATGAAAGCCCGCTTGGAGTTTGCAAAAAAGCACCGAAAGGACTCTCACACTGTGAGAAACAAGATTCTGTGGTCTGATGAAACCAAGATTGAACTGTTTGGCTTCAGTCTGGGCACTCTGCCATAAAGCCCAGATCGGTGGAGTGTTGCAGTGATGGTTGTCCTTCTGGATGTTTCTCCCATCTCCACACAGGATCTCTGGAGCTCAGCCAGAGTGACCATCGGGTTCTTGGTCACCTCTATTACCAAGGCCCTTCTCCCCCCCAATGCTCAGTTTGGCCGGGTGGCCAGCTCTAGCAAGAGTCCTGGTTGTTCCAAACTTCTTCCATTTAAGAATTATGGAGGCCACCGTGCTCTTGGGAACCTTCAATGCAGCAGATATTTTTTTGTAGGCTTCCCCAGATCTGTGCCTCGACACAATCCTGTCTCTGAGCTCTGCAGGCAGTTCCTTCGACCTCATGGCTTGGTTTTTGCTCTGATATGCATTGTCAGCTGTGAGACATTATATCGACAGGTGTGTGCCTTTCCAAATCATGTCCCATCAATTGAATTTACCACAGGTGGACTCCAATCAAGGTGTAGAAACATCTCAAAGACGATCAAGAGAAATGGGAGGCACCTGAGCTAAATTTAAAGTGTCATAGCAAAGGTCTGAATACTTATGTAAATGTTATATTTCAGTTTTTCTTTTTAATAAATCTGCAAAACTTTCTAAAATCTTGTTTTCTTTTTGTCATTATGGGGTATTGAGTGTAGATTGATGAGGGGAAAAATGAATTTAAACGATTTCAGCATAAGGCTGCAACATAACAAAATGTGAAAAAAGTGAAGGGGTCTGAATACTTTCTGAATGCACTGTATATGCTTTGTTGCTATCTTCCATCTCATTTTGTCACATGCTTTGTCTCCCACATCATACATTGATGTGACCTCTTATACTCGAGGAAGCTGACTTTATACACATTGTAATACAACATCCTAAAATATGGCACCTCATGTAATGCGTATTCTTACAATCAATGACACTGACTTTCCAGGTGGTGGCTGAGAGTAAAAGACAAGTGGAACCCTGCAGGTGGCTGGCGGAAACAAAGGTAAACAGGAATTGTTTCCCCACTGCACCACTGTCCACTCGTACCTCCTGTGTCGCCTTGTTCTTCCATCAGTTGTATTGTGTAAAGAAAATAATTTGACTTGCTCTTGATCTCAGCAATGCACCGAACTTGCAAATACTGTCCATGCTCTTTTTGTTCCAGAGATTGTTGAAAGCTATTATTACCTCCCCCACCGAAGGTAGATGGAGATTATGTTTCAACCCTGTCTCTTTCTCTGTTTGTTTGCTTGTTTGTTTGTCTGTGACAAACCAAAAAAAGACAACCATGACAATTACAACCACATGTGGGCAGGGTACAGCCCGAAGTGGAGATCGGTTTCTGAGGTTTGGGACATGGAATGTAGGGACAATGACAGGGAGATCAGGAGAAGTGGTGGAAGTATTGGTCAGAAGAAGAGTGGACATATGTTGTGTGCAAGAGATGAGATGGAAAGGAAGTGGTGTGAGAATGGTGAAGGGTAGGCAGGGACAGAAATACAAGTTTGTGTGGCAAGGGTGCCCGGAGGGCGTGAATGGTGTTGGTGTCCTGTTTTCTGAGGAGTTTGTAGACAGTGTGGTGAGTGTGACTAGAATGAGTGATAGGTTGATGATGGTGAAAATGATGATTGGAAAGCTCTTGGTGAACGTCATCTCGGGATATGCTCCGCAGGTTGGTCGAAGCGATGAAGAGAAGGACAAGTTCTGGTGTGCGATAGAGAAGCTGATGGAAAACGTGAAAGATGAGGAAGTTGTTGTGGTAGGAGGAGACCTAAATGGACATGTGGGAAGGAGTATGGATGGTTTTGACGGAGTTCATGGGGGTTACGGATATGGTGTGTGAAATGGAGAAGGTAAAAGGATTTTGGAGTTTGCTGATGGAGCTGATTTGTTGATTTGTAATACTCAGTTCCAGAAAGAGGATAATAAGCTTGTTACTTACACGTCAGGTGGGTCGACGACAACCGTTGACTACCTGATGGTGCGTAGGCGAGATAGGGGGCACCTCCGGGACACAAAGGTGATCCCGGGGGAGGAGGCTGTTTCACAGCACCACTTGGTTGTCTGCGACGTAAGGGTGAAAGGTGCGAGGAGAGCTCGGCGGGTGAAGTACCAACCAAGAATGAAGGTGTGGAGGTTGAAAGAGGTGACAGGAAGGGAGGCATTAAAAGAGAGGCTGAGTAGGGTCGAGGATGATGTGATTGAGCTTGAAAGTGGTTGGATGTCAATGAAAGCTAGTCTGTTGGGAGCCGTTGGTGAGGTATGTGGATGGACAAAAGGACCACCGAGGCACTCGGAAACATGGTGGTGGGATGATGAAGTTGGAAAGAGGATTGACGAGAAGAGGAAGAAGTTCAAGGAGTGGCAGAAGGCAAAGGGTACGGGAGCAGAAACAGCAGAGCATGAAAGTTATAAGGCAGCCAGGAAGGCTGCAAAGAAAGAGGTAGCAAAGGCACAGGAGGCATTTTGGAAAATGTTTGGAGAACGCTTGGATTCGGAAGAGGGTCAGAAAGCAGTATTCAGGATTGCAAAGCAGATAGCGAAAGAGAGGTGTGATGTGATGGGGGTGAGTTGTTTGAAGGATGAAGTGGGACAAATCGTTGTCGACCCAGATGGCATTAAAGGAAGATGGAAAAGATATATGGAAATGCTGTTGAATACAGAGAATGAATGGGATGGCAACATAGAGAGTAACCCAGTTTTAGGACCGGCAGAGAAGATAACTGAGAAGGAAGTTGAGGAAGTGATAAAAGCAATGAAGGGTAGAAAAGCGGGAGGGCCGACGGGAGTTGTGGGAGATATGTTGAAGGCAGCAGGAAGTTGGGGTGTGAAGAGAATGACAGAGATCTGTAATCTGGTGGTGAAAGAAGGCCGCATTCCAGTGGATTGGGAACTGAGTACCCTCGTCCCTCTATACAAGGGGAAAGGTGACCCTCTGGAGTGTGGCTCGTACCGAGCGATAAAGTTATTGGAGCATGGAATGAAGGTATTGGAAAGGGTGTTGGAGAGGAGGATAAGGAAGAAAGTGAAGATTGACGAAATGCAGTTTGGATTCATGCCAGGAAGAGGAACGACAGACGCGCTTTTCATTGTGAGGCAGTTGCAGGAGAAGTACATGGAGAAGAGGAAGAAGTTGTTTCTTGGGTTTGTTGATCTGGAGAAAGCATTCGATCGGGTTCCACGCAAAGTATTGACATGGGCATTGAGGAAGTTAGGAGTGGAGGAATGGTTGATCAGAGTAGTGATGGCAATGTACAAAAGAGCGCGCACAGCTGTAAGGACGAAGGACGGGAACAGTGGTGAGTTTGAGGTGAAGGTGGGAGTGCATCAGGGGTCGGTACTAAGTCCACTACTATTTGTAGCTGTGATGGAGGTGCTGACTCAGAACGTAAAGGAGGGTTTACCGTGGGAGTTGTTGTATGCAGATGATCTGGTGTTGATTGCGGAAAGTATGGATGGACTGAAGGAAAAGATGAACACGTGGAAGGAATGTATGGAGACAAAAGGTCTGAAGGTGAATATCAGAAAGACAAAGGTGATGGCAAGTGGTAAAGCATGTGGTGAGGTGGAAAGAACTGGGAAGTGGCCCTGTGCTGTGTGTAGGAAGGGTGTCGGAGTGAACTCCATTCAGTGTACAATGTGCGCTGAGTGGGTTCATCAAAAATGTAGTGGTCTGAGAGGGTCATTAACCAGTGTGGCAGCTACATTCAAATGTAAGGTGTGCACAGAGGGAGCTGCAGATGGAGGAAATGTTGAGTTGGAACTTGGAGACGGTGTGAAGCTGGAAGGTGTGAAAACATTTTGCTACCTCGGAGACATGCTGAATGGAGAAGGTGGATCAGACTCGGCAACGGTTGCTCGAGTGAGATGTGCATGGAAGAAGTTTCGGGAATTGAGTGGCGTGCTGATGATGAGGGGAGTGTCGTTGAAGCTGAAGGGAAAGGTGTATGCTGCATGTGTGAGAAGTGTTATGATTTATGGGAGCGAGACATGGGTAATGAACGTAGAGCAGCAACGAAGGTTGGAAAGGGTGGAAATGCGAATGGTTCGACGGATGTGCGGAGTATCGTTGAGAGAGAGGAAGACAAATGATGAATTGCGAAAGATGATGTGAATAGAGCCTGTGATTGATGCTGTGAAGAGGAACAGGTTGAGATGGTTTGGTCATGTGTTGAGGAAGGATGAAAGTGACTGGTTGAGAAGAGTGATGGAAATGAATGTAGAAGGAAGTAGAAGACGGGGAAGACCGAGAAAGACTTGGCTAAAGATGGTGGAAGAAGAAATGCGAGCAAGGGGTTTAACAAGGAGAGATGCAGAAAATAGGGCAAAATGGAGAAGATTGTCATGGGGACCGCAAGGCTAACCCCCGCTCTAGCAGGGAAAATGGCCTTTAAAATGCATGTTGTTGTGTTGTTGTTTGTCTGTGAGCAGTATATCTCAAAAAGTTATGGGTGGATTCAGAAGAAACTTGATGGATAGGTGGGTGTGTGAAAGGGACCAAGAGCTTCGATTTTGGTGAAGATCCGGATTCTGATCTGCCTACCAGAATTTTTTTTAGTGATTCTTCACCATTGGGAGATCGGGCCAAAACCGATACATAGCAGATATCTCAAAAGGTTATGGACGGATTTGGACGAAACTTCGTGGACATGTTGTGTGTGTGACAAAGACTAATCGTTTCGATTTTGGTGAATATTTGAATGTGCATTCAGATACGAGAATTATTTATTTTTAAAGTGATTCTTCACTATTGAGAGATCGGGCAAAAAGCGATACATGACATGCTATTTAAAAAAGTTATGGACGAGTTATGAATAAACTTGGTGGACGAGTTGGTTAGGTGACAAGAACAAGCCGATTATATTTTGGTTCAGGTTCCAATCCAGATCCGGCCTATCAGTGGGATACAAACAAACTGTTCACCAGGCGGAGGTATGCTCTCTACTGAGTGCCGTTCTCGTTCCACCTTGCTATATTTGTCATGCTTATCTTTACACTTAAATTATGAACCAAATTTATTTGTGTTATTGTGTTTAATGAAATGATTTTTATGCCTCCGCCCCCTGAGGTGGCCGGAGGCATTGTTTTTGGGTTGTCCGTCCGTACGGGCTAAACCTAGTTTTTCTCAGCAAGCGCATGTCCGATTGAGACGAAACTTTCAGGGTAGGAGTGACACCCATGCAGAATGTTTTTTATGATAATTATGATGGCATTTGGCACGTGGTATGGCAGCCATCTTGGATTTAATGCAAATCATTAAAAAAGTATTTCTCGGAAACCACTGAATGGAAAAATTTGAAACTTGGCACATTTCCAAGGACTCCCAATGTGGAACAAAAGCATAATAATGATGATATCATAGGTGAAGTGGTATACTAGACAAAAATGTTTTAATCGAATTCCTTATCCGAAAAATCTGAAATTGCATGCCCAAACCTGTCTCTCTCTGTACCCACCGTACCCAGTCGAACCCAGCTGCTCCTGGACTCTGTGTCCTTCTCTCCTGACAAGGTGGAGAAATTTCTGTCAAACCTTGACTCTGATTCTGCAACTGGACCTGACGGCATCAGCCCACGAGTCCTAAAATCCTGTTCTACTGCTCTTTCACACCCTCTCTCTGTTCTCTTCACCCTCTCTTTTGCTCAAGGTCATCTGCCATCAGCTTGGAAACCAGCCAACATTACCGCTTTACACAAAATATGTGCAAAAACAGATCCTTGCAACTACAGACCAATCAGCCTGCTCCCAATTATCAGCAAAGTCATGGAATCCATCATTGCTTCAGATATGAAATCTTTCCTCTTCTCCAATGGCTTGATTTCTGATCATCAATTTGGATTCAGACCAAGTCATTCTACTCTGGAAATGCTGCTTCTGCTGTCTCAACAATGGATGGAGTTCCTCAATGCGAAACAGGAAATCAGAGCTGTCTCCCTTGACATATCACGTGCTTTCCATACGGTCTGGCACCCCGCTCTGCTCACCAAACTCTCCTCCGATGGTATCCATGGAAATCTGATGGTATTCCTCTCTGGTCATAGTCAACGTGTGACCCTGAATGGATTTCTCTCATCTTCCCTACCTGTTCAGGCTAGAGTTCCCTAAGGCAGTGTTCTGGGCCCTGTGCTTGTTCTGGTCTTCATCAATGATCTCTCCGACTCTCTGGAAATCGTCTCTATCTCTTTTCTGATGACTACTCTCTGCCGCTCCATATCTCATCCCTCAGATCGGCAGTCTGCAGCCTCCTCACTCTGCAGACCTGGACAAAATCACAGACTGGTCAAACAAGTGGAACATGTCTTTCAGTCCTGACAAATCTCACACTCTTACGATGTCTCTCCGAAAAGACCGACTGGACAACCCTCCCATCTACTTTCTCAACAATACTCTCCAAGAAGTTCTGTCACTCAAGCTTTTGGGTCTCACTATCTGACATGATCTTTCCTGGGAAAACCACATTTCCAAGCTGGCCTCCAAAGCCAGTCCCCGACTGGGCATCCTCCATCATGCGAAGTCCTTCCTTGGCACACCTGTGCTCCTCACCACATACAAGGCTTTCATCTGCAGCTCAATGGAATACTGCTCTCCCATCTGGGCCGGTGCTCCTGCCTCACACCTAGCTCAGCTTCACGCTGTTTAAACCAAAGCTTTCCGAATCATTGGAATCTCCTACGATAAAGCTAACTCTGAGGGCCTTTTACTCATTCACCACAGGCAGGTTGGTGGACTTTCTGTCTTCTACCGACTCCTCTCCGGCCTAGCTCCCCCAGCTCTGTCTGTGCTCTGTCTCCCAAATATTCCTACAGGTCGCACAAGATCTGCCAGCAACCCGCTTCTGGTGAAACTGCCAAAATCAAGACTCTCTGCTCACCTTCACTCTTTCATTCCTCTTTTCTCCCGACTTTGGAACAAACTCACTCACTCTCTTCAATCCCACTCCTTCCTCCAGGTCTTTAAAACAGCTGTTCACCATCATCTCTTATCTTCCCCCATCCATAACCTTGATCTTTTCTACCCCTGTTAATTCACCACAGATCCACATTTTTGAAATACCAACTTATTTCCTGGAAGTCCTAGCAGTGTCCATGTGTTTTATACTTCTCGTACCCTCCCCCCCCCCTTCCCATGCCTCCTCCCCCCAAGCCCTCTCCCTCCCACAGATCTCCCGATGTCCCTGTTCTCTGCTGTTGTGCTTGTGTGCTTCCCCCTTTTTCGCCATCTTGCCTCCCGCTCCCTTTATAATATGTGTTATATGTGTCTTTTATGTTTTGTGTTTTATGTTTGTTTTTTGTTTTTGTTTTGTTTTTTTGTTTTGTTTTTTATATGTTTTATGTTTTATATACAGTATTTTTAATATGTGTTTATGTTTGATGTTTTATGGGAGCGAGAAATGGGTAATGAACGTAGAGCAGCAACGAAGGCTGGAAAGGGTGGAAATGCGAATGGTTCGGTGGATGTGTGGAGTATCGTTGAGAGAGAGGAAGACAAATGATGAATTGTGAAAGATGATGGGAATAGAGCCTGTGATGGATGCTGTGAAGAGGAACAGGTTGAGATGGTTTGGTCATTTGTTGAGGAAGGATGAAAGTGACTGGTTGAGAAGAATGATGGAAATGAATGTAGAAGGAAGTAGAGGACTGGGAAGACCAAGAAAGACTTGGCTAAAGATGGTGGAAGAAGAAATGCGGACAAGGGGAGATGCAGGAAATATGGCAAAATGGAGAAGATTGTCATGGGGACCGCAAGGCCAACCCCCGCTCTTGCAGGGAAAATGGCCTTAAAATGCCTGTTGTTGTTGTGTATGTGTCCGTTTGTTTTTTTTGTGATTAATGTTAGCTCTTACACGAGCCTCCAATCCCTCCATCTTGTATACGAAAAAAACATGATCTGTGACACATTTGTATTGAAATATTCAATTTATGACATCATAGGTCACATGGTTTGGCAGCCATATTGGATTAAACCTGGAACCTTTAAAATCTAAAGGGATTTAAATCAAACTTGTTTATTTATAGGACAGTGAACGAGGGCATCTACCCATTGTGGGACTATGCGGAGACATATTGGTGACACAGGCACATTGCTCTGGTTTTGTTTTGTTTGGTTACTTATTTTTGTCAACTTATGGGTTATGTGAATTGTGTCCATCCTGGCAGGCACGCTTGCAATGGTTATGTGGTGAGAGTCGGGAGCGGCAGCATCGTGAAAATCAACTGCGCTGCCAACTGCAGCACTGTCGGAAGCAGCTATGTGACATAACATATCATCTGCAGGTTGAGCGACAGCAAACCACTGAATAGCTAGAAAATGACAAAAGCTGGTTGTGATTGATGAGGAGAAACAAGATAAAACTATGCACACCTTATCTAACCGACTCTTCAACTCTTCCTTCTTGCAGCTGAGGCTTTTTGCAACCGAGGCTTGAAAATGACTTTTGTTGAGTAACGAGGGGTTGCCAGCCATCCCCAAGGTAATTTAGAACGATCATGAAGATAAGTGGTCAAAGTCCTTAATCTAACTACCATCTACCCTATCCCACAGACATAACAATATACTTGAGAATATGTTAAATTGTTCCAAAAGAGGAAGGAAAGGAGTTTCGGGAAACACCAGAAAATTGTTCCTCAAGTTTAATTTCGTTTAAAACAAGGCAAACGGGAAATGGTGAGACAACAACAAATGGATACACCAGTGCGCATGTAGACAAATTGTCGGAGAAGGGTGGGAACAGGATCTCAATCATGTGTGCAATAAAGCTTAGTAGTGGAAATGGGAGAAATAACAATGAGGTGATGGTGATGGCTTCCTGTTGGGAAGTGCACAAGGCAACTACCTCGGGAAGACTTTCCCTCGTGGTCCCCCTGTGCTGTCTTTCCCTCGCGGTCCCCCTGTGCTGTCTTTCCCTCATGGTCCCCCTGTGCTGTCTTTCCCTCGCGGTCCCCCTGTACTGTCTTTCCCTCGCGGTCCCCCTGTACTGTCTTTCCCTCGCGGTCCCCCTGTACTGTCTTTCCCTCGTGGTCCCCCTGTGCTGTCTTTCCCTCGTGGTCCCCCTGTGCTGTCTTTCCCTCGTGGTCCCCCTGTGCTGTCTTTCCCTCGCGGTCCCTCTGTGCTGTCTTTCCCTCGTGGTCCCCCTGTACTGTCTTTCCCTCGCGGTCCCCCTGTGCTGTCTTTCCCTCGCGGTCCCCCTGTGCTGTCTTTCCCTCACGGTCCCCCTGTGCTGTCTTTCCGTCGTGGTCCCCCTGTGCTGTCTTTCCCTCGGGGTCCCCCTGTGCTGTCTTTCCCTCGAAGTCCCCCTGTGCTGTCTTTCCCTCGTGGTTGTCAGCTCTTTCACGAGCCTCGATTCAGTATACAAAAAAGAAGAAAAAAAAAGAAAAAAAGACAGCTCCCCAGGTGAGAAAAGAGGTGTATGGGAAAATTGAGGTGAGTGTTGTTACGTGCTTCCTCCCAAAACCCCGGCCACAGTGTACCTCCAAGCTTCGAAAGGAGTCACGGCAGAAAGATGTGCTATTAGGTGTGTGTCCCAATGACGAATGGTAGAACCACACCAAGCAATTGATACAAAACAAAGTATTGTATTCAAAACTCACACAATAATAACACTTAACGCAAGTACAAGGCAACTCTCACTTGCACATCCTAAACCATACAATTCCTATGATGGTACCACCAATATGTTCCTTAATCAACAACTCACAGTACTCCAACGTGAGTGAACTGTAACAGTCCCCAAAGTTCGTGCAGAACGGCGGCAGCGCGACGTGCAGAGCGATGAGAAGAGCGACGATTGTCACGACACAAGGCCAAAGTCGATCCCCGCTCTGGCGATCAACACGAAAAGGTCGTACTGGGACGTGAACCCAGGTCGGTCGACAGTCAAAGCCGCAGAAGAGCCGCGAGGTGAGAGGTCGGGCCGAAATCGGTCCGGTAATAATTCACCCAAAAGGTGAGTGGAAACTCACACCTTCCGTTCACCGACAATGAACCCGACATGAACAATCAGCTGTTCCCAGGCTGAGGTCGCTCCGGGAAAACCCACGACACACACGTGGAACAGGGCGGATGGCTTGTGCGAGGTGAAATGGCAGACCGGCCGATAATGGAGGCGTCAGCTTGCTCTCCAACAATGATTCACTCTCGGAACCAAAACCCGTCACACAGGTTTAATTGCAACCGCAATAACGACACTGTCATGGGAATCCCTTTCCCGGGGAAACCAACATTCGCTCGCGACCAATGTCCAAAACGTCTGCTCGCCACCACGAAGCATAGAAGCCTTTCTTCTCCGATCTCTCTCGATTCCCATTGCCCGCCTCTTTTCCTTATTTCCGGTTTCTTCTTCTCCCATTTCGTTTTTCTTCTGAAACACTATTTTTACCTTTGAAAACAGTTATCTCCATTTCACACCGAAACCGTAACAATAATAGTACCTGAAACTAAAAATGCTTCAAGTAGATGAAAACCACAAAGATGGAAGTGACGAATATGTAACAGTGTTGAGTTGAGAGTCGAGACTTTGAAAGCATAACAAGGAGATTTCTTTTTCATCTTAAGACATTTTTACAAATCGCCAGAAGTTCACCGTTAATAAAGAAATGATCGAAATATTTGTCAAATATTAAAATATATTTTGTTTCTAATTTGTACTAATATATTGTTTTATAGTTTCTAGAACAATTTTCTCCCTAATTTTTGTATATTTTCAAGGATGTCTCTACTTTCTTTTTCGGAAAAGTTTCTTATACCTAGAAATGTCCATTATGTGGTTCTATGTTGGAATTATTCTCATGTGTTCAGGAATAGGTGTGAAAGGCAGAGAAACAAAGGTTTTAGTCACAGTATAATCCATTGTATTTATAGAGCAAAAATAGTGGGACTTAGTTTCAGAGCTCGTATTTATAAAATAAAATGTTCCATTTAAATAATTTACGGGGCTAAAATGAATCTTAAAAAGATTGATCATAATCAAAAGGGGGAACAAATACAGTCGGACTCAGATATTCGTGGGGGTTACTTTCCTGGAAAATGCCACGAATGTCGAATTGACGAATATAGGGGCATTGTTTCAATGGGGGAAAAGGGGGATAGGTTCCTGGCAGTTCCTGATTCAGAGGGGACAATTTTAAAGGTTTAAAATGTTTTCGACTGCGAATGCACATGATTACAGTTTTATTTTTTAAAATGCTTACAAATAAATTAAAAAACGACAACACCAGGTACCATTTCCAATGTATTGAAGGAATGAGCTTACAGTTTATTAAATGTGCTTAACCAATCGTACCGTGTCACAAAAAAGCAACAACAGCATGTATGTACCTTTTAAAAATTTATTGCATAAACACGAGCAACTCAACTTTTCAAATGATGATGACTATGAAGAATTAAAATCCAGTTAACTCCCCAATCTATGAAGACGACAGTTGAGGGTGCTGAGGGTCGTGCACCGAAAGGAATGTAGGTGAGATCGCTGATAGTTGTGCACTGAGGGGGAGGCTACAGGCGCGCTTCAGTGCCATCTCGTGCGTTTCCCGCGTGGTGGTTCGAGGCGACAACCAGCAAGCCTTACCAGCCATTTGGGGACACAAAGCTACCTAAGTGCTGGCCGGCTTGAAATGAAACATTATTTATTTTCTTTTATCTCCTCCCCCTCCCCCTCCCCCCTGTTTGTATACGAATCTGAGTGGAGACATCTCAATTATAGTTTTCCTCACCTTTCGTTGTCTTCTATATTGTGGTAAATAAATTTATATTTGTTGAATTTTACTTTCTGTCCTTGTTCGTTTCTTTGTTTTGTGGGTTTGGAATAACACCGTGTGTTTCCGATCAGATAAGGCTTCGGGTCTTTCCCGCGCGTGCCAAAAACAATCCCGCCAAGGTTCAAAATACGCCTTGGAGTTAAAGCTTGTCTCGGCTATTCGTCTGAGACCGGTCTTCATCGGCCACGGACAGGACAATATTGTTATGGTTCGCGGTTAAGGATGTTATGTTTGCGGAGCGGAGGCCCCGCGACCTAACAGTTTCCCCGATTCACCCAAACGTTGGCCCAATCGCGCCACAGCTATTCAATGTGGAAAACTCTAAAACGACCGAATGTAGAGAGGAAGAAGAAGACGTACAGAAGAGTAACGGGATTTATTATTACACACACAAGCAAAAAGGAGCAGTCACGGTTATGTACAGGGACATGAAAAAGCAGGTGACAGTGAAAATACTAGCTTATACAGACTTAATTGACTACCCAGGACAGAACAAACAGAACAAACTCACGTACACGAATGGGGAACTTGTAGGCAGGAATGGCTGGAAGGAGAGGAAAGTCCAAGGGGTCCTGCAGCACGATCGGCGCGTTTAGCAGCCGCCGTTCCTTCGCGGCCCTTTCAACTCAGCTCTCCTCTGACGACCCAGCTCTTTCCTTTGCACCTCACCACGCAGCTCAGCTCAGCTTTTGGACCTCACAACTCAGCTCTTGTCATAGCTCATCTCGTAAAAGCTTATCTGCTTGGGGAACGTCCCGCGGCGGGTTATATAGGCCCCGCCCCTCAACCTTCGCGAACCTCCTTGATGTTTCTCTCCACACCCTCTCCAAGTCCAACCCCTTGTTCGTGGTTGGTTGAGTGTTGCTGACTCACTCCTCCCCTCTATGACAAGGTGGGGACCCGCCTTTCTTCCCCAACCCTGCCTCGTGGTCAATGGCGGCAATTGTTGGTTGGCAATGCGAATGGCAATTGACGAAAGGGGAAATGGAGGTTTTGGGGAATGGGAATGAAGGGAATCTATCTTTTTCACTTGGTGCAATGGAGTGTCATGTTAATGGAAGACAAAGCCTTAATCTAAAACACATAATAAAGATATAAGCTACTGAACAAGGGTTTTATCATGTCCTTCAATGTGTGCTTTATGGAATTAACTACCGGGACGCCCTTTTAACCTTTACACAACACTGGAGGCAGGAGGGGCCAGAATCAAACAATGTTACACAGCAATTTACCACAATTCAACACAATAAAAAAAATACAATCCTCATATCCGCAACAATATCATGGGTGAGCCAGAATTGGTATTTTTCATCGATACGTGACATCTTGCTTGAGAATCAGGGCCTTTAATCATTGTTTCGAGAGAAGAATCAGCATATGCAAAATCCAAAATGATGTTCGAAAATCGGGTAGGAAAAGGAAAGACGATGTTGGCATACGATGGTGGATTCCATGACTTTTCTTGTCAGTGGAACTAATAGAAATGGCCTGAAGTTGAGAGATTCTATTTTGCACCCATATTCGGCATTGGAGTGATATCTATCTTCCAAATAGATGATTAGTGCCCTACGGTAAAGGACAATCCTACTATATATAACTTGAGATGTGTCTGTAAGCGGAAACACACCAGACTGAACAAGGCATAAACCGGCTAGGCTGGGCCAAATCAGGGGTGATTTTCAATTTTTCATACTACAAGGTTGTAATTTACCTAAAAGTTGTGGCTGGTAACAGAAACAAAACCATGAAATTTTTTTTTCAAAAATATTGACGTCTTACGGTAAAACAGCCCGTTACCATAGCAACCGTTACAGACGACTCAAAAAATTCTTAAAATCGATGATTTCTCAGGCTGTGTATGACCCCCAGAGTTGATTCTGGTACCAAAAGATTCAGAATTGAAAGCCAAGGATGATTGGATAGCTTAACAATGTCTGTGACACAATTCAATACAACTTTTATCCCAAAAACTCATTTTTATCTCAAATTTAAGGCATTTGTTTGAAAAAAAAATGAAAATTTTGCTTTCTAATCATAGGATAATCATTAATCAGAGCTATAGTCAAATTAAATGTACTTTAAATTAACTTTTGTCATTGATTAAGCTTTTTTGTCTCAAATTTAAGGTCTGACATTGAACATTGATAACAAAATAAAAAACCTAGTCCCAATTGTAATCAATGGAGGCCAATGACTTCTTAGTCACAACCTCAGTGGATGTTGCCAGTCCATGCAGCTTCTCCCTGACGCCCTTCACAACCCTGTATAGAGCCTGGAGCTGCGCCTCAGATTTGGGGGCCTTGTTAGTGTTCAAATCTGTGGCGAGTCCAAGTGTCCGCTCTGCTGCGTCATTGACAACTGGGAGTTTGGCCACAACTTCCTTGCCATGACGATAGCTGTCTGAGGTGGGCCACTGTGCAACGGGGAGCTTGACAAAACTGGAGTCAATACCCAAGAGTTCAAACATGCTCCAAGAGTCGTAACCAACAAAGTCTTTGAGGGCTTTACTCCCCAATTGCTGTGAGGCTGGCATCTCCTGTATCATGTTATGTGCAGTCCCATGGTACCTGAGCATAGCCCTTCTCATAGTCTGCTTGTCAGATGACGTTCTGTCCGAGAAGAGTGCCAAAGAGACCAATCTCTCTGAGAGGTACCACAAATGGTTTTGTAGCTTCTCTCGGGCCACAGTCACAAAGGACAGAAATTTGGCAGGCCACTTTGTTGGATTCTTTGCGATACTGGCCTCAGCCTTGAGGAGGTTCTTCAACAGGTACATGTCGTTAGATGGTGCATCTGCAGCACTGGTACATGTCAACCACGCTTTAGTGTAGAAGACTGACATGAATGCAGCGAGACTGGTTATGTCTTCCAGCTCTTCGGGTGTGTAGATATCTCCCAGCTGCCAACGGAAGAGTGCCACCTTTATAGTGTATAAAGTCTTGCTCATCCAACGGGCGTGGTGGAATGCCCCAGGAGCTTTGATAGTGATGGTCCTCATACCATCAGGGACAGTCCCTCCAAGAAACAGCAGTGTGAGGTGTGCCAGCTCCAGGTAGTCGTGTCGAAGAGTCTCCTTTGTGCTATTGTCCATCCACGTCTGAAGGAAGGTGATGGTGGCATGTACATGGCCAGCCAGCTCTCTCTGTTGAGCAGACACCTCGACCAATGTGTAGTTGCCCTGGTCCAATTCACTCCAAGTGTTGAGCAGTCGCTTGGACAGCTGTTCATTAGGTCCTGTGGTGGGGCCATACACTATTGAGCAAGACGCCCCTCCAACCAATTCGTGGATGTGGTGCCGACACGCCAGTTGCAGAAGACTCCTGCCAAACTCAGTCTCCAGTCTTACTACGACTCCACTCTTGACCCCAGAGTTCACTGCCGTTGTATCGAAGACAAGAGCGCCTATCCTTGATGTGTGCAAGAGCGCCTTGAACGCCCTGATGAATGGTTACAGTAACAACCGAAAGCAGGCATTAAAATTAATGATTGTAAGCTGCTTTTGTTAACTTTTTTTTATTGAAATGAAGATGGCCAAATTTAAACAACGTTATAACAGAAATAAAAACTGGACAATACAAGGTTGTAAAAGACAATTTAAAGTAAATTTAATCTGCTTAATGGTTATCCTATGATTAAAAAGCAAAAGTTTCAATTTTTTCCCATAAATATGCTTGAAATTTCAGACAAAAATCTGTTTTTTGGATAAACGTGGTATTGAATTGTGTCACAGACATTGTTAAGCTATCCAATCATCCTTGGCTTTCAATTCTGCATCTTTTGGTACCAGAATCAACTCTGGGGGTCAAACACAGCTTGAGAAATCGTCAATTTAGGCATTTTTTGAGTCGTCTGTAACTGTTGCTATGGTAACGGGCTGTCTGACCGTAAAACGTCAATATTTTTGAAATTTTTTTTCATGATTTTGTTCCTGATACTCACTCACAACTTTTAGGTAAATTACATTGAATTAGGAAAATCACCTCCGATTTGGCCCAGCCTAATAAACCCTGCTATGAAGAAGGAAGTTCATCATTTAGAGTTCATCCTTTAGTTTTGCCACATTATGTTTTTTGGCTCGTATGAAGATGGACACACATTTATTGCAAGCCTTGCAAAATGACCAACTGTGGCTCAGGTATTCAGTTGCTAATGGAGTAGTGTTTGTGAAGGCTGGTGTCAAATGAGATGTAAAAAACGTGCGTGCATGCGTGCGTGTGTGTGTGTGTGTAGAGAGAGAGAAAGAGAAAGACTGACTGTTTCTTCCTTTTATTACAAAAGTGAAAAGGATCAGTTATGTACAGTCACAAAGAAAGAAACACAATAATTAAAATGGTCTCAAGGAGAAATTATTATCACATCATCATCATCAAGTTTGCATATGACATCATTAAAAGCCTATTTTTCTTTAAAACATGTTAAATTCTTGTTCATTTTAAAACACCGGTACTCTAGCTTTAATCTTTTTTTTTTTTTTTCTTTTTTTTTTTCTTTTTTCTTTTTTTGTATACAAGATCGAGGCTCGTGAAAAAGCGAACATTAATCACACAGAAAGACAAACCGACACATAAAACATATAACATAGGGAGCGGTAGACAAGATGGGGAGAGAGGGGGAAGGACACAAACACAACATTTGAGAGCAGGGACCGAGAGACATGGAGACATCGAGAGATCTGAGAGAGGGCGAGGGCTTTGGGGGGGGGGGGGGGGCGTGGGAAGGGGGCAGTGGGAGAGGTATAAAACATATGGACACTGCCAGGACTTCCAGGAAAGAAGTTGGAATTTCAAACAAGGAGGATCTGGGGTGAATTAGCGGGGGTAGAAAAGATCAAGGTTTTGGATGGGGGAAGATAAGAGATGGTGGTGAACAGCTGTTTTAAAGACCTGGAGGGAGGAGTGGGCTTGCAACTTGCACTTGCAAGAGCAATCTTGCACTTGCAAGAGCCTTAAAGGTGAGCAGTACATCATATGAAGAACCAGAAACGTTTCCCATTTTTTTCTTCCTGGACTTGTAAATTGCAAACTTGGCCTGACCAATTAAAAAGTTCATTAAAACCACATTCCTAAGGGAAGACGGTCCTAGAACACCATAAATAAAAACATTGTGATTGAAGAGAGAACCGAGCTTCACAAAGCGTTCCTGGAGGAAGTTAAAAAGAGGTTGTAATCGTTCACATTCAAGGTATATATGCGGTAAAGTTTCAACGGATGCACAGAAAGGGCACAGATTAGAATTAGCAGTAGAAAACCGGTTCAGTAAAACATTATAAGGTAAAATCCAGTGTACAAGCTTCCATTGAATATCTCCAACATACTTTGGAGTAGGCAAGAGATAAAAACTTCACCAATTGGGACAATTGGGGGGTATTGGGGGTAAAAGGTCCCGCCATCGAAGCCTCGGGTGCTCAGAAAATGTTTTTGCATATAAAATTTTAACGTACGCATTGTACAAAGTTTTCTTTGGAAAGGAGGGAAGGGATAATGCAGTATCATCAGGGCTGTTCAGGCCAGGGGACAGATTAAGTGGTGGGCTGAAGACCAGGAGTTTGGGGAAGTCACCTGTTGTTTCCTCGGGGGAAGGTCCAAGTTCCTCGCAGGTATTATGATACGTTGTGGCTATCCCTTGAAGGAACCGAGAGATGATCCTGACAGATTTTATTCCAGTTTTTTGTGCCACAGCAGCAGCACTCAACCAGCAGCTCCCAGACTCTGTCATGAGGTCTTTCACTCGCAGCAGCTTGGCATCAACAAAACGTTGAACGAGTCCCCTATTATTTAAGCTGTTTTCTAGGAAGGGGTTGTAGCATAGGGGCTCATTCAACAACATTTCCATGTTGTATGTTGCCATTTCACGGGAAAAGGACAGGGCTTGCCAGGCGTTCATCACCCCTTGTTAAAGGTGGGCAGCAAGGATGAATCGATTTGATGAGGGTTCATCAAGAAAAGTTCTCGGCAGTAGCCCAGCTTGCATGTAAGCTGCAATATGCAGCTAGCCAGGGGCCTCCAGAGTAGGGCTTCATCTCCATATATAAGTTGGCGCACGATATGAAGCCGGAAGACCATAATCCGGCTGCGGATATCAATGAGACCTTGGCCACCTTCAGTGAGTGGTAAGTATGCCACGGGGGGTTGGAGCCAGTGTTTCCCGCTCCAGAAAAAATCGACAATGCTCTTTTGGAGTGTAATAAGAAGGCTCCCGGGCAGTTGTAGGCATATCATCTTATGCCATAGCATCGAGGCAACAAGATTGTTAATGACGAGAGTTCTTCCGCGGTAAGAAAGTTGAGAGAGAGGTCCTTTCCAACGGGCCAGTTTTGCCATTACCTTATCCGGTAATCCGACCCAGTTCTGCTGCTCAAAGGTGTTGTCTCCTAGGAAAATACCGAGGTATTTGATGCCATTTTTCTGCCAGTTCACTCCTCCTGGTAGGACAATTGGCGGGCAATCTCCAGGTCCTATCCAAAGGGCTTCACTCTTCTTCCAGTTCACCTGGCCTGAACAAGCCTGACAATATGTCTTTAATGCCTGGGCCACCGCAGTGACATCAGCAATATTTTTTATATAAATACAAACATCATCTGCTTAAGCAGAGACTTTTAGCGGTGTGGTAAGAATTTATCCAGTGAAGCCAGAAACGTGCGTACGTAATTGGAGCAGAAGAGGTTCGATGGCAAGAGAGTATAAAAGTCCAGATAGTGGGCAACCTTGCCGTACTCCCCGTTGCACAGCAATGGGGCTACACAATACTTGATTAATTTTAAGAACACTGGATATATTACAATACAAAAGTTTAACATACGAAATAAAAATAGGTCCAAAACCAAAATTCTCCAAAACACTAAAAAGGTACATGTGGTCAATACAATCAAAGGCTTTGCCTTGGTCAATGAAAAACAGACCAACATTCTTGTTAAAATTGTTACAAAACCGAATGGTATCACGGATAAGAAAAACATTATTAAAAATAGTATGCCCAGGAATACAAAAGGATTGATGCTCTCCTATTAGTACATTCATAAAAGGTTTCATTCGATTAGACAAGGCTTTGGCTAAAATTTTATAATCCGTACATAAAACAGAAATAGGACGCCAGTTCTCTATAAGTTGAGTGTCCGCTTTCTTAGGGATTAAAGTGGTGACTGCTCTCCGGCAACTCCACGGCAGTTGTCCGTCCTCTAAACATTCATTCAATACCTGAAGTAGGTGAGGTCCAATGGCGTCCCAAAAAATCTGGGAAAATTCGCTAGTCAGCCCATTCAGTCCAGGGGCTTTATCGGGTTCCAAGGCCTTCAAGGCAGCGGTGAGCTCAGGTAAACTAAGAGGATCCTCCAACTGCTGCTTCTGATCCTCCGCCAATGTTGGAAGGTTAGAAACAAGTTCAGATATTGCCTCCTGGTTAATGTCATGCCGCATAAACCGTTGTTTAAAATGCTTCCGGGCACATTCCCTGATTCTGCCATCTTCATAAAGGAGTTCCCCATCATGCAGCAAGCGTGTAATCATTGACGAAGAGGCCCCCCTTTTAAGGCTGAAGAAGAATTTGGTTGGAGCATCAAGGTCGTGTATGTACCTCATCTTCAGGCGCAATAAAGCATTTTGTGCTCGCCTTTCAGATATGGAATTCAGTAAGGCCGTTTTTCCATGAATTTGCTGCCTCACTTCCTGGTAGCTCACACTTGCAGTTCCCTGGAGCTGTTCCTGTAATTCCAGGATTTCATCTTCAAGTAAGGTTGTTTTTTTCCCCTCTTGAATACCATACGCACGATATTGTTGGCAGAACAGTCTGATGTGCGTTTTGGCATTATCCCACCATTGTCTGAGGTTTGAGAAATTCCCTAGGGAGGCAACCAGGATATTCCAAATTTCCGGAAAAAGGTCCTTAAAGGTACTATCATCAAGTAAGTTGTTATTAAATTTCCAAAAAGCACTCTTGTGTTTCGGGCAGGGGGCAGAAATTTTGAGAAATGTTGCACTGTGGTCCGAGAATCCTGATGGGCAAATTTGGGATGACAGAACGAGGCGTTCAAGTGGAGGATTAACGTAAAACTTGTCCAAGCGAGCGAGTACAATATTATTCTGAATGCATCGACACCATGTGTATTGCCTGATTGATGGGTGCTGTAGCCATCATATATCTGTGAAATTCATTTGTTTTAAAAATTTGGTGAGGGGGATTGTGGAGGCAGGATGGGGCTCTGCACTATTCCTGTCTAGTTGGGGTTGGAGGGTGCAATTAAAATCTCCACCAATACAAACATGATTGTCTTGGTCTTTTAGGGAATTTTGGCTGTCGAGGGACGTCAGGTGTGTCCCAAGGTTATTTAAAAAATCTCGCCGAGCTACAGGCGTACTTGGGGCATAGATATTAAAAATAGTATAAAATTTTCTGCAGTCGTGGAATTCCAGGGATGCTAGGGATCCCTTGTGTATTTCGTTAAATTTAAGCAATGAGGGCGAAAAGGAAGGGCTAAGAATTATTGCTATACCGCCTTTACGGGAGTCACTGTTACTAAAAAAGGAAAGGCCAGGGAAGAGCCTACACCACTCTGCGACACAGCAGTCGTTGGCATGGGTCTCTTGTAAGAGGGCAATGTCAACTTTCTTCTGTACTAAAAAATCCCTTACTTGAACTTTACGGACAGAGCTACATCCGCCGTTGATATTCAAGCTACAAATGGAAAAACTCATTACAACCACAAGGAGGAGTGACAACCACTCAATTTTTTGGTAGCAGTTCATTCTTAGCTTTTTCTATACATTTCTTTAACCGGTGACGTTGGGAGGAATTGAAATTAAAAACATGGGGCCGTTTTACCATCAATCTAGCGGAATGTATAAAATCAGGTAGCTCCGGAAAAAAGGTTCCTATAACAACATTCCTTTTTCGGAATGTGCCCTTAAGAAACCTTTTCATCTCAGAGGGAGGGATTGGAGGGGGTCAATTTACATGCAATTGGAGTCAATTTACATGCAACTGCCATGGTAACCGTTGGAATTGTTAGAGATATGGAAGAGAGAGTCGGACTGAGTGTCTGAGTAGTTCTGTTAGCAGAAAATGTGTTCACTGTCAGGTGCATAGCACATCTCGTAGCCAAATATTAGAAGGTATTGGAGTGTAATATCTATCCAGTCATTCCAGGGTTTAGGTGGGACGAGTATGAAGCTTGACCAATGGCGTACGAAACCCTTGCCATAAACAGCAATTCTGTCACTAAGGTAGAAAGCTGCCCTGTAATACAAAATTCCCCTTTACCAGGGCTTGTCAAACTTTCAAAGATGGCATACAGAGTTTGGGGGCCGATAGACAACAATTCAAATTACATTTTGCGTGCAACTAATGTGACTGGCTCTGGCAAAAGCAGACACTTGGGGGCAAAAATCAAAATTGACATTTTTATATCATCTGATTCCCCATGCTTTTCTCTTTCATTTGATACATTCATTATGTTAATTGGACGAAAATTAACGAAGTTATGGTATTTTAATGACAATTATATTTTCGTTTAAACAATGGAGATAATTAGGTTCAAAGTTCACAATACAGTTCACACGCACAAATGTGCACACGTAGAGCTTTTCATTCATACCAAACATGTATGTCATGGATCTCCTTCAAGTTGCGATGTAGGGCTCGTAGTAAATCATCGAAATTTCGCGATCTTCGTGTCTTTTTGACCGAGGAATCGTGACTTTCTGAGCACATTTTGAGTATGACATTTTAGATTCTTCGTCGAATTTCACAACTTTTCTGTTGTTTCTTGAAAAAATGTTTTGGTGCATAAAAATCTAGAGAAGTTACTCTTTCTATCCATATAAAAATCTCAATTTGGTCCCTGTGATCATATTTTGACTCTCTTTGGCTTTTTCTCGCAAATAGAAATGCCCCCAGGCGTCTGCTTTTGCCAGAGCCAGTCACATATATATATATATATATATATATATATATATATATATATATATATATATAGATTTGGAGGACTCGAGTGAAAGGGGGCCCTGAAATTTGGCAGACCCGAGTGGACGGGGGGGCCTGAGATTTGGAGGACCTGAGTGGAAGAGGGGCCTGAGATTTGGCGGACCCAAGTGGTAGGCGGGCCTGAGATTTGGAGGACCCGAGTGGAAGGGGGGCCTGAGATTTGGAGGACCTGAGTGGAAGAGGGGCCTGAGATTTGGCGGACCCAAGTGGTAGGCGGGCCTGAGATTTGGAGGACCCGAGTGGAAGGGGGGCTGAGATTTGGAGGACCCAAGTGGAAGGGGGGCCTGAGATTTGGAGGACCTGAGTGGAAGGGGGGCCTGAAATTTGGCAGACCCGAGTGGAAGGGGGGCCTGAGAAAAATGAGGACCTGTGGCAATGATGCATGCATGCAAGCTCACACGCACACACACATGCATGGATTGTGATTTGCATGTACACATGCACGATTATGGTTTACACACATTTGCTTTTGGTGTTACTTTTGGTTTTGCTTTGGCATGTTTTGTTTTGTTTTGTGTGCCATCATCTGCTGTGTATTGTATGCACACACTATTTTTATGCGTTATATACATGTATACATATTGTGCACATGTTGTATTGTATACACACTTGTGTGACATGTTGTGTGGTGGTGTTTCTTGTGCATGACATGTTGCACATATTTCGTGCGTGCACACACACACACACACACACACACACACACACACACACACACACACACACACACACACACACACACACACGTTATTAAAAATTCTAATAACTTATCACTTAACATATGTGGGGTAACAATATCTTGCAATACCAGACAAACATGGATGTCATTTATAATTATTGAGCTTTTACTGAGTGCAATGCTAAAACCCTCACTGATTTTCATGTGATCTTTTGCTGCTCTACCACGTTCTCTACCATTTCACTGAAATGCCACTCAACAGTTATTGTAGATACTAACATTTAATTTATCCGGGTTACAAGATGAGCTCCTTATTTGGCAGAGAATTCAAACAAACACACAGAAGTGTTAAGGAATTTCAGTTTTTGAGTCTTGGTAGGGTCTCATGAGCCCAATTGGCTATACCAAAGGGATGTTACCCAAAAGCCTCGATTGTCCAAGAGCCCTTGTTGTGCTGCAATCACAAGGATTAAGCATGTGATATACTCCTTACAATTGTGACAAAATTTGCTTTATTAAGGAGAGAGAGACAGAGAGAGAGAGAGAGAGAACGACAAATGTAATTATAGCCCCGAAGTGTGTCTGTTGGCCTAATGACTGCAATGTGGCGGACACGAAAGCTCACTGGCGTGATGGCATCATTCTGCGCACCAAGTGGGCATCGGCCAAGCCAGAGGGGTAGGCGTGGCCTCGGAATATATACGGGGCGCGCAGCCCCGAGCACTCCAGTGCTACAGTAGGGCTCTTTCAATAAAGACTCTTTTGATTTACCGCATTGTCCGCTTCCTTCTTGGTAAGCAAGTAGCGTGTGTAGCACCGCGCTTCATTTGGTGACCCCGACGTTGGCTCAGCCGTCGCTGACCATCCGAACATGCCATAGCAATGGCAAACAATGCGGTCAAGCTCCCTGAGTTCTGGGAGGCCCAAGCCGAGGTCTGGTTCGTGCAGGCCGAAGTCCAGTTTCAGCTTCGGCGCATCACAGGTGACGCGACGCGATACTACCACGTCGTCTCCGCCCTCGGGCCCGGCACAGCCGCCCGGGTCGTGTCTGTCCTGAGGAACCCACTGGACGACCACAGGTACGAGGCGATCAAGCGTCTCCTCCTCGCCACGTTCGGCCTCACGGAGGACGCACGGGCCGACCGCCTCCTGGACCTCCACGAGCTCGGCGACACACGACCGTCGGTCCGAATGGACCATATGCTGTCGCTGCTGGGCGACGAAACCCCGGATTTTCTATTCCGAGTGCTATTTCGACGCCAGCTGCCGGCACGAGTATGCCTCGCGTTGGCCGGTTCCATGATAATGGAACCCCGAGCTCTCGCTGCCGAGGCTGACAAGTTCTTCGCGGCTTTAGACATGCGGGTGAGTTTCGGTGCGGCTGTCGCGGCTCCCGGGGCTGCGGCGGCTGCAGCTGCGCGCCCCTACTCCGAGCCCGAAACTGCTGCGGGTGACCACCCCTACTAAGCGACGCACTGCATGGCCGCTGAACCTCCTGCGGGTGACCACCCCTACTCCGAGGGGCGCCTCGTGGTGGCCGCCACGCCACGCCCACCTCCGCCGCCACGGAAAAAACTGCAAGCCTGGTGCCGGTTTCACACCAAGTTCGGCCACGAGGCTCGGCAGTGTCGCCCGCCGTGCTCATTCAGCAGGTCGGGAAACGCCCGAGCCGGCCCTCGGTAGTGGCACTGAGCGCCGGCCGTTCAAACAGCCTACTGTTCATAATGGACACCTTGTCCGGGCGCTGTTACCTGTGCGACACAGGAGCGCAGGTGAGTGTCGTTCCCGCCGGTACGTCCGACAAGCAAACCGCGGGCCGGGGCCCCGCGCTGCTTGCGGCCAACGGTACATCCATACACACATACGGAAAACGCTGCCTCTCTCTGCGGTTCAGAGGGCAGGTTTTCCGGTGGTCGTTCGTCACTGCCGACATGCCCATGGCATTGCTTGGCACGGACTTCCAGTGTGCAAATGGGCTGTTGGTGGACGTAAAGCACAGACGGCCCGTCCAGGCCGAGACGTTCAGCTCGCTCGCTTGCGCGCTGCCCAGCTCGTTGAGCAGCTCACGGAGCGGCTCATCGAGCGGCTCGCCGAGCGGCTTGCTGAGCGGTTCGGTTCTGGCCAGGTTGATCTGTACGCTTCCGGCAGCGGACGAATTCACCCGCCTCCTCGCCAGCTTCCCGGCCCTCATGCGGCCCACCTTCTCGGTGGGGGCCATCAAGCACGGGGTGGAACACCACATCCCCACCGCCGGGCCACTGGTCTACGCCCGGGTACGCCAACTCGAGCCGACGAAGCTCGCGGTAGCTAAAGCGGCGTTCGCTACGCTGGAGCGGCTCGGCATCGTGCGGCGCTCCGAGAGTGCTTGGGCGTCGCCGCTCCACATCGTGCCAAAGCCCGGCGGGGGATGGCGACCGTGCGGGGACTACCGGCGCCTCAACGACGCCACCACCCCCGACCGCTACCCCATCCCCCACATTCAGGACTTCTCCGCCCGGTTGGCGGGCATGTCCTTCTTTTCAAAGGTGGACCTCATACGCGGCTACCATCGGGTCCCCGTCAGGCCGGAGGACATCCCGAAGATGGCCGTCATCATGCCATTCGGACTTTTCGAATTTCTTCGCATGCCCTTCGGGTTGAAGAATGCGGCTCAGGCATTCCAGCGATGAATGGACAGCGTCATGCGTGACTTGGATTTCGTGTACGTCTACCTGGACGACATCCTCGTCGCCAGCGCATCCCGTGAAGAGCACCTCCACCATCTCCGCATGCTCTTCGAATGCCTGGGCCAGCATGGCCTCATCGTGAACCCCGCCAAGTGCTGGTTCGGCGTCGCCGAAATCGACTTTTTGGGGCACCGCGTCACCAGGCATGGGGCCGTCCCCCTACCAGCCAAGGTGGAGGCGGTGAAGGGGTTTCCGCGCCCCCGCACGATCAAGGGGCTCCAGGAGTTCCTGGGCATGGTAAACTTTTACCAACGGTTCCTGCCCCGCATCGCCCAGCTCCTGCGCCCCCTGCACGAGGCCCTCCGAGTGAAGCCGGGCAAAGGTGACATTACCTGGACCGAGCAGATGGACGCGGCGTTCGTGGACGCGAAGCTCGCCTTGGCTAACGCCACCATGCTCGCGCACCCGGCGCCCGATGCACCGATCGCCCTCACCACCGACGCCTTGGACTACGCGGTGGGCGCGGTGCATGAGCAATGGGTGCGTGGTGCCTGGCAACCGCTGGCGTTCTTCAGCCGGCAGCTTCGCCCGCCCGAACGCCGTTATAGTACCTTCGACCGCGAGTTGCTTGGGCTTCACCTGGCGGTCAGGCACTTCCGCCATCTGCTCGAGGGCCGTGCGTTCACGGCCTTCATTGACCACAAGCCACTGGTCTTCACGATGGGCAAGGTCACCGAGCCGTGGTCGGCCCGGCAGCAGCGTCACCTCTCAGCCTTGTCTGAATATACGACGGACATCCGGCACGTCGCGGGGAAGGACAACCCGGTGGCGGATTGCCTTTCCCGGTCCGTCGCCCACGCAGTCCACCTCGGCATCAACTATGCCCGGATGGCGGCGGACCAGGCCGCCGACCCCGGCGTCCAGGCCTTGCGGACCGCCATCACAGGCCTCCGCATCACCGAGGTGCCATTCGACGGTGCGGGCACGTCCATCTTGTGCGACGTCTCCCTCGGGCGGCCTCGCCCCATCGTGCCCGCGGGCTGGCAGCGCCATGTTTTTGACGCCATCCACGGCCTGTCCCACCCGGGCACGAGGGCCTCCCAGAGGTTGGTCGCCGACAAGTTTGTCTGGCATGGCCTCCGGAAGGCCGCCCGCGGCTGTACCAGGACATGCCTCGCGTGCCAGCGCGCGAAGGTGCACCGACACACCCAGGCCCCATTGGCCCCGTTTACGGTGCCGGAACGTAGGTTCGACCACGTTCACGTGGACCTGGTGGGACCTCTGCCCCCCTCGCAGGGTTTCACCCATGTCCTCACAATGGTGGACCGCACCACCCGGTGGCCGGAGGCCGTGCCTTTGGCGGCGACGACGGCGGCGGACGTCGCGCAGGCGTTCATCGCCACCTGGGTCGCCCGGTTCGGCGCCCCCTCGGACATCTCGTCCGACCGCGGCCCCCAGTTCACCTCGGAGCTCTGGGGGGCGGTCGCGCGGGGGCTTGGGGTCCAGCTGCACTGAACCACGGCCTACCACCCCCAGGCCAACGGCCTGTGCGAGCGCTTCCACCGCTTGTTGAAGGCCGCGCTCCGGGCCACCCTCCGCGATGACGGCTGGGTCGACAGGCTCCCCAGGGTCCTGCTGGGCCTCCGGATGGCGACCAAGGACGACCTGCGCGCATCCGCGGCGGAGTTGGTCTTCGGACAACCGCTGCGGGTGCCGGGCGAGTTCCTCCCCGATCCCACGGCATCATGGTCCGCGGCGCAGGAGCGCTCCGCGCTGCAGGAGACCGCCCAGAGGTTCGCCCCGGTGCCGACGGCGCACCACCGGCACCCACCTACGCACGTCGCCCCGGAGCTTCGCACCGCGGAGTACGTCTTCGTCCGGCACGACGCCCACCGGACACCACTGCGGCCCCCGTACGACGGGCCTTTCCGCGTGCTGGAGACCGGGGTGAAACATTTCACCTTGGACATCGGCGGTACTCCTGACCGCGTCTCCGTGGACCGCCTCAAGCCGGCCCACCTCGACGTGGACCGCCTCAAGCCGGCCCACCTCGACGTGGACCGCCTCAAGCCGGCCCACCTCGACGTGGACCACCCACCGCCGGTGGCTCGGCCCCCATCCTGGGTGCAGCCGGAGGCATTCCAGCGGGCATCCCTGCACCCCGGACGCCGCCAGTCGCCAGAGGGCGCTTCGGCCGGGTCATCCGTTTGCCCTGCAAACGGACCCTCCAGGTGCGCGGGAATTCTGGGGGGGCGCGTGTGGCGGACACGAAAGCTCACTGGCGTGATGGCATCATTCCGCGCACCAAGTGGGCGTCGGCCACGCCCGAGGGGTAGGCGTGGCCTCGGGATATATACGGAGTGCGCAGCCCCGAGCACTCCAGTGCTACAGTAGGGCTCTTTCAATAAAGACTCTTTTGATTTACCGCGTTGTCCGCTTCCTTCTTGGTAAGCAAGTAGCGCGCGTAGCACCGCGCTTCAGCAATATATTTGCTCACAATTTTAATGACACTTCAGCCTGTTACTTAAGTTCATCTTTCAAGCTTTAGTACCTCTGAAATGGCCATGATTGTAGTAAAAAATCTATGAGTAAATAGTGAGTGGATAGCTTCTTAGTATATAATTTGTAGACTATTGCTTGCACCACCTACTAACGTGCATTTCCTCTTCTTGCAGGATTACAATGAGCAAATCTTCAAGATGGATGCAGAGGCAGCAAAACAGGTGTACTTATTACTGGCCTACATGCAAGGATCATGAAGATCACTGAATCGAGCATTGAACGGGAAGACGCTTTGCAAATAGATTTGCGAAAACGTTTGGACAAAAATCCAAAATTGCCCATCAAATTCCATAATAACTGCGTTTCAAATTACACACTCAAACACACATGCAAAGAGGATGAAGCGTGCAGGATGCCAGAGGTCTGTGAGTGAGGCACCGCCAAAAAGAAGTTCACAATCCCCGACCTTTGACGTTAAACTTTGACTATTCAGTGTAGTGTAGCAGCATAGCAAACCTTATGTGCATTTTGTGATACAAGCACCAAATTTGGCACAAATGTACATTAATATGTTGCGAACATTTTCAGATATTGGGCCACTTGAAATTCCGTAATTTTTTTTTTCAAATTTTTTCAAATTTCGTAATTTCAAATTTTTCGGGTGACACCGTCACAATTTCGGTCTTCGAGGCCGGCCGATATAGTGGGGCGGCTTTGCCCAAATATTCAAAAGAATTGTGCATTTTGTGATACAAGCACCAAATTTGGCACAAATGTACATTAATATGTTGCGAACATTGTGTGGTCAGCAATGAAGACGAGAGTCTGAATTACATGTATGCAAAAGACCTTGTGAACCAGTGAAGCAAATACACGGGTAAGCATGAATTAAATCTAGGGCATGATATAATTTCCATGATGTTTACCTCTACACTCAATGGTGGAAGGAGGTAATGTTTTGATCCCAGCTTGTCTGTATGTCTGTTTGTCTGTTAGTCCACAAAATTCCAGACAAAGCTTGTAGTAGTGGTAGTTGTAGTGGTAGTGGTGATAACAGAAATTGTTATATAGAACTGAACTTATATTATTATTATATGCAGAAAATAACTTCATTTCTATATGCCCTGCAGTGGACAGCTTAATTGGTTTATGCACTGAAGGGGTCACCCTGGTGTGCACTGCTGTGTTCTGCCTCACTGAGTTGTTCAGGTATGATGTACTCAGCACAAGCTTCCGGTCGGCCCGGAGGTGGGGGTGCGGGGCCTGTCACGGAACGTCAAAACAAACGGCCTGCCGGGGCCGCCCAAAAGTCGGGCGTGAGGGGCGCGTCCACTAATGGAACGCCTCTCGCTTCCCAGATCGAGGGCCACGTGGTCAGGAGAACCTCGTCCCTTCCGGTCACACTTTGCCTATCGGCCGGCCTCGAAGACCGAAATTGTGACGGTGTCACCCGAAAATTTTGAAATTACGAAATTTGAAAAAAAAAATTACGGAATTTCAAGTGGCCCAATATCGGAAAATGTTCGCAACATATTAATGTACATTTGTGCCAAATATGGTGCTTGTTTCACAAAATGCACAATTCTTTTGAATATTTGGGCTAAGCCACCCCACTAGTGTAAACCTGTTGAAGTGGAAGAGCACACACAAGGTGATTCAAACAAGCGGACTATTTGAGCAGCCTGATATTCTGTCGTTTCTAATGCCATACCCTTCTCTCCTGCATGTTAAGGTGGTGGTGGTATGCCATTTCCAACAAGTAGTCAGGAGGACCCTATGTCAACTATGGTGTTCACAGTGGAACAAAAAGGGAAAATCGTGACTTTATGGTATGAGACAAAATCCTAGGTGCAGGTGTGCCGACGATACTGTCAGATTTACCATGTTCACACCCGTAATGGACCTTCCAATGGGAGCATCCAGCGGTTTGTGGGGCACTTCCAAGCACATGGAAGCATGTAAAACCAAAATAAAGGCAACAGCAGCTGCCCACCAAGTGTTACTAAGGACCAAGTGTTACATATTTAGGGGAATGTATGTGAATTCCTATTCAGGTCTTTGCTTATCACTGTGTAGTCGATTAAGGGTTGTTGTGGTTGGAGGGTCAGGAGCCCTTCGGGAAAAAGAGACCGGAAACGGAAGAAGAAACGACACGAGGTCGAGAGAAGCGACGAGGATTCTTCTTCCTCGCCCCGCTCCGACGAAAGGTGGGATCGATCTTGAGCCGCGTGGAAAAAGCGGCGTTCCCAAGCCCGTCTGGCGAGAGGAGTTACCGGGACGTGTACCTACCCGGTGGACACGTCAAGTTGCCGTGGGGCCGTGCACCGACCCAGCGTCTGGCACTGTTCGCGGCACTGTCTACAAAGACGCGTACGGGTCGCACGTTGGGGCCTAACACGCGTTGCAAGCGGCGTGTGGCTTTTGCTTGCTTTACAGTACCCGCTTCGCGTGGCCACGAGGGGGCTGCAGCCGGGGTTCCCGGTACGATACAGGCCCGGTGGAAACACGTCCACCCGGGGTTCGTTCAACCGCCCGAGTGCGGCGAAGCCGACCATCATCTTGGTCAGGAGGGGCCCAGAGACATTGTGAGGGACAGAGACCAAAGGGGGTCGTGAGTACAAACGGGGACACACATATATAAGATGGCCATCTTAATCATCTAGGGGATTGATTGTGGATTGTGAATTGTTGATGGTGGATTGCTCGGGGAAAATATCCTTGATTGTAGCATTGAAATTGTATGGTATCATTACCCTTGAAATATATCATTGAAACTCAGTTTTCCCTTGGGTGGAATTCATATGGATTGCGTGGCGAAAGCGCATATATGATACAACTTTCTGGCGAAGTTCCTCTCACGGTCCGGGGGTCACCGAGACCAGGTAGTCACCGAGGGGACCACGTAACACAAGGGAATGTTGATCTTGTGAGAGATTCTGCTGTCAAAAGTCCTAAGAAATCCCACCGTCGACATTCCAGAGAATTGGCGATCTCATCCTCATCTGTGTGGCGCATTCCTATTTCTGAATTCAAGCTCTACTCCTACTTCATATCTGCAAGACAAGAACTAACTTTGATTGGCATGACAAGAAGAGTAAATACAGTGCATGCAGAAAGTATTGTTATGAATTTGGTAGAGCAATATGTAGAGCAGAGTAGATCTGAGTAGGTAAAATGCTCCGGGATGTCGCGATAGCTAGAACCCACTATGTACCTTTAAGTTAGTATGTGTAGGCGTATGCCGGGATAATTGCGTATATATTTCCTGTACGGGGACAGGAAGTGCTAAGTAGTTAGGACGATAAGGGTAACTTTGTGTGTTTTCCCACCCCTGTGGTCAATCCAATGTCCCTTTTGGCACCACACCTAGACAGTAGGAATTCATGCCCCTAGCACACCTACATTAATTAATTCCCTTCCCTTTCACATCAATGAAACAACACACACCAAAACGGGCAGGCTGAGACACGATGAGAAGGGGGTGGATCTTTTGACGTCATGGGGGAGGGCGGACGAATGGACGTCACGAGAGGGCGGGACGGTGTGTGAGGGAAGTGACGACATGAAGGAGAAGAAGAGGAGTTCGGAGTGGGACACGAGGCAGAGCAGACACCATTTGGGGGAGCTGAGAGGATTCAGTCGTGATAGAGTGCAATGGACATTTTTTCCCTCTCGTTCTTTCCTGCCTTCGTTCCCTCCATCCTCCCTACGATCGGATCGCGTGCTTGCATGGGTGGTTGTTGTGCCGAGGTTCGCCCCGTTGGTGGCCGTATTCGTGGCCTCTTGCGTACCATCGCCAACCACTCACGATCTCCAAAGCGCCGGGCAGAGACGACAGCCCCAGAAACCGTGGTCCTTTGGACGGGGTGAACATTTGAGAGTTGCGGGGCGAGAGGACTGGGGCCGGCGAGCGAGTCGCGTCGGGGAGACCCCTCCTGCCCACGTGTCAGGTCCTAGCCATCCGAGGCCTGCACGATCTCCACGCCACGCTCCCGAGCGATCAAAGCTAAGAATGCACACACACACACACACACACACACACACACACCCTCTTTGTTCATTTCGTCGTCTGCCCTGTGGTTTGTTTAATAACTCTGTTGAGTGGGAGTACTCCATATAGGGGGTTTAGAGAATCACATTTCTTTGTTCTCGGAACCGTTAATAAATCCTTATATTATTTTCTGTATATATCTGAACGCAGTTTCCTGTTTGATTTTAATAGTTAAGGCTGCGGGACCCTTGCCGTTCCCCTCCATCTTGTGCGCTTTGGTTTTGGTTTGATTGGAACCCGCTATTGAGTTTTCGCCTCGGGAGTTTAAAGCCTCGCAATTGGCCTCCGCAACTGTGGTGTTAATTGCGGTTGCGCAACAGTATTCAGACCCCTTCACTTTTTTCACATTTTGTTATGTTGCAGCCTTATGCTGAAATCGTTCAAATTCATTTTTTCCCTCATCAATCTACACACAATACCCCATAATGGCAAAGAGGAAACAGGATTTTAGAAAGTTTTGCAAAATTATAAAAAATAAAAAACTGAAGTATCACATTGACATTTAAGTATTCATACCCTTTGCTATGACACTTGAAATTTTGCTCAGGTGCCTCCCATTTCTCTTGATCATCTTTGAGATGTTTCGACACCTTGATTGGAAATTCAATTGATGGGACATGATTTGGAAAGGCACACACCTGTCTATATAAGGTCTCACAGCTGACAATGCATATCAGAGCAAAAACCAAGCCATGAGGTTGAAGGAACTGCCTGCAGAGCTCAGAGAAAGGATTGTGTCGAGGCACAGATCTGGGGAAGCCTACAAAAAAATTTCTGCTGCATTGAAGGTTCCCAAGTGCACAGTGACCTCCATAATTCTTAAATGGAAGAAGTTTGGAACAACCAGGACTCTTCCTAGAGCTGGCCGCCCGGCCAAGCTGAGCAATCGGGGGAGAAGGGCCTTGGTAAGAGAGGTGACCAAGAACCCGATGGTCACTCTGGCTGAGCTCCAGAGATCCTGTGTGGAGATGGGAGAAACTTCCAGAAGGACAACCATCACTGCAACACCACCGATCTGGGCTTTATGGCAGAGTGGCCAGACGAAAGCCTCTCCTCAGTGAAAGACACATGAAAGCCCGCTTGGAGTTTGCAAAAAAGCACCTAAAGGACTCTCAGACTGTGAGAAACAAGATTCTGTGGTCTGATGAAACCAGGATTGAACTGTCTGGCTTCTGTCTGGCCAAGGGGCGGAGCGGAGCAGAGGGAGGAGGTGTGGCCACGTCAAGCGGCCATCAAGGCGGAGCCGGTAAGACCATCACCAGCCAACCAGGGCTAAAGTGAGGTCGCCTGACCGGGCGTGGTTTTTGGCTTCGAGGGCGTTCGCTGGCGTGGCTTATAAAAGCGTGAACACAAAGCCCTCAAAAGTACTGATGAGAAGGACTTACGCAGCAGTGCTCATTAAAGAGGACTTACAGAGGGAGCTTGTGCTAAGCGGCCTCGTGAGGAAAGTGCAGTGTGTAAAGGACTCGCGTGATAAAGACTTGAAGGAATTGCGCTTTACGAGAGGGCTGAATGGGCGAGCGCATTGTGCAAAAGAACTGGTACGAGAGTTGATTACGAGAGGGAGAGACGCGTTGTGGCAACCAGCTTTACAGCGGGCGAGCATATGGCATGCATTGCCGAGAACTGCAGCGTGCAGAAGGACATTGGGGAGGGGCGCCTGCAGCGAGTAATACCGGTAGCGTGTGTCAAAGCGCCGGGACACATATTGCGTACGCCAATAGCCCAGCTTACCTTTCCCCGTCACTATAATTGTCCGCTCGCGCTACACTACGTGGAGAGCTGCCTGCCGGGTTTCCACCATCGTCTGCTGGTACGAGTCGGGGACCGGACGAGCTGGGAACGCCATCGCCGGACCTTCCACCCGACCTTCTACGTCCCCGCGTGAGTCTGAAGTCTGAGACCGAATCTGAGAGTGAACGGGCCCGAGTCCAGGGAATAAGTTAAGACTGTTATTAAGGCTGCCCTGCGTACTTTTTCTTCCTCCTTTCTTGTACATTCTTTCTTTTCCTCTTCTTTGTACATTGTAAATAAATTGCCTTGTTCTTCCTAAATTCGATCATCCTAGTCTTTTCTCCATTGGGTTAGCGTGGCACGATTAGGAACCGCTATAATCGGGTCTAGTCTTGGTTAACAGCTCGGATCGCAGATTGCTATCCGCTTGACAATATTCCATCAATATCCGTGATTCGGGCGTGAGTTATCTCTTGCTTCCTGGGCGGCGTTAGAAAGTAGGTAATAAGAAGTCGGCTTACAACCCTAGTTAACGCCGTCCAGAAGGAACGTCATAACTCCGGATCCCGTCGGCCAGATAAAAGACAAGGGGATTAATCCCCCCTTGAAAAGGGGAGAGCCGACGTCGGAGATCCATAACAATTATATATTGTTGCGGATATGGGATTTGCATCCATCCATATCCGCTTGCAAATATTCCCCTATTTCCTCAATACTTCCCAACTATCCCCAATCCCCCATTCCCTAGTCCCATTTTCTGTAAACAACACTCTGTAGACCCGACCTCCCCCTATTTCCCCCATTAAATGTCGTGCCCAGGTTCACCGCATCTCATGTAAGACAACTATAGGACATCTTGCTAGTTATTCTTAGTGTATGTCAGTTAAGGACTCGTTTCCATTAATTCTGACCCTTCGTTGCACCAGAATGTGATTGTATGGCACCGTTAGGAAGTTTAGGACCTCCCAATACCTCCCCGCAGCTCTTCCTCACGGTTCAGCAACAACAACAACAACAACAACAGCAACGGCGGCGGCGTGCACAGGGAGTGCGCGTCCTCACTCCGGCTTGGTTGGTAGGGGGTGTTGGGAGGGCATGAGGCCTTCCCAACGAGCCGCCATCGAACATGTGCTCGACGGGGTTATCAAATAGGGGCTCCCTGTCAGCTCCTCGTCAAGGGCGGAGCCCGGTAACCCCCACACCCAATGGAAGCGGCGGACCGGCCCCAGGGGGGCGGAGCCAACCAGCCGAGGGCGTGTGACTCCCCGCTGAGCATGCGCAGGGAGAGGGAGGTGACGTCAGATGCGCGCTGAGCTTGGAGCAAGCAAGACGTACCCTCCGAGCGCTGTGAGGCCTCCCCGCATCTCTGGACTGGACCGTGCTTTATCCTGTCCCCGAGCCAGGGTGCACCTTGTGCTATCGACTACCTGTCCCTTCCTGCCATCAATCCCTGTGTAAGTCAGCCTTGTTCCGTTTGTCTGTGGTCTGTCTGGGTTAAGATAAGACGGTATTTAAGTGCCTATCTCTTCTGTGTCTTTACCTCACTACCGTGTAATCTACCCCCTTTTCTCCACCACTGTAATTATACCCTCCTCCGGAGGTCTTGAGAACTGTACCCTTGCGTCGTTTCATCTATCCCAGTCGTTGTGTCCTTTCCATCATTGATTTAGCATAGCGCGATTTGGTCAACGTCTGGGTGGAATCGGGGTCTAGTCGGGGAATAACTGTTCGGTCGCGGTCATACCAACCGCTCGGTCAAAAATATCATCCAAACCGCGTCCGTAACAATTGGTGTCAGGAGTGGGATTCGAGGTCCGAACCAAATTTTTTTAAAAACATCTAGGAAAAAATTTGGTCAAAATTATAAAGTACCGAAATTTGCTTTTGTTTTACAAAAACCCGAATTTTGAAAGTCGCGCTATGGCAGATCAAGACGGCTGGGTTCCGGTAGAGGAGAGTGGGGTAGAATCGACCCAGGACCCCAGGGAAGAAGTGGGGAAAATGGTGGAGGAGAGTAAAGAAGGTGTGGTTGAGGGGGTATCAGGTGCACAAAATGGCGCTCTCGCGCACGTGGTTACAGCGGCACCAAATTTTGCCGCGCCCATGACCGTAGCAGCGGGCTTTGATGTGGGGGACTTCATGGCGCAATTCACCAAGATGCTGAGAATAGTGGGGGAGAAATTGAGTAATAAAATGGAAGCAATAACGAACGGATTGGGAAACCAAATGGAAGCAATAACGAACGGATTGGGAAACCAAATGGAAGCAATAACGAACGGATTGGGAAACCAAATTGAAGCAATAACCAACAGAATGGGTGACCGCATGCAAAAATGTGGGGAGACCATGGATCGCATGGTGGGCGAAAGGGTCCCAGGGGTGCATGAGGAGGTAACGCGGGTCGAGAAGCGCCGGTTGAGCGAAGCGGAGGAAAGCGCGGGTACAATGACGGGGGTAGAAATCGCGACACGGGGTTTGGAAAAGCCGGCGACCGATGAGGTAGAGGGTGTTTTATTAAAGCCAACGGTCGTCGAGGGGAACAAAGACAAAGCAGTGCTGGGAATTAAAATTGAAGAGATGACGGAGGTAGCCCGGGAATTGCAGGGAGAAATGGAAAATGTGCAAAGTCCCTGCTCACATCACGATGCTGTGCTTAACCCGAATGGAAGTTTGCAGGTTTTGGTGCAGGGAGGAAGAAGAACCCCGAAGGTGAGACGTGCTGTGTATTGTGCTGGGAGATTTTGTAAAAGGATGTTTAGCGACAAAAGAATTGTCGCGCGATTGGGATCGATATGGCACCCGGGCGTTGGTGAAGGGTCCCGTGTGAGTAAAAATGGCACGCGTGTGAGGAAAAAGTGTGCGTCGGCGAGTGGGTGTGTTATAACGTGTGGGAGTGAAACCGAGTGCGAGCGAGAATGCACGTCGGGGTGTACGGAGTGTACGTGCGAGGGTGAGAGTGACACGAGGAGTGAGTTGGTGGTGGAGCGGGTGCGAGAATGCACGCTTGGAATGGTTGAGGGTGTGCGAGGAAGCACACCTGAGTTGGTCATGGCGCGAGTGTGGGAGAGCCAATCTGAGCGCGTTAGTGGGTGGATGCCAGAGTGCACGCCCATGGTGAGTGTTACGGAGGACGTAACGGAGGAGAGGTGTGGACCGAGGTGTGCGCGAGAGGTGTGGTGTGTAACAGGGAGAGTGGAATGTACGGACGGCGTTGGAACGCCGGGTTTTGTGAGGGTAAAAGGGGTAGCGTATGCGTGTGAGCATGCAGGTGAAGCATCGACGGTAACTGGGTTAGCGGTTAGGGCGACGGATAGCCGATGCGAGCACTCGGGGCGCGGTGTGCTTTGTTGGATGCGAGGCCCGGCGCGGATCGAAGCTGCGTCGTTTCTCTTCGAAGCGTCGTTGCCGATTCGGGCTTGGCCCTGCCCCGCACGGTCGAGTCCGGGCCTTGGCGGGCGAGGCGACCGGTCCGGTTCAAGGGCGAGTGGGAGGAAGCGGAACGGTGCCCCCTCGTGGGGACGGGGTTCCGACCGGGGGAGATTGAGCCATCGGGCCCGGGACCGCAAGGTGCCGCGCCGAGATGGTGCGTGGAACCTCGGCCCAACCAAACCACCTCCCTTGAACTGAAAGTCGGACGGATTCAACCTGCAGGCGACCAAACCACCCGAATTCATTGCTCGGCTTTACGAACCGAGTTTAATGATGTCATGACGCACCGAGGCTAGGATATAGCAGACTGTGATGATGATGGTAGTGATTTGATACGAAATTTATAATAGTGGGTAGAATTGGCAGTAAATGGAAATTTTTTGAAATTGGTTGGAATTTGGACGAGCAAAATTGATAATGGGACCTCCCCGATGTGGTGGGATGGGCAATCCACCATCCCTCACGGCGAGGGGGGGCAAAGGAGCACTAGATTATGGGGTGTATGGCAGTGAAAACTAGCCCGGGTGGGTTAGGATATTGTGTGTAGGGCCCTAGAAGATGACATTAGGCAACGTTAAGATTAGTTAGTGACAAGGATACCTGTAGTGGGGACGCAGGTAGATTAGTGTGGATTATAATGATGAGGGAGCGCAATAGTTTAAAGGGAAGACAGAGGAGCGTGAGTTTTAGAAGGGAGTAGACAGAGCAGATGATGCAATATGAATGGAAGTGCTGGTGAGCAGCTTCAAATGAGGCATCGGTGAGGCAATGCTCCGAGGTGTGTGTGAGTGTACAAGTGATGAATGAGAGAGCATTGCGGATGAGTGTCATGGTGAGTCGTGAGTGTTGTGGATCAGCGCGAATGCGCTTGGGGGAGAGAAGGGTGCAGGCGGCACCAAGTATGAGAGCACAGGTGTGCAAGTACAGGTGTGTGAAATATATGGAGCAGAGAATGAGTGGTGTGGAGAGAGTTGGAGTAAGTGGTACAGAGTGGTGTGCATGGTGCGAAGGTGTGGATGGGGGAAGAGTGGACCCCTTTCACGAGTACCCGGGGCGGGTAGTGTAAGTGTTAGGTAGAGGGTATAGGTAAATTGTGGTTGGATATTGGCATCTGTGGTGCGGGTGGAAGAATGGTATTTGGATGGGTGCATCAGTGTGGTGGAAATGGCTGGGCGTGTAGCCTGTTAGTGTGTGTAGTTGGTTTGGGCACTCCACCACTGTGAGGATGTCGGCCAGGTGAGGCCGCAGGTGGGCTCTGGGAGCCGGTAGTTGTGGATGGGGCCCGAGGATCCGGAGGACGGACCCGGGTAGCCCAGTGCCAGAGGGCACCAAGGGGTGACAGAGCCAGGAGGGGCCTTCCCCAGTAGATAGGTTAGGTTAAGGAGCTAGGTAAGCTCGGGTGGCAACTGCAGTGGTGGTGTGCAGGTGGGTAGACCTGCTGGGAGAGCTACACGTCACAGCCCAGAAATTGTGCAAGGGCACCGGGAGATGAATCGGGGGAGTGAGACCCCAAATTGAGAAGCACCACAGTTTGGCCAATGGGAATTGGTTTTTAGAACCCAGAGTGTAAGTTGGCCAATGGATTGGCAGGGAGAGACCCCGGGTAGTGTAAAGTGTGTTAATGTTATTTAGAGGATAGTTAGGATTGAAGTCTCCTCGCACCATCTACATGCACTCACCTGAGATGACGTACCTCCACACCATGCCATGTTTTGTTATTTTATTGTGCAGATGTTTGGAATGTGAGACGCATCATGACGTGGGTGTGACATTGTGCTTGATGTTCCATCTCTTCCTCCTTATGAGGATTGATGACGAATTGGGTGATGGCAAATTTTGGCTTGAGGGATTGTGGTGATGAATTTGGTGTAAGGGAAATGTGGGGAAGACATGACAGTAGCGACGAATTTGTAAATGTGTAGATTTTGTAAATATAGGGTAAGGGCAAGGGTAGTGTAGGTGACAGGGGGGGTGACGTACGGTAGGGACGAGCTTTCTCATTTCGCTCTCCGTACGCATTTCGCCTTGCATTGCCTTATTGACGTGTACCCTTGTGACCTTACCCCTCGCTCATTTGTCTTTCCCTTTTTTTCTCCCACATGACCTGTGCGCCATTGGGCGCCGAGGGGAGCGTGCGTGAGTCGGCCATTGTGCGCCCGGAACTCTCAGAACCAGCTGTCTGCATCGATGCACCACATTATGGACCACATGTCTGTGGCCGAGCACCACTTATGGACCCCATGGGTTGGGGCATGGCCCCTCTGCTGGAACCGGCCATGAGGGCCCGAAATCTTGCTGGTGGACCTTGGCCACAGGGCACCGATGCCCCACAGGTGAACCACACTAGTCGGCCCTGTGGGCCATAAATAAAAAAAAATGGACACGTTGGGTGCATTTCATTTTATGCTCAAATAGGCCGCCAGTAAGAAAATGAAAGGAAATGACAACATCTGGAAGAAAGTAAATAGCCAGCAGAGGGAGCCGAAGAGCAAGAGACCACCTGCAGGGTTAGGGGTTGTTTGGTTATTTTTATTATTGAACATTGATGAACAGTGATGACTGCACCGATTGGTGCTTGGGTGTGTATTGGTGCGTTTTTGGGTGCTTTAATGGTGCATTGATGCAGAGCAGACTGTCTCCCCCCCCCCCCCCCAGAAAGAACAATCACAGGTCCTGGGTTAGTCTTGTAAATAAAAGTAGCGTCAACTGTAAATGATGCTCCCTACCGGCTGTATGTTTAGTTTGAGGATGCTTTCCGCGATTCGGTTATCCTGTGGGTGTGTTTCTGTTAGGAGAAGGGTGCAACGTCGCAGGGGGACATATTTACTCATTTGTGAACATCTGTAAAACTGTCGCACTCAGGGTTGAGTTAATAGTAGAGGGAACTACATCTGAGTGCCACACTAAAGTAGGTAAAAATTTATCGGGTCGGGACGCCCCGAGGTAGAGAAGGGTGCAATGTTGCGGATATGGGATTTGCATCCATCCATATCCGCTTGCAAATATTCCCCTATTTCCTCAATACTTCCCAACTATCCCCAATCCCCCATTCCCTAGTCCCATTTTCTGTAAACAACACTCTGTAGACCCGACCTCCCCCTATTTCCCCCATTAAATGTCGTGCCCAGGTTCACCGCATCTCATGTAAGACAACTATAGGACATCTTGCTAGTTATTCTTAGTGTATGTCAGTTAAGGACTCGTTTCCATTAATTCTGACCCTTCGTTGCACCAGAATGTGATTGTATGGCACCGTTAGGAAGTTTAGGACCTCCCAATACCTCCCCGCAGCTCTTCCTCACGGTTCAGCAACAACAACAACAACAACAACAGCAACGGCGGCGGCGTGCACAGGGAGTGCGCGTCCTCACTCCGGCTTGGTTGGTAGGGGGTGTTGGGAGGGCATGAGGCCTTCCCAACGAGCCGCCATCGAACATGTGCTCGACGGGGTTATCAAATAGGGGCTCCCTGTCAGCTCCTCGTCAAGGGCGGAGCCCGGTAACCCCCGCACCCAATGGAAGCGGCGGACCGGCCCCAGGGGGGCGGAGCCAACCAGCCGAGGGCGTGTGACTCCCCGCTGAGCATGCGCAGGGAGAGGGAGGTGACGTCAGATGCGCGCTGAGCTTGGAGCAAGCAAGACGTACCCTCCGAGCGCTGTGAGGCCTCCCCGCATCTCTGGACTGGACCGTGCTTTATCCTGTCCCCGAGCCAGGGTGCACCTTGTGCTATCGACTACCTGTCCCTTCCTGCCATCAATCCCTGTGTAAGTCAGCCTTGTTCCGTTTGTCTGTGGTCTGTCTGGGTTAAGATAAGACGGTATTTAAGTGCCTATCTCTTCTGTGTCTTTACCTCACTACCGTGTAATCTACCCCCTTTTCTCCACCACTGTAATTATACCCTCCTCCGGAGGTCTTGAGAACTGTACCCTTGCGTCGTTTCATCTATCCCAGTCGTTGTGTCCTTTCCATCATTGATTTAGCATAGCGCGATTTGGTCAACGTCTGGGTGGAATCGGGGTCTAGTCGGGGAATAACTGTTCGGTCGCGGTCATACCAACCGCTCGGTCAAAAATAACATCCAAACCGCGTCCGTAACAATTGGTGTCAGGAGTGGGATTCGAGGTCCGACCCAAATTTTTTTTAAAACATCTAGGAAAAAATTTGGTCAAAATTATAAAGTACCGAAATTTGCTTTTGTTTTACAAAAACCCGAATTTTGAAAGTCGCGCTATGGCAGATCAAGACGGCTGGGTTCCGGTAGAGGAGAGTGGGGTAGAATCGACCCAGGACCCCAGGGAAGAAGTGGGGAAAATGGTGGAGGAGAGTAAAGAAGGTGTGGTTGAGGGGGTATCAGGTGCACAAAATGGCGCTCTCGCGCACGTGGTTACAGCGGCACCAAATTTTGCCGCGCCGATGACCGTAGCAGCGGGCTTTGATGTGGGGGACTTCATGGCGCAATTCACCAAGATGCTGAGAATAGTGGGGGAGAAATTGAGTAATAAAATGGAAGCAATAACGAACGGATTGGGAAACCAAATGGAAGCAATAACGAACGGATTGGGAAACCAAATGGAAGCAATAACGAACGGATTGGGAAACCAAATTGAAGCAATAACCAACAGAATGGGTGACCGCATGCAAAAATGTGGGGAGACCATGGATCGCATGGTGGGCGAAAGGGTCCCAGGGGTGCATGAGGAGGTAACGCGGGTCGAGAAGCGCCGGTTGAGCGAAGCGGAGGAAAGCGCAGGTACAATGACGGGGGTAGAAATCGCGACACGGGGTTTGGAAAAGCCGGCGACCGATGAGGTAGAGGGTGTTTTATTAAAGCCAACGGTCGTCGAGGGGAACAAAGACAAAGCAGTGCTGGGAATTAAAATTGAAGAGATGACGGAGGTAGCCCGGGAATTGCAGGGAGAAATGGAAAATGTGCAAAGTCCCTGCTCACATCACGATGCTGTGCTTAACCCGAATGGAAGTTTGCAGGTTTTGGTGCAGGGAGGAAGAAGAACCCCGAAGGTGAGACGTGCTGTGTATTGTGCTGGGAGATTTTGTAAAAGGATGTTTAGCGACAAAAGAATTGTCGCGCGATTGGGATCGATATGGCACCCGGGCGTTGGTGAAGGGTCCCGTGTGAGTAAAAATGGCACGCGTGTGAGGAAAAAGTGTGCGTCGGCGAGTGGGTGTGTTATAACGTATGGGAGTGAAACCGAGTGCGAGCGAGAATGCACGTCGGGGTGTACGGAGTGTACGTCCGAGGGTGAGAGTGACACGAGGAGTGAGTTGGTGGTGGAGCGGGTGCGAGAATGCACGCTTGGAATGGTTGAGGGTGTGCGAGGAAGCACACCTGAGTTGGTCATGGCGCGAGTGTGGGAGAGCCCATCTGAGCGCGTTAGTGGGTGGATGCCAGAGTGCACGCCCATGGTGAGTGTTACGGAGGACGTAACGGAGGAGAGGTGTGGACCGAGGTGTGCACGAGAGGTGTGGTGTGTAACAGGGAGAGTGGAATGTACGGACGGCGTTGGAACGCCGGGTTTTGTGAGGGTAAAAGGGGTAGCGTATGCGTGTGAGCATGCAGGTGAAGCATCGACGGTAACTGGGTTAGCGGTTAGGGCGACGGATAGCCGATGCGAGCACTCGGGGCGCGGTGTGCTTTGTTGGATACGAGGCCCGGCGCGGATCGAAGCTGCGTCGTTTCTCTTCGAAGCGTCGTTGCCGATTCGGGCTTGGCCCCGCCCCGCACGGTCGAGTCCGGGCCTTGGCGGGCGAGGCGACCGGTCCGGTTCAAGGGCGAGTGGGAGGAAGCGGAACGGTGCCCCCTCGTGGGGACGGGGTTCCGACCGGGGGAGATTGAGCCATCGGGCCCGGGACCGCAAGGTGCCGCGCCGAGATGGTGCGTGGAACCTCGGCCCAACCAAACCACCTCCCTTGAACTGAAAGTCGGACGGATTCAACCTGCAGGCGACCAAACCACCCGAATTCATTGCTCGGCTTTACGAACCGAGTTTAATGATGTCATGACGCACCGAGGCTAGGATATAGCGGACTGTGATGATGATGGTAGTGATTTGATACGAAATTTATAATAGTGGGTAGAATTGGCAGTAAATGGAAATTTTTTGAAATTGGTTGGAATTTGGACGAGCAAAATTGATAGTGGGACCTCCCCGATGTGGTGGGATGGGCAATCCACCATCCCTCACGGCGAGGGGGGGCAAAGGAGCACTAGATTATGGGGTGTATGGCAGTGAAAACTAGCCCGGGTGGGTTAGGATATTGTGTGTAGGGCCCGAGAAGATGACATTAGGCAACGTTAAGATTAGTTAGTGACAAGGATACCTGTAGTGGGGACGCAGGTAGATTAGTGTGGATTATAATGACTAGGGCATGCCCGTACTATATATATATCTAAAATTATATCCCCCCCCTCTATTTACATGAAATGGTTTGGTCCAAAGCGAACGGCTTGCGAGTACGGTGTTTTTTATCGGACCCGTGGAATTATAGATAGTAGTTTTAATTAGTTTTAAAACATAGTTTAACGGCAACATAGTTTTCCAACGTGAAATAAATGAATACGCTCTCAAATGTGCCGTCTGAGGCAGAGTCTGTTCGCCACGTTCGGCACACGTGATAGCTCGCTGCTCTCTGATTGGTTGAATCGTTTTTTGGACATAGCTCGGTAACTACTTGTCCGATTAATATGAAACCTTGAAAAGGCACATCCACGGGTCCCCAGCAATATACCTGGCAAGTTTAAAGTATATCGGACCCGTGGTTGTCGAGAAACAGCGGTCACAGACATACAAACATACAAACATACAAACATACAAACATACACACAGAGATTACTGGAATTATAGATAGATAGGGAGGGAGCGCAATATAGATAGATGAGGGAGCGCAATAGTTTAAAGGGAAGACAGAGGAGCGCGAGTTTTAGAAGGGAGTAGACAGAGCAGATGATGCAATATGAATGGAAGTGCTGGTGAGCAGCTTCAAATGAGGCATCGGTGAGGCAATGCTCCGAGGTGTGTGTGAGTGTACAAGTGATGAATGAGAGAGCATTGCGGATGAGTGTCATGGTGAGTCGTGAGTGTTGTGGATCAGCGCGAATGCGCTTGGGGGAGAGAAGGGTGCAGGCGGCACCAAGTATGAGAGCACAGGTGTGCAAGTACAGGTGTGTGAAATATATGGAGCAGAGAATGAGTGGTGTGGAGAGAGTTGGAGTAAGTGGTACAGAGTGGTGTGCATGGTGCGAAGGTGTGGATGGGGGAAGAGTGGACCCCTTTCACGAGTACCCGGGGCGGGTAGTGTAAGTGTTAGGTAGAGGGTATAGGTAAATTGTGGTTGGATATTGGCATCTGTGGTGCGGGTGGAAGAATGGTATTTGGATGGGTGCATCAGTGTGGTGGAAATGGCTGGGCGTGTAGCCTGTTAGTGTGTGTAGTTGGTTTGGGCACTCCACCACTGTGAGGATGTCGGCCAGGTGAGGCCGCAGGTGGGCTCTGGGAGCCGGTAGTTGTGGATGGGGCCCGAGGATCCGGAGGACGGACCCGGGTAGCCCAGTGCCAGAGGGCACCAAGGGGTGACAGAGCCAGGAGGGGCCTTCCCCAGTAGATAGGTTAGGTTAAGGAGCTAGGTAAGCTCGGGTGGCAACTGCAGTGGTGGTGTGCAGGTGGGTAGACCTGCTGGGAGAGCTACACGTCACAGCCTAGAAATTGTGCAAGGGCACCGGGAGATGAATCGGGGGAGTGAGACCCCAAATTGAGAAGCACCACAGTTTGGCCAATGGGAATTGGTTTTTAGAACCCAGAGTGTAAGTTGGCCAATGGATTGGCAGGGAGAGACCCCGGGTAGTGTAAAGTGTGTTAATGTTATTTAGAGGATAGTTAGGATTGAAGTCTCCTCGCACCATCTACATGCACTCACCTGAGATGACGTACCTCCACACCATGCCATGTTTTGTTATTTTATTATGCAGATGTTTGGAATGTGAGACGCATCATGACGTGGGTGTGACATTGTGCTTGATGTTCCATCTCTTCCTCCTTATGAGGATTGATGACGAATTGGGTGATGGCAAATTTTGGCTAGAGGGATTGTGGTGATGAATTTGGTGTAAGGGAAATGTGGGGAAGACGTGACAGTAGCGACGAATTTGTAAATGTGTAGATTTTGTAAATATAGGGTAAGGGCAAGGGTAGTGTAGGTGACAGGGGGGGTGACGTACGGTAGGGACGAGCTTTCTCATTTCGCTCTCCGTACGCGTTTCGCCTTGCATTGCCTTATTGACGTGTACCCTTGTGACCTTACCCCTCGCTCATTTGTCTTTCCCTTTTTTTCTCCCACATGACCTGTGCGCCATTGGGCGCCGAGGGGAGCGTGCGTGAGTCGGCCATTGTGCGCCCGGAACTCTCAGAACCAGCTGTCTGCATCGATGCACCACATTATGGACCACATGTCTGTGGCCGAGCACCACTTATGGACCCCATGGGTTGGGGCATGGCCCCTCTGCTGGAACCGGCCATGAGGGCCCGAAATCTTGCTGGTGGACCTTGGCCACAGGGCACCGATGCCCCACAGGTGAACCACACTAGTCGGCCCTGTGGGCCATAAATAAATAAAAATGGACACGTTGGGTGCATTTCATTTTATGCTCAAATAGGCCGCCAGTAAGAAAATGAAAGGAAATGACAACATCTGGAAGAAAGTAAATAGCCAGCAGAGGGAGCCGAAGAGCAAGAGACCACCTGCAGGGTTAGGGGTTGTTTGGTTATTTTTATTATTGAACATTGATGAACAGTGATGACTGCACCGATTGGTGCTTGGGTGTGTATTGGTGCGTTTTTGGGTGCTTTAATGGTGCATTGATGCAGAGCAGACTGTCTCCCCCCCCCCCCAGAAAGAACAATCACAGGTCCTGGGTTAGTCTTGTAAATAAAAATGATGCTCCCTACCGGCTGTATGTTTAGTTTGAGGATGCTTTCCGCGATTCGGTTATCCTGTGGGTGTGTTTCTGTTAGGAGAAGGGTGCAACGTCGCAGGGGGACATATTTACTCATTTGTGAACATCTGTAAAACTGTCGCACTCAGGGTTGAGTTAATAGTAGAGGGAACTACATCTGAGTGCCACACTAAAGTAGGTAAAAATTTATCGGGTCGGGACGCCCCGAGGTAGAGAAGGGTGCAATGTTGCGGATATGGGATTTGCATCCATCCATATCCGCTTGTAAATATTCCCCTATTTCCTCAATACTTCCCAACTATCCCCAATCCCCCATTCCCTAGTCCCATTTTCTGTAAACAACACTCTGTAGACCCGACCTCCCCCTATTTCCCCCATTAAATGTCGTGCCCAGGTTCACCGCATCTCATGTAAGACAACTATAGGACATCTTGCTAGTTATTCTTAGTCTCTGTCAGTTAAGGACTCGTTTCCATTAATTCTGACCCTTCGTTGCACCAGAATGTGATTGTATGGCACCGTTAGGAAGTTTAGGACCTCCCAATACCTCCCCGCAGCTCTTCCTCACGGTTCAGCAACAACAACAACAACAACAGCAACGGCGGCGGCGTGCACAGGGAGTGCGCGTCCTCACTCCGGCTTGGTTGGTAGGGGGTGTTGGGAGGGCATGAGGCCTTCCCAACGAGCCGCCATCGAACATGTGCTCGACGGGGTTACCAAATAGGGGCTCCCTGTCAGCTCCTCATTAAGGGCGGAGCCCGGTAACCCCCGCACCCAATGGAAGCGGCGGACCGGCCCCAGGGGGGCGGAGCCAACCAGCCGAGGGCGTGTGACTCCCCGCTGAGCATGCGCAGGGAGAGGGAGGTGACGTCAGATGCGCGCTGAGCTTGGAGCAAGCAAGACGTACCCTCCGAGCGCTGTGAGGCCTCCCCGCATCTCTGGACTGGACCGTGCTTTATCCTGTCCCCGAGCCAGGGTGCACCTTGTGCTATCGACTACCTGTCCCTTCCTGCCATCAATCCCTGTGTAAGTCAGCTTTGTGCCGTTTGTCTGTGGTCTGTCTGGGTTAAGATAAGACGGTATTTAAGTGCCTATCTCTTCTGTGTCTTTACCTCACTACCGTGTAATCTACCCCCTTTTCTCCACCACTGTAATTATACCCTCCTCCGGAGGTCTTGAGAACTGTACCCTTGCGTCGTTTCATCTATCCCAGTCGTTGTGTCCTTTCCATCATTGATTTAGCATAGCGCGATTTGGTCAACGTCTGGGTGGAATCGGGGTCTAGTCGGGGAATAACTGTTCGGTCGCGGTCATACCAACCGCTCGGTCAAAAATAACATCCAAACCGCGTCCGTAACAATATATATATATATATATATATATATATATATATATATTGTTGCGAATATGGAATTTGGCCTCCATATCCGCTTGTAAATATTCCCCTCTTTCTCCAATACTCCCCAACTTTCCCCAATCCCCCATTCCCTAGTCCCATTGCATGTAAATAACACTCAGTAGAGCCGACCTTCCCCTTATTCCCCCATTAAATGTCGTGCCCAGGTCCACCGCACCACACGTAGACAACTTTCGGACATCTTGCTAGTTATTCTTAATCTATGTCAGTTAAGGACTCGTTTCCATTAATTCTGACTCTTCGTTGCACCAGAATGTGATTATATGGCATCAGTAGTGAGTTTAGGACCTTTCCCATACCTCCTTCCATCTTCTTCCCCAACAATTACAACAACAACAGAGGAGATGGCGGCGGCGCGGGGGAGGATGCGTCCTCACACCGGCTCGATTAGCGCCATTGACCACGCGCTCCACGGGGTTACCACGGAGGGGCTGGCTGTCAGCTCCTCCTCAAGGGCGGAGCCTGGTAACCCCCCGCACCCAATCAGAAGGGCGGACCGATTCCATCTGGGGCGGAGCTAACGAGCCGAGGGCGTGTCACTCCCCGCCGGATATACGTGGCGACTTAGCGGACGTGACGTGAGATGCGCCCCCAGCTGGAGAAAGAAGTACCTGCGCGCGCTGAGTCAGAGGCGCCCCAGCTGGAGAAAGAGGTACCTGCGAGCGCTGAGTCAGATGCGCCCCGCCTGAGAAAGAACGTTGCCTGCGATCGCTGAGAGGAAGCGAACCCGCCTGGGAAAGAACGTTACCTCCGAGCGCTGTGACCTCCCCGCATCTTTGGACCGGACCGAACCGTGTGGATTCTGCCCCCGAGCCCAGGCGCACCTGGAGCCACCGATACCTGCCTTTCCCTGCCATCAACCCCCGTGTGAGTCAGCCGTTGTCCCGTTTATCTGTCGTCTGTCCGGGGTCAATATAAGAGTGTGTCTAAGTGCCTGTCTTCCTGTGATATACCTCTAGCCCCTGTAATCTAACCTTTCCGTACGAATATAATTGAGAATCGAAACATTGGTGTCTGTCATTATAATCCAGCCGGGTGTCTTCTTTTCCTTTATTGATCCAGCGTAGCGCGGCTCCGTCAACGTCGAGTATAATCGGGTAATTTGTGCGGACACGACGGCCATTCCGCTCGGCCCACCTTAACATCAAAGTCGTGTCTGTAACAATTGGTGTCAGGAGTGGGATTCGGACCCGGGACTAAATTAGTTAGGCCCAAATTTTGGGAGGGAAAATCGATTCGGAGCGCGTACTGCGCTCGACAAAATCGATCCGGAGCGCGGTCCCGCGGTTACTGCGCTCGACGAAATTATAACAGCAAAATTTGGATTTGTGTTACGAAACTCGAATTTTGAAAGTCGCGCTATGGCGGATCAAGACGGCTGGGGTCCGGTAGGGGAGAGTGAAGCAGGGTCGGTCCAGGACCAAATTGAGACACGTGAGGAGAGCGAAACAGCGGGGGTAGCAGACGCGCGAAATGGCGCCTCGCACATCGCTACGGCGGCCGCACCCGCTGCACAAGTGGGAGGGATGGCCCAGATGCAGGTCCTCATGGAGCAATTTATGGCGCAAATGCAGGCGTCCCTCAAACTGCAGAGTAACCAAATGGGGGTAATGAGGGACGAAGCGAGGGCTCAGAGTGAGCAATTGGGGGTAATGAGGGACGAAGCGAGGGGTACCGGTGAGGGGTTAGACAACGGGATAAAAGAAGTGAAAAATGGGTTAATGGGGGTAGAAAACAGAATGGCCGCTCAAGAGAATCAGATAGAGGGAGTGAAACATGGGTTAACGGGGGTAGAAAACAGAATGGCCGCTCAAGAGAATCAAATGGAAGGGATGCAAAAAGGGTTAGAGGGGTTAGAAAACACCATGGAAGGCAAATTGAGGGACATGAGGGACCAAGCGGAAAGGGAAGTTAACCAAATGGGGCAGCAGATAGAGGGGGTCAGAATGGGGGTAGAAGCCAAACTGGATGCTCACAGGGAGGAAATGGAGCAGATGAGGGTGGCATCTGGGCAGGAGATGCAAGTGATGGGAGAGGAGATCAGAAGAGGAGTGAGTGAGGAGGTCGGAGGAGTGCGCGAGGAGGTGAGGCACTGTAAGGAGCGCATGGAGAAGGAGGTGAGAAAGGGGACTGTAAAATTGCAAGGGGGTATAGAGGAGTTGACGCTGGGAGTAGAACAACTGACAGTGGGACAAAAGGAGTTGGGGGAACAGGTAAAGAAGAACACAGCGGTAATATGAGGTTTAAAAGCGACACAGAAAGAACTAAAAGATGACTTGGTAGCGACGAAGAGGGAATGTCAGATGGTACGTAAGGGACTGACAACGAGGCTGGACGAGGTGATAGAGGTAATGGAGACGAAGGACCGGCAGGTGAGGACGCACATGGAAACGGTCAAGGTAGCCTTGGAGGACGAGCTTGAGGAGACGTACCGGGGAATAAAAGAGGTGAAGCACAAATTAGAAGAAGTGGAAGAAGGGATGAGCGAAATTAAGAAGCGACGGAGAGGGGATAAGAAAGAGATAAAAGAGGAGATAAAAGAATTGGTCCAAAGTCTGTGTTTGGATCGTGATGATGTGCTCATTAACCGGATGAGGGATTCGCAGGTGATGGAGGAGAAGCGAAGAGGAAGAGGACCCGGTGTAAGTGGTGACCAATATGGTCGTGCGTATGATGCGCCAGGGGATTTAATGAGCTTGGGGGTCGAGATGGACCCGGGTGTTCGTGAGAGGCCACTGGTGAAGTGTGCGAAAGGTCTGGTGTGCGAAAAAGGAGGTGTGCGAGGAAGTCCGACTCTGGGGTGTGTGAGGAAAAAGTGCGTGCCAAGGAGTGAGGGTGCTGGCGAGAGTGAGTCGGTCGTAGCGCGTGTGCGAGGGAGCACATGGAAGCGTGCTGTGGTGAGTGTTACAGAGGGTGTAACGGGAGAGTGTGCGCGAGAAAGGTGTGTGACGGACAGGTGCATGGGGAAAGAGTGCGCTGTCAAAGGCAAGGAAGAATGCACACCTGTGGTGAGTGTTACAGAGGGTGTGACGGGAGAGTGTGCGCGAGGAAGGTGTGTGACGGACAGGTGCATGAGGAAAGAGTGCGCTGCCAAAGGCAAGGAAGAATGCACACCTGTGGTGAGTGTTACAGAGGGTGTAACGGGAGAGTGTGCGCGAGAAAGGTGTGTGATGGACAGGTGCATGAGGAAAGAGTGCGCTGTCAAGAGTAAGGGTGAGTGCGCTGTCAGGAATGGAGGTGAGAGTAGTGAGAGTGACATGGAGCGTGAGTTAGTTGTGACAGGTGAGCGAGGATGTACACCTGGGATGGAAGGATGCACACCTGGAATGGTAGAGCGTGAGTGGGAATGCACGCTGGAGTTGGTGGTGAGGCACGTGGTTGGGTGTGCGAATGAGAGCACACCTGTGATTGTCACAGAGGAGGTGACCGAGGAGGGGGTGCGAAGCGGTGTATTGGTGAGGTGTGCGAGCAACGAATGTGTGCCAAAGTGTTCGGTGGTCAGGTGTGTGACCAAGGCTGTGAGTGGAATGAGGGTACCTGGGTGTGTAAGGAAAGGTACGAGGAGCATGGGCACGGCTGGATGTGTGAGCAAGGAACGGGCTGCGGGGTGTAAGCGTCCAGGTGAAGCATCGACGTTAGACGGGATAGAGTTTAGAACGACTTATAGCCGAATCGGGCCCTCGGTGCGTGCCGGGCCTCGCTTTGAACGGCCGCGTCCGTGCTCCACTAGGCGGAGCTGGCAGCCCGATAGAAAGGGTCGTCATGGCGACCACTTTTTGGTGAGACGTGCCGGCAGGTCGAGAGCGGGACATTGGATGGCTCCGTGCCGAGATGGTGCGTGGGATCTCGGCACGGGTAAGCCCCCGTCCCTGCCCCGAATGCCGGACGCATCCAGCCGCAGGCACAAAACAACCAGCATCCATGGCTTGGCTTTACGAAGCCGGGCTTTGGACAGGAATTGGCGCACCGAGAGGTATTAGTGAGTCGACTGGGTGATGAGGTTAGTGTTTTGGACCCAAAATTAGAGAAAAACAAAATTTGATGATTGGCAAGGGATTGGCAGTAGTGATTGGCAGATGATGGGTAGTGATTGGCAAATTTTTGATTTGTTGAAATTTGATGTGCAAAATTGGTAGTGAGAGACCCCCGACGTGGTGGGATGGCATCCCTGCCACCCTTTCCATGTGGGGGGGCAAAGGAGCACTAGATTATGGGGTGTATGGCAGTGAAAACTAGCCCGGGTGGGTTAGGATATTGTGTGTAGGGATCTAGAGAAGATGACCTTAGGTAACGTTAAGGTTAGTTAGTGACTGATACCTGTAGTGGGGACGCAGGTAGATTAGTATGGATGATAATGACGTGGGAGCGCAATAGTTTAAAGGGACGACTGGGAAGCGCAAGTTTCAGAAGGGAGTAGTTAGCTGAGATGATGCTGTGTGTGTGAGGATTGTACAGGTGTGATTGCACAGGTGTGCAACTGGACAGGTGTGTGGAGCAGTGTGTGAGTAATGAGTGTTGTGGATCAGCGCGAATGCGCTTGGGGAGAGAAGGGTGCAGGTGGCACCAGGTGTGAGAGCACAGGTGTGCAAGTACAGGTGTGTGGAGAGAGCTGGAGTAAGTGGTACGGAGTGGTGTGCGTGGTGCGAAGGTGTGGATGGGGGAAGAGTGGACCCCTATCACGGATACCCGGGGCGGGTAGTGTAAGTGTTAGGTAGAGGGTACAGGTAAATTGTGGTTGGATATTGGCATTTGTGGTGCGGTTGCAGAATGGTGTTGTGGATGGGTGCATTAGTGTTGTGGAAATGGCTGGGCGTGTAGCCTGTTAGTGTGTGTAGTTGGTTGGGCACTCCACCACTGTGAGGATGTCGGCCAGGTGAGGCCGCAGGTGGGCTCTGGGAGCCGGTAGAGTTGTGGATGGGGCCCGAGGATCCGGAGGACGGACCCGGGTAGCCCAGTGCCAGAGAGGGCACCGAGTGGGGAGAGTGCCAGAGGGCCTTCCCCTGGTAGTTAGGTTAGGGTAAGGAGCAGGTAAGCTCGGAGGCAACTGCAGTGGTGGAGGTGTGCAGGTGGGTAGACCCACTGGGAGAGGTACACGTCGCAGCCCAGAAATTGTACGAGGGCACCGGGAGATGAATCGGGGGAGTGAGACCCCAAATTGAAGAGCACCACAGTTTGGCCAATGGGAATTGGTTTTTAGAACCCATAGTGTAAGAGGGCCAATGGTTTGGCCGGAGAAAGACCCCGGGTAGTGTAAAGTTGTTAAAGTCATTTAGGAAATAGTTAGGATTGATGAACCTGTCGCACCATACGCAGCCACTTACCTGTGGTGATGATGATGACTCCACACCTGTGTTTTCTTTGTTTTGTTGCAGGAAATGCGAATTGCTGTGTGGATTGGTGAGACGCATCACGACGTGGATGAGACATTGGGGTGATTCCATCTCTCCCTCCCTAGGAGGGACTGATGATGAATTGGTAATGGCAAATTTTGATGTGCAGTTGGAGATGGCAAATTTTGATGAGAGTTGAAAATGGCAAATTTGATTGGTTAGGAGGGAGAGAAGACGAATTTGGTTTATGGGAGGAACGGGGAAGACAGTAGGGATGTTTGTTGATTTGTAAAGTAGATGTTTATGGGTAGTGTTGTGTTTTGTGGATACAGTAAGGGGTAAGGGAGGGGCCATGTAGGTTACCTGGTGGGGGGGGGGGGGCGTACGATAGGAACGTACCTGTCTCACCTGGTTCCCATGTGCCCCCAGTGTGCATCACCTTACATTGCGTGCACTTTTGCGCCCTTACCACCTTACTCACTTGTCTGCTTCTTTTGTCTCCCACCTCCGAGGATCTGGCTTTGGGGTAGAGAGAGAGGAGAGAGAGGTGCTGGCTGCGCAGTTGTGGGCCTGCACTTTCGCTGTTTGCTGCCGGGATCGATACACCATATGGACCGCAATGTTTGTGGCCACCCACAATGGACCGCAGTTCGTTTGCGGCCAAGCACCACCCGGGGATGGACCTATGGGTCAACGTGGCACCTATGCCATACAGGTGAACCACCTTTAGTTAACACCAAGTGCACCACAAGAAGAGCAAGAGACACCTGCAGGGTTAGGGGTTGTCGAATTTATTTTTATTCCAATGAACAATGGTGACTGCACCGATTGGTGGTGGGGTGGTGCTTTTGATGCTCGGGAAGGGTGCTCTGCACGTTATTAAAGGCCGTCGGCCACAGAGCACTCGTGGGTTGGTGTATCGATGTTGGCAAGCGCGCTCTCTCTCTATGCATAACATCTGCATGTGTTCCTCCAAAAACAGGTCCTGGATCGTAGTGTAAATAGCAGCGTAGTCTTGTAAATAATGCTCCCTACCGGCTGTATGTGTAGTTTGAGAATTCTTTCCGGATTCGGTTATCCTGTGGGTGTGTTTCTGTG